>NC_137358.1:1434085-1900247 GCF_965287045.1 Carcharhinus amblyrhynchos
TCTCTCCCTGTGCTGAATTGTCTGACAGTCTCTGATAGAAACAGAGCGGGAGGAGGCCACTCAGCCCTCCGAGCTTGCTCCGCTTGCTTGTGACTGATCCTCTATCTCTGCACCATGTTAAAGCACCATCCCCACATGCCTGACACCTCGCGAGTCTAGAAATCTATCCATTTCTTTTTTTTAATGTACATTCAGTGACCTGGCCTCCACAGCTTACTGAGGTTCACCACCCTCTGAGCGAAGACCTTTCTCCTCATCTCTGTTCTAAATGGCCTCCCCCCGTTTCCTGAGATTGTGACCCCTTGTTCTGGACTCCACTGAGAGGAAGCAGCTTCCCTGGATCCGGCCTGCCCAGACCTGTCAGAATTTTATATATTTTAATCCCCTCTCTTTCTTCTCAGTTCCACTCATTATAGGCCAGGTCAACCCAATCTCCCCTCACCCTGCCCTCCCAGGAAACAGTCACTGCACTCCCTCTGCAGCAAGTATATCCTTTCTTAGTTAAAGAGACCAAAACTGCACACAATACTCCGGGTGTGGTTTCACCGGGGTCCCGTGCAGCTGCAACAAGACATCAAAGCCCTTTTGCGATGAGGGCCAATGTACCATTAGACTTCCTAAGTGCTTGCTGTACCTGAATGCTTGCTTTCAGCCGTGTACAAGGACACCCTTTGTACGTCAACGTTTCCCACCCTATCACCATTTCAATAACACTCTCCTGGCTTCTGAGTGCTGACTCAGTGACACCCGGTCTTGGTGCCTGTGTTGCAATGTGCCACATGGCAAGCCCTGGGTGGAGTGGTAATGTGAGCCTCAGATTCCCCAAGGGGACAGTCCCCACTGAGTCAGAGAGCAAGTTATTCACTTCAAACTGGGACAGCGCTCCCCCAGAAAAATGTGAATCCACTCAGTTGGCCTGTAAATGGTTAACTCACAGGTTGGTCACACTCTGAACACCGTTCACCAAAACACTGAGGGTCTCCAAACAGAAAGAAAGAGTTGTTCAAACAGTCCCAGAATGTAAAAACTTCCCTTTCCTTGTCTGACCCTGTCTGGTCACTGCGACATTCCCCCTTGGAGAGTTCCCAGGATTTGGGATTTTGCCTGAAAGGCAGGTGGAAGTTGATTCCATCAATAGTTTTTAAAGATATTTGAGAGCTTACGGGGTTAAGGGAAAGAGGTGGAAGGGTGGGACTAATAGAAAGAGCCAGCACGAGGACAATGGACTGAACGGCCTCCTCCGTTGCTGTAACATTTGTCATTTCGTACCTTTCGATTTCTGAGCTGGTTTTATCTCCTCCTCCAGCTTTCCTTCCTTTTCTTCTCCTTTCAGTTCATCCTGGGAAAAGCTCTCGCTTCCTGCCCCAACTTGGCAGAGGGTAAGTAGAGACAGGAGGAGGACAGAGTGAGCAATCATACTGTCTCTCAGTGCACACTCACTGCCAAGTGCTCAAACGCTACAACTGACACCGAGAGCTGACAGCAACACACAACTGCCCCTCACTAATATAAAAGCAGAGTAACCCTTACCCTTGGCAGGTACCTCCCCGTGAGGTGAAACTGTGACTGTGAGAATATTACAGCTGCAAACTCTCCCTCTCATTACTAACAACACCCTCACCATCACACAAATAAATCACCAATGATGGACGAGGATCAACCACTGAATATTTTTTTTAAAAAATGTTTTGTATGAAACTTATCCTGGTGTATCACAGGGAGGGAACCTCGAGGCGACGGGAATCTGGAAGTTAAAACAGAAACTGCTCCATCGAAAAGCTGCAGCACAGAAGGAGGCCATTTGGCCCATCTTGTCCCTGCCAGCCTGAGGACACCCTTTCTAATCCCGCCTTCCTGCACCTGGCCCAGAGCCCTGTCGAGACAATCACCAGACAAGACTGTTCCCTTCCTGTTGGCGAACACTTCAGCAGTCACGGGCATTCGGCCTCTGATCTTCGGGTAAGTGTTCTCCAAGGCGGCCTTCACGACACACGACAGCGCAGAGTCGCTGAGCAGAGACTGATAGCCAAGTTCCGCACACATGAGGACGGTCTCAACAGGGATCTTGGGTTCATGTCGCACTATCTGTAACCCCCGTGACTTGCCTGGGTTTGCAAAACCTCACTCACTGTCCTGTCTGGAGACATTACACATCTCTTTAACCTGTGCTTAACCCTCTCTCCACTCACAGTGTCTGTACCTATAAGACTTGAATAGCTGCAAAGACTCGCATTCTAATCGGTATTCTGTAAACTGAGTGTGTGCCTTTATATGTCCTATTTGTGATCAGAACTCCCCACTCACCTGACGAAGGAGCAGCGCTCTGAAAGCTAGTGGCGTTTGCTACCAAATAAACCTGTTGGACTTCAACCTGGTGTTGGGAGACTTCATACTGTAGAATTTTTCACCAAGGGAAACAGTTTAATCCTGTCCACTCTGTCTCTTTGCTCATAATTTTCAGCACCTCAGTCAAGTCACCCCTTCTTTGTTCCAAAGAAAATAACTCCAATCCAATCTCTCCTCCTGGCTACACTTTCCTAACCCTGCCAACATGCTTGTTTAGCTTAGTCATGTTTATTTTATTAGTGTCACAAGTAAGGCTTACATTAACACTGCAATGAAGTTACTGGAAAATCCCCCTAACTCCAGCGCCTGTTCAGGTTCACTGAGGGAGAATTTAGCACGGCCAATGCATCCTGACCAGCACGTCTTTCAGACTGTGGGAGGAAACCAGAGCACCCGGAGGAAACCCATGCAGACACGGGGAGAATCGAACCCGGTCCCTGGCGCTGTGAGGCAGCAGTGCTAACCGTCGTACCACCATGCTGCCCCACATCCCATGAATGAATAAAAAAAAGTCACTCTGCAGGAAGTAATGTCCCACTCCCGTGAAACCAATTCCAGGAAAATCTCCTCCCACCCGTCTCGAACCTCTGAATATTCTGATTCAACAAATGCAAGAGGTCATTCAATCCTGATTATTAAAATGATTAAAAGCAAGTGATAAAGAAGAAGTTAGCTCATTTACTGTCAAAAAAAAATTACATCAGATAATAGAGAGAGTAAGTATATCTTTGTAACAGAACATCAGCAATGGGCGACAGTGGCAATTTACAAAGGAGCAGGCAATGTACCAACAGCCAGAGACACAACGGTAAATAAACTTCAGAAATCATTGCGACCACATTAAATTGTCACAGAGATTGGTGTCTGTTATTGACCAATATCGATACAATCACATCATCAAATCCTCGGCTGCACAAACTGGACATTCTTCCTGACATCACTTAGCAGAATAAGGTTCAGGTACATCAGAGGGAGAGAGAGAACGGACAAAGGGAAAGCGGGCGGGTAAGTGGAGCTGAGTCCATGAAAAGATCAGCCATGATCTTACTGAATGGCGGAGCAGGCTTGGGGGGGGGTGCCAGATGGCCAACTCCTGCTTCTTATGAGAGAGAAAGAGAATGAGTGAGGGCAGAGAAGGATTGAGCGAGAATGATGTAGAAGGCCACCAGGTGGAAGGGAGGGAGAGGTGGAAAGTGAGGAGAGAGGCAGGAGAGAGAAAAAGGTGGAGAAACCACAGAGAGAGGGAAGGAGAGAGAAGAGATGGAGAAGGGATAGAGAGAGAGCAGGAAGAGGTAGAGGGAGGAAATAAAGAGCAATGTTCCACCCAGCGGCGCAGGTCCCTTCCCCACCATCCGTTCCCGGATTGGTGGGATGGGTGTTGGCGCAGGGTGCAGTTATCTGATTAGAGAGCGGTGCTGAGGGGGTTTGGCGGGTAGCGAGGGGTGGGGGGGTGGGGATCGTACAGGCATTGTGGCCAGCGCTCACTCTTGACATTCTCTCTCTTGCTGCTACAGTTCATTCCTTCCATTCCTTCTTCAGGTGCAGAAGCCACTCCCAGCTAAGGTGATCAGTTTGGTCATCATCGGTGAACACGGATTTCACGGTGTAGGTGCCGCGAGCCGTCAGGCCCTTGGGCGCATCCTCCGTAGGGGACACAAACTCATACTCCTCAGCACGGGGACCGTAGCTGCCAACCATACAAACAATCTTATCCACTGCAGATAGAGAGAAGAGAGATTAAACTTCCATTCATATAGCGCCTGCCATTCAGCTCCAGCCCAAAGTACTTCACAGCTAATGGAATAGCTTTGAAAATGTAGTCACAGTAGCCAATCGATACACAGCAAGATCCCACAGATAGTAATGAGACCATCACCAGGCAATCTGTTTTACTGATATTGGTTGGGAGATGAATGTTGGTCCCAGGAGAAACTCCCAGCTCCAAGTAACATCCTTAAAATCATTTTATATCCACCTGAGTGAACAGCAAGAGCCCTGGTGCACAACCTGACCCAAACACATCACCTCCCTCAGCACTCCCTCAGTACTGACCCTCTGACAGTGCGGCACTCCCTCAGCACTGACCCTCTGACAGTGCGGCACTCCCTCAGCACTGACCCTCTGACAGTGCGGCACTCCCTCAGCACTGACCCTCTGACAGTGCGGCACTCCCTCAGCACTGACCCTCTGACAGTGCGACACTCCCTCAGCACTGACCCTCTGACAGTGCGGCACTCCCTCAGTACTGACCCTCTGACAGTGCGGCACTCCCTCAGTACTGACCCTCTGACAGTGCGGCACTCCCTCAGTACTGACTCTCTGACAGTGCGGCACTCCCTCAGTACTGACCCTCTGACAGTGCGGCACTCCCTCAGCACTGACCCTCTGACAGTGCGGCACTCCCTCAGCACTGACCCTCTGACAGTGCGGCACTCCCTCAGCACTGACCCTCTGACAGTGCGACACTCCCTCAGCACTGACCCTCTGACAGTGCGGCACTCCCTCAGTACTGACCCTCTGACAGTGCGGCACTCCCTCAGCACTGACCCTCTGACAGTGCAACATTTATTAACTATATTGTATATACAGTAAAATTTCTAGCTGGGAGCTGTGCCCGTGCTTGCTTGTGCGCAGGTCTCTGTCCAACTGTAGGCGGATCCCTGGGTGTGGGTTATGTGTTCACGTACAGTGCGGTGGGAACTGTACACAATGCTGCTCTTGGATGTTGCTTCGGGAGTTGCCTATTGCTTCATGTCATTAGTGTGCTTAAACTGGACCATCTCGAGGGCAACATGACAGCTCAGAGACTATCTCTGTTGCTGTGCGGACACATGGATTTGGGCCTGTGTCTGTGGGAGTTTGCACGTTCTCCCCGTGGTTGCGTGGGTTTCCTCCGGGTGCTCTGGTTTCCTCCCACATCCCAAAGATGCGCTTTTAGGCTGATCGATTGGGTAACAAATTGTCCCTATATTGGACCTCCCTGATCCTCGCACATTAGGCGTAGACTAAAATCATGAATAGGTCACTGAGACAATGGGACGGCGGCGCGGGCTCATTGGGCCGAGGGGCCTGTTTCCCGTGCTGTGTTGTTCTTTATTCTTTGTACAATGCCATGTTAACCCTGTTGGTACCAGGCCCTCACACTGCAGTAATGTAACCGAGCGACCAAACCTGCCTGTTTATCCAGATCAGCCCCTTCATCCTTATTCACTCTGACTCCATGAATTGCAACAAATCCCAAACCACTGTCTCCCTGTGGCCTCCGTTCATCCCATTCTGAGGGATGGAGACGGTCCCTGCCGGTGTCACTCTGCCTGGCCTCACTGTCCCCCACTCGGCGAAGGCTTTCAGGAGCGTCTCGTCACCCGGGTGCCAGGCGATGACCTGAGGCTGTTCACCCAACCCCCCCCCCCACACTCCCCCCTGTATGGTGACCTCTGACCCCTCCCTCCCAGTGCAATAATGTCCTTGCACCTTCTTTACAGGACGCACCGTTTGAAAACAGGCCTCCGTTTCAAAGTTGGATTTGGGTGGATTCCTGACCAGACTAGTGCTGATAGTCCCCGGTTATCCTGAAACACTGACGGTGAACCCGTGGCCACAGGACTGAGTCCAGTGTCCCACTCAGCTGGTTCAGAGGGGCAGTTAATACTCAACCACGTTGCTGTGGATCTGGAGTCACACGTAGGCCAGACCGGGGTAAGGATGGCAGATTTCCTTCCCAAAAGGACCAGCCGAGCCAGATAAGCTTTTAGAATGATAGTATCCCTACAGTGCTGAAGGAGGCCATTCGGCTCCTGACTTCGCACCCCACGTCTCCAACAGAGCATCTTATCCAGGTTCTATCCCCGTAACCCCACATATTTACCCTGCTAATCCCCAAAACCTGCACATCTTTGGACACTAAGGGACAATTTAGCATGGCCAGTCCACCTAACCTTCTCATCTTTGGAGTGTGAGAGGAAACCGGAGCATCCGGACGAAACCCACACAGACATGGGGAGAATGTGCAACTCCATACAGATAGTGACCCAAGCCAGGAATCGAGGTGATGATCGAGAGTTTTGCACTGACTGTTCCTCAGGCAGGTTTTGTAATCCACATTCTCAATCCACCACTGTGGGATTGGAACACTTGTTCCCAAGATTATTCACAATTGATTGAGTTACTGATTCAGCAGCGTAACGAGTTCAGTAATGTACACACACAGGGGAGTAAATTTATTAACTGGCTCCCAGGGATAAAAGCTGATGTGTATTCCTCATATCGCACAGTGCTGTCAGTGGGAATAAGTATCGATTATAATGGAGCACCGTCACACACTGCAGGAATGGCCAAAAAACACACCCACATTATATATTGTCTCACCTTTTAACCCCGCCCTGTAGGTGTTTGCCACATACTTCAACCCCGAAACAATTTCTTTGTTTACCTAGAGGGAAAAGCTGTTAGTTCTCACTGAAGTTAGCAAAAACATTCATGGCATAAAACAAGTGAGTTCAACCCAGCAATTACTGATTTCAATTTCCTTTCCCTTTTCCCAATTAAAGTTTCACTGAGGTTGGAGAGAGGTTCCGTGTGATGGTGCAGTGAAGAACTTTCAAGATAAAGTATGGAACACAGGGAATCACTGCCATTTGCTATTCCATTGAACACTCCCAGGACAGGTACAGCACGGGGTTAGATACAGAGTAAAGCTCCCTCTACACTGTCCCCCATCAAACACTCCCAGGACAGGTACAGCACGGGGTTAGATACAGAGTAAAGCTCCCTCTACACTGTCCCCCATCAAACACTCCCAGGACAGGTACAGCACGGGGTTAGATACAGAGTAAAGCTCCCTCTACACTGTCCCCCATCAAACACTCCCAGGACAGGTACAGCACGGGGTTAGATACAGAGTAAAGCTCCCTCCACACTGTCCCCCATCAAACACTCCCAGGACAGGTACAGCACGGGGTTAGGTACAGAGTAAAGCTCCCTCTACACTGTCCCCCCATCAAACACTCCCAGGACAGGTACAGCACGGGGTTAGATACAGAGTAAAGCTCCCTCTACACTGTCGCCCATCAAACACTCCCAGGACAGGTACAGCACGGGGTTAGATACAGAGTAAAGCTCCCTCCACACTGTCCCCCATCAAACACTCCCAGGGCAGGTACAGCACGGGGTTAGATACAGAGTAAAGCTCCCTCTACACTGTCGCCCATCAAACACTCCCAGGACAGGTACAGCACGGGGTTAGATACAGAGTAAAGCTCCCTCCACGCTGTCCCCCATCAAACACTCCCAGGACAGGTACAGCACGGGGTTAGATACAGAGTAAAGCTCCCTCTACACTGTCGCCCATCAAACACTCCCAGAACAGGTACAGCACGGGGTTAGATACAGAGTAAAGCTCCCTCTACACTGTCCCCATCAAACGCTCCCAGGACAGGTACAGCACAGGGTTAGATACAGAGTAAAGCTCCCTCTACACTGTCCCCATCAAACGCTCCCAGGACAGGTACAGCACGGGGTTAGATACAGAGTAAAGCTCCCTCTACACTGTCCCCATCAAACACTCCCAGGACATTGGAAATTTAATTAGATTTCAGATGAATCCTGATCATCTGCAAGGATTGTTTCCATCCTGAAGGTCGGGTTATCTCCTGAACAAGGTTTGTGAATAGTTTAGTAAAGTTATACAGCAAACAGGGATGCAGTGTTATCTGAAAGACGGTTTTTGTGAATCGGTGAGACGTTTCTCTGCGATAGTCAATGCTAAGCTCTGTTTTATGTGTTTGAATTTTTAGCTTTCCACCCATAACTTTCCGACAAAGTTCATGGGACTCGATGATTTTCTGTAATTCTCTCTTCAAGATATGAAACATTCAGAGCCAGTCACAGACGGGAAGCATTTTGTCGACTTTGGCCAATGATATTTAACAACCTGAATGTGATATCCAGACTGAGCTTCACGGAGCAAAAACACAGACAGAGAGAGAGACAGACAGACGGACAGAGATAGAGAGGGAGAGAGAGAGACAGCGAGACAGAGAGAGACAGAGAGAAAAAGAGACAGAGACAGAGAGAGAGAAAGACAGTGAGAGACAGAGGGAGAGAGAGACAGAGAGAGACAGAGAGAGACAGGGAGAGACAGAGAGAGAGAGACAGTGAGAGACAGACAGAGAGAGACAGGGAGAGACAGAGAGAGAGAGACAGTGAGAGACAGACAGAGAGAGACAGGGAGAGACAGAGAGAGAGACAGAGACAGAGAGAGAGAAAGACAGTGAGAGACAGAGAGAGAGAGAGACAGTGAGAGACAGAGAGAGAGAGACAGTGAGAGACAGACAGAGAGAGACAGGGAGAGACAGAGAGAGAGACAGAGACAGAGAGAGAGAAAGACAGTGAGAGACAGAGAGAGAGAGAGACAGTGAGAGACAGAGAGAGAGACAGACAGAGAGAGACAGGGAGAGACCGAGAGAGAGACAGAGACAGAGAGAGAGAAAGACAGTGAGAGACAGAGAGAGAGACAGAGACAGAGAGACAGTGAGAGACAGAGAGAGAGAGAGACAGAGAGAGACAGGGAGAAACAGAGAGAGAGAGAGACAGAGAGAGAGACAGAGAGACAGTGAGCAATTGGTGATTATCACAGCACACACATGCAGAAATTCCACCCCTTCACACACATTCCTGATGAATTTGTCAAAGGTCTGAAATTTCCCAATAATCAGGTGGAAACACAGAAAGCCCCAAAAGCTGTGACTGTGAAAACGCTCAAACCTCAGCATTGAGCAGGTCAACAAAGCATTGGCCAATTATCACGTACTGTCTGAGTTCTCAAAATTCATCCCTGTGAGAGGTAAAACTCTCAAATGTGATGATGCTTACACTGGGTACAAGCAGTGGATACATCTCTCCTTTTCATTCTCCCCTCTCTCTGTCTCTCTCTCTCTCTGTCTCTCTCTCTCACCTCTATCTCACTCCTCTCTGTCAGTCTGTCTATCTGTCTCTCCCTCTCTCTTCGCTCTGTCGCTCTGTCTCTCTGGGCGGCACAGTAGCACAGTGGTTAGCACTGCTGCGTCACAGCACCAGGGAGCTGGGTTTGATTCCAGCCTCAGGTCACTGTCTGTGTGGAGTTTGCACGTTCTCCCCGTGCCTGCGTGGGTTTCCTCCAGGTGCTCCGGTTTCCTCCCAAAGTCCGAGAGACATGCTGGTTTGGTGCACAGGCCATGCTAAATTCTCCCTCAGTGTACCTGAACAGGCGCTGGAGTGTGGTGACTGGGGGATTTTCACAGTTTGACATTAGTGTATCTTTAAGAAAGTTTTTTTTTAATCATGATCTCTGCAGTTCTCACAACTTCAGTGTTTCTTAGCTCACATCCTTATCTGATCTCATTTTTTGCCAGCTTGACTGGAGATATCCTTTTACTGCTCCCTCAATAGCTTAAATGGGGGTTGTTAATGTTTACTCTGGGATTGGTTTTATGGCCCTGCATTGGTAGGAGGAAGGTCATGGGCCCTGGTCAGGTTTTTTTTCCCCTTCCTGGGGAATTCAAGATTTCATTTTCTCTTTGGCTGCGGTTAGAGTTGAGTTTTAGAAGGGACATCCATCTGGAAAGAAATTCTCTCTCTCCCTGGTTTTGGGAATTCTGCTGGTTAGCTGAAAGCAAGGTCTTGATTTTCTGAAGGGATGAGTTGCCTGTTGGTAATTTGCTGAGAGTCCCTGGTGTTTTGGGAAGCTGTTCTGAATTCAAATTGTTCTGACTCTGTCAAGAGAACTGCAGACTTTATCCAAAGGTCTCAAGTCCAGCATCACGTGAGCATTAGTCTTTGCTGTGTTAAACCAGTGCAAAGGATCTTTTGTCTATGGGATTGGTTTGATTGGAACACATTGGATATATTTGTGAAGGGTTATACATTATAGTCATTGTTCTGTTTCATATTCGTAATTGATAAAAGTTATTGCTAATTTTCATTCCATACATGTTAACTATATTCTTAAATAAACTTGGTTTGATAAAAGCTCCCTAGTGGTTCCTTTGAATCATACCTGAAGTGAAACATCTAATGCTTATCATATTCAAGAAGCAAAACTGATGATCCAGGCAGATTTCATAAAACATTTTTGAGTTTCTAAGCTGAATCATAACAATAGTAACTTCATTGCAGAGTTAATGTAAGCCTATTTGTCAAACTAATAAATAAGCTTTAAACTTTAAGCTCTCTCTGTCTTTCCAAACAAACTCAGCAGCAGATAAGGAAGTGGCAGAATGTGAGACTGACTTTGAAATGTATTTTCACTTTGTAGGACACGCCTTCTTTCAGAACGAATTTTGTATTCTTCAGAGCCTTGAGATCACCTGTTAAATACAGAACAATCTGTCAGTGAAACCGGCAACAACTGAGTTTATATAGTTCAGACCCTCTGACAGTGCGGCACTCCCTCAGTACTGACCCTCTGACAGCGCGGCACTCCCTCAGTACTGACCCTCTTCCTGTGCGGCACTCCCTCAGCACTGACCCTCTGACAGTGTGGCACTCCCTCAGCACTGACACTCTGACAGTGCAGCACTCCCTCAACACTGACTCTCTGACAGTGCGGCACTCCCTCAGCACTGACCCTCTGACAGTGCGGCACTCCCTCAGTACTGACCCTCTGACAGTGCGGCACTCCCTCAGTACTGACCCTCTGACAGTGCGGCACTCCCTCAGTACTGACCCTCTGACAGTGCGGCACTCCCTCAGCACTGACCCTCTGACAGTGCGGCACTCCCTCAGTACTGACCCTCTGACAGTGCGGCACTCACTGCACCGAGTGTGTGATCCTAAATTATGTGATCAAATATCAGAAGTGGGATTGTAGACCATATCTGGCAACTATAGGAGCAGCGAACATTCCCCTGAACCACAGCATAAAGTTAGAGTGGGAGAGGAAGGAGGCAGAGAGTTCTAGAGGAGGCTCCAAATGTGATTTGTTTGAATGGGACAGGTCGATGACCGGCTGATCCAGTGAAATTACTAATACAGGGGCTGTCCAATACCAAGATATAGTTAACAGGAGCTGTCCCAGTTCCCAATCAATGGAAGCTAATTGCTTGCTGGTCAGCACACTGTTATACAGTGCAGGGGCAGTGAGTGTCTGCGCGATGATCTGTGCTGAGCCACGATGGGGAGAATATTCGAGGAGTTTCTTTGAACGAGGAGTTAGAGAACCTTTCTCAATGTTGATTGGCTCAGCTGCAGGTGCAAGGCTGTGTTGGTGAAAAGCTCTGAATTCTGCGGGTTTCTGACAGGTCGTCACGCACTGACTATCGCTCACAAAAACCCAATTAAGGGAAAAGCTGAGAGCTCAGCCCAGGCATTCATCAGATGTCAGTGCGCGAGATCTTATCACCAGCTCACCACCACAGGCCAAGCTTCCGGAGTCAGGCTTTCAGTCACAGCCTGGCAATGTGAAACCAAAATGACCTACATTTAACAACATCATTTTGTCAGACCTGAATAAACACCCTTTTTGCAGCAAGATAAACAAATGTATTTTTATTAAAAAGAATCCGTTCTGATTGTCCCAGATGGTTTGAGTTTTGCTGTCAGCTTTTTTTTAACCTTATATTCTTTAGAAACAAAGAAATGCTTTCTCTTTTGGCTGCACAGCCACTGCAGAAATGTAGGAAATTCCAAAGCTAAACTGTGCACAGCAAGGTCTCACTAACTTATTTTACTGATGTTGATGAGAGATAAATATGATGCAGGTTGCCAGGGGGAACGTCACCTCCTCCTGATCCTTTTGAATCTCCTGAGAGAGCAAATGAGTCTTTGATTCAAGATCTCATCTGCAAGACTGTGCTTCTGACTGTTCAGCACCCCCTCAGTACTGCACACCCAGTGTCAGCCTGGCTTTGAGCATTGAACTACTCGACACAGTCCTGAACTCACGACTCCCTGGCTCAGAGGTGAGATACAGCTCGGCGGGGGGGACCCTTACACCAGCATCCTAAAGTTATAGTTCTGCTTCTCATATCGGGATCCTAGACACAAGGAGCAGGGATTCTCCAACCTCGCCCATGCCTGGGGTTCTCCAGCCCCGCTGCACCAACCAGATATTCGGCTGGGTGTGAACAGCGGGAGAATCCCAGCCTCGGTTAAATCATCGCTTTCCATCAATCCAGATCAATTCTTCCTTTCTCTCATCTCGCCATTTCCAAGAGTCAGTTACTCACGCGAAACTCAAACATCAGCACGGCTCAGATGGGCCGAATGGCCTGTTTCTGTGCCGTAAATACTAGCTCATTCCATGTAACATTTGTCACCCACACACATCCCCCTCCCATCCCCCCACTTCCAGAAAGTTGGGTTCAGAGATGGATCAGTTTGGGGGGAGGTGATGGCCTGGTGGTATTATCGCCAGGCTATTAACCCAGAAATTCAGCTAATGTTCAGGGGACCCGGGTTCGAATCCCACCACGGCAGATAGTGGGAATTTGAATTCAATAAAAAATATCTGGAATTAAGAATCTACTGATGACCCATTGTCGTAAAAACCCATCTGGTCCCTTTAGGGAAGGAAATCTGCCGTCCTTACCCCGGTCTGGCCTACATGTGACTCCAGAGCCACAACAATGTGGGTGACTCTCAACTGCCCTCCAAAGGGCAACTAGGGATGGGTAATAAATGCTGTCCCATGAACGGATAAAAAATCTCCAGAACTGGGAATCAATACCGGGGGTGGGGAGGGAAATATCGGAGCGTTAAAAACATTGTGGATTCATCCCGTTTCATGAACACCTTTGCTTAATGGAGTCGGGGAAAGGCCTGTACAACGGGTTGGGGGGGTCATAGGGTGAAACCTCCAGGAATATATCTGACCAGGGTGGCACGGTGGCACGGTGGTTAGTGCTGCTGCCTCACAGAGCCAGGGACCCGGGTTCAATTCCAGCCTCAGGTCACTGTCTGTGTGGAGCTTACACATTCTACCCATGTCTGCGTGGGTTTCCTCCACGTGCTCCGGATGTTTGGGTGGATTGGCCATGCTAAATTGCTCTTAGTATCAGGGAGACTAACCAGTTGAATATATGGGGTTCCAGGGATAGGGCCTGGGGTGGGATTGCTGTCAGTGCAGTTTCAATGGGCCGAATGGCCTCCATCCGCCCTGCAGGGATTCTGCAATTCGAGAATTGACAACCAATCACCGATCGGCAGGACTGAGTGTGAGAATAGGAGAGAAAAATTCATCACCTCAAACCTCCCAGTGACTGGTTAACTGTCACACTGACCGCGGTTAACTAGTGACTGGTTAACCGTCACACTGACCGCGGTTAACTAGTGACTGGTTAACCGTCGCGCTGACCGCGGTTAACTAGAGACTGGTTAACCGTCTCGCTGACCGCGGTTAATTAGTGACTGGTTAACCGTCGCGCTGACCGCGGTTAACTAGAGACTGGTTAACCGTCTCGCTGACCGCGGTTAACTAGTGACTGGTTAACCGTCACACTGACCGCGGTTAACTAGTGACTGGTTAACCGTCGCGCTGACCGCGGTTAACTAGAGACTGGTTAACCGTCTCGCTGACCGCGGTTAATTAGTGACTGGTTAACCGTCGCGCTGACCGCGGTTAACTAGAGACTGGTTAACCGTCTCGCTGACCACGGTTAACTAGTGACTAGTTAACCGTCGCACTGACCGCGGTTAACTAGTGACTGGTTAACCGTCGCACTGACCGCGGTTAACTAGTGACTGGTTAACCGTCACACTGACCGCAGTTAACTAGTGACTGGTTAACAGTCTCACTGACCGCGGTTAACTAGTGACTGGTTAACAGTCTCACTGACCGCGGTTAACTCGTGACTCTGGTACCAGGAGGGAAGGAGTCTTGAAGTAAAATTCGATGCTAATTTATGCTCTGTTTATAATCCACAATCATTGAACGAATAATCAGTAAACCAATCACAGCCATTATTACTGCCTGAAACATCCAATTAAACTCTTCACGGCCGTGAGTGTCAGGGATGTCGGACGGAGCCTCATTGCCAGTTGCGATTGGCTGTCTCTCTGCTCCAATGATCCGTCGGTATTGGGGGCTGCCGGACCCCATTGGCACTCACTGCTCCCGCACCCTATTGGCTAACTCAGAGAGCAGCTACACCACGGCCGATTGGTGCGTGCCGACCCCAGCTCTGACATCACACAACTTACCAGTCAGGTCCATGGTGATTGGTTCAGGTGCTTGTTCACACACGAGCGTCATTCGAGTCACGACCACATTGGGAACGTTGGGATCTGCAACGGGATTCAGGGTGAAAGCGTCTGGAAACCAGTCGCTAAATCCCAGCCAAGAACCATCCCAACCACAGCTCACACCCTCAGCAAATCACCTCTAACCCCTGACCCCAACCGCAGCGCCTGACCCCAACCACACCCCCCTGACCCAACCACACCCCCTGACCCCAAACACGCCCCTGACCCCAACCGCACCCCCCTGACCCCAACCGCACCCCCCTGACCCAACCACACCCCCTGACCCCAAACACACGCCCCTGACCCCAACCACACCCCCCTGACCCAACCACACCCCCTGACCCCAAACACACACCCCTGACCCCAACCACACCCCCCTGACCCAACCACACCCCCCTGACCCAACCACACCCCCTGACCCCAAACACACACCCCTGACCCCAACCGCACCCCCCTGACCCAACCACACCCCCTGACCCCAAACACACACCCCTGACCCCAACCACACCCCCCTGACCCAACCACACCCCCTGACCCCAAACACGCCCCTGACCCCAACCGCACCCCCCTGACCCCAACCACACCCTCCTGACCCCAACCACACCCCCTGACCCCAAACACACACCCCTGACCCCAACCGCACCCCCCTGACCCAACCACACCCCCTGACCCCAAACACACGCCCCTGACCCCAACCACACCCCCCTGACCCCAACCGCACCCCCCTGACCCCAAACACACGCCCCTGACCCCAACCACACCCCCCTGACCCAACCACACCCCCTGACCCCAAACACACACCCCTGACCCCAACCGCACCCCCTGACCCCAACCGCACCCCCTGACCCCAACCGCACCCCCCTGACCCCAACCGCACCCCCTGACCCCAACCGCACCCCCTGACCCCAACCAAACCCCCTGGCCCCAACCAAACCCCCTGACCCCAACCGCACCCCCTGACCCCAACCGCACCCCCCTGACCCCAACCACACCCCCTGACCCCAACCACACCCCCTGACCCCAACCGCACCCCCTGACCCCAACCACACCCCCTGACCCCAACCACACCCCCTGACCCCAACCACACCCCCCTGACCTAACCACACCCCCTGACCCCAACCACACCCCCTGACCCCAACCACACCCCCTGACCCCAACCACACCCCCCTGACCTAACCACACCCCCTGACCCCAACCACACCCCCCTGACCCCAACCGCACCCCCTGACCCCAACCGCACCCCCTGACCCCAACCGCACCCCCCTGACCCCAACCGCACCCCCTGACCCCAACCACACCCCCCTGACCCCAACCACACCCCCTGACCCCAACCACACCCCCTGACCCCAACCGCACCCCCTGACCCCAACCACACCCCCTGACCCCAACCGCACCCCCTGACCCCAACCACACCCCCCTGACCTAACCACACCCCCTGACCCCAACCACACCCCCCTGACCTAACCACACCCCCTGACCCCAACCACACCCCCTGACCCCAACCACACCCCCCTGACCTAACCACACCCCCTGACCCCAACCACACCCCCCTGACCTAACCACACCCCCTGACCCCAACCACACCCCCCTGACCCCAACCGCACCCCCTGACCCCAACCACACCCCCCTGACCTAACCACACCCCCTGACCCCAACCGCACCCCCTGACCCCAACCACACCCCCTGACCCCAACCACACCCCCCTGACCTAACCACACCCCCTGACCCCAACCGCACCCCCTGACCCCAACCGCACCCCCTGACCCCAACCGCACCCCCTGACCCCAACCGCACCCCCTGACCCCAACCGCACCCCCTGACCCCAACCGCACCCCCCGACCCCAACCGCACCCCCCTGACCCCAACCGCACCCCCCGACCCCAACCAAACCCCCGACCCCAACCGCACCCCCCGACCCCAACCGCACCCCCCGACCCCAACCGCACCCCCTGACCCCAACCAAACCCCCCGACCCCAACCGCACCCCCCTGACCCCAACCGCACCCCCCGACCCCAACCGCACCCCCCTGACCCCAACCGCACCCCCCTGACCCCAACCGCACCCCCTGACCCCAACCGCACCCCCTGACCCCAACCGCACCCCCTGACCCCAACCGCACCCCCTGACCCCAACCGCACCCCCTGACCCCAACCGCACCCCCTGACACCAACCACACCCCCCTGACCCCAACCGCACCCCCTGACCCCAACCGCACCCCCTGACCCCAACCACACCCTTTGACCCGACTGCACCCACTGACCCCACCCTCACTCTCTGACCCTGACCACACCCTCTGACCTCAACCTCACCCTCCAATCCCAATCGCACCCTCTGCCCCAACCCTACCCTCTCCCCCCAAACTCACAGTCTGGCTCAACCCCACCTCCTGACCCCAACCGCACGCTCTGACATTAACCCCACGCTCTGCCCCAACCTCGCCCTCTAACCCCAACCACACTCTCTGACCCCAACTTTGCCCTCTGATCCCAACACTACCCTCTGACCCTAACCTCACCCTCTGACCCCAATCACACCCTCTGACCCCAACCTCACTCTCTGACCCTAACCTCACCCTCTGACCCTAACCTCACTCTCTGACCCTAACCTCACCGTCTGACCCTAACCTCACCCTCTGACCTAACTCCCTCCATCTTCCCACCTTCCCCCATTTCGCTCAACGCCATCCTTCTATGGAAACACGCACAATTCCCTCTTTGCCTATGGCCCCATCTTTGGCCACACTGTTTGTGTGGAAAGTTCTCTCCCACTCCCTGTCTCCTGCTTCCCTGTTGGATTTTTATCTGGATGCTGTGGTTCGAATCTGACCTTCCACCAGGGGCAGCCCCTCTCCCAAAAGCGTTCGCTTGTATTTGGCCAGGCTCTCATCCTCTGGGTCCAGCTGTACGATCTCAGCGAGAGATTTCTGTGCTGGCGGTTTGTAGTTTAATGGCTTTTCATCATCATCCTCTTCACACACTGGTTTTTCATCATGCTGCTGCTCCGACATTGTACCTGAGGAACCAGAGGTGGAATTGGGTTACGTCGGGAGAACTAGAAAGCATCAGTCCGTGTTCTTTACCCTATTGTTCCTCCCTTCCCAAAGACACCGACTCAATGAGGTGATTAGGAACCCAATCTCTCTCCATTGCCTTAGCCAAGTGGCCCAGTCTTTATGTGTGAGCTTCTACACTGACCGACTGACCCTGACTGACCCACGATAGGCAGCCAACTGACCCAAGACTGACCCTAGACTGGCCCCAGACTGACCCTGACTGACCCCAGGCTGACCCCAACTGATCCCCAACTGATCCCCAATTGACCCTGACTGAGCCCTGACTGATCGCCGACTGACACCGACTGACCCCCAACTGACACCGAATGACTCCTGACTGACCCCTGACTGACCCTGACTGATCACTCAAACTGGCCAGGGACAACAGCTAAGTCTGATCCTGACATATCTCCACCTTCCTGGGTGTGATCCACCAGGATTCATTCCGAGATAAGATGGGAAATAGGAATCCTGATGATTCCTGCACCAATGATTGATGAGGGGAGGGCAGTGGATGTTGTCTACATGGACTTCAGTAAGGCCTTTGACAAGGTCCCTCATGGCAGACTGGTGCAGAAGGTGAAGCCACGTGGGATCAGAGGTGAGCTGGCAAGGTGGATACAGAACTGGCTCGGTCAAAGAAGACAGAGGGTAACAGTGGAAAGGTGTGTTTCTGAATGGAGGGCTGTGACAAGTGGCGTTCCTCAGGGATCAGTGCTGGGGCCTTTGCTGTCTATAATATATATAAATGATGTGGAGGAAAATGTAACTGGATTGGTTAGTAAGTTTGTAGTTAAGATTGGTGGATTTGTGGATACGTGGAGGAACGTCAGAGGATACAGCAGGATATAGATCAGCTGGAGACTTGGGCGTGGAGATGGCAGATGGAGTTTAATCCGGAAAATGTGAGGTAATTCATTTTGGAAGGTCTAATACAGATAGGAAATATAACAGTAAATGGCAGAATCCTTAACAGTACTGATAGGGAAAGGGATCTGGGTGTTCAGGTACACAGGTCACTGAAAGTGGCAATGCAGGTGGAGAAGGTAGTCAAAAAGGCATACGGCATGCTTGCCGTCATCGGCCGGGACACTGAGTTTAAAAATTGGCAAGTCACGTTGCCAATTTATAGAACCTTAGCGAGGCCGCACTTGGAATATAGCGTTCAATTCTGGTCGCCACACTACCAGAAGGATGTGGAGGCTTTGGAGAGGGTATAGAAAAGATTTATCAGGATGTTGCCTGGTATGGAGAGCATTAGCTCTAAGGAGAGGTTGGAGAAACTTGGTTTGTTCTCACTGGAATGACGGAGGTTGAGGGGAGACCTGATAGAAGTCTACAAGATTATGAGAGGCATGGACAGGGTGGATAGTCAGAAGCTTTTTCCCAGGGTGGAAGAGTCAATTACTAGAGGGCACAGGTTTAAGGTGCGAGGGGCAAGATTTGAAGGAGATGTACGAGACAAATGTTTTACACAGAGGGTGGTGGGTGCCTGGAACTCGCTGCCGGGGGAGGTAGTGGAAGCGGATACATAAGAACATAAGAACATAAGAAATAGGAGCAGGAGTAGGCCATCTAGCCCTTCGAGCCTGCCCCGCCATTCAATAAGATCATGGCTGATCTGTCGTTGCTCAGTTCCACTTTCCCGCCCTCTCCCCATAACCCTTAATCCCCTCTCCTATCAAAAACCCATCTGACAAATACATGAATAGGATGGGAATAGAGGGATATGGTCCCTGCCGGGCTAGGGGGTTTTAGTTCAGATGGGCAGCATGGCCAGTGCAGGCTTGGAGGGCCAAAGGGCCTGTTCCTATGCTGTAATTTTCTTTGTTCTTTGTTCATCCTTTGTCAATAAGAATGGAGCACAGTGAAGGGAGAGAGTGGGAAGGGTGACAGTGAGAAAAAAGAGGTTTATATCAAGGGAAAAGTTGGAAAGGACAAGACCACCAGGTAAACGCAGCAATTGATCCCTGGGTAAACTCAATGATCCTTCGCTGAATTCAATGATTCCTGTGTAAATTCAGTGATCCCTGTGTGAATTCAGTGCTTCCTAAGTAAATTCAGTGATTTCTGGGTGAATTGAGTGAATTTGAAGTAAATTCAATGATTTCTGAGTAAATTCAGTGATCCCTGTGTGAATTCAGTGCTTCCTAAGTAAATTCAGTGATTTCTGGGTGAATTGAGTGAATTTGAAGTAAATTCAATGATTTCTGAGTAAATTCAGTGGTTCCTGGGTAAATTTAGTGATTTGGGGTAAATTCAATTATTTCTGAGTGAATTCAGTGATTGCTGGGTAAATTCAGTGATTGCTGTGTAAATTCAGTGATTATTGGGTAAATTCAGCGAATGTTCTGAACAATTTGCCAGTGTTAATTGTGCAATAAGAATGTTTGTATGTTGGTGCTGGAATTACAGACTGACGCTATCTCCGGGTGGTTTGCTCCCTGGAGATCGCTACACTTCTCCAATTCTGCTGTCTTGCACAAACTGTTGAACCATTGGCAGTCGTGCCTTCAGCTGACTGGGCCCCAAGCTCTGGAATTCCCCTGCAACCTCTCCGTCCTCCCTTCCTCCTTTAATACCCTCCACATAACTAAATTCCTTGACCAAGCCTTTGACCATCAGCCCCAGTGACCGCACCCACAACCCCCCCACCACCACCACCACCCCGGCGAGGCTCAGCACCAAATCACGAGAAACATCTTGGAACGTTTACTGTGTCAAAGGTGCTATATAAATGCAGGTGGTTGTTGACATAGAACAGGATGCCGTGAGTGAGAGAGGATAGATGTTGAACACGGTTGGGTGGGGCGGGGCGGCGGAAGAGAGGGGGTGAGATTTTCCTGGGGTATTCCGATGTGGAAATGGATCTCGGCTTTCCTCCTGATGTTAATGCTTGAACTCAGTGAGTTGGTAAGAGGGAAGTGAGGCCCAAAGCTGCGCCTTGGGGTGGGAACTGGTTGAGAAATGCTTCGCGCATCTGCCTCTTCTTCCTGTTGCCGACTCGAAGGGTTAACCTGGCCTCACGATTTGACAAAACCTACAAATGAGGAAGTGATCTTCTAACCACAGCGCAGCAACAGAAAATATTCTCCATCCTGCCTCTGGGCAGCCATTAATAAATAATCTGCAGCATCGTTGCAGAAAGCAACAGTTTCTGGTTAGTGCTGAGCACTTTGCTCTTTCTGTGAACGGGCTTGGTGTCTCCCTGCCTCTCTAATCTCCAGCTCTGAAACCCTGCCAGGTCTCTGCACTCCTCCAATTCCAACCTCTTCCACATCCCATGTTGAACTTCCTCAACCATTGGTAGTCGTTCCTCCAGCTGCCTGAGGCTCCTAAGCGCTGAAGTTCTCTCTCGAAATCTCTCTCCCTCTCTCTGCATCTGCGCCCCTCCTTATAAACAACTCCCAACAACCCACCTCCTTCACAGAGACTGGGCTCCCCTGTCCAAACATCTCGTTTTGGCTGGGTGTCGGTATTTGCTCAATGGCATGCTTTGGGGCATTTTACCACCTTAAGGGTGCTGTAAGGGGTGGAACAGTGGCACGGTGGTTAGCACTGCTGCCTCACAGTGCCGGGGACCCGGGTTTGAGTGTGCGGAGTTTGCACATTCTCCCCATGTCTGAGTGAGCTTCCACCGGATGCTCCAATTTCCTCCCACACTTCAAAGATGTGCAGGTTAGGGTGGCTTGGCCATGATAAATTGCTCCTTAGTGTCCAAAGGTGTGCAGGTTAAGGGGTTTAGCCATGGGCATGGGTGGGGTTATGGGGATAGGACAGAGGGAAGGGTCTGGGTGGGACATTCTTTCAGAGAGTCAGTGCAGATTTGATGGGCAGAGCGACCACTTTCTGCACTGCAGGGATTCTATGATTCTACATAAATGCAAATTGTTGTTGTTGTGTGAGCCACTGAAATGTTGTTGATGAACCCCTGAGTAAAACGAGGGTTCACCGGGGTACAGCGCTCGAATACAAAGTGTTTCCCAAACAGAGGCTGGAAGTCGAACAGCTGGAGATGGGTTTACTGTGCCGGCTGCTGTTTCTGTCTCTAGATGTTGGGTTGTTAGAACACAGTGACTTGGGGACCTCCTCCATCCTGACATTGAACTCGCCCCCCACCCCCACCCCCACCACCCCCCACCCCCCGAGGGCAAGCAGAGATCTCCGAGCCTTAAACCCCATCACTTTCCAGCATTCTCCCCTTCAAACCGAGGGGTGGACAGTGGGAATGGCCTCAGACTCTGCCCTGTAACACGGGTCGAAGGGCTCAGTGGTTGCTGACTGTGCAGGCTGTCCCTCCCCCAGAATCCCCACTCCCACCCCCCCTGCCCACCACCCCCACCCTCACCCCCCCTGCCCACCACCCCCACCCTCACCCCCTGTGCCTCCACACTGCATATCCCACCCTGAGTAAAACCATCTGGGATATAAAAAAACCCAGGAATGGTGACCATGATACTATCGCAAATCGTTCACTACCCACCGACCTTACCCGGTCTGGCCCACAGTCTAAGAATCTGTGTCCAGCACACTGGGAGCTGCCAAATTTCTGGATTTGAGCTTTCTGAAGTTGGAGAAGTCACAGAGGGTGGGATTTTACAGATTCACTCGTCCTGAAACCATAAACTCCAGCCCAAGATCACCAGACCCTCCCATTATCCACCCCTTGCCCGTGGCGGGCGGGACAGTGTAAAGGGTGGAGGAGGATTGTTTTTAAGAGTGGAGAGAAAGCTGTGAGGAGATGGTGAGGCAACAGTTCCCGCCCAGTAGTGTACGGTGAGCTGCAATTTCCTTTCTCATATTTCCTAAAGTCAGACTAAGTGTCTCTGACAGGAAGTGAAATGGCAGTTGGTTTTATACCACACACACAAGCAACAGGACGCTCGGCCACCCTGGGTGTGGCATCTGTATCAAATGTATTAAAAATACTCGGCATCTCAGAGCCCAGGCAGCGAGCTCTGACTAGGCCCAGGGCGCAGGGTCAGAGTGTAGGGTCCAGAACCCAAGCAGTGTTTGGAAGGAGGGATTAGAAGGTTATGTGGATTGGGAGTGGGGGTGGGGGGGGGGGGGGGGGGTGAGATGATGAGAGTGGGACGGGTGAGGCTCGTGTGAAGCAGAAACATTCAGTGGGTGTACTGACCCATCAGGGCCGAATGGCCTGACTCTGTGCTGGAAACTGAACATAAAATTCTCGACAAGAGCCAGTGATGCTCAATGATTGTCCCTGCCTCAGGCCCGCTCAGTTTACAGAACCTCAGAGCAGAGCTTGGGTCCACTCCCACCACCACCCCCCCAACCCCCCCTCATTAAGAAATCATCAATAAATACATTTCACAAATTGGGGTAATGGGACAGAGAGAAAAGAGGCTCCAGCGCACCCAGAAATAACTAAGAACTTTTTAAATTCATTCCTGGCATCTCTAGCCGGCCAGAATTTATTACCCATCCCTGTTTGCCCTTGGAGGGCAGTTGAGAGTCAACCACATTGCTGTGGCTCTGGAGTCACATGTAGGCCAGACCGGGGTAAGGACGGCAGATTTCCTTCCCAAAAGGGAACCAGATGGGTTTTTCCAACAATCGATCATCAGTAGATTCTTAATTCCAGATATTTTTTATTGAGTTCAAATTCCACCATCTGCTGTGGTGGGATTCGAACCCGGGTCCCCCAGAACATTAGCTGAGTTTCTGGATTAATAGCCTGGTGATAATACCACCAAGCCATCACCTCCCCTTAATTTCTTATCCAATTCACTCAACTGTGGGAGTTTTCATCAGCTGAGTTTGAAAGCTGACCCCCCCTCCGGGTGGATATGTGACTCCAAACCCACACCAACTCATGGTGAGTCCAAAATGGTCAATAGGTTACATTTTACCGGCACGCCCGCCCCGATTCCAGGGTTGGGCAAGGCTCAGAGAACGGCATTCTCCATTGGCCTCGGTGGGATCGTACGATGCAGACACGCTGGTAAAATTATGCTCTCAGTTTCTCAAACCCTGTAGCGAAGGCACCTCACTGCCACGGGAGGGGCAATTCGTGCCCACCTAGCTAGCGATGCCCATGTCCTTAGGACAAAAACATAATTTCAAAAACACCAACCACTCAATCCCTGCCAATCAGATGCCTGAGTATAAAGCGGGCAGAACGGTAGCCAATTGAGATCCAGCACTCGGAATCCCCAGTCAAAGGGCAGAATGAAATGAACCCGCCCGTTCGCACCTTGTACCCGTCTCTAACTGAGAGAGGGAGCAACTCAGAGCCACATCCAGGGTCAGACCCATCCCCAGAGCCACCAACACCCGAGATCACCAGGGATCCGGTGACCTTTACTCTGCAAACCTGGAACATCACAGAAATCCCCAGCTCCTGGAGAGAGATCCCTTCACTAATCAAACAGAGTTAAAGGCAGAGGGCTTCAGAGAAACTGCCCACACCGAGAGCTTTGGCTGCTGCAAGAGAGAGGAAGCAACAATGCAAACTAACAGGAAACACCTCGGCGCACGCAGAGCGAGAGATGCCGCATCGAAGAATTCTCCCCTTTCTTTTGGAGAACATTATTCGGTGGATGTTCCTGAAAATGGGCAAACACTAACCCTGGGCATGACCCTGCATTGCTGAGGGATATCTGGCACTCACCGTTACCGTTGTTTGGAGATTCTGAGCGAGGGTGTCACAATCTCGGAGTAAAACTCTGAGCAAAACTGGAGCCAGGAAATGTGTCAACTGATGTCACACCACTGAATGCAAAGCACAACATTTGATTGGCAGATACTTGAACTCTTCCTCTGCCCCGTGTCTATACACTCACGTTAACCCGCCCCATCTCCACCCTCACATTACATTCCCGTCCCTCTCCTTCTCTTTTCTATATCCTATATTCCCCTCTCTGTTTGTTATGTACATAAAAATTATAGATGAGAATGTGGGGGGAATGATAAGCAAGTTTGGAGACGATGCCAAGATTGATTGGGTGGTTAATAGTGAAGAAGAAGGTCGTAGGTTACAGGAGGATATGGATGGGTTGGTCAGATGGGCAGAGCAGTGGCAGATGGTGTTTAACCCTGATAAGTGCAAGGTGATGCACCTTGGAAGGAGAAAAAAGATGAGGGAATATTTAATGAATGGCAGGACACTGGGAAACTCAGAGGGATCTTGGGGGACTTATCCACAGAACATAAGAAATAGGAGCAGGAGTAGGCCATCTAGCCCTTCGAGCCTGCCCCGCCATTCAATAAGATCATGGCTGATCTGTCGTGGATCAGTTCCACTTTCCCACTTTCTCCCCATAACCCTTAATTCCCTTGTCTATCAGAAACCTATCTACCCGTGACTTAAATATATTTAGCGAGGCAGCCTCCACCACTTCAATGGGCAGAGAATTCCAGAGATTCACCACCCTTTGAGTGAAGAAGTTCCTCCTCAACTCCGTTCTAAACCGCCCCCCCCTTTATCTTGAGGCTGTGCCCTCTAGTCCTGCTGTCCTTTCTGAGCGGGAAGAACCTCTCAACCTCTACCCTATCCATCCCCTTCATTATCTTATACAAATCCCTGAAGGTGGCAGAGCAGGTGAATAGGATCGTTAAAAAGGCACATGGGACACTTGCCTTCATCAGTTGTAGAGTGTGAGAGCGAGGAGGTCATAGAGTCATAGAATCAGAGAGGTTTACAGCATGGAAACAGGCCCTTCGGCCCAACTTGTCCATGCAGAAAATGCAGATGTATGGGATTGGGGGTAATCTAGGTACTTGGATCAGGAATTGGCTAGCAGATAGGAGACAGAGGGTGGTGGTTGATGGTAAATATTCGTCATGGAGTTCGGTTACGAGTGGTGTGCCTCAGGGATCTGTTTTGGGGCCACTGCTGTTTGTAATTTTTATTAATGATCTGGATGAGGGTATAGTTGGGTGGATTAGTAAGTTTGCTGATGACACCAAAGTCGGAGGTGTGGTAGATTGTGAGGAAGGGTGTCATAGTTTGCAGGGTGACTTAGACAGGTTGCAGAGCTGGGCCGCGAGGTGGCGGATGGAGTTTAATGCAGAGAAGTGTGAGGTAATTCATTTCGGTAGGAGTAACAGATGTGTTGAGTATAGGGCTAACGGGAGGACTTTGAATAGTGTGGATGAGCAGAGGGATCTAGGTGTATGTGTACATAGATCCCTGAAGGTTGGGAATCAAGTAGATAAGTTAGTTAAGAAGGCATACGGTGTCTTGGCGTTTATTGGTAGGGGGATTGAATTTAGGAGTCGCAGCGTCATGTTGCAACTGTACACAACTCTGGTGCGGCCGCACTTGGAGTACTGTGTGCAGTTCTGGTCCCCACATTACAGGAAGGACGTGGAGGCTTTGGAGAGGGTGCAGAGGAGGTTTACCAGGATGTTGCCTGGTATGGAGGGGAGGTCCTATGAGGAGAGACTGAGGGATTTGGGGTTGTTTTCGCTGGAAAGAAGGTGGCTAAGAGGGGATCTTATTGAAACGTATAAGATGATTAGAGGTTTAGATAGGGTGGATAGTGATAGCCTTTTTCCTCGGATGGAGAAAGCTAGCACGAGGGGGCATGGCTTTAAATTAAGGGGGGGTAGTTATAGGACGGATGTCAGGGGTAGGTTCTTTACCCAGAGGGTGGTGAGGGATTGGAATGCCCTGCCTGCTGCAGTTGTAAATGTGCCTAGTTTGGGGGCGTTTAAGAGATCTGTGGATAGGTTTATGGACGAAAAGGGATTGGTTTAGATTAGTGGGTCAGTGTTTTTTTTTTAAAAGCTGGTCGGCGCAACATCGTGGGCCGAAGGGCCTGTTCTGCGCTGTAATGTTCTATGTTCTATGTCACCCATTTGTTTTTAAACCTCTAGAAGAATCCCAATTGCCCGCATTTGGCCCATATCCCTCTATACTCATTGTACCCATATAACTGTTTAAATGCTTTTTAAAAAACAAAATTGTACCCGCCTCTACTTCTACCTCTGTCAGCTTGTTCCAGACACTCACCACCCTCTGGGTGAAGAAATTGCCCCTCTGGACACTTTTGTATCTCTCCCCTCTCACCTTAAACCTATGCCCTCTAGTTTTAAACTCCCCTACCTTTGGGAAAAGATATTGACTATCTAGCTGATCTGTGCCCCTCATTATTTTATAGGCCTCTATAAGATCACCCCTCAGCCTCCTACACTCCAGAGAAAAAAGTCCCAGCCTCTCAACAAGACGTCCCAACTCCCGTACTCGATGTTCTGACTGATGAAACCAAGCATGCTGAATGCCTTCTTCACCACTCCCTGAGTCATCGTTCAGACTGTGGGAGGAAACTCGGAGCACCCAGAGGAAACCCACACAGACATGGGGAGAATGTGCAAACTCCACACAGTGACCCAAGCTGGGAATTGAACCCAGGTTCCTGGCGCTGTGAGGCAGGAATGCTAACCACTGTGCCACCGTGCCACCTGTGTAGCTCCTGATGGTTTAATGTAAGTGCTTGCTAAAATATGAGGCAATGTGAATAAGGCCCCATTTCTTTCCCAATTGAGTGAAATTTGCCAAGAGTGTAAAAGTTTGGAGTTTAGCCACTTACAATTCTCATCATTTATGACTAATGTATTTAAAATCAAGCATTAATTATGTGTAATTATAAAATGTAAAAGATTATAAACTTTGTGTTACAGATTATATTACCAGCCTTTCAAATACATCTATTGATTTATTGCTTATTCTTTAATTAATCACAATTAAGGCTCTTTTTACTAATCTGGCAGGTTTCCAGTAATGCAGTAACTGTGGGTAACTCTCCGCCTTCCTCTTGCTCCAAATTACAACTCCATCCCCTTCCCTCCTTCCCTCACTCTGAGCCCCGCACCCTCCAATGTGTCACCAGGGTGTGGACAGGGTGGATAACTCTGAAAGGCTCACGTTGTCCTCACACCTCACACATTCCTGTCGGAGTCACTGGACAGCTGTCAGGAACTGAAGGCATGACTGCTTTTCCCCCCCTCCCCACTGTCCCGGGAGCCGGGGTGGGTTGAGTGAGTCGCTCTGTCCAAGTTTTAGCGCTCACCTGGTGAAGGAGTGGTGTTCCGAAAGCTCGTGCTACCAAATAAACCTGTTGGACTTTAACCAGGTGTTGTGAGACTTCTTACTGGCCCAGTCTGACCAGGTGGCTCTACCCGCTCAGCTTCTGGGAGCCACACTGAAGCACAAAGTGGGAGTTGCTGCTGGATCGAGGATGTGAGTTACCCTCAGAATGGAATCAACCTCAGCTCCTTTAGTGGGTGCAGCCCCTGAACCTAAACTTAGAGAAACGCTGCCCATCGTCCAGTGTTAGACAGTTCATTAACAGAGCTAATATATTGCATGCTGGTTAGTGAGAGGCCACCTTCTAACTAAGCAAACCCTTTGGGATTTTTACATGAAGAATTGGACAGATTAATACAAGAAAATGATTCTAAAAGAGCACAGGGAGATCCCATTGCATAGCACAGAGTTATGAACCCCGGAGTTGATGTTTCCATTGTATTATATCCCAACGGGTGGTAAATATCACTGCCCCTGAGGAGGGCACCAAATCAAACATAAAATTAATATGATTAATAAATCTCCAATTAAATGACTTCAAATTTGGATTTTTCAATGAATGATATAAATGGCAAGATTCTTGGCTAAGTCCAGCTCAGTGACACAGTTCAATGTTGATTCAAACACCCATTAATTGGCAGCTTTTCTCGATTTAGTAAAATCGACAAAATCTCCATCATTCTGTTCCAGGTCTTTCACTGCTGCTTTTCCTTCATTAACTTCGTCCTCGCTGTTGAGGTTAAACCATTCGGTGCCTCCAGCCTGCGTTACTTTATAATCCTTCAATTTATCTCGAACCATTTTCTCTCCTTTAATCCGGTGCTGGTTCCTCACCACTACCTGACACACAAGTGTCAGCTCTCGGGGGTTTCCTGTCTGAAGCTGAGAGAGCCGCTTTGTGGGGTTCTTAGAATGACCCACTTTGTAAAATGAGGTTCCGGCCTCCTGGATTAAGTAGACGTATGAAGTCTGAAGGAGAGAAGGAACTTACATTTAATCAGCAACTTTCACAATCTCCCAACAATCCCCATGTTGTACTCAAACATCCCAAAGTGGTAACATGAGGAAAATCAAACACTGATGCAAGAGGAAGGGGGCGAGGGGGGAGCAACTCTGACATACAGGGGGGATTGGAGGTGGGGAGGAGGGGGGGATTGGAAAAGGGTTCAGGTGGGTAAGTCCTGATCTGTAGCCTTTTTTTTCATTCCTGGGGGCGGGGCCCGGTAAATATGACTTGGGATAAATAAAGTAAGAAGTCTGACAACACCAGGTTTAAGTCCAGCCGATTTTGGTTGGACTAAAACCTGGTTTTGTCAGACTTTCTTACTGTGTTTATCCCTGTCCAACGCCGGCATCTCCACATCATGGGATAAATAAACCCAGGATTAAAATTACTTCAAATTACCAAATGCTGAATAAACAAACACACATTGCAGAGTCCAGCCCAGTGACAGTCTTTGTTGCTGATTTTAACCCCCCCCCAACCCCCCCGCACCGTGAGGGGGGCAGCTTTACCATCGCCACTCACTGGGCTGCCAAGTTCCACTAACACTTACCAACTCAATGGGCAGAGGTGCAGTCAGGACTTGCCCAATGTCATCCTCGTGGACACGAACAAAGTCCTTTGTTACATCTTTCCCAACTCCATATTCCATCAGCTTGTCACGAACTTCTTCCTCCTGCTCCTGGTTCAACTCCACTTCAATGACCTCTTCATTCAACGGTCGCTGGCAGCCCCCAGCTCTCAAATTTCTCCGTCTTCTGGTACTCTTTGGGATTCCCACAAAGTAATAATCGCAATCTTTTGGATCGATTATGCTCAAAACGTTCTCCTGGAAAAGATCAAGAAATTGCATTTATAAAACATCCTTGACAATTTCTGGATCGCCAACAACCAACACATAAAAACATTCATTAATGTTTAAGTGTCACAAGTTGGCTTACATTAACACCGCAATGAAGTTACTGTGAAAATCCCCTCGTCGCCACACTCTGGCGCCTGTTCAGGTTACACTGAGGGAGATGTATCTAACCAGCACGTCTTTCGGACTGTGGGAGGAAATCGAAGCACCCAAAGGAAACCCATGCAGACATGGGGAGACTCCACACAGACAGTGACCCGAGGCCAGAATCGAACCCAGGTCCTTGTCGCTGTGAGGCAGCAGCGTAAACCACTGTGCCACTGCGCCGTCCCGGGTCCCTGGCGCTGAGAGGCAGCAGCGCTAACACTGTGCCGTCCTGGGTCCCTGGCGCTGAGAGGCAGCAGCTCTAATCACTGTGCCGTCCTGGGTCCCTGGTGCTGAGAGGCAGCAGTGCTAACACTGTGCCATCCCGGGTCCCTGGTGCTGAGAGGCAGCAGCTCTAATCACTGTGCCACTGCGCCACCACCCTTCACTGAGGTAGAAGCATGAGGACACTCAGAGGGGGCAAACTGGCTGGTCACCGGGTGGGTGGGCAGGAGTGGGATTTGAGGAAATTTAAATTTCAGGAATTCCTGATCTCCAGAACCTATGTTAACACTGGTCAACCTGAAGAAGATTGTGAGAGAGTGGAATAGAATCCTGCAGATTCCTACATCTCACTCACCCACTGTCCACATATCAGTGAAAGGGAGGTTTCATAAAGCAAAAACAAATGGAAGCAATTTCTGTCTCAAAACCCTTGAGATGATCATTAATTAAACTCAGAGAAAACCTTTCGGTATAACCAGAAACTCTTTCTTTGTAAACTGGCTGTAACCTCCTCACTCAGGGAAACATCTATTTCCCCTTTATAAAGGATGACACTGAGTTTGTGGACACCACACAGCCTTTCCCTCAGGCTTTTAGACTCATTCCCAATCCCGTTAGTGTCCATCTCAAATAACCTATCCAATCCCTTCAGCATTTTATAATCCTCAGTCGCTCCGTCACTGAGCCTGTGTCTGTCCAACAAGTCAAACTGGATCCGAATAACGTGGAGCCTGAATATTGCTGTTTCTCCTGATCACTTTCCATTCCACACACTCAATATCACTCACTGGGGAAAAGGGACAAAATAACACTCAATGCTCCAAGTACAGCCAGAACCAAAGATTGACATTGGTTTCAATACTCAATGGAGTTGTTCTCCCCCGTGTCTGCGTGAGTTTCCTCCGGGTGCTCCAGTTTCCTCCCACAGTCTGAAAGATGCGTGGGTTAGAGTGCACTGGCCGTGCTAAACTCTCCCTCAGTGTACCCGAACAGGCGCCGGAGTGTGGCAACTAACAGAGCTTCACAGTAACTTCATTGTGACATTATTAAATATATAAATAATGATAAGGAAACCGCCTGTGATTAAAGATAGAAAGTTCTGGATATACACAATGGTGTGGAGTTGTCGACGTTGGACTGGAGTAAACCCAGTAAGAAGTCTCACAACACCAGGTTAAAATCCAACAGGTTAATTTGGTAGCTTTCTGGCCTCTGACCCTTTGTCTGGTGAGTGGAGAGTTCTGATGACAAGCAGGGGGTGTAAAGACACACACTCAGGTTACAGAATTACACACACTCAGAATTGTGACCTGAGTGTGTGTCTTTACACCCCCTGTTTGTGATCAGAACTCTCCACCCACCTGACGAAGGGTCAGAGGCCAGAAAGCTAGCGACTTGTGCTACCAAGTAAACCTGTTGGACTTTAACCTGGTGTTGTGAGACTTCTTACCGTGTTTACACAGTGGGTCAGTGAGGTCGGGAATTGGGCTCAGAGAGCAGGAGACGGAGGTTTGAGAATTTGGAAGAAAGTAAAGAAAATTATTTGATGGTTTTCAGTTGAGTCCATTGTGGGAATGTGGGAAACAGAGAGTGAAAGAGTTTCCCACTTTGAGGTGGTGGAAAAGACTGCGTTAGGGTTGGAGAGGATCAGTAAGTCTCGGTTTGATGATACTGAGGGTGTGGTGGGGGGGGCTTCTATCATTCTCTACATGTCATTTGGACAGGGTGGAAGGAATCAGAAAAAAATTGTTGGGAAAGAGATTGAAGCACGTTGAGGAAAATCACTCAGCGTTACACATAGAATCCTTGTTTTTATTCCGGAATGGTGGCTTGTAAACTGTCAGGAATCTCTCGCTACATTTCCCTGGTCCCCAGTCACGCTGACAGCCTCAATTCTCACTCACAGAGGTCAGTGAAACATCTGTTTCGCTGCTTTGCAAACTCATAACTCACCAACTTACCCATCAACTGCAACTCAGTGAAGCATAAAACACGAGGAAAACCATTCGGCCCGTCACAGCCCTGACACACCCCCCCCCCACATCATTCCCCAGAAAACAGGGGGAACAACTGGGCACTGCTTCATATGGAGCCCTCTCTAAGGGCGCCACCCCACACAGGAGCCTGGGCTGGTATCCGAGTCGCTGCCCGGATACCCGGAGCAGAAACACCAGCCAGCAGTAACCTGGGAGAGCAGGTGAAAAGAAATTGGAAGCGATTGCAGACACTTTACAGAACAGTGCAGACAGTGCAGGGGTTCCCCGAAACTGTGTCACAACAGGTACTAATACCGATATCCCACACACACCTGCAGATAAATCCAAAACTCCGCATTGAATCGTAAATATTAGACAGCTGAATATTAAATCAGATAACTCACCATTTTCAGTTGGAATGCCTCTGTAGTTCCACCTGTTTCTCTCCTGTATATAGCAGCTCAGATGTTGTTAAACCTGTTTCAATAATGACCCTTCATCATTTCTTTAAATTGTTTTCCGGTAACCAGTGCAGCATTACCACTGGAAGATTCCCAAACACTCACAGCCCACAGAAAAACACCTGGAGCATAAAAACAGATAATATGGAATAAATACCAGGATCTGGGAGGAATTCCAGTGTGGTCAGTAACCCAGTATTCAGAGTCTGTGGGTGCTCGACAGACTGGAGGGACTGATTGTGGACAAGTCCCCAGGACCGGATGGAATGCATCTGAGGGTTCTGAAAGAAATGGCGGAGGTGATAGTGGATGCCTTGGTGGTTATTTTCCAGATGTCGCTGGATTCCGGGGAAGTGCCGGAAGATTGGAAAACGGCTAATGTTACACCGTTGTTTAAGAAGGGTGGCAGGCAAAAGGCGGGGAATTATAGGCCGGTTAGTTTAACGTCTGTTGTAGGTAAAATGTTAGAATCTGTCATCAAGGAGGAAATAGCGAGGCATCTGGAGGGGAATTGCTTGATAGAGCAGACGCAGCACGGTTTCGTTAAGGGGAAGTCGTGTCTGACAAATTCATTGGAGTTCTATGAGGATGTGTCTAAGGCAGTGGATAGAGGAGAGCTGGTGGATGTGGTCTTTCTTGATTTTCAGAAGGTGTTTGACAAGGTACCTCACAAGAAGTTATTGCAGAAGGTAAGGGGGCATGGAGTTGGGGGTAGGGTGTTAGCGTGGATAGAGGATTGGTTGTCAAAAGGAGACAGAGAGTGGGGGTTAATGGGTGCTATTCAGATTGGCGGTTGGTGACTAGTGGAGTGCCCCAGGGGTCGGTGCTGGGGCCTCAGCTATTTACCATTTATATAGATGATCTGGAGGAGGGAACCGAGTGTATGGTGTCGAAATTTGCTGATGACACCAAGATTGGGGGAACGGCAAATTGCGCGGAGCGTGTGGAGAGTCTGCAGAAGGATCTAGATAGGCTGGGCGAATGGGCCAGGAAATGGCAAATGGAATTTAATGTTGGCAAGTGCGAGGTGGTCCACTTTGGTAGGAATAATGGTAGGAAGGATTATTACTTATGTGGCGAAAAACTGCAGCAGGCAACGGTGCAGAGGGACCTCGGGGTCCTAGTGCATGAGTCGCAAAAACCCAGCCTGCAGGTGCAGCAGGTGATCAGGAAGGCGAATGGGATGCTGGCCTTCATCGCGAGGGGGATTGAATATAAAAGTAGGGAGGTCTTGCTGCGGCTGTATAGGGCATTGGTGAGGCCGCAGCTGGAGTACTGTGTGCAGTTTTGGGCGCCGTACTTACGCAAGGATATTTTGGCCTTGGAGGGAGTGCAGAGGAGGTTTACTAGGCTGATACCGGAGTTGAGGGAGTTGAGCTATGAGGAGAGGCTGAATAAACTAGGCTTGTACTCGTTAGAGTTTAGAAGAATGAGGGGAGATCTCATTGAGACGTATAACATGATGAATGGGATGGATAGGATAGAAGTGGAGAGACTCTTCCTGCTCAGAAAGGACAGTAGGACGAGGGGGCACAGCCTCAAGATAAAGGGGGGGCGGTTTAGAACGGAGTTGAGGAGGAACTTCTTCACTCAAAGGGTGGTGAATCTCTGGAATTCTTTGCCCGTTGAAGTGGTGGAGGCTGCCTCGCTAGATATTTTTAAGACGCGGGTTGATGGGTTTTTGCTAAGAGAGGGGATTAAGGGTTATGGGGAGAGGGCGGGAATGTGGAACTGAGCCACGACAGATCAGCCATGATCTTATTGAATGGCGGGGCAGGCTCGAAGGGCTAGATGGCCTACTCCTGCTCCTATTTCTTATGTTCTTATGTCTAATTTCCTGCTTTGTGCAATGTTACTAGTACATCTTTGGAATGTTGAAATGCTAGTTTCTATCTCTCTCCCCTGATTTATGAGGTCAATTGTGTCTTTTTGATTGAGGTTCACATTCCACATCCTAATGGGGCAGGAGTGCATTGGCTGGTTGGTTGGTTGGGGAACAGGTTTGTCACTGGCAAAGATCACCAGATTATTTAGTTCCTGGAATGTGTTGAGATAGTTAAATCTGTCCTCACTCACAGTATGACACGCCTATAGTGTCAACCCATGAATAAATGGGGTGGTCTTTGTGAAACTCATCTTCCTCGCCCTGGTTGTATCGCTGCCATCATTGACCACACTGTCCTCCTCCAGCCCCTCTCCTCCATCGTCCAGCTGCTTCCATTCCTATCCATCCAGCTGTAGCCAAATATCGGGAATGCCTTCGCTCCCTGCATCCTGGCCATTATGTTTATTGTACCCTCAGGAATTGGCTCCTGACCACCCACCTTTCAGTGATATCACCTGAAAACGTATCAAATTACAAATACACGTTAATGACACCCAGGTCTACCTCACCAACATCTCTCTCCCCTCCCCTCCACTCCACTGTGTGGGCTGCCTGTCAGACATCCAGTGAGCTGGAATGTCTAAACTCCTGTAGACAGAGCTGGTCCTCAAGGAAACTTTTTTTTGTGATACAGAAAGAATGTTCCTGATGGTGGTTTGGGGGGGGAGGGAGTAGGGGGGGGGGGCGGATTCCAGAATTAGGGGCTATAGATTGAAGATGAGAGGTAAACCCTTTGGGACTGAGGTGAGGAGAAATCTCTTCACCCAGAGGGTGGGGAATGTGTGGAATTCACTCCCACAGAAAGTAGTTGAAGCCAAAACACTGTCTGATTTCAAGAAGAAATTAGATATCGCTCTTGGGGCTAAAGGGATCGAGGGATATGGGGGGGGGAAGAGGGTATCAGGATGTTAAATTTGATGTCAGCCGTGATCAAAATGAATGGCGGAGCAGACTCGAAGGGCCAAATGGCCTCCTCCTGCTTCTAGTCTCTATGATGTTTTACTCAGAAGCTGAAATTTGCCACTGACTCCATGTCTGGGGAATGGCAGACAGTGAGCGGAGATTGATGGACTCAAACAAGATATCGACAGACTGACAGAATAGACAAACAAGCAACAGATGGAATTTAACATTGAGGTGTGTGAGGTGAAGGCATTTTGACAGCAGGGATGGGGGTGGATAATTATAGACTTAATGGCAGTTCTATTGAGCCTGCAGGTTTACAAATATTGGAGCGTAGAAGAATAAGGGGAGATTTGATAGAGGTGTGTAAGATTTTGATGGGTATAGATAGTGAATGCAAGCAGGCTTTTTCCACTGAGGCTAGGGGAGAAAAAAACCAGAGGGCATGGGTTAAGGGTGAAAGGAGAAAAGTTTAAAGGGAATATTAGGGGGGGATTCTTCACGCAGAGAGTGGTGGGAGTGTGGAATGAGCTGCCGGATAAATGCGGGCTCACTTTTAACATTTAAGAAAAACTTGGACGGGTTCATGGATGAGAGGGGTGTGGAGGGATATGGTCCAAGTGCTGGTCAGTGGGACTAGGCAGAAAAATGCTTTGGCACAGCCAAGAGGGGCCTGTTTCTGAGCTGTAATTTTCTATGGTTCTGTACCTGGGGATGCCTGTGAACAGATAGTTCTCTGAAGGTGGTTGTGGTATTTCAAAGGAGACTCTTCAGACCACAAAGGTATGAAGCAAACAAAAGCTTGCATTGTCGTTCTCTGACAGGCCCCTAGACTAGACTGACTGTAAACCCAGCCCAACTGCTGATAACGTCACCCTGCCATGTCATCAAATTCTTAAGCTAGGGACAACACACAGCACTGGGCAGTTTGAGAGAGGAGTGAGAAAAGCATTTTAGATCTTAGACTTCATAAATAGAGGTTCAGAGCGGAAACACTGTGACGTTATTGTCTCCTAGAGTGAGGACATTATGGTCCTCTGAGTCACCGAGAAAGTAACCAAATATCCATATGTGACCTTCCAGTTTCAATACATTGAACACATGGGTCTCCCCAACTAGGCCACGAGTAGATGCAGGAAGAATGTTCCCAATAGTGGGTTATCCAGAAACAGGGGTCACAGTCTGAGGATCAGGGGTAAACCTTTCAGGACAGCGATGAGGAGAAATTTCTTCGCCCGTAAGCTGGTGAGCCTGTGTATTTGTCCCACAGAAAGTAGTTGAGGCCAAAACATTGTACGTTTTTAAGAAGGAGTTAGGTATTGCCCTTGGGGGACGAAGGGGTTGAAAGGATATGGGGAGAAGGCGGGACCGGGCTGTTGAGTTCGACCACGATCATAATGAATGGCGGAGCAGGCTCGAAGGGCCGAATGGCCTGCTTCTCCTTCTAGTTTCTAGGGTTCTATAATACAGTTTCCCAATGGCTGAGTCCCACATTCTAGCACCAGGTGGAGCCTGTCAACCAGAAAATAATTTGTTTATTCCTACGTTTAGTTTTTGATCCATTCAACATTCTTCCACGTTAATATATTACCCCCAATCCTCTCTGTACTAGGGTGTGTTTTTAAACAATATTCGCACCTTGTGGTGCTACCTGCAAGCAGATGGATAAATCCAGCCCCGGGGTCACTGATCAGGCACTAATTTTAATACAATACCAAGTAGTTCAGCTTGTCATGACCCACCCAACACTGCAGAGAAAGGTGCAGGATTAGCAATCAAGACATCTAATTCACCCGCGATGGGAACTCACACTGAGTAACCTGTGCCCAGTTTGTAGAAAATCACAAACAATTATTTGGAGTGAATTGAAATGCATTACATGACTGAAAATGAATTCAGCACCTGACCAGGTAGCAATGGCAATCTAACAAGAGGCTAATTGGGGAAGAATGTTGGCCCAGACAACTGCCTTGTGCGGTGGTAGTGGTGCCTCACAGCGCCAGGACCCAGGTTCACACTCCTGGCTTGGGTCACTGTCTGTGTGGAGTCTGCACGTCCTCCCTGTGTCTGCGTGGGTTTCCTCCGGGTGCTCCAGTTTCCTCCCACAATCTGAAAGATGTGCTGATTAGGGTGCACTGACCTGAACAGGCACGGAAATGTGGTGACTAGGGGAATTTCACAGTAACTTCACTGCAGTGTTAATGTAAGCCTTACTTGTGACTAATAAATAAACTTTACTTTGTCCACCTGACAATCCAGAGCTCCCTCAGTGGCCAGTGTCTGCCTGAATTATAAGGTCGATTCCCAGAGTGGGGGCTCGAACCCTCAACCCTCTGACTTGGAAACCGTTAATTGAGTTAACGAGGGTGGGTGCTGTTTGTAAATAGTTTATATTCCTGTCCCTGAACGATGGCTGCTGTAGTTAGAAAATATGTTAGGGAAATACCTGAAACATTAATAAAATGCTCCATCTAGTGGATAAATGAACTTTATCACAATAAATACTGGAGTTAGTTTGTGTAGCTATGGTTTTACAGATTTTTCTTAACTGGAAAGACGGAGGCTGAGGGGAGAGACCCGATAGAGGTCTACAAAATTCTGAGAGGCTCAGACAGAGTGGAGAGTCAGAGGCTTTTTCCCCCGCGGTGGAAGTGTCAATTACTAGGAAGGCACGGGTTCAGGGTGAGAGGGGGAAAGTTTAAGGGGGATGTGCGGGGGAGGTTTTACACCCAGAGGGTGATGGGTGCCTGGAACGCGCTGCCAGAGGAGGTGGAGGAAGCAGGCACATTAACAACATTCCAGAGGCATCTGGATGGGTACATGGATAGGGAGGGAATAGAGGGACATGGGCCGAGTGAGGGCAGGAGGTTTTTTTTTAGTTTAATTAGGGCATCATGATCAGCACAGGATCGATGGGCCGAAGGGCTTGTTCCTGTGATCTACCGTTTTTTGTTTTCTGTTAATGATGTGGAGATGTCGGTGTTGGACTGGGGTAAACACAGTAAGAAGACTCAGAACACCAGGTTAAAAACCAACAGGTTTATTTGGTAGCTTTTGCGACCAAATGAACCTGTTGGACTTTAACCTGGTGTTGTGAGACTTCTTACAGTGTTAATGAGGCAGATCAGCACTAAAGGCAGCAGAGTTTTCCCAGTGTAGTAATCCCTCATCCTAATTCCTCCACAATACGCTTTAAACAGTAATAATCGCACAGCTCATTCATCGACTCTACAGAGACATTAGGAAAGTTCATACTGAGAAAGACCAAACAGGATTCCCAGTGCTGATCCCGAGCCAACATTTCCAGGTGTCAGCGAGACTGGGTGGAATTGTGGAATTTAATATCATTTCAGACCATCCAGTCTGACACTCCTGTTGAGTACCGGGGCAGTGCTGCACTGTCGAGGGTGCTGTCTCTCAGCTGAGATGTTAAACACGAGGTGCTGACCCATCGGCCCGGCTGGAGTTGAAGGTTGGAAGGCAGGGGGTGCTCTCAGTGTCCTCGCCAATATTAAATCTTCAGATTATGTTGCAGTTATCGTCTTGCTATTCATGGGACACGGCTGCGCATAACTTGCATTTCAAACCGATTTATTCAGAACTCCAAAGGGCGAGATGACCAACGTATGGAATGAGAGTAGGCCATTCGGCCCCTCCTATCTGCTCAGCCATTCAATTCATGGCTGATCTGTATTTGATTTGATTAATTATTGTCACATGTATTAGTACACAGTGAAAAGTATTGTTTCTTGCATACTCTACAAAGCATACCATTCATAGAGAAGGAAAGGAGAGAGTGCAGAATGTAGTGTTACAGTCACTGCTAGGGTGTAGAGAAAGATCAAGTTAATGCGAGGTAGGTCCATTCAAAAGTCTGATGGGAAGGAGCTGTTTTTGAGTCGGTTGGTATGTGTCCTCAGACTTTTGCATCTTTTTCCCAAAGGAAGAAGGTGGAAGGGAGAATGTTCAGGGTCCGTGGGGTCCTTGATTTCGCTGGTTGCTTTTCCCGAGGCAGCGGGAAGTGTAGACAGAGTCAATGGATGGGAGGCTGGTTTGCGTGATGGATTGGGCTACATTCATGACCTTTTGTAGAGCAGGGGCCATACCAAGCTGTGATACAACTGGAAAGAATGCCTGGAAAGGTTGGTGAAAGGTGTAGTGGGCATGCCAAATTTCCTTAGTCCTCTGAGAAAGTAGAAGTGTTGGTGTGAAAGAGTTTCCCGCTTTGAGGTGGTGGAGAAGACTGAGTTAGAGTTGGAGAGGATCAGTAAGTCTCAGTTTGATGATAATGAGGGTGTGGGGTGTCTATCATTCTCTAAATGATATTGGGAGAGGGGAGAAGGGATCTGAGAAAATCATTAGGAAAGAGATTGAACCCTGGAACATTCAGTTCCCACCCCGGTCACCCTGCAGCCATGTCTCCGTAATCCCAATTATATCGTACCCGATTACATCTATCTGCGCGATTAGTTCATCCAGTTTATTGCAAATGCTCCACACATTAACGCACAGAGCCTTTAAACTTGTCTTTTTAACATTGTTTGCCTTGCTCCCAATATTTCTCTCTATAGCCCTGTTTGAACTTTGTCCTTGGTTTCTCTGCCTATCACTTTTTTTATTCCCTTTTCTACCTCTTGTTGCTGTCCTTGCTCCTTTCTTCTCCGACTCCTCACATCGTTTTCCCTTTGTTTCCCAACGGCTGAGTCCCAAGTTCTGACCACCAGGTGGAGACTGTCAACCAGAAAATAATTTGTTTATTCCTACATTTAGTTTTTGATCCATTCAGCATTCCTCAATCCATGTTAATATATTACCCCCAGTCCCCTGAGTACTAGTGTGTGTTTTTAAACAATATTCTCACCTTGTGGTGTCACAGGAATGAGATAGAGAATCTGGTGAACTGGTGCAGCAACAATCTCTCCCTCAATGTCAACAAAACGAAGGAGATTGTCATCGACTTCAGGAAGTGTAAAGGAGAACATGTCCCTGTCTACATCAACAGGGATGAAGTAGAAAGCGTCGAGAGCTTCAAGTTTTTAGGTGTCCACATCACCATCAACCTGTCCTGGTCTCCCCATGCCAACACTATAGTTAAGAAAGCCCCACCAACACCTCTACTTTCTCAAAAGACCACGGAAATTTGGTATGTCAGCTACGATTTTCACCAACCTTTACAGATGTACAATAGAAAGCATTCATTCTGGCTGTATCACAGCTTGGTATGGGCTCCTGCTCCACTCAAAACCACAAGAAATTACAAAAGGTCATGAACGTGGCCCAATCCATCACCAAACCAGCCTCCCGTCCATTGACTCTGTCTACACGTCCCGCTGCCTCGGCAAAGCAGCCGGCATCATCAAGGACTCCATGCACCGCAGACATTCTCCCTTCCACCTTTTTCCGTCGGAAAAAAGATACAAAAGTCTGAGATCAACCGACTCAAGAACAGCTTCTTCCCTGCTGCTGTCAGACTTTTGAATGGACCTACCTCATATTAAGCTGATCTTTCTCTACACCCTAGCTGCGACTGTAACACTACATTCTGCACCCTCTCCTTTCCTTCTCTATGAATGGTATGCTTTGACTTTATAGCATGCAAGAGACAATACTTTTCACTATGTTAAAATGTGTGACAATAATAAATCAAAGCAAATACCTGCAAGCCAAGGGATAAATCCAGCCCCAGGTCCCTGTTCACGCACTAACTTTAATACTTTAATATTAATTTTAATACTATAGTAATACTATAGTTCTGTTTGTCATGAACGGCCCATCACTGCAGAGAAAGATGTGGGATAAGCAATCAAAACATCGCAATTCACTCGCAATGGGAACTGACACTGAGGAACCTGCGCCCAGTTTATAGAAAATCACAATTATTCAGAGATAATTACGGAAATGTGACCGAAAAATGAATTCAGCACCTGACCAGGTACCAACAGCAATCTAACAAGAGGCTAATTGGGGAAGAATGTTGGCCCAGACAACTGTCTTAACAACTGTTGGGGTGACACAGTGGTTAGTACTGCTGCCTCACAGCACCAGGGACTTGGGTTTGATTCCCAGCTTGGGTCACTGTCTGTGTGGAGTCTGCACGTTCTTCCCATGTCTGTGTGGGTTTCCTCCAGGTTCTCTGGTTTCCTCCCACAGTCTGAAAGACATGCTGGTTAGGTGCATTACGCCAGATTGTGGCGACTAGGGGAATTTCACAGTAACTTCATTGCAGTGTTAATGTAAGCCTTACTTGTGACTAATAAATAAACCTTAACTCTACTTTGTTCACCTGACAATCCAGAGCTCCCTCAGTGGCCAGTGTCTGCCTGAATTATAAGGTCCATTCCCAGAGTGGGGGCTCAAACCCTCAACCCTCTGACTTGGAAACCGTTAATTGAGTTAACGAGGGTGGGTGCTGTTTGTAAATAGTTTATATTCCAGTCCCTGAATGATGGCTGCTGTAGTTAGAAAATATGTTAGGGAAATACCTGAAACATTAATAAAATGCTCCATCTAGTGGATAAATGAACTTTATCACAATAAATACTGGAGTTAGTTTGTGTAGCTATGGTTTTACAGATTTTTCTTAACTGGAAAGACGGAGGCTGAGGGGAGAGACCCGATAGAGGTCTACAAAATTATGAGAGGCTCAGACAGGGTCAGTCAGAGGCTTTTTCCCCCCAATTACAAGAGGACACAAGCTCAGGGTGAGACGGGAAAAGTTTAAGGGAGATGTGCAGGGGAGGTTTTTCACACAGAGTGGTGGGTGCCTGGAACGCACTGCCAGAGGTGGTGCTGGAAGCAGGCACATTAGCAACATTTAAGAGGCATCTGGACAGGCACATGAATGGGGAGGGAATAGAGGGATAGAGACCAAATAGGGGCAGGTTTTTTTAAGTTGAGTTAGGGCATCATGACCAGCACAGGCTTGGAGGGCCGAAGGGCCTGTTCCTGTGTCATATTTCTCTTTGTTCTTTAGTTTTGTGACTCATGCATAAGAACAGCGAGATCCCTCTGAACATCGGAAATCTGCAGCCATGCCTTGTTTAGGAAACATTCTGCTTTTTTCATTTTTCCTGCCACACTTTCCCACACTGTACTCTACCTGCCAGATTTTTCCCCACTCACCTATTTATATCTATCTACAAACTCTGAATGTCTTCTCCACAACATACTTTCCCACCAATTTTTGTGTCATCTACGATTTTAGCTACCGTGCTTTGTTCCCCTCATTTGAGTCATTGGTGCACATTGTAAGGAGTTGAGGCCCCAGCACAGACCCCTGGGAACTCCACGTATAATATCCCAATCAAAAAAAGACCCATTTATGCATACTCTCTGTTCACTACCAGCCAATCTTCTATCCATGCTAATATGTGTCCCCTACACCATGAGCTTTTTATTTTTTGAAACATGTGATGTGGCACTTTATCAAATACTTCCTGGAAATCCAGGTACAGTGCATGTGCAGGTCCCCCTTTATCCACAGCACGTTACACCTTTAAAGAACTCTAGTAAATTGGTTAAACATGATTTGCATTCGGATTGGCGGATGGTGACTAGTGGGGTGCCCCAGGGGTCAGTGCTGGGGCCTCAGCTATTTACCATTTATATAGATGATCTGGAGGAGGGAACCGAGTGCAGGGTGTCGAAATTTGCTGATGACACCAAGATTGGGGGAACGGCAAATTGTGCGGAGGGTGTGGAGAGTCTGCAGAAGGATCTAGATAGGCTGGGCGAATGGGCCAGGAAATGGCAAATGGAATTTAATGTTGGCAAGTGTGAGGTGGTCCACTTTGGTAGGAAGAATGGTAGGAAGGACTATTACTTACGTGGCGAAAAACTGCAGCAGGCGACGGTGCAGAGGGACCTCGGGGTCCTTGTGCATGAGTCGCAAAAACCCAGCTTGCAGGTGCAGCAGGTGGTCAGGAAGGCGAATGGGATGCTGGCCTTCATAGCGAGGGGGATTGAATATAAAAGTAGGGAGGTCTTGCTGCAGCTGTATAGGGCATTGGTGAGGCCGCAGCTGGAGTACTGTGTGCAGTTTTGGGCGCCGCACCTGCGCAAGGATATTTTGGCCCTGGAGGGAGTGCAGAGGAGGTTTACTAGGCTGATACCGGAGTTGAGGGGATTGAGCTATGAGGAGAGGCTGAATAAACTAGGCTTGTACTCGTTAGAGTTTAGAAGAATGAGGGGAGATCTCATTGAGACGTATAAGATGATGAATGGGATGGATAGGATAGAGGTGGAGAGACTCTTCCCGCTCAAAAAAGACAGTAGGACTAGGGGGCACAGCCTCAAGATAAAGGGGAGGCGGTTTAGAACGGAGTTGAGGAGGAACTTCTTCACTCAAAGGGTGGTGAATCTCTGGAATTCTCTGCCCGTTGAAGTGGTGGAGGCTGCCTCGCTAAATATTTTTAAGAAGCGGGTTGATGGGTTTTTGATAAGAGAAGGGATTGAGGGTTATGGGGAGAGGGCGGGAAAGTGGAACTGAGCCACGACAGATCAGCCATGATCTTATTGAATGGCGGGGCAGGCTCGAAGGGCTAGATGGCCTACTCCTGCTCCTATTTCTTATGTTCTTATGTTCTTAAAACCATGCTGACTCTCCCCAGTTACCTGTGCTTGTCTGAGTGCCCAGCTCATGATTGATTCTAACACCGATCTCAATCTAACATCTGCTCCTTTCCCTAATTAAAGATTAAATAAATCACTGGATAAAAGCAAATTACTGTGGATGCTGGAGTCTGAAACCAAAAGAGAAAATGCTGGAAAATCTCAGCAGGTCTGGCAGCATCTGTAAGGAGAGAAAAGAGCTGATAGGTAGTCTATTATCAGAAATGGAGACAGAAAGGTCAGGGAAGGGAAGGGAAGTGTCTGAGATGGATCAGGTGAATCCGATGGAGGGGTGGAAACTGGAAGCAAAGTTGATGAATTTTTCCAGATCTGGACAAGAGCATGAAGATGCACCAAAACAGTCGATGTACCGGTGAAGGAGTTGTGGGAGGAGACCTGGGTAGGCTTGGAACAAGGAATGTTCCAAATACCCCATAAAAAGACAAGCGTATAGGACCCAAGCGGGTACCCATTGCTACTCCTTTGATTTGGAGAAAGCGGGACGAGTTAAAGGAGAGGTTGTTGAGAGAGAGAACGAGTTCAGCCAGGGAGGGAGGAGTGGTGGTGGTGGGTGGGAATTGTTCAGGCCTCTTTTCAAGAAAGAAGCGAAGAGCTCTCGGGCTGTCCTGGTGTGGGGTGGAGGTGCAGCGAGATCACACATCCATGGTGAAGAGGAGGCAGTTAGGGCCTGCGAACTGGAATATGACACAATGAATACATTTCAAATAGTGTTTTTTTATTAAAACCTATGAAGGTACAAGTGAGAACATTTCCGTTACAGTATCTCGAAAAGTTGTTTTAAAAAATGCAAATATTTAGAAACAGGCCCGAGGGCCTGTGATTCGCTCATCCACAGAGCTGGTAAGAAGTGATCCTGAAATGAGAAACAGTTTTTTCTAACATTAAAATAGACTGCAATCTCTTGTCTCCCCTTCCCATTTCCTGGAACTTGCATCAAAAAAAAATAAGCTGGACAGAATCTCAATTACATTTCATGACGAGAGGCTAACTAACCACGGGCTGGAGGGCTGGTGAAACTCTTCTTGTAATCTGCTTTCTCCCTGCCTCACCCAGGAATGTCTGCACCATTCCACTTCAATCTAAAATGGTGGTTACCGCGTCAATGACGACACAATCAAGGCTCACACTCTGATGTCAGGCCAGGGGAAAGCCCTTCGGAAATTAATGCATTATTTTGGTTGCCAGGAAGTAAGGGAAGAGAGATTTTTTAAAGTTACATTAAGCACTGCAGCTCATTCGCTTTGTTACTATTCCAGACAATATTGCAAAATCCCACTGAATGGGGCAGGGATTCCTGTTTGACCATTTAAATTTGGAACTTTATTATTAAAAAAAAAGAGGTTAAAAATACTCTTCAGTCTGTGTCCACGCTGCGGCCAACACTGGGAGAAATGTTTAGTACCTTTTCAAACAGCAGGTGCTCTGTTTGCAGGGTGAACCCAGCGCAGTGACGGCATTGAATCAGTGCTCTTTGTGCGGTTCAGAGACAGTGGCAGATGGGAGGAGAGTCAGCGTCACTGTTCTGTCCACCGGCCCCTGGCGTTATGTGCACTTCCACACACACACTGCCATGTTGCCCCCAAAATACATGTAGAGAATGTTCTTCATTTCGTGAGTGACTTCAAACCCGAACCCTTCGCCGACCACCACGTGCCAGGAAGCCCCAAATTTCTTGTCCATGGTTTCCTTGATCATTTTGGCTGCAGTCTGTGGAAGAGATGAAACGATTATTTGAAGCTGGGAAGTGGTGCTGCCAATTCAGGGGAACTCTGCCTTTGGGCAGCAGAATTTGGTCATTTATAACAACATAATAAAACCACACAACATCATCGGAGTAATTCCTGCAGGGAGTGGCGGTTAAGAGGCACGGGTAAGTTTGAAGCTATGGTTCCCAAAGCTCTCCACTACAGGGACTTTCCCCTCACCTCACGCCCAAGTCTGTTGTCGACTCAACGATAGAGATTAATCACTGCCACGAGTCAATAACTCCATTATCACTATAGCCACAAAAATACTGTGTGTGTGTATGAGAACTGGTCCAATAATAGGAATCCTAAGGCAAGTAACTCACTGCCTGACTCCCCAAAGCCTGTCCACCATCTACAAGACGCAGGTCAGTGTGACAGAACCCTCTCCACTTGCCTGGATGGGTACGGCTCCAACAACACTCAAGAAACTCAACACCATCTATGACAAAGCAGCCCCACTTGAGAGGCACCCCTTCCACAAACACCCACTCTCTTCACCACCGACGCACAGTGGCAGCCGTGTGTACCATCTATAAGATGCAGCAAGGCTCTTTACACAGCACTTTCCAAATCTATGACCAACATCATCTCGAAGGACAAGGGCAGCAGATGCCTGGGAACACCAGGCGCAGTGGTTAGCATTGCTGCCTCATAGCACCAAGGACCCGGTCTTGGGTCACTCCCTGCAGGAAGTGTCTGCACATTCTCCCCATGTCTGCGTGGGTTTCCTCTGGGTGCTCCGGTTTCCTCCCACAATCCAAAAAACGTGCTGGCTAGGCGCACTGACCCAAACAGGTGCTTGAGTGGCAACTCGGGAAATTTTTACAGTAGCTTCATTGCAGTGTTAATGTAAATCTTACTTGTGACTAATAAATAAACTTTACTTTACCACTACTTGGAGGCTCCCCACCAAGTTGCTTGCTAACCAGACTTGGAAATATATCACCATTCCTTCACTATCACTGGATCGAAACTGGAACACCCTCCCTAACAGCACAGTGGTTGTATGTACACCTCAGGGACTGCAGCGATTCAAGAAACCAGCTCACAATCACCCTCTCAAGCAAAGTTATTGATTGGCGACGTAGGAGCACACACATGTTGGAGGAGAGGGGGTAGAGATGTGGAGTTACGTATTCAGACCATCTCTATATTAGTGGCAAGTCCAACAGGGCTGGGGCTCCCTGATCGGGATGGAAATTGTGGTCATGTATTGATTGGTTGAGCTGGCAGATTGAGGGCTGCTGGTTACAATATTGAATACTCCAGATCCCTCACCTCTGCCAGATTATTGGAAACACACCAACAGAATAGATGTGCAGTGTCTTACAATCAATCACATTGTACCTTTTCTTTATGCATTCCTCCCCAAGCTACTTACTCCACTGAATGGAACAGAAGGAGCAGACAGTAAATCCGAGAGACTACGGTGTTATCACACAGGCCACACTCTCATAGTTAAACCGGGACACCTCTCCTCCCACCCCGCAACACTCTGGAAAAAGACTCCTTCACACAAGGACTGGAGCCCTTCAAAGAAAAGACTCATCGGTATTTTTCCAGGCAGCTGGAGATGGGCAACTACTTCAGCCTTGTTATCTTCCCCTGCATCCAGAGAACACTGATCACGTCCACTATCAAGAGGAAGAGGAACAGAGACAAAGACAGCACGAGGGTGGAGTAGGTTTGAGAGGCGTAAAGCGGTGTTGCATTACAGGAAGTGACTATGTTCCCTTTTCACAGAATCCAGGAAGAGTTATCAAGTGGACTTTCACAGCAGAGGTACGTGAACACAAAGGTTCATACCTCTAGCCACTCCACTAAAAAATTCTGTTTATTACCACTCTCCTCTTCAGAAAGAGGCTGGTTTTGTTGGGCAGAAGTTCTTTGAGTTCACACACATAGCTGTCCCCGCTGAGAGACTAAAGAGACTGAGCATTGGCAAGGAATTGGATCATGAAGGGCATCTCGGTAAGATCGAAACAGACACAAAGACACATATATTCTAACAGAATATCCAGATATTAATCAGGAACAAGAATGCTGGCTATCACAGAGCAGAAACCTATTAGTTTCCTGAGCTATACAGTTTTGTGCTGCATTCAATACTGCCTCCAATTCCTGTGTTGTAGATGGTCTGTGTTGCCTTCTGCTGTCCCTTCCAGATTATTTTGTCATGATGTGGAGGTGCCGGCGTTGGACTGGGGTGGGCACAGTAAGAAAGTCTCACAATACCAGGTTAAAGTCCAACAGGTTTATTTGGAATCACGAGCTTTCGGAGCGCTGCTCCTTCATCAGGTGAGTGGATTGTTCGATGGCACTGTACCCACGCAGGTTAAGGAGAATATTGAACTTGTGCAGAAACAGTCTTGGCACACGCACGCACACACACAGATCAAGACATCTCCAACCAGCCTCCCATCCACAAACTAGCTGGACATATAATCTCAGCAAAATGCCCTCACCTCATTGTTTGCAGAAAATTTCTCACAAGCTGTGGCACACAATTCCATAGTTTCCACTTTCATTTCCTCTGGCATATCGCAATACTGAAAACAGAAGGTACACTTTCAGCTTTCACTGAATGAAGAACTGTGCATGCCACTTGTATTCAAATTGAGCTACAGAAGTTACAGTTAATGAGGACATTTTCCCGTAATACACAGGAGTAATTTACACAAACTGAATTTAATCTGAAGGATGTGGGTATAGGTTTATGGAATAACTTTGCAATTTTGGACATCGTGTGAGGAATTTTCCAGCTGTCCAAGCTGGCGGATTCTCCAGTCCCACTGCAGTGATTGGAGATTTGGCTGAGCACCAAATTCTCCATTCTCACTTATAGCGGTGGCGTGTACGGCTGGAGAATTCCTGAATCCAACACCCTCGCACAGTATGCAGTTAAGCTCCGTATGCTTTGTCCCAACAACATTCTTCAGCACAGTCATTCGTGTGCATTCATGTGAAAATTCCCCCATTTTCCATGGGCGGCACGGTGGTTAGCACTGCTGCTTCACAGCGCCAGGGACCTGGGTTCGACTCCCAGCTTGGGTCACTGTCAGCATGGAGTCTGCACGTTCTTGCTGTGTCTGCGTGGGTTTCCTCTGGGTGCTCCAGTTTCCTCCCACAGTCCAAAAGACATGCTGGTTAGGAGCACTGGCCGTGCTAAATTCTCCTTCAGTGTACCCAAACAGGATACAAGTCTACTTGTGATTAATAAATAAATCTTAACTTCCCGAATCTCCTGAAAGAGGTTGCCTTTTTGAGTGAGATTAGAGGCAACTCACACTGTGGTGGATATCCATTTTAAAATGGATCGCAACGTTCCAAAGACACTTGCACAGGAATCCCCCCTCCACAGGCTCCATAATTTGGATTAATAATTCCTCACAAGATCAGAGTCACAAAGTGACATAGGCTACATCTGACAAAGCTCGCCAGGAGCTTGTTAACGAGAGGATGGCAGTGAATGTAAAATTCCTGCAGGAAAATACTTTGTTGGATTGAAGAGGTGAGACTTTTTAGGGTCACTTAAAATCTGGCCACAGAGTTCTTTTCGGACAACTAGCCATTCAAGGATTGCTTAACCAATGACTGAACATCCAGCAGGGATGTGTGTGCGAGTGAGACAAAAGTTCACCACCACAATTAACGCCATTTACTGATAATCCTCTCGCATGTTGTGGCAGTAGCTGAAAGTGAATGATTTTATTTAGTCCACTTTACCCCTCTGCCTTCAATCAGAACAACATCCCAAACTGGCAGGACAAGTCACTTCTTCAAGCTGAAAATGAAAGTTAAATTATTATTTTTTAGCATGAGAGCACCAGTTAATTAATTAATGAACATTACAGTTACTGCCTGTGACCTGACCTTGGTGAGATTGACAAGAGGTTAACTCATATCGAGCGTGCGTCCGTCTAATGCACCTGTCTTGATAAGTTTCATTTATCAAGACAGGATTCCTTGCATTCGACAGTTAACAGTTAGACAGGAACAGTTAAGCACCAAATTGTTGGGGACCAGCTCCACAATCAGAGGCAGCGTCTGGCTTCGACCATGTGTTGGATAGGCCGTTGAATTCCTCTCTCTCAGCTGGGAAGGGGGTTCATGCAGCTTAAAGAGAAACTCACCCTGACGATTGGGAAGGTTTGAACTCGCCTGGAATCTGCATCTTCCTTCTTTACCTCGGGTTCTGCCATTCTGCATAAACTCGATTCCTTTCAGGAAAGCAAAGGTTGTTAATATCTCCATTTCAGAAAGTCTGAAAATTATAGAAAATCAAAATATTGTGGATGCTGGCAATAAAATAAAAACAAAATTAAAATCTGAAATAAAAACAGGATACTTGTATGGATTCTAAACATTAACTCTCTTTCTCTCTCCACAGATGCTGCCAAACCTGCTGATTCTTTCCAGCATTTCCTGTTTTTATTCCATGTTTATCACTTAAACTATAACAAGGGAGACTTTCTCAATCCGTTTAATCGCACACTCCCCTTGTGGGTGAAGAAGATCTGAGTCATTTACGTGGAATATTGCCTCCAATGAAACCCATGTAAGGATATTAACAAATTGTCCCTTTGCTCATTCATTTGATTTGCCCAAAAAAGTCTAAACAAATTGTACTGTTTGCCACAGTCAGACTCACGACAACCACTTGGGTTAGCTTCAGAAAGATACCAAGCATCGATAACCCTAGCAACGAAGCTAAAATATTCTCCAAAACTCATGAGCCTGCCTGTGATATGACAAAGTCTATGAGGTTCACCAAGACCTACAGGTGATTGATATACTGTGGCCCGTAACCCACAAAACAACATTATTAAACCAGAAATTAGTCAAATCTCATTCCTAACCCTGTGGACTTTTCTCCCTGGTATACATGCTGTGTGTCATTTGTTCAAAACTTATAAAATTAAGGCAGCACTGGATTTAGGGGGAGCTGATGGCCTGCTGGTATTATCGCTAGACTATTACTCCAGAAACTCAGCTAATGTTCTGAGGACCGGGTTCAAATTCCACCACAGCAAGCGGCGGAATTGAATTCAATTAAAAATATCTGGAATTAAGAATCTACTGATGACCATGAAACCATTGTCGATTGTTGGAAAAACCCATCTGGTTCGCTAATGCCCTTTAGAGAAGGGAATCTGCCATCCTTACCCGGTCTGGCCTACATGCGACTTCAGAGTCACAGCAATGTGGGTGACTCTCAACTGCCCTCAGGCAACTAGGGATGGGCAATAAATGCTGGCCCAGCCAGTGACACCCATGTCCCATGAATGGATAATAAAATTATGGGAATGTCAAAATCTGAAGCCATAAAATGATCGAGGTGCATTCCGGCAGAATTTGCAAACCGTCCATAATCCAATGCTCGATATTACCATCCAGAAGGACAAGGTGCCTGGGAACACCATCACCTGCACACTCCTCTCCAAGCCACACACCATCCTGACTTAGAAATATATCGGCCGTTCCTTCACTGTCACTGGGTCAAAATCCTAGAACTCTCCCTAACAGTGCTGTGGGTCTACCCACACCACAGGGACTGCAGTGGGTTCAAGAAGGCAGCTCACCACCACCTTCTCAAGGGGCAATTAGGGATGGGCACTAACTGCTGGGCCCAGCCAGTGACAGCCACATCCCATGAAATTTTTAAAAATTATTTTCAGAGTAAGGAGGATTGTTGTGGTTTAAAAGATTCAGTATCACATCACGTATTATTACATCTACCCACTGAACTATGGAAGAAGTTGGTTTCCACATTACACCTTTCCCCCGGTTCAGCCCTTCCAGTCGAAACAAAGTGATTGATTTCAAACCAAATAAAAAGCAGAATTAACTTCCTTTCCTAAAGAAATCTCGCTCAATTCTATCGGAGAGAATGCAGCATATGTTACTGATCTATTGCATCCAAACATAACAGCACACATCAGATAGTTTGCTACCTCATTCTAGGCTACCCTCTTCACAAGCTCTCAGTGGGAACTGAAACAGTTGACGAAAGATACGACAGCACTCAGAGCCAGAACCAAAACCGCCAGGCGACGCATCACATCACCGCCCAGTGGTCAGAGAAACCATGGCTGATTTTTCCACTTCCCTCAACCCAACAAGTTGCATTGATATAGCACCTTTAATGTAACTAAACATGCCAGGGTGCTTCCCAGAAGCGACACCAACTAAAATCAGACACCAGGCATCAGTTTAGTCAGAGGGGAAAGCTTTGCAAAGTGTCGCCGCGGAAGACAGAGAGGTTGAGAGCTGAAGAGGCTTAAGGAGGGAATTCCAAAGTTTCGAATTCAGGGAGCAGACATCATAGCTACCAATAGTGGGGCATTTAAGATCGGGAACATTCAAGAGACCAGAATTACAGCAGCGTGAATTTACATGCGGATCTGGGGCTGGAGGTGAATACAGAATCATAGAATCCCTACAGTGCAGAAGGAGGCCATTCAGCCCATTGAGTCTGCACTGACCACACCCAGACATAACGGCAGGCATTCATTCTAGCTTGTTCCCCTGACACTAGGGGGCAATTTAGCATGGCCAATGCACCTAACCTGCACATCTTTGAACTGTGGACGTATGCCCACTTGTGACTAATAAATAAAGTTTAACCCTCTCCTTCTTTTACTAATTACTTTCAATCTGTGTCCTCAGGTTCCGTTCCTCCTTATTTACCCCAGAATAAATATATATCCTTCTAACCACTAAAATATATGATCTGGTCATTATCACCTTGCTAACTGTAGCATTTTGCTGTACGCAAACTCACTGCCACATTTCCTATACTTCATGGTTTCATAGAATTCCTACAGTGCAGAAGGAGGCCATTTGGCCCATTGAGTCCGAACCAACTCCCTGACTAAGCATCTTATCCTGGCCAATTCCCTCACCCTATTCCCATAACCCCACATATTTACCCGCCAATCCACCAAAGCTGAATATCTTTGGACAACAAGGGGCAATTTAGCATGGCAAATCTACCTAACCAGCACATTATTGGACTGAGAGGGGAAACCGAAGCACCCAGAGGAAACTCGCACAGATACGGGGAAAACATGCAGACTCTGCAAAGTCACCCAAGGCTGGAATTGAACCCAGGCCCCTGGTGCTCTGAGGCAGCAGTGCTAACTATTGTTTGCAGGATGAAAGATGGTCACATACCCAAGGACTTTCTGTAGGGTGAGGTAGTTATAGCCAATTGACTGTGGAATGCGCAAATCCCAAGCCCTAGACGTTATGGCCAAGATCAATCATCAGATCAAGCCCGAGGCGAGATGCAATGCCTTATCTTGTCAGCTTGGAACTTGTATGTCTCGCTTGTGGGGACCTTGAATTGGATTCAGTTGGAATTTGAATGCAGTTTTTGGATTAAGCAAGGAATGGACTTGGGTCCGCTCAGTCCATTCTGAGTATTGGCTTTGTAACTTTAAGAGAGGAGTAAATTTTTTTTAAATTATCACGAGATGGGAGTCATGAGCCAATGCCAGAGAAAAATGGAGACGCTTGGTGTGGGTTGGTGTGCACCAACATGATGGTCTGTGGTTACAGTGTCTTGGCAACAGATGCCAACTTATCAACAACCACAACATTGCTTGGCAAATTCATGTGGCAGAACCTGCCTCTCAAAGATTGCCGTCTTCAGCCATCAGGAAAGGAGCATCACATGAAGACACACCTCTGAAAGGCCAGTCGGCCCATCGACTTTCTGACAAGAACATGTTACCTAGGTCTTTCCCTATTCCCGTAACCCCACAAATTTAGCATGGTTAATCCATCAAACCCACAAATCTTTGGACACTAAGGGGCAATTTAGCAATACCAAAATAACTAATTCGCACATCTTTAGAGCGTGGGAGGAAACCGGAGCACCCGGCAGAAACCTATGCAGACACGTGGAGAACATACAGACTCCACACAGATGGTGACCCAAGCCAGGAACTGAACCCACATTCTGGCACCGTGAGATAACAATGTTAACCACATTGCATCCAGTCTTCAAGACTTGACATCGGTTGAATACTGTTTAAGTTTTTATTTATTAGTGTCACAAGTAGGCTTAGATTAACACTGCAATGAAGTTACTGTGAAAATCCCCTTGTTGCCACAATCCAGCGCCTGTTCGGGTACACTAAGGGAGAATTTAGCACATCCGATGCACCGTAACCAGCACGGCTTCCTGACTGTGGGAGGAAACCAGGGCACCCGCAGGAAACCCACGCAGACACAGGGAGAACACTGACTCCACACAGACAGTGGCCCAAGCCGGGAATGGAATCTGGGTCCCTGGCCCTGTGAGGCAGCAATGCTAACCACTGTGCCCCACCAATTAACCACTGGTCTTGCATTGTCTTGTCCTCGGTGTACATTGAGGAGGGTGGGAGGCGGCTGGATGTGTCGGGTCCTGGAGCCGAGCTGGGCACCGTGCCCCCTATGAATGACCTCCTTCCTCCCTCCCTCCCTCAGCATTAACCAGGCTGTCCAGTCATTCTCCCATGGTTGTGTGTGGGATCTTGCTGTGCATACCCTGGCTGCTGTTTCCTACATTACAGCAGCGGCCACACATCGTACCCCAAAGGGGCTTTACTGGGATGTCCTGAGAAGGCTGCTAGGCGCTACACAAATGCAACTCCTCTCATATCCATCCACCCCCATGACTGGAGAGAACTGGAGACCCCGAGGCCCGCCGTCTCTCCTTCAGGCCCGGTGCCAAGCTAGATCCGGGATGGACTCACCTGGGCTTAGGCCCTGCTGCTGTTGCCGTTGCCGTTGCCGCCGCCGCTCCGGCCGTTGTCAGGCACAGAATCCGGGGCCCCAGCAACCGCCGGATGTCCCGCCCTTAGCAGCATCCCATTGGCTACCCCGCCAGCACCTCGATCCGTCATTGGCTGGTCTGGATGCCACTCAGAGAGGGCCTGGGGCGGAGTTGTGGTCCCGCCCTCCTCTGGCGTCGATTGGCCAATTTTCTGTCCCGTCGACATCTCATTGGTCAGAGGTGATGCTACTTAAAGGAGGCTTGAGGGGCGGTGCTTCAAGTCCTGCCTTCTTTGATGCTGATTGGTTCCCCCTTCAGATCTTCGGTCATTCATTGGGCAAGGTGGACGCCACTCACAGCAGGTGTGAGGGGCGGGACTTGGAGTTCCGCCTCTCCTCACGTTGATTGGTCACTGTTCAGGATCGTCGGCGTTCCATTGGTCAGAGTGGACGTCACTCACAGCGGGCATGAGGTGCGGAACTTGGAATCCCGCCTCTTCCCAACGGTAATTGGTCGGTGTTCAGGAAGATCGGTAGTCCATTGGTCGGCGTGGACGTCTCTCACAGCGGACCTGAGGGGCGGGGCTTTGCGGTCCCACCTCCCCCCATGGCTGATTGGTCACCGATCCTGTTCGGCGCTCCCTATTGGCCGAGGGGGCTGTCAGTCAGTGGCGGGTGGGCGGCCTAGTCGCCGGTGGGCGGGATTTGATCCTGAGGCGAGGCGAGGCGGGCGTTCGGCAGCTTTGACTTCATTCAGGTTTGATCTTTCCCTTGGCTTTTCATATTAGTGAGGGTGGAACGGTGCCTCCTGTTCCTGCCGGGCCCTCGGCCTCGGGCCCTGGGGGGGAGCTGTTCGGTTGTCAAGGTGCGGGGTTAGCGCCCCAGCAACGGTATCCAGCGGCGCTGAGAGGACCACTTCATCCCAAATTAACTGGCCTTCAACAACTGGAGAGAAACTAACTCAGTGTCCGATATAGAACCTTCCAGAACCCCAGCCTAACCTACTCACTTGCAGGAAATGTGGTAGCCAATTTGTGCACAGCAAGATCCCATTAACTCCGCCTCCGCCCCCGCCCCCTCCAAAATCGCCTCTTGCAATGATATCCATTGAAGGATATGGGAGGCACAGACAAGTTAGATAGTCAGAGGCCTCTTCCACCCCCAGGGTGGGAAGGTCAACCACACCAGGGAAGTGCCGTGGATGTAGTTTATATGGACTTTAGTGAGGCAGTTGATAAGGTCCCACGATGTGGAGATAGAAACATAGAACATACAATGCAGAAAGGGGCCATTGGACTCATCGAGTCTGCACCGACCACAATCCCACCCACTGCCTACCCCCATATCCCTACATATATACCCGCTAATCCCTCTAACTTATGTATCTCAGGACACTAAGGAGCAATTTTAGCATAGCCAATCAACCTAACTTGCACATCTTTGGATGCCGGCGTTCGAGTAAAGTTTATTTATTAGTCACAAGTAAGGCTTACATTAACACTGTAATGAAGTTACTGTGAAGTTTCCCTGAACTGGGATGGGCACAGTTAGAGGTCTCTCAACACCAGCTTGAAGTCCAACAAGTTTATTTGATGGCATGAGCTTTCGGAGTGCTGTGCCCACAAGGCAGACCAGCTTTGAGAAAGGGTCAACTGGACTTGAAATGTCAGCTCTTTTCTCGCCTTACAGATGCTGCCAGATCTGCTGAGATTTTCCAGCATTTTCTCTCTTTGAGTACAAGAGGACACAGGTTCAAGATAAGAAGGGGAAAAGTTTAAGAACAAAGAAAAGTACATCACAGGATCAGGCCCTTTGACTCTTCAAGCCCGTGTCATTCATGATGCCCAACTAAACTAAAGAAAAGCCTTCTGCCCTTACTTGGTCTGTAACCCTCTATTCCCTCCCTATTCAGGTACCCATACAGATGCCTTTTAAATGTTGTTTATGTGCCTGCTTCCTCTACCTCCTCTGGCAGTGCGTTCCAGGCACCTCTCACTCTGCGTGAAAAACTTCTCCTGCACATCTCCCTGAAACTTTCCCCCTTTCACCTTGAACCTGTGCCCCCTTCTAATTGACATTTCCATCTTTGGAAAAGCCTCTGACAGTCCACCCTCTCCATGCCTCTCGTTTTGTAGACCTCTGTCAAGTCTCCCCACTGTCTTTCCAGTGAAAACAATCCAAGTTTAATCAACCTCTCCTCATAACCAATGCCCCCGAGACCAGGCAACATCCTGTTGAACCTCCTTTGTGCTTTCCAAAGCTTTTACGTCATTCCGGTAGTGTGGTGACCAGAACTGCACGCAATATCCAAATGCAGCCTAACCAAGGTTTTATATAGCTGCAACATGATTTCCCAAATCTTCTACCCAGCTGATGAAGGCAAGCATGCCATATGCCTTCCTAATCTCCTTGGCCATCTGTTGCCACTTTTAAGGACCTGTGAACTTGCACATCCAGATTTCTTTGTCTGTTAATGTTCCTAAGCGTTCTGCCATTTACAGTATAATTCACATCTAAATTTGATCCTCCAAAATGCATCACCTCACATTTGTCCATATTAAACTCCACTGCTGTTCCTCTGCCCAAGTCTCCAATCTATTTATATCCTGTTGTATTGTCTGATATCCCCGGCACTATCAACAACTCCACCAATCTTTGTGTTATCCACAAACTTACTGTTTAGGCTATCCACATTTTTCTCCAGATCATTTATCTATACTACAGACAACAGAGGGCCCAGCACTGATCCATGCAGAACACCATTAGCTACAGATCTCCGTTCTGAAAAATACCCTTCCATCCCTACTCCCTGTCTTCTATAACCAAGATATGGAGATGCGGGCATTGGACTGGGGTAAGCACAGTACCATGCCTAGGAACATCCCTTTCCTGCAGCGTATCAGGTACACAACATTGACTGAGCTGCAAGAGTATGTACCACCAGTTACGGGTACATACTGTTACAACTCAGCCAATGTTGTCTACCTGATACACTGCAGGAAAAGATGTCCCATGGCGTGGTACATTGGGGAGACCATGCAGACAACATGACGATGGATGAGTGAACACTGCTCGACAATCATCAGGCAAGAGTGTTCTCTTCCTGATGGGGAACACTTCAGCAGTCATGGGCATTCAGCCTGTGATCTTCAGGTAAGCGTTCTCCAAGGCAGCCTTCACGACAAAGTAGAATAACTGAGCAGAAACTGATAGCCATGTTCCACGCACATGAGGATGGCTTCAGCCGGGATCTTGGGTTCACGTCACACTATTTGACTTGCTTGGGCTTGCAAAATCTCATTAATTGTCCTTGCTGGAGACAATACCCTTCTCTTTAACCTGTGTTTAACCCTCTCTCCATTCACATTGTCTTTAAAACTTGATTACCTGTAAAGACTCACATTCCAACCATTATTTTGTAAATTGAGCGTGTGTCTTTATGTGCCCTGTTTGTGACTAGAACTCCCACTCACCTGATGAAGGAGCAGCGGTCTGAAAGCTTGTGGCTTCTGCTACCAAATAAACCTGTTGGACTTGAACCTGGTGTTGTGAGACTTCTACTGTTCCATTAGCAAGCCAGTTCTGTATCCATCTAGCCAGCCTAAAACCCATGTAATTTTTGTTTCTGTACCAGTCTGCCTTGTGGGACCTTGTCAATCGCCTTATGGACAGGGTGGATTGTCAGAGGCTTTTCTAAGGGTGGAAATGTCAATTAGAAGGGGGCACAGGTTCAAGGTGGAAGGGGGAATGTTTCAGGGAGATGTGCAGGGGAAGTTTTTCACGCAGGGTGAGAAGTGCCTGGAAATCGCTGCCAGAGGAGATGGTGGAAGCAGGCACATAAACAACATTTAAAAGGCATCCGTATGGGTACCTGAACAGGGAGGGAATAGAGAGATACAGACCAAGTAAGGGCAGAAGGTTTTTCTTTAGTTGGACATCATAAGCGGCACAGGCTTGGAGAGTCAAAGGGCCTGATCCTGTGATGTACTTTGCTTTGTTCTTAAATTTTTCCCCCTCTCATCTTGAGCCTGTGCCCTCTTGTCTCAAAGAGAGAAAATGCTGGAAAATCTCAGCAGATCTGTCCATACAAACTACATCCACAGCCCATCACTTATCAATTATCTTTGTCACCTTTCAAAAAATTCAAATCAAGGTGGTAGACGTGACCTTCCCTGTACAAAACCATACTGTCTGTCAGTAACTAGTCCGTTTTCTTCTAAATGTGCATATATCCTGTCCCCAGTATCTTCACTGATGTCAGATTCACCAGCCGATAACTTCCTGGATTATCCCTGCTTTCTTTCTTGAACAAGGGAACAACACACCTGTGGTCAAAGAAGGGGTGACGTTCAGGGGAATGTTTTCACCTAGAGGATGGTGGGTGCCTGGAACACACAGCCAGGAAGCAGGCACATTAGCAGCATTTAAAGTGTATCTTTAAAGGGAGGTGAACAGAGATAAAACAGCTCATCAGCACAGATTTGGTGGGCCGAAGGGCTTTTTCTGGGCTATATTGTACTTTGTTAAATGTTTTCTCCATAACACTTGGAAAATGCATCCCTACTCTTCAGTCCAGTGTTCATGGAAACCTTTACAATATGTTTAGCGTTTGGCTGAAAAACAGCATTCTCTCAGTACTGACCCTCTGACAGTGCGGCACTCCCTCAGTACTGACCCTCTGACAATGTGGCACTCCCTCAGTACTGACTCTCTGACAGTGCGGCACTCCCTCAGTACTGACTGTCTGACAGTGCAGCACTCCTTGGCAGTGTGAGTGTCAGCCTAGATCCTCTGCTCAAGGGGAGGGAGAAGATGTATCTTGCAATGTCTCAAGGGCACTAAGAACAAACATTTCCAACCTGCAGTGATGTTCAGACAAGGCTCATCAGTGAATGAGAGATGGCAGATTTACTGGGCCTTGTGAGTCAGGTTGCCAAGTTTGAGGAGTGACTTGGGCCCTCTGCGCTATAGTGTGTGCACCCAGTCTAGTAGATGTGAATGCTTTTTAATCAGCCCTGAATTTTCTTCACTAAATAAGAAGATTGCCGGTTATTTCATCGTGTTTAACTGACTGAGCCAAACACAGCATACTTGATCTCTGCCCTCCCAATCTCTCCCAGTCCCATAACCTTATTAGATATCTGCCCATCTCTAACTTTGGGCCTTGTCAATCATAAGTGCTTCACCAGTGGTGGCCTTACCTTCAGATTCCCAGGCCTCACGCTCCCTAAACATCTTCGCCTCACTTTCCTCTTTTAGACCACTCCTTAAAACCTATCACTTTGACCAAGGCTTTTGCTCATCTGATCTGATGTTAGCTATAGAATCCTTACAGTGCAGAAGGAGGCCATGCGGCCCATCTAGTCCTCACTGACAACAGTCCCACCCAGGCCCCATCCCCATAACCCCACATAATCCCCCTGACACTAAGGGGCAATCCCACCCACACCTATTCCCCACAACCCCAAGTATTTACCCTGCTAATCCCCCTAACCTACACATCTTGGGACATTAAGGGTTAATTTAGCATGGCTAATCCACCAAAACTGCCCATCTTTGGACTGTGAGACGAAACCGGAGCACCCAGAGGAAACCCATGCAGACATAGGGAGAATGCGCAGACTCCACACAAACAATCTCAACAACAACCAATGTTTATATTGTGCTCTGAACACAATGAAATTCCCAGAGCACAACACGGGACGGGGACATTGTAAAACAAGAGTCTGACCATAAGGCAATATGTGGTTCAGGGTAGGGCGGCACAATGGCACAAGCCTGGACTTGAACTGGGGTCCCTGGCACTGGGAGGCAGCAATGCTAGCCACTGCGCCATTGTGCCGCCCCACCCTGAACCACATATTGCCTTATGGTCAGACTCTGTTTTATAATGTTCCTGTCCCGTGTTGTGCTCTGGGACATTTCATTGCGTTCAGAGCACAATATAAACATTGGTTGTTGTTGAGGTTGATTCACCCTGACAGGAGCAGAGGCAATTCCCACCGGAAGTTTGAATGTGCGGACAGAGGGCGAAAGAAGGTTTGAGTTTGATTATGATATCCCTGCAGTTGAAAAGCTTGCTGATTGTCAAAAGTTCACAATAAATGACTTTCCAACTGCTTTTGGCAACAAGCAGGGGAGCAACTGGCCCTGTCAAGCCATGCTAAGAGTCAGCACCCTCAGGAGTGGAAAATGGGTGGAAACTGCCAAGAATATTCAGTGGAAAGCTCAGTCAAATCTAGTAGTATATAAAGTCAACCTTTAACCAGAGCTCTGTCAGCAGTGGCTCATCAATAATGTGTGTGTACTCTGCAGCTGTGATGGCCTCAATGCAGGACTAGGGGGTGGAAAACCTCTCTTGCATCAGGAGGAGTCATTAACACAGAAAATAATGTTCCCATCATTAGCCAACAATCTCAGTGGGAGGCAGGGCAGAGGGGCTGGCCATCTCATTGCCTCACCACAGGCAAGGTGGAATAATTGGAGGTGCGTCATCTCAGCCTGTGTTCAGACACTACTTAACAGAATGAGGTGTTAATGATTAAAGGATTTGATCAGTTAGGTACAGAGAAACTGTTCCCTCGCTGAGCCAATCCAGATCAAAGGGGTACAATAATAAAACTTGATCATTCAAGAGTGATGTCAGGAATCACGTCTTCACACAAGGGTGGCGGTATTGATGACGTCCGCCTAATAATGGAGTTATCAATCAACCATAACTGAACAGCAAAAATGGGTTAAAGGGACCAAGTAGCCTATTTGTATTCTAATTTTTTTAGATGGCAAAACTAACCAAGAGAGAGTGCCTTAATAGAACAATTCCCTTTCCCCTTAAATTGGAACTGGGACAGTGCATGGGGAGATCATAGAAAGGGTAGGACAAAAAATAATTAAACTATGTTACGTCACAAGATAGAAATAAATAAAAAAACTTTAATTTCTGCAGCACTTTTCACAATCTCAGGACATCCCAAGGCAGCCTTACAACCAATGAAATATTCCTTATAAGTGTTATCATTATTGTAATGCTGGAAACGCAGCCTGTAATTTACCCCACAAACTTGGCCATATTTTTGAACTTTGGTGTTGGTTGAGGGATAAATGTGGGCCAGTGGACTGTAGGTAAAACTCTCCCAATTGTTTTCAAAATAGGCTGAGATTAAGAAGGTCCTTCAGACTATCTAATTTCATTTTCCCAAAGTACTATTTTTTTGTATTCCATGGGATGTGGGCATTACTGGCTGGTCCAGCTTGAATACCCTTGAACTGAGAGACTTCCGAGGCCATTTCAAAGCCAACCGCACTTCTATGATTGTGGAGACTCAAGTAGGTTAGATTTCCTTCCCTAAAGAGCATTAGTGGGTTGATGGCTTTTTACAACAATACAAGAATCACGGTCATCATGAGACTTTTAATTGCAGATTTTTTTATTGAATTTCACCATCTGCCATGGTCTCCCAGTGTCTGTGTGGGTTTCCTCTGGGTGCTCCGGTTTCCTCCCACAGTCTGAAAGATGTGCTGGTTAGTGCATTGACCCGAACAGGCACCAGAGTGTGGCGACTAGGGGAATTTCACAGTAACTTTATTGCAGTGTTAATGTAAGCCTTACTTGTGACTAATAAATAAACTTTACCTTACTTTGCAGGGTTTCTGGATTACTAGTCCGGTGGCAATACTGCTGCACAACCACTTATTCTCTGCTCACTATTTTTTAAAAAATCTCGATTTAAAGTTCTCGTCCTTGTTTTTAAATCTCTCAATCTCTCCTAGCTCCTCCCCAGCCCTGTGACCTTCAGAAATCTTTGTGCTCCTGCATTCAGATCTCTTGAACATAGCCTATGTTAATTCTTCCACATTAGTAGCTATGCAAACAGCTGCCTAGTCTCTAAGCTCTGAAATTCCCTCCCTAAACCATCACTTCCTTTTCTCTTCCTTCTCCTTCATGATGCTCCTAAAACCTCCCTCCTCAGCTAAGCTTTTGGACATCTGCCCTAATACCTCCTTATTCGTGTCAACGTTTTAATAATATTACTATGAAGCACCATGGGACGTTTCACTATGTTAAAGGTGTTAGATAAATGAAAGCTGTTGTTGCTTTAACAGTGCACTTGGGAGAGGAAATTGAAGTTTAACACCTCACTCAATGTCTGGTCAGAGTATGGCAAACAGACAGAGAGTGCAAGCACAAACCAGCCGCAGTTCCAATTAAGCAAAGCAGCACAGATACTGAAAATCTGAAATGGAAACAGAAAATGCTGGAAACACTCAGCAAATCGGGCAGCATCGGTAAAACAAGAAGGAATTCTGTTTTTCACCCGACAATTAATCAGAATTGCCCTAAACCTGAGTCACAGAAGATCAAACTGATGTTTCTTGAAACAGTTGAGTCAAAAGTATTTTTTTTTGTTTATCTACATTAGCAAGATGGAGGCTTTTTGTCCCTTTGAGCATGTGCCAACTCTCTGTAAGATGGGCGGCACAGTGCTTAGCACTGCTGCTTCACAGCTCCAGAGATCTGGCTTCGATTCCCCGCTTGGGTCACTGTCTGTGTGGAGTTTGTGTCTGCGTGGGTTTCCTCTGGATGCTCCGTTTTCCTCCCACAATCCAAAGATGTGTGGGTTGGGCTGATTGGCCAAGCGAGAAATTGCCCCTTAGAGTCCTGAGATGCATAGGTTAGCGGGATTAGCGGATAAATATGTAGGGATATTGGGGTAGGGCCTGCGTGGGATTGTGGTCTGTGCAGACTCGATGGGCTGAATGTTCTCCTTCTGCACTGTAGGGTTGCTATGATTCTAAGAGCCATTATTGTGCCTTCAGTTAATTTGAAGGTTAGCAAAACATGATGCCTCCATTATGTGAGAGGGTGTGTTGGCTGAAATCTCCGTCACACAGAATTGTTTTGTTGCAGAGTGAGTTAGAAGTGATTTGATGTGATTTTGGTTTGATTTATTATTGTTACATGTATTAGTATACAGCGAAAAGCATTGTTTCTTGCACGCTACAGAGACAAAGCATACTGTTCATAGAGAAGGAAGGGAGGGAGTGCAGAATGTAGTGTTACAGTCATAGCTAGGGTGTAGAAAAAGATCAACTTGATGCAAGGTAGGTTCATTCAAAAGTCTGACAGCAGCAGGGTAGAAGCTGTTTTTGAGTTGGTTGGTACGTGACCTCAGACTTTTGTATTTTTTTCCCGAAGAAAGAAGGTGGAAGAGAGAATGTCCAGGGTGCGTGGGGTTCTTGATTATGCTGGCTGCTTTGCTGAGGCAGTGGGAAGTGTGGACAGAGTCAATGGATGGGAGGCTGGTTTGCGTGATGGATTGGGCTACATTCATGACCTTTTGTAGTTTCTTTCAGTCAAGTGCAGGCACGTTAGGGAAGTGATACGAACCAAGTAATGGAACAATAGTGAGACAATTAGAAGAGCATTAAACAGAGGATGGCAGATTTACCAAGGAGTACCCAGTAGATTCTCTAGTATCTCGGGAAATCTGCACAGTTAGAGGACCACGGCAAAGTGAGAGACCGAAAGGAAACCTACAGCAACAAAGGGAAACCACATGCACTAATATCAGTCCAAAGCATACACACACTACAGGAAAATGTGCATCATCACTCACCAATCAATAACCAAGATAATAAAACACTCACAAACCATCAAAAATGCTTCATCCCACCACTTCACCAACCAGTGCTCAGAAAGGTTAAAGATTACGTACACACACACCACGAACGTGTATTGAGATGGCCAACATGTCTCTTGCTCTTATTTACTGACCATTAATGAACATAAGCGCATCTGGAATCAAGTCTGTTTAGCAACTAATGTGTGACGCAGCACTGAGCTAATGGATTAGCACTTGTGTGTTAAAATAGCGCAGAAGGCAACTTGTTGGCAGCAGTTAGTGTTGGATCATGGTTTAAGTATGACAGCTGCAGGACCAGATGCTGCACTCTGCCAATGACCTGATTGAGAGGGGAGGAGGGGGTTCAGCTTCAGCCCCAGCATCTGCACCAACCTCACAAAGCAATCTGAAAGGAAACAGTTAAAAATCTAGCAGAGTGAGATTAATATTTTACTTTCAGAGATGAGGTTTTTTTTGTTGTAAATCTGCCTGCAGAAGGTAGGATGGAGACATAAATTTTTAATAGTGTGCCATAAAGTCTAATGTGACACGACATGTTTAAGATGCAGGCAGAAAGCAGTGTTTAGGGCTTTCTCCTCTTGCAGAGTGTGAAAAGGCAACTTCCTGAGTGACCTGGTGAAACCAAGAGGGAAAGAAGTCTTAGCTCCATCTGAGTTTTCCTTTTATTCTTTCATGGAATGTGGGTGTTACTGGCAAACCTGCATTTTGCCCTCCCCTAAATGCCCTTGCAATTGAGTGGCTTTCTAGGTCGTTACAGAGGGTAATTGAGAGTCATAGGAACAGAGGAATTCAGAGCAGAAGAAGGCAATTCAGCCCTTCGAGCCTGTTGGTCTCAAATCCACCTCCCCACCTCTTCCCCTTGTCCTTTTAGCCTTTTTTTTATTCAAAATATATCTGTCTCCTTCTTGAAACCATTCAATGATTCATCCTCCCCTGCACTATGGGGCAGCGAGTTCCACAAATTCACTGCCCTCTGTGAGAAGTAGTTCCTCCTCAGCTCAGTTTTAAATCTACCACCTCTCAACCTATGCCTGTGACCTCTTGTTCAAGATTGCCCCATAAGGGGAAATGTTTGGTCTACATTTACTTTATCAATCTCTTTTAGTATTTTATATCCCTCGATCAGATCCCCCCTCATCCTTCTAAACTCCAGCGAGTAAAAGCCCAAACTGCTTAATCTCCCCTCATATGTTAGTCACATTGTTGTGGGTCTGGAGTCACCTTTAGACCAGACCAGGTAAGAACGGCAGATTTCCTTCCCTGGAAGAACCTGGGTTTTTATGAAAATCACTGAGGGTTTCATGGTCATTTTTACTGAGAAAAACTTTCAATTCCAGACTAACTCTGGGTGAGGACTGCAGCATTCTGACCTATGAAGCTCCTTTGGTCCAATAGATCACTGACAGGTGAGGAATCAGACAGTCTGCTGCAGGACAGCCAGTGGAACCATGCACACATTTTCTGGGATTTCCGATGAATGTATCACTTTATATCTCCCAATCCAAAATGTATTGATGATTACAAAATAGTCAGAATTGGGACACAACACAACAAAAGCTTGCCTTTATATAGCATCTAATGCTACAGCATCTCCATAGCAGTTGAGGATAGGACCATAGAACATTACAGCTCAGAAACAGGCCTTTTAGCCCGTCTTGGCTGTGCCAAACCATTTTTCTGCCTAGTCCCACTGACCTGCACCTGGACCGTATCCCTCCACACCCCTCTCATCCATGTACCTGTCCAAGTTTTTCTTAAATGTTAAAAGTGAGCCCGCATTTACCACTTCATCTGGCAGCTCATTCCACACTCCCACCACTCTGTGTGAAGAAGCCCCCCTTAATATTCTCTTTAAACTTTTCCCCCTTCACCCTTAACCCATGTCCTCTAGTTCTTTTCTCCCCTAGCCTCAATGGAAAAAGCCTGCTTGCATTCACTTTATCTATACCCATCATAATTTTATACACCTCTATCAAATCTCCCCTCTTTCTTCTACGCTCCAGGGAATAAAGTCCTAACCTATTCAACCTTTCTCTGTAACTCAGTTTCTCAACATCCTTGTAAACCTTCTCTGCACTCTTTCAACCTTATTAGTATCCTTCCTGTAATTGCGTGACCAAAACAGCACACAATACTCTAAATCTGGCCTCACCAATGTCTTATACAGCCTCTGATCACATTCCAACTCTTATACTCAGTACTTTGATTTATAAAGGCCAATGTACCAAAAGCACTCTTTACGACCCTATCTACCTGTGACACCACTTTTAGGGAATTATATATCTGTATTCCCAGATCCCCCTGTTTTACTGCACTCTTCAGTGTCCTACCATTTACCTTGTATGTTCTACCTTGGTTTGTCTTCCAAAGTGCAATACCTTACACTTGTCTGCATTAAACTCCTTCTGCCATTTTTCTAGCTGGTCCAAATCCCTCTGCAGGCTTTGAAAACTTTCCTCACTTTCCACTACACCTCCAATCTTTGTATCATCAGCAAATTTGCTGATCCAATTTACCACAGTATCATCCAGATCATTGATATAAATGACAAACAACAATGGAACCAGTACTGATCCCTGTGGCACACCATTAGTCACAGGCCTCCGCTCAGAGAAGCAATCCTCTACTACCACTCTCTGGCTTCTTCCATTGAGCCAATGTCTAATCCAATTTACTACCTCTCCATGTATACCTAGTGACTGAACCTTCCTAACTAACCCCCCATGCAGGACCTTATCAAAGGCCTTACTGAAGTCCACGTAGACAACGTCCACTGCCTTCCCTTCATCCACTTTCCTGGTAACCTCTTCAAAAAACTCTAATAGATTGGTTAAACATGACCTACCATGCACAAAGCCATGTTGACTCTCCCTAATAAGTCCCTATCTATCCAAATATTTGTAGATCCTCTCTCTTAGTACTCCTTGCAATAATTTACCTACTACTGATGTCAAACTTACCGGCCTATAATTTACCAGATTACTTTTTGAGCATTTTTTAAACAACGGAATAACATGAGCTATCCTCCAATCATCCAGCACCTCACCCGTGGATATCGATATTTTAAATATATCTGCCAGGGCCCCTGCAATTTCAACTAGTCTCCTTCAAGGTCCAGTGGAATACCTTGTCCAGTCCTGGGATTTATCTACTCTGATTTGCCTCAAGACAGCAAGCACCTCCTCCCCTTTAACCTGTGTAGGTTCCATGACCCCCCTACTTGTTTGCCATATTTCCATAGACTCCATGCCAGTTCCCTTAGTAAATACAGATGCAAAAAACCCATTTAACATCTATCTCCCCCATTTCTTTTGGTTCCATACATAGCCAACCACTCTGATCTTCAAGAGGACCAATTTTATCCCTTACTATCCTTTTGCTCTTAATATACCTGTAGAAGCTCTTAGGATTATCCTTCACCTGGACTGCCAAAGCAACCTCATGTCTTCTTTTAGCCCTGCCTTCTCAACCTTGCCCCTTGCCTGAGGTGTGGTGATCCTCAGGTTAAATCAGCACCAATCAGCTCCCCCGCCCCTCCCCCCCTTCAAAGGGAGAGCAGCCTATGGTCATCTGGGACTATGGCGACTTTATTTACAGCATCCCAGAAAGTTTCACAGGAGCATTATCAAACAAAATTTGACGTCCAGCCACAGAGAATCATAGAAAAGAATCATAGAAATCATAATGAATCATAGAGGTTTACAGCAGGGAAACAGGCCCTTTGGCCCAATTTGTCAATGCTATCCCTGTTTTTAACCACTAAGCTGGTCCCAATTGCTTGCATTTGGCCCATATCCCTCTATCCCCATCTTACCCATATAACTGTCTAAAGTCTTTTTAAAAGACAAAATTGTACCCGTCTCTACTACTGCCTTGGCAGCTCATTCCAGACACTCAACACCCTATGTGTGGAAAAATTGTCTTTCTGGAGCCTTTTGTATCTCTCCCCTCATACCTTAAACCTATGCCCTCTAGTTTCAGACTCCTCTACCTTTGGGAAAAGATGTTGACTATTGAGTTGATCTGTGCCCCTCATTATTTTATAGACCTCTTTAAGATCACCCCACAGCCTCCTACATTCCAGAGAAAAAAGTCTCAGTCTATCAAGCCTCTCCTTATAACTGAAATCATCAACTCCTGGTAGCATCCTAATAGATCTTTTCTGCACTCTTTCTAGTTTAATAATATCCTTTCTATAATAGGGTGATGAGAACTGTACACAGTATTCCAAATGTGGCCTTACCAATGTCTTGTGCAGCTTCAACATAATTTCAACACAATGAGATATTAGGATAGAAACTTAATGAAAGAGGGAAGCTGAAAGTAACATCTTGGAGGACGGAGAGGTGGAAAGGGTTAGGGAGAGGGAATATGTGATCGTTGATTCAAATTGGGAGATGCGCAAAAGACCAGAACACAATGAACCCCTGCCAGAATCACTTAAATGAGCATAGAGCTTGCAGATGCATAAACTAACACAATTTTATACAGCAACATCTATAAAAACACACCTAACACCATTACAAGGTTAACCAGTGAGCACATAAAGTACTTAGATATAAATTATTAATCAGTATCTAATTACCATAGGCACAAATGTTAAATTATTTCAGCATCTCAGCATTAGCTAGGCTTTGCCTTTGTAACAGTGAGCCGGAGACATATTCATTGAGCAAGACTATTGCATCATTTTGCAAGGTTGAGTTTGCAGTTTATCTCGTCAGCTGCCCATACCCTAATTCACATCATGTTCTGTTCATCCAGCGCCCAAAGCCCTCCTTTACCTTGCGGCTTGCTAGCTCTGTATTCTGCAGGTAGCTGATGTCTCTGCATCTGTGCCACCTTTGTCCCACCGTTGGTGGTTGTGCCTTCAGCTGCCTTGACCCTGTGCTGTGGAATTGGCTCCCCAAACTTTCTCCCACTCTCTATAGATAAAGCAAATTACTGCGGATGCAGGAACCTGAAACAATAACAGAAAATGCTGGAAAATCTCAGCGGGTCTGACAGTATCCATGGAGAGAGAATAGAGCTAACTTGAAACTTAGTTGATTGATTCAGTCGTTTGATTCATTCTTGTGTCATTCTATGAGGCAAACACAAGTCAGGGACAGTGGTGATCAGGTTTTAACTGGTTTGATGTTTGATATCAAACTCTCTTTCTCCCAATACCTTTTTCAAAATGAAAAGAATGCCATCATTCTGATATTGAGAGAGTGTTAAAATCTTTGTTCGCTGATGATCTTTGTCTACTCCGCCACCACAGCTCATAAATTAGTTTGGAAGCTGATATTTGGGAATCTGGAACTCACTGCCTGAAAGGATGGTAGAGGCAGGAACCCTCACAACATTTAAGAAGGCATACATGTGTGCCTTGTATCATAGCGCATAAGGCTACAAACCAAGTGCTGGAAAATGGGATTAGAATAGATAGGTGTTTGATGGTCAGCATAGCCAGGCTGAAGGGCCTTTTTCTGTGCTGTAAAACGCTACAGGTGGGATTTTATGGCCTCGCTTGTTCCAAAACTGCCAAAATCCCACCCAAGGTCAACGGACCTTCCCACTGTCCAGCCCTCGCCCCCTCTGCTTCCCATGGCAGGCGGTTCGGTAAAATTCCAGTTTATGCCTCTTTCCTAATGAATGCTTTCTTTGCCTCAGCTTTCCCAGAATTCCTGTACTACTCCACGTTTTCTAGAATTCTGGGTGGGAATGTTGGAATGGGAGGAGGCCATTCTGCCCCTTCAGCCTGATCTCCTGCTCAGACAGACTATGGCTGACCTACGTCTTAAATCACATCTACCAATTTGATTCCATAACCCTCACATCCTTAACCTAATAAAGCCTAGCCATCTCAGTTTTAATCGTGGTGTGATGACCAAGGGCCACTTGTCCAACAGATAATGAATGGATATCCATAAATAGGAATAGACAAGGACCCGTCGGCCCGGTATATCATCCCACCCCCTTTGTATCTCCCACCGTAACACACACACCCCAGTCCTGCTTTCTCCACTTTTCTTTAACCAAGAACTCATCCATTTCCCTGAAGAGTTTCTGGAATTGATTAGGTGGTTGTGTTCATCATGATGAATAATTACTCCAATCTCAGTACTGCCTTTAAATCGATTCCTGTGCATTGGACAAATGAGTGTTAAACCTATGTTCTTTTTAACTGCTGTGCATTACCTCTCCATCAAGAGCAAGGACCATATCGATCGGTGTATCTAGATAATGAAATAACATGAATATGCATGAGGTAGAGAGGGGGCTTTTAATTGCATGAAACCTCAGCTGCAAAGTTCAGTTCCTAGATGAAATTGGATAATATGTCAAGTCAACTACAAATTAAAACCAAATTCGCACTAAGGGAGTCTTGCTAATGAGGAATACTTTCACTGCAACATCTTTACATTTTGTTTCATTGCTTAATTGAATATTTTTAAACCAGGAATAAATTTGTTACTCTTTCCAGCTCAGGTCTCCATATTAGAACAACAGTATTAAGGCACGGAAAAAGGGTCAAGGTTTTATAAGGATGGTGTCAGAACTGACACAATCTAAAGACACAATAAGCTGGGGTTGTTTTTCTAGAAAAGAGAAGACTGAAGCATCGACCTGATAGAAGTCTCTAAACTTATGCGAGGTGGGGTGTGGGCAGTCCCCTGCCCCCAATCCTTTGCATGTCAGTGTGCACTCACCTCTTTCCCCACCCCCCCACATACAAGGGAAACACCCCTCCCCCAATGGATGAGGGTTACCCCCCCCAGTAATGTCCAGTTCATGCATGGTGCCCCCCACCCCTTTAGAGCCGGGGGCAATTCCCAGCCTTGGCCCTCAACCCCTGGGACCTTCTGGCACCCACAGCTTTTCAATGATTTGCGCCAGTGTGACATCACACCAACAAGGTGGGGGGATCCATCGTGGCAGATGCTACAGTGTAAAGCCACTTAATTTGATTTAAGTTAATTAAAATCCATGGAAATCAGGTTTACACACTTTCTGGACCTGAATCTGATCATGTATCTGTTATTGCCCTCTTGCGACATTTTGTGGTCACAACAGGATTTGAATCCGTGGCAAATGGGCCTAGTCAGCCGTGTGGAGAGGCAGCCCCTCAAGCTATGTGCCTCTGGTAACAGACCAGTGACCTGGCCCAGGGAAGACTGGCTATGCAAACAGACAAAAGTCAGCCTTAGTGCACCACTAGATGCGGGAAGAGGAGCTGATTTCATATGGTAGACCCGGAGGCTGGAATCTTAACCACCACTCACCACTGTCCACCAAACTCTCTGACTTGTCTGCAAGTAAGATCAGGCCCGGAAAGATATTTCCCATTTGTGTGGGCAAGACCAGGACTAGTGGCCATCAATATAAGATAGTCTCTAATAAATCCAATAGAGGATTCAGAGGAAACTTCTTTACCCAAAAAATGTGGAACTTGTTACCACATAAAGGTAGAGATGCACTGAAGGGAAAGTAGATAAACTCATGAAGGAGAATGAAGTAGAAGCTATTGATAGGGTGAGAGGAGGAGGAGTGGGAGAAGGCTAAACATTGCATGGACCTGAATGTTTCCCTGTTTTGTACTTGGTGTTATTGGGAATATTGGCTTGAAGAGGTGACTCAGCCATCCGTTTGTGCACGTCACTGACCAAGGCTGTCACTTCAGCTGTGAGAACTCTCAGTTCCTCTCACACTCACAGCTGCACAAATATTAGTCAGTCCTCACGGTTACATCATCAACCATTTGGATTTAACTAAATTGAGAGGCAACAGAAAAAATAAAGCACCTGTCTTGAAACAAAGGAACAGAACACCTCCCTCCCTGGAACAAGAGAAGGTACAGGCCCCGCTCAACACAGCTGACAATGTCTGGGAGAATTGGGAGATGTTAGTGATGAACATTTTTATGCTCAAGATTATGAAGGGTTTTGATAAAGTCAATGAGTAGAATTTGTTTCCACTGATAGCAGAGTCAGTTCCCAGAGGACACAGATTGAAAAGAACTTGCAAAAAAACCAGAGATGAAGAGAAATTGTCTTTTACACAGCGAGTAGCTGGGATCCGGAATGTTCTGCCTGAAGGAGCAGTGGGACCTTTTAAAGGGGAATTGGATAAATAGTTGAAAAGGAAATATTTGAAGGGCTACAGGGAAAGTGCAAGGAGAGCGAGTGGAACCAATCTGATAGTTCTTTCAAAGAACCAGCACAGGCATGATGGACTGAATGGTCTCCTTCTATGCTTCAGGATTTCCTAATTCTAATAAGGAACAGAGCGAAATGGGAGCGGGGGGTGTGGGTGGTGTGGGAATGGGAGGATGGGAAGAGAAGGGGAATGACCACATTGATAAGTAGAGGAAAATGGTGATAGTTTGATGAGGTGGCAAATAGTTACTAGAAGTGATATTAAGAGTGATGGTGCAAGAAGGAGAGGATTGGGCAAGCTGTTTGTTCCTTTGTCAGGATAACAATAATTGTGATGTGTCCAACAGTGTTTAGGTTAGATGGATTGGCCGTGCTAAATTGCCCCTTAGTGTCCAAAGATGTGTAGGTTAGGTGGATTGGCCATGCTAAATGCACCAGGTTATGGGGAGAATGCAGTGGGCTGGCCATGGATAAAATACGCTTTCAGAGAGTCGGTGCAGACTTGATGAGCTAAATGAACATTCTTCTGCACTGTAGTGTTTCTAGGGGATTGAGAAAATAGACCCAAAGCGTCCTGTGTATTGGGTTTTTTTTCAATTAGTATATAAACCCAGATAAAGGGCCAAGATCCACAGAACCAGAACCGAAGCAAGGAGAGAAAACTGGGTCAAAAATAGCTGGAAAAACTCGGCAAGTCAGGCTGTATCTGTGGAGAAAGAGAAGGAGATTACTCTGACATATGTATCTAACAATGACACTTCAGAATGTTTAACAATGTCTTGTATCACTGATTGCAAATGAGAATGATTGTCTTTGAAAGCAAGAGATGAAGTTCTCCAAAAGTTTTTGCTGGGACTAACAAACTGGGTCCCCCATGGCCCTGCTCTCCCCATCACCAATACACCAGTGGGATTTCATATGTGTAACCTTGCTGTGTCAGGATATTTGGCCAACAGTGCTCAATTGGAAATATCCACTGTAGCTTAGTCAGTCAGTAGGATGTTCATCTCAGCTGAGAGTCAGAAAGCAATTGGAGTCCCTATTTGGGAGTCAAGTACATAATCTTATCTGCCAATTTAGTGCAACGACAACTTGTATTCATATTGTACATTTAACATGTTAAGTGTTCCAAGGTGCTTCACAGGAACTAATCATTTGACACTGAACTGCATAAATTGAACCAGTTAACCAAAAGCTTGGTCAAAGAAGTAGGTTTTGAAGAGTGTCTCAAAGGAGGAGACAGAGAGACAGACACTTCAGGGAGGAAATTCCAGAGCTTAGGGCCCAGGCAGCTGCAGTTACATTCACCAATGGGGGAGTGATGGTAATTGTTAGATACAGAAGAGACCAGAACTGAAAGAGCACAGAGATCTCGGAGGGAGAGGAAGGGGTGAGGACGTGAACGGATTTGAAAATAAGGATGTGAATTTTAAGACTGGGGTGATGCTGGAACAGGTGCAATTGTAGGTCAGTGAGCACGGGGATGATAGAGTGGGACTTGGTAAAAGAAATGCTGGATTATCAATTTGAATAAGGAGTACAGATCAGGTCCCTTTGAACTACACTTTAAAGATATATTGTAAAAAGTAGACAGCTGTATCCTGGCCAGCCTTTCTTCTCCGAGCAGCAGCACAAAAAACACATGAACTAATCAGTTATCACATTGCTGTCTGTGGATCTTCCTGTGTGAAAATTAACCATTTTACAATGTTATGTTATGACAATCTTAGCACTACAAAAGCAATCCTTTGTGCAGAGTTGTGCCCGAGAAGAGTTATTTATGTGAGTGCAATTTGCATGTGAACCCTTGTGTCACATGAGTGAATAAAAGTTGGAGTGTTTTTGATATTTTACTCAGATCAGATGTTGAGTAAAATAAATACTAGTCGCTTTCTTTTTTAAAAAAACTTATAAGGAAACCTGTCTCTGCATGTCTTTTATAGCCACAGAATGTAAGCAATCGAACATTTACTGCATTGGAAAGCACATGCACATCCCTTTAAAAAATCCTTTTGTAGTCAACCTAAAAACAGGAAAAGAGAAAAGCTGTTGTGTCCCACCTCACCGGACCATAACAATAAACTGAGAATTTGCACGGAAATGGGAAACACTTCAAGCCGCAATATATTTGTACATGCTGTGTTAAAGTTTCACAATAAATGAACAATTATTTGATGTGAATGAAGGCAGGTGCATCGATCCAGGACTCTTAAACACTAAAGAGGTCAATTGACTCATCACATGATCCCCTCTCACCAACCGACCAGTTACCCGCATATGGTCATAGCTTGTTGATTCCAGGTCCAAAGTTTACATGGTTGGATTGTGACTGGATGGTTTCCTTTCTTAGCAGGAGGAGTTCATTGTCTGAAGTGTTTATGTCCAATGCTTGGTCCTCACATCGGCAATTGTCTGGATGCGTTGTTAATGAGTTAGGAGATGGCTCCAAGATGATTGCTCTGATAGGATTTTTTGGATATATTGAATCCAGTTTAATGGTTTTAGAATTTGTGAGATGCAATCGTGCTAATGTCCTGTCATCTCAGAAGCTATTGTTTTAAATTGCTGGAATGGCGTTTCGGCCTTTTAAAACTCAACCAGTAGTTTTCAGCCCAATAAATTAATTTTCAATATAAAGCAATAACATTATGCTGACCAGAAGTTGACAGGACTCCCCATCTCCAACAAAATATGGCATTAAATATGTTAAGAGATTGAATGGAGTGTGGCAGTGCCTCAGTTATCTTCCCACACCTTGCTGAAAAACATGTCTGTTCCCACAAGTACCCCATGCATAATTCACAGCAAGACCGGCATTTATTAGCCATCCCTAATTGTCCTCAGAATATAGCCATCCTGAATTGCTTTGGTTCAATACAACCCCGTGATTTTAATGGTCACTTCAGAGAGTAGTTCAGAGTCCATGCTACTAGCGTGGGACTGGAGTCATGCACATATAGGAATAGATAAGGTGAGGACAGGAGATTTCATGTTTACAAACCTTTTGGGTTTTTACAACAGTCCAACAGCTTTATGCTAAGTTTTCTGCTCTTAGCTTATTATTTGCAGATTTTAAAATCAATTCAAAATCACAAATTGATGTGGGATAATTTGACCTCACAGTCTCTGGATTTCTAGTCCTGTAACATAACCAGCGCAATGTATGGAATCCACTATCAGGAAAGCTCCATGCTGTACTCCTAAGTACAATCATGGGATCTTTGGCATTGATAAACTCAACAGGCAAATGAGACCTCGGTCATTTAAGGAACTGCATCTCCCGGAATGTTGCCCTCCACTAAGTACCATATTCAGCAACTAGACATTCAGCTCCCACGGTAGAGCTTGATTCACCAACGTAAAGAGCCAGTCACACATCTATGAGCTTTATAACAAGCTGTTTCCCCTTGGTGGCTCATTATTGATGCAATCTAACAGTGACTCACATTTGCAAGTTGTAGATGAGAGACTTGCAACAGTGAATAGCATTTACAAGTGGACTTATTTGGATTCAGTTGCACTGTGACAAGCATGACATTGCTGTCACGTCAGAATTAAAGAGCTTGTCTTTTGTGCTCATGCACATGAGGGATGTAAGTGGTAAAGAATGGAACATGGTGAAACTGTGGCTGAATGTCCCATCAAAAACTCCCCAGGACAGCTACAGCATGGGGTTAGATATAGAGTAAAGCTCCCTCTACACTGTCCCCATCAAACACATGTCTGCACACGTGAGGCCTCAACTGGATCTTGGGTTCATGTCACACTATTTGTAACCCCCATGACTTGTCTAGGCTTGCAAGATCCCACTTATTGTCCTGTCTGGAGACATTACACATCTCTTTAATCTGTGCTTAATGTAATCTCCACTCATATTGTCTGCACCTTTAAGACTTGATTAGCTGCAAAGACTCGCATTCTAATCGGTATTCTGTAAACTGAGTGTGTGCCTTTATATGTCCTATTTGTGATCAGAACTCCCCACTCACCTGACGAAGGAGCAGCGCTCTGAAAGCTAGTGGCGTTTGCTACCAAATAAACCTGTTGGACTTCAACCTGGTGTTGGGAGACTTCATACTGTGTTTACCCCATCAAACACTCCCAGGACAGGAACAGCACAGGGTTAGATACAGAGTAAAGCTCCCTTTACACTGTCCCCATCAAACACTCCCAGGGTAGGTACAGCACAGGTTTAAATACAGAGTAAAGCTCCCTTTACACTGTCCACATCAAACACTCCCAGGACAGGTACAGCACGGGGTTAGATACAGAGTAAATCTCCCTCTACATTGTCCTCAACGAACACTCCCAGGACAGGTACAGCACGGGGTTAGATACAGAGTAAAGCTCCCTCTACATTGTCCCCCATCAAACACTTCCAGGACAAGTACAACATGGGCTTAGATACAGAGTAAAGCTCCATCTACACTGTCCCCCATCAAACACTCCCTGGACAGGTACAGCACGGGGTTAGACACAGAGTAAAGCTCCGTCTACACTGTCTCCATCCAGCACTCCCCAGGGAAGATACGTAGTAAAGCTTTACATTATCCCAACATTGTGTTATGACCCTGGCCTGTAAAGAGTACCCCTTTGCTACACCAGTTTGATATTTCCCACTTACACCAGCTGCCCCATGACCTGTGCGTGAGACTGGGAATTATTACCAAAGGTCCACTGGGACACGGAATCCACACTGCTGTTCTGACACATGGCATTGGGTACAGCAGCTGGGATTCTCGGAGAGTAAGACAGGATAAACATTGGGAGAATGTTTCCACTCATGGGAGAGTGTAAGACTGGAGGAGTCATTGAATAAGGGGTTGCTTATTTAAGACAGGTTTGACGAAGAATTTCTCTCAAGGAGTGATGAATAGTTGGAATTGTTTACCCCAGGAAGCTGGGAGGCTGAGTCCTTAAACATTTCCGAGGCTGAGATCCATAGGTTTTTAATCAGTTGGGGCATTAAGGGTTACAGAGATGTGGCAGGCAAATGGATTTAGTGAGCATTAGATCAGCCATGATCTTATTAAATGACAAAACAGGTTCAAAGGGCTGAATGGTCTACTCCTCTTCCTATTTCTTATGGTCTTGGGAATTTATGGAAGGAACATGCGATGGAGGAATAGAGGGGCTGATGGATAATTTGAAGTTTCCTGCATCGACCATCAGAGGCGGAAATATGAAACATTCTAGTCACTGTGTGGGAGGAACACTAGGAACAGACTGTGTAAATGTCAGCGATCATAGAATCATAGAAACCCTGTAGTAGAGAAAGAGGCCCATCAGGTTTGCACCAACTACAATCCCACCCAGCCCTGTCCCCCATATCCCTACATATTTATCCACTAATCCCTCTAACCTAATCATCTCAGGACACTAAGGGCAATTTTTACCATAGCCAATCAACTTAACCCGCACATCTTTGGACTGTGGGAAAAACCCGGAGGAAGCCCACGCAAACACAAGGAGAATGTGCAGACTCCACGCAGACAGCAATGGGCCAGTGTAATTTCCCACTGTGAGCTGAATATTCGTAGCCAGCATCTGCCTCATGCGTCACTGCCCGTGAAGTCAACTCGCTACCCACCTCAGCAGCTCTATTTGCACAGTGCAAAATCCTCAGTCATCCAGCATTTATTTTCATCCTTCAATCAAATTATTGTAGAATTCAGAACCAGGACACTTTGAATTTCCCGTGCAAGTGGCCTGGTGTCAGACTGCTCAGTTAAAAGTTGTTTGATCATCTCTAATATTGCTCTTCTCTCTACTTTAGCTTTATGGTTGTGCTGCAGATTCTGCACTTTATGTGATTGCCAGTTCTGTGAGATGTGTTCCCAGGGCAGTAGTTACAAAGAGGGGCAGTTAAATTCTTGCAAGAACAAGATTGACGTGGTCCTGTTATTCTGTAAGCTCCATAGCAACCATTGCAGCCTGCTTGTTTTTCGACCAGAGATCCTGATAATCAGTGTGGTGCCTGATGGGATTCTGAATCATACGCACAAGAGATTCCAGGTTTGGCAGGGCAGTACAGTGGTTAACACTGTTGCCTCACAGCGCCAGGAACCTGGGTTTGATTCCTGGCTCACCAGCCCCTTCTCAAGGGCAGTTAGGGATGGGCAATAAATACTGGCTTAGCCAGTGAAGCGCATGTCCCAAGAATGAAAAAAAAAGACAAACTGGCCTGTAGTCCCCTGCTTTCAGCCTCCCTCCTTTCTTGAATAGGGGAGTCACTCTTTTTCCAATCTGATGGGACCTTTCAAAAGACTCCAAAATCTGCTAATCTTAATGTCTTCACCTTATACAATGTCCCCTGATTTTAAATTGATTGAAATATCATAAATGATGTATTTAACAGGAAACTAGTAAGAGGTAGCTAAAAAAAACCCCACAGGAAGCTGACTGTGGATGATTGACCAAAGAACCAGAGGCAACATGAGGAAGTATTTTTTTCGTGTGATCTGAAACATATTGTCTGGAAAAGCAATGGAGGCAAATTCAATAGGAGCTTTAAATATTTCAATGGGAAAGTTTGCAGGGGCATGCGGAAAGAGCAGGGGAGTTAGACTAATTGCAGGCTGGTTGGGCCAAAGACACCCTATTGTTTTGTATCGCTCTCTGATAAGCATTTAAGGAAGAAAGGAGCAGATGGATACATTGATCGGGTCAGATGACCTGGGGTGAAAGGAGGCTGATGTGGAGTATAAGTGGGCCGAATGGACTGCTTCCACAGTGTTGGGCCGAATGGACTGCTTCCACGGTGTTGGGCCGAATGGACTGCTTCCACGGTGTTGGGCCGAATGGACTGCTTCCACGGTGTTGGGCCGAATGGACTGCTTCCACGGTGTTGGGCCGAATGGACTGCTTCCACGGTGTTGGGCCGAATGGACTGCTTCCACGGTGTTGGGCCGAATGGACTGCTTCCACGGTGTTGGGCCGAATGGACTGCTTCCACGGTGTTGGGCCGAATGGACTGCTTCCACGGTGTTGGGCTGATGTAATTCAATGTAATGAAATCAAACAGCTGCTTTACGATCAGACATGAACTTCAGAGAGCCCCGTTCTAGCCTCTGACCTTAGTTCTGTCTCCCATGACAAACCCTTTTCCTTTACCATGTTCTCCTGTGTAGCTACTCCTGGGCATAGTCAGTCGGCATCACCCAGATTCAACAGCGAAGGGCAAGGGCGAATAGGAAGTTCATCAATGCAATTTTACTTGTGGATGTTCAGATCCGACGACACAAAGGGAAGGCACACTGGGTTAGCGTTGCTGCCTCACAGCGCCCGGGACCTGAGTTCGATTCCCAGCTTTTAAAGTTTATTTATTAGTCACAAGTAGGCTGACATTCACACTACAATGAAATTACTGTGAAAATCCCCTTGTAGTGACTGTGTGGAGTTTTCACATTCTCTCTGTGTCTGTGGGTTTCTTGCTATGTGGATTTCTTCCTGTTTCCTCCCACAGTCCAAAAGGTGTGCTGGTTAGGGTGCATCGACCGTGCTAAATTCTCCCTCAGTGTACTTGAACAGGCACTGGAGTGTGGCAACTAGGGGATTTTCACGGTAACTTCATTGCAATGTTAATGTACAAAGAATAAAGAAAAGTACAGCGCAGGAACAGGCTCTTCAGCCCTCCAAGCCTACACCAACCATGCTGCCCAAATGAACTAAAACCCCCTACCCTTCCGGGAACCATATCTTTCTATTCCCATCCTATTCATGTAGGATACTACCGTATCTGCTTCCACTACCTTCCCCAGACACTTCCTCCTCCAGGTGCCCACTACTCTTTGCATAAAAAATCTGCCTCGTACATCTCCTTTAAACCTTGCCCCTCACACCTTAAACCTATGTCCCCTAGTAATTTCCAGCTTGGGAAAAAGCTTCTGACAATCCATGCCTCTCATAATCTTGTAGACTTCTATCAGGTCACCCCTCAACCTCCGTCATTCCAGTGAGAACAAACCAAGCTTCTCCAACCTCTCCTCATAGCTAATGCCCTCCATAACAGGCAGCAAGCTGATAAATCTTTTCTGTACCCTCTCCAAAGCCTCCACATTCTTCTGGTAGTGTGATGACCAGAATTGAACACGATATTCCAAGTGCGGCCTAACTAAGGTCGTATAAAGCTGCAACATGACTTGCCAATTTTTAAACTCAGTGTCCCGGCCAATGACAGCAAGCATGCCATATGCCTTTTTGACTACCTTCTCCACCTGCATTGCCACTTTCAGTGACCTGTGTACCTGTACACCCAGATCCCTTTGCCTATCAGTACTGTTAAGGGTTCTGCCATTTACTGTTATATCTCCTATCTGTATTAGACCTTCCAAAATGCATTAGAACATAAGAACATAATAACATTACCTCACATTTGTAAGACTACTTGTGAAACTAATGAAAAAAGTTTAAACTTAAAACAGAACATTACATCCAGGTCATAGTCAGATGGCCCTATGTATGTTACAGACACTGAGGGTGAGCTGTGTAGATGCATTATGTAATTAGGAAGAGTTTATGGATAGTACTGGAAAGCCAGATGTATTAAATTGGGCACCAGGAATGTGGTGTGATAGTGTGTGTTTCATTGAAAGTAGAATTCAGAGATAGAGAACTGGCCAGAGACCAGTGACAATTCAACCACTTGATGGCATCCAGTGATAACCAATCGTTAGCAATGGAAATGGGTCAGAAAGCATTCCTTCCAATTAATAGATGTATAAAATGACAAACATGCGAAATGGAAATTGCTTAAAAATTACAGAGCAAGAAAATGTGTCCAAAAATATAGGAGGAATTATTAATTACCATCCTGTTCTTACTCAAGCTGCATCATGTGTTGCTACAATAAATGAGGGAAAATTGACACAGTTTTCTCTACAGCAAATGTTAAACATCCCAAAGGAATCCAAATGGAGTCACTAGTCTGAGGATTATGTATTCAAGTTAATAAAATCTGCTGCTAAGTGGCTCTTAGATTATTGAAGTGAGAAATGGAAACTTCTTCACTGCCACGTGTTACTGAGTGTACATGACTTCCTTTGCTCAATAACGTACCCATACATCAGATTATATTTCAACAGTTGTATCATGGCTGTAACTGTCAGTTCATAAACAGCACAAACATCCCACACGCTCCAGACCATGACTGTAGCACCATCACCAGTTGATGAGAGAGGATGTGATTGGGAAGGCGCAGTGCTGGGTGGACGGAATGCTGCTGAGGAACCCTTTCTTTCTGTATGTATCACAGCTTGGTATGGCTCCTGCTCTGCCCAAGACCACAAGAAACTACAAAGGGTCATGAATGAAGCCCACCCATCCCACAATCCAGTCTCATATCCATTGACTGTATCTACACTTTGTGCTGCATTGGAAAAGTAGCCCACATAATTAAGGACCTCGCACACCTTGAACATTCTTCCTTCCACCTTCTTCTGTTGGGAAAAATATATAAAAGACTGAGGTCATGTACTAACCTACTCAAGCACAGCTTCTTCCCTGCTGCCGTCAGACTTTTGAATGGAAGAGAGAATGTCCGAGGTGTGTGGGGTCCTTAATCATGCTGGCTGCTTTGCTGAGGCAGCGGAAAGTGTAGTCTTGGTGTTAGGGCCCTGAACCAGAGTCCAAAGGTACAAAAATCTGAGGTCACGTACCAGCCGACTCAAAAACAGCTTCTTCCCTACTGCTGTCAGACTTTCGAATGGACCTACCTTGCATTAAGTTGATCTTTCTCTACACCCTAGCTATGACTGTAACACTACATTCTGCACTGTCTCCTTCTCTATGAACAGTATGCTTTTTCTGTGTAGCGCACAAGAAACAATACTTTTCTTGCTAAGAGAAAAGTATTAATACATGTACTTTTACCAATGTACATGTAATTACATGCACATTAAAATGCATATAATTGTACTAATACATGTGACAATAATAAATCAAATCAGACGTCAGGAATGACTCCCCTACTCTGCTTCAAAACAATGTGATCTTCTATGTGAGGAGCAGGCAGAGCCTCTGTTTATCAATGCTGAATGTTCAGCACTCACTCAGCAATACAACTGCCTTTAGCTTGGAATCTGAGGTAAAGGGCAGGATTTCCAGACTTCGCTTGCCCTGAAACTGGAAAATCCCACCCAAGGTCGACGGACCTTTCCATGGTCTGCCCCTCGGCCCGCTTCAATTCCCATGGTGGGCAGGATGGGAAAATTCATCCCACAGTCTCTGGAATAGGACTTGAACTTTGAGGTGAACAAACTGCCTCTGAACTTTTGGACTTAATTCTTTCTCTGCCTTATACCAAAGGCAGAGACAGCACTGAAGATGCAGTCTGATCAGGTATTGACTTCCTTTGGGATGTGGTGTAGGAGAAGCCAAGAATCAAGAATACTAAAGAAAAGTGGTTAGCACTTTTGGTGAGGAATTTTGCTGGTTCAGAATGTAGACATGATTGATTTTAATTCCAATTGAGGGAACTGGAAGCTACAAATCCCACAAGTGTACTGCCAATATCACTGTCTGTACGGCAGAGAATTTCAATAAAGGACCATAAAAAATCAGATTAGTGCTTCTTTGACAGCACTCCCAAACCCTTGACCTGCAGCACCTTGCCGGACAAAGGCAACAGGCATATGGGAACACTATCACCTGCAAGTTCCCCTCAACTCATACAACACCCGACTGGAATGAAAGCAAACTACAGTGGATGTTGGAATCTGCAGGGTGGCGCAATGGTTAGCAGTGCTACCTCACAGTGCCAGGAACCCGAGTTTGATTCTGGCCTTGGGTGACTGTGTGGAAGTTGACCTGCTGATCAAAGTCTCCATTGGGTGGGATCAGTGTTGGTTTAGCATAGGAGATGTTTTGTCCTTTCTGGTCTTGGGACTAACAGCCCGTGCTTTAAAAAGGGTCCCTATTCCCAAAACCAGGATATTCCCTGGAGAAAACGTGGATTAAAAATGATGCTCCTTCTGTCGCTGCCGTCGGAGATCTTCTGTCTACCCAGAGGCTAAGACGCTCACACAAATATTTTCTCTTGTTGTCTTCTTGCCATCTGTGAGCACCCCTCCAGCCTAGACTATGTGCCACACCAAATAAAGCTTGCTATCGCTAAAACAGAAAACCTATATACATCCAAATGCGACCATACATTCCACTTGTCACATCATAACTGTGGGAAAAATTTATCTGTCTTGTACACACAGAAAAGAACCTCAAAAAGGGAAACTATTGAAACGTGCAAGTTCTGGGGTTTTATATCGTTTGCAAAAATAACCTACAAGTTCTTGTTTTTACACCATCTGCAAAGCAGCTCCCCCCTCCTGACCCAAAGCCTTAATATTCTGGTTTTCTCTCTGTGAGAGCAATTCATTGGCGATGGAGGATTTCTCGTGTTTCTCGCAGGCATTAAAAAACAAGTAACATCCGACGATAAAATGTACCACCAGCAGAAGGTACCATCCATGTGGGATCTCTACATTCAAACCCAAATCTCACCACAGAGGGAACATTATATCCTTTATTTCTCCCTCAGTTTCCCCGGTGCATTGCTCCAAAGTGTAAAAATATATTTGGGACACCTCCACTTGCTTTAGGAGTTTAGTAAGATGTTCAGGCAAAAGTGCAATCTCGTACCAGAATGTGGTGAGGTAACTCTGTAGGTTATCTACATAGTTATTAATATCCAGGTGAACTGTGACCTCGATAATGTGGACAGTTCTCACCTGTACCATCTGAACCTATTTAAAACAGAAGGACCGCTCGGTTCCTGCAGAGGGGGTGTCGTTGTGAACCCTAAACTGGTCAACACCAGTCGTCCGTCACGCAGTACACCCCACTGCCAGATTATGCTATCTGAGCATTACCTCCATGGTGCAACTCACTGGACTCAGTGTCTCCAGTCTTACACCCACACCCAGGCCCACCTAAGTGCTCAGCCACTGGGATCTACTCACCTAGAAGCCCTTCCGATCACTGCTGATCATGGCGTGCTCCCACTTAACCATGTACAGTGGGAGTGCATGATGACGCATCTAATACCCCACCTCAGATGGCTCCGATGTTCTCCACACAGTCCACTGGCATGGTCTTTTGGACCATGCTCAGTACCAGCATCTGCAGCACTCTTTCCATTTATACACGGTTAGACTGACCATAATCCACTGGGACTGGGTAGGGCTCTCGTTATGCCCATGAAGATCATGGGAGAACATCAATAGGTCTACTTGTGAGCTTCATGGAGCTGCCTTATTGAAAATGCAGAGGGTCACCCAATGGAAAGCGGTCAATGGGGATTTTTTAAGTCTATTGCTTTACCCGGACCAGAGTTGTAAGTTCCAAGGTGAAGATGACCTGACTGTAAGTCACGAGAGTGGCCTTTGCCTTTGGTGCACAATAAAGGGTGTTGGTGAAGGGAAATCAGCATGCGGCCGAATTACTACATTGCAACGAAGAGAAGAATTCTTTCCTTCCTCCATCTTTCCCTCAGGAGACTTCTGAACATCAAGAATTTCTCCTATCAGAAAAAAACCATGATGCCTCTTTTCGGGAAACTTGAGCTGTATGACACCAGTGGGTCCAATACACTGAGTGCATGCGTTACAGCATTGTTAACAGCATGCGGGGTCCTGACTTTCAGAGTGATAAGAGGTCTGACCTATCAAGATGTCCCTGACTCAAAAACATCTAATAAACTGACCTGATTTTAAAAATCCACTATGACCCAAAGCTCTCGGTAATTCTCTAGCGATATTGCTTCAATATCTGGGAGAACTCCTGGGAAACCTGTCACTGAGTTCTGGGCTCGGTTGTGAAAGCTAACTGAACTCTGCAAATTTGGATAGCCATTTGATGAAATGTTGCGGGACAGATTGGTATGTGATGACCTAACCATCCAAAATAAGTTGTTGGTAGAACCCAATTTGGACATAAATTAAACCCATTGAGATAGCCTTGTCACTTGAGAATGCAGAGAAAGGGGCTGCAGAGCTGCATAAGACATAGGAGCAGAATTAGGCCACTCGGCCCATCGAGTCTTCTCCGCCATTCAAACATGGCTGATATTTTTCTCATCCCCATTCTCCTGCCTTTTCCCCATAACCCCTGATCCCCTTGTTAATGAAGAACCTATCTATCTCTGACTTAAAGACACCCAATGACCTGATCTCCACAACCTTCTGCAGCAAAGAGTTCCACAGATTCACCACTCTGTGGCCGAAGAAATTCCTCCTCATCTCTGTTTTAAAGGTGCGTCCCTTTACCCTACGGTTGTGCCGTCTGGTTGTAGTTTTTCCTATTAATGGAAACATCCTCTCCACATCTACTCTATCCAGGCCTTGCAGTATCCTGTAAGTTTCAATAAGATCCCCTCCTCATCCTTCTAAACTCCAACGAGTACAGACCCAGAGTCTTCAACCATTCCTCATATGACAACTCTTCATTTCAGGGATCATTCTTGTGAACCTCATCTGGACCCTTTCCAAGGCCAGCACATCCTTCCTTAGATATGAGACCCAAAACTGCTCACAATACTCCAAATGGGGTCTGACCAGAGCCTTATACATCTCAGAAGTACAGTCCTGGTCTTGTATTCTAACCCTCTCGAGGGGTCAGGTAGCAATGTCTTCTAACTAGGGGGATAGACCTTGTGTAATCAGTCCTCAGTGGAGAATGCTTGTGCCAATCAGGCATTAAAGGTCCCCATTTGATAGAGGAAACTTAATGTCACCATTAGACAGTCAAGGAATGGCAGCACCGACACTAAGAGTATTAAAGAACGTACTCCAGAGAGGTGTAGTTGCTAGTGGATGCATTGCTGCAAACAGTGTCAAAGAAGCACTTAGACTGCCTCAGTGTCAGGGAGTCCCTGCTCAAACCCCTCCTGCCATTGACCATGGAGAAAATGACGGCCAGTGTCAACTCAAAGCTGACTCCACATTGGCCACTGCAGATAGCCTCCTTCTCCTGTATCTTGGCTAAAGCAGTGAGCCTCAAGGCTAAAGCAAAATCTAAGGAATAACCTGCTTAGATAACCCTGTGACTGTCCGAAAAGGTCCCCTATTCAGTTTACACCACCTGACTCAGCCCCGCCTTCAATGGACCTCCACCCGAGTACCAAGTGCCAAAAAGGACACCCTCCCAGCAGGGTGCTGGGAGAGACATGGATCTAAATGGGGAGGGGATGTTATGATTACCATGAAAGCCACAGGGAATCATCAATAGATTTTCCCTATGGATGTTGTGGCGTACGGGTTGCCTTATTGAGCTAGTGGAGGCTTGCCCAGTGGGAAGCAGCCAGCATGGGTTTTCAAGCCTGTAGCTTTATCCGGACTGAAGTTGTAGGTCCCGGGGTCAAGGCATTTTAAAAATTAATTTGTGAGACATGGGTGTCGCTGGCTGGCCAGCATTTATTGCCCATCCCTAGTTGCCCTTGGAGGGCAGTTGAGAGTCAACCACATTGCTGTGGCTCTGGAGTCACATGTAGGCCAGACCGGGTAAGGACAGCAGATTTTCTTCCCTGAAGGGACATTAGTGAACCAGATGGGTTTTTCTGACAGTCGACAGTGGTTTCATGGTCATCAGTAGATTCTTAATTCCAGATTTAATTTTATTGAATTGAAATTCCACCATCTGCCGTGGCGGGAATCGAACCCGGGTCCCCAGAACATTAGCTGAGTTTCTGGATTAAAGTTTATTTATTAGAGTTACAGGCAGGCTGACATTAACACTTCAATGAAGTTACTGTGAAAATCCCCTTAATAGTCTAATTAGTAGTCTAGTGATAATAGTCTAGGCCATCGCCTCCCCACTATTTGACTGTAAGCTGTGAGAATGGCCTCTTCCTCTGGTACACAATGAAGCAAGTTGGTGACAGGGAACTTGCGTTGGTTGCATTATGACAGCAAGAATTCACTTGGAGGATGTTTGTTGAATGCTGTAGAAGAGGGATGTCTGGATTTGCGAATAAACAAGACAAGACGGCCATTGTGTCTTTAGCTTGTTTAATGGTTCAGGATGTCAATATTAAAACACTACAAATGGCCTCTCTGTATTAAAAGATATGAACAAGTTATCATTTAAAAAGGCATTGACAGATCAACAATGTTCAGCATCTGGACACTGAGAAACACGAATAACTGAATCACTCACATTCCAAGCAGGACACAGTGTGCTGGTGTGAGTACCTTCACAATTACCAGCAGATTAACACATGCTGACAAGACACATTCACTGTTACTGTACTCGAGAGAAAATTTCTAGAAACTCACACGTTGTATCATCATTCACAAGCATCAGCCTACAAACTACTGCCAGTGAGATTAGCAAAATACAGCCGCTTCAACCCATCCCATCTCAACGAGTTATCGGGGCCTCTTTAACTGGGGGAAAAGATATCATTCAGGGCTTGCCATCTCTCCAGGATTGCCCCGGAGTCTTCAGGAAGGCAGATTAATCTCTAGGACATGTCGTGGGAGCAACCCTCCTCCGGAGAAAAATCAGAGACAGAGAAAAACGTTAGCAAATAAAAACAGAAAATATTGAGAAAGCATACAGCAGGTCTCGCAGCATTGTGGAGAGAGAAACAGAGTTAACATTTTGAGTCTATTTGATTCTTCTTCAGAGTTGTGGAGAGGGAGAAATATGATGGATAATATACTGCAGAAGAAGGGCTGGAGCATATGCCACTACCAGCACCTAGTTTAGTCTCTCACATTGCCATTAATTCTCTGTTTTGTGCCCTCCGTGCCCTTGTTGCTATCTCTCCAACTCCTACCTATTACTGATCTTCTACCCTGCCCCAGCCCCTCCTATACAATCCATCATATTTCTCCCTCTCCTGGGCTCTGAAGAAGTCATACGGAATGTTAGCTGTTTCTCTGTCCACAGATGGTGCCAGACCTGCTGAGTTTTTCCAGCATTTTCTGTTTTTATTCCAGATTTTCAGCATTCATTTTTAATTAATTTGCAATGTTAACAAGATTGGGAAATGGCTCTTCTGAAAGACTATCGTTGGATTGGTTATTAAACATTCTGAAGATGGAAGAAATGAAAGGCTGTTCGACCAAGTGGGTGGGAGATCATCCAGGGAACCAGCCAATCAGAGTTGGTGGCCTTACTCATTGAGAGCATCAATGTCGGGCTTGTATCTATGATGGTTAGGCTGTTTTTAATGGTCAGGTTTGTTGTATGGCGACATAACAGTTACAGTGCAAAAGGAGGCCATTTGACCATCAGTTTGCAGCGGCTCTCCAAACGAGCATCATGATTTAGTACTTTTCCCCTGTACCCTTGCACACTGTTTCTATTTAAGTAATCACCTAATGCCCCCGTGAATGCCTCAATCGAACCTGCCTCCAGACAGTGCAATCCAGACGTGAAAATTGTTTTCTCATTTCCTTTTATTTTTTGCAAACCTTTCGATCTGTACCCTCTCGTTCTTGGTCTTTTTTATGAGCAGGAACAGTTTCTCTCTATCTACTCTGCCCTGCCCCCCTCAACATTTCTATCAAATCTACTCTTAGTGTTCTCCTCTCCAACAGAACAGTCCCAACCTCTCCAATCTATCCTCATAACTGAAGTTTCTCATCCCTGGAACCATTCTTGTAAACCTTTTCTGCACTCTGTCTAATGTCCTTCCTCTAGTGTGGTGCCCAGAACTGTGCACACTATTCCAGCTGAGGTCTAACTAATGCCTTGTACAAGCTCAGCACAACCTCCTTGCTCTTGTACTCTATGCCTCTATTAATAAAGTCCAGAATACTATATGTTTTATTAACTGCTCTCTCCATCTGTCCTGCCACCTTCAATGATCTATGCATATAAACACCGCTGCTTCTCTGCTCCTGCACTCCTTATATTGTCTCTCCGCGTTCTTCATACAAAAATACATCACCTCACACTTTTTACGCAGTGACAAATTGCAGTGTACAGCATGATTGTACATTAATAGCTCAGTGTGAATGGCGTAGCCTAAAATGTGTGTCTAATGTTAATCGGCTGTCATTAATACTGGCTGGGGTTCTGCTTGCTGATGCCAGTTAACAGGACAGTGTTTAACATAGTCTCCCCAGCTGTGATGTCTCCTCCGCCAGTTAATGCTTCCGATCGTCCTCACTGGGATCGAGCCTCTGGGACACTGGGCAGAGAGAGATAACCTCTGCCAATCCCACGTCAGTTCAAACCAAACACGACAGCAATATTTGCAGCTGTTAAGACTTTGGCGACAATTGTGATATCAGCAAAAAAATAAAGGCCACAAGAAGAGAAGCCAGTGAAAAATTGCAGTGATAACGACCACTCCATCCGGCCCTCTATGTACCTAACTGACTGCAGTCCTCTATCCACAAGAGAAAATGCTGGAAAATTTCAGCAGGTCTGGCAGCATCTGTAAGGAGAGAAAAGAGCTGACGTTTTGAGTCCAGGTCTGGACTTGAAACCTCAGCTCTTTTCTCTCCTTACAGATGCTGCCAGACCTGCTGAAATTTTCCAGCATTTTCTCTTTTGGTTTCAGATTCCAGCATCTGCAGTAATTTGCTTTTATCTATCCGCTGGGATAAATGACTGACTGCAGTCCTCTGTCCACTCTGGGGTGTGTACTGATTGTTCTGGAGAGCTGTCATCTTGCCCTACACACCCAGTTTATTGGCTCCAGTTGGAGTGTTGGGTCGTTAATGTTCCACAGTGTCGGCCATTTAACATCAAAATTTTAAATTTATCTTTTAAAAAGTCACTGAAGTCTCCTGAAACACAGAGAGACAAAGTGAAATGCACACAGATGAGAATTGGTATCTTAGTGATTTATCTTTTTACTTTGGCCCACGGGGGAACTTTTCTGTTCCTGCACTGGTCAGGAATAGGGGTCAGAGAACCTGGGCTCACTCATTGAATTGAGGGTTATTTGGTAAATTGAAGGGGGAAGAAAAGAATCAACAAGATTTCCAGGACCTATCAGACAACCAAGGATCCGATTTGGGAATCCCTACTGAGTGGGAATATCATGGGTGTAAGAACAGAAAGCCTGTGGAATCACAAATCATTCTCTGTTGAAGAAAAAAGTGAGAGATTTCGCCTTGCTCTGTCACTCAATGGCACTGGAAATGAAAGATTTCCTAAATACAAAATAAAAATCAGGAAACTATCAGAGAAGAGTTGGGAGAATGAGACCTTCGCAAGGATAACCAGAGGAGGTCTCACACCTGCCCCAGCCACCCAGCCCATTGATCCACACCAGGACTGGGTGGGCTGCTGTAATTACTGGAATGGTATACGATGTGGTACTGGTGCCTACAGGGGCTCACTCTCTGGTCAAACATTCCAGGCATTCAGCCTCCACTGGGAGCAGCTCTGGGGAAATCTGCAGTGAGGATATTGAGGGCAGGTTTGTCTTTTGGGTTGGGTGAGATTTTCTCTCAGGAAATGGGCCGAATGGGGTTGATTCCTGTTCACAGAACTGGTGTTGGGACTGAGCTGGTGAATGAAGCCACTCAGAGGTCAATTCATTTCCCATCCCCACCCACCCCTCCTCCCTTCCTCCCTCACCAGTTTACTGGGTGTTCTGTTCCCCTGTAGGTACCTGTGCCCCTTTGGAGAAATGTGAAGGTTGCGGAAGCTTTGGTTCATGTCTGGCTCATTGAGGCACAGACCAGGGACCAAAGATTAATTCTCCCCTGAGTCTTTACTTTCGCTGCATCTCTGGAAAGGCCACTTGGTAGCCCCGCCATACAGATCAATGCTGCTGCCCTCCCAGGAGATGACGTTGCCCAAAGTGCTGGAGGAACAGTTGGCGATGCTTTGGATCTCAGCCGCACTCAGAATCCGGTCCCAGATGTTGAATTCTGCCAGCTCCCCGACAAAGGCTTGTGTAGCATCATACCTGCCCCCAGCCACATCCTGCACAATGGACAAAATAGACTCATGTCAATATCTCAGCCAGTTTGATGTAGAACTTAAAAACAGCACTTGGGAAACCCAGAGACCTCTGAAGACAGAGCAAAGGCTGAAAATAGCTTTAACCCTTCAGGGAGACCTCAGTTTGGTCACCTCAGGAGTTGGTTGAAGCCGTGAAACGAATTGTGTCCATCACATTAGGAACCAGCGCAGGCCATTCAGCCCCTTAAGCCAGTTCTATCAATCAACTAAATCAACAGTTCAAAATATTTTACTTTTGTAAGGCATATAGTCTCACAGCAGGGAAAGGATGGAGAAGGGACGGGACAGTTGGGGGAGAGAGAGCGCGAGAGAGAGAGGGAGGGAAGAGGGAGAGGAGAAGGGGGAGATGGAGAGAAGGAGGAAGGGGAGAGGAGAGAAAGGTGAGATGGAGAGAAGGGAAGAGGGGTAGAAGGGGTTAAGGGAGAGAAAGGGTAAGGGAAGGGGGTAGGGAGAGAACAGGATAGGAGAGAAAGAGGGGAAGATGGGGAGAAGGGGGAGATAAAGAAAAGGAGGAGGAGGAGAGAAGGTTAAAATGGAGAGGAGTAAAAAAGAGGGAGTGAAGGAGAGGTATAATTAAATTGGCTGTTATGAAGTAAACTCTTATACAGACGACTGAGTTGAAGCTTTCTATGTAAAATGAAGGTGGTTCTGCATTCAGATGATTAAGATGTCTTTTTCTAATAGTAAATCTTGACTGGGAGCTAATGGTGACTGGAATAAGACACCAATTGATGCTAAACAGACTGGATGGCATTGCACAACTAACTAATATCTCAGTACAAGATATTCACAATTAGAGTTTGTGAGTCTCAGTCCTACCGCAATGGGCTCAGATTTACCTATTTACAATCGAATAGAGGAGGTTAAACTGAGTTAAGTCCTCATTAGAAGGTCAACAACAAGCGATAAGATGGAAAGCTGAGGATCCCACGTCACTTGTCCAAAACAATTACTCTCTGCCATTGAAACACAGTTCACTTCTCAGCACTGGGAGCTTCCTGGTACCCACCTGCTCCTGGCCAAGCACCAGAGTGCCGCCTGGTTTGATTGGGTGCCATGGGGCCAGGTTGTCCCCTGACCCCCGTCGTTTGCCATCCTGATACACCTCCCACACACCATCCCTGGTTGTCCAGGTAATGCAGACATGGTGCCATTCTCCATCTTTAATCTCCAAAGGGAGACGAGTTACCTGCGAACATGACAATTATTGTATCTTCCTCGCTCAGTTACAGAAATCTGCCCTATAAACCTAATAAACAGCCATCATTCCCAATAAACTGCAACCTCCCCATGAAACACCCATTACCAGGGGCAGCACAGTGGTTAGCACTGCTGCCTCACAGCGCCAGGGACCCGGGTTCAATACCAGCCTTGGGTGACTGTCTGCATGAGTTTCCTCCGGGTGCTCTAGTTTCCTCCCACAGTCCAAAAGATGTGCTAGTTAAGTGCATTGGCCATGCTAAATTGCCCCTTAGTGTCAAGAGGATTAGTAGGGTAAATACATGGGGTTATGGGGATGGGCCGTATGTGGGATTGTTGTTGGTGCAGGCTCGATGGGCCAAATGGCCTCCTTCTGCACTGTAGAGTTTCTATGATTCTATCCCTAATGTACATTGAACAGCAATATTCTCAATTAGCAATTTCACCAGAAACAGTCACCATACCCAGCTGATTTCAGGGACAGCGGGACTGATGTATGAAGAGAGATTGACTAGGTTGGGATTGTTTTCTCTAGAATTCAGATGAATGAGGGGGTGATCTCATTGACACTTAGAAAGTTCTAACAGAGTTAGGCAGAGTAGATGCAGGAAGGATGTTCCCTATGGTGGGGGTATCCAGAACCAGAGGTCACAGTCTGAAGATTCAGGGTAGGACGGAGTTGAGGAGACATTTCTTCACCCAAAGAGTGGTGAGCCTGTGGAATTCATTACCACAGGAAGTAGGTGATGCCAAAATATTGAATGTATTCAAGAGGCAGTTGGATATAGCACTTGGGGCAAATGGGATCAAAGTTATGGGGAGAAAACAGGATTAGGCTATTGAGTTGGATGATCAGCCATGATTGTGACGAATGGTGGAGCAGGCTTGAAGGGCCGAATGGCCTCCTCCTGCTCCTACCTTCTTTGTTTCTATGTAATAAACACAGATTTTCCTATTGTATACCAATTGGAATATATGAATCTAAGCTGGATGAAGCAAGATGTATCCGATGGCCTTCCTCAGTGGTAATTACCATGTGATTTTGTGAAAAGATTAATTTCAGATCCAGTAATCAATGGCTGTTTCTTCCTCCCCAGTCAGGGTTCTGAGACCAATGATATCATCTTCCTCCTTGGCCCAGCTGTGATTATCTGGCAATCACAGCTTTTAATTTATGAGCTCTATTGCTAACGAATTTGAAACTTACTTTATCATTGATCAGCAGCTCGATGGGATTCTTCCCCCACTCAAGTAGAACCATTTCATTGGCTTGCCCAGGAACTGCATACGAGAATGGCGTTCCAATCCCCACGGTCCCCTTAGACTTCACCCACAGACAGATGGTCAGTGTGTACAGTTCTGGCAGGCTCCTCTTCATTCGAGCGTACATATAGTCCGTCCTTACTGGGAATGAGATCTTGTAACCTTCCTGCAATTTGTACACTGCAGTCTCTGTCAGAAAGAATGAATCACGGTTGGTTTAGCCTTTACCATCACTCAGAATCATAGAAACCCAACAGTGCAGAACAAAGCCCATCAAGTCTGCACCAACAACAATCCCACCAGGTCCTATCTCCGTAACCCCACATATTTACCCCACTAACCTAAGCATTCCGGGAGACTAAGGGGCAATTTTAGCATGGCCAATGCACCTGACCTGCACATCTTTGGACGGTGGGGGGAAACCAGAGCATCTGGGGGAAATCCACGCAGACATGGGGAGAACGTTCAGACTCGACCCAGACAATGACCCAAGCTGGGAATCGAACCCACGTTCCTGGTGCTGTGAGGCAGCAGTGCTAACCACTGAGCCTCTGTGCTGCCTTCAGAAGGTCCAATGCCCTAGTGCTAAAGCTTGAGAACCAAAATCCAGGCTGACACCACAGATATGGTGGTGAGGAAGTGCTGGATTGTTAGAGGTACTGGCTTTCAAGTGATTTGTTAAACCAAGCCTCCTCCAGCACGCTTGGGTGGAAGTAAAATATCTCAGGGCTATTTCAAGCAGCAGCAGGGGTGTCCTGCTCTATGTCCTGGCCAATATTTAACTTTCAACTAGCATCACTAAGATAAATGATCTGATTGTTGTCACATTACTGTTTGGGGAGATTGCTATTCACATATTCCACCCTCATTGTGTGTCATTGTTACACGATCGTGGCAGCAAGTTTGCCCACTTACAAATCTCCAGTGTGTTGATAGAGGAACTGAGAGCCTTAATATAAATGCTAAAGGGAAGAGTTTTTCCCATTTGGTTCCAGATCAAGCTGCAGATTACGGCCTCACTCCCCCTCAACCCCACCTCTGTGACCTCACAGCACTCAGAGATCTTTGCAACCTCCTCCGATTCTGGCCTGTCACACATCCTCCATCATTCGTGGCCATATCTTCAACTGCATGATGTCCCCAAGCTCTGGAATTCTCTCCCAAAACCATGGGCTGAAGGAAGCAGAGGTCCACAAGGAAGATCAGAGTTGGAGGGACGCAGGATTCTCAGAGGGTTGTGGGTCTGGAGCAGGTTTTAGAGGGGATTTGTGTGTTATTTTCTAAAAGTGGGGCAGGTGAGGAGGGATCAGGACCCAGGAGAAGAAGGATTTGTTGGAGGGATACTTGTACCTTGCTCACTCTTAAAGCCTGCATTGCTGTGAGCTTTCACTCCATCCTTAAATACCTTCAATTCCACTCTTCCCCTTGTTGATTTGGTCATCTCTCCATGTCCCCCTGCAGTTCAATGTCAGCTTTTCCTCAAGTCAGTCAGCAAACACAACATAAGCACCAGCTGCTGACACTAGCCACACAGTAAGCTGTAGTGTGTTAGACTGCTTCTTGGACTCAAACTGGTTTGTACTCACTGCAGTATAATTTCAGCTGAAGGACACTGCATGATGGCACAGTGGTTAGCACTGCTGCCTCACAGCACCAGGGACCCGGGTTCAATTCCAGCCTCGGCTTACTGTGTGGAGTTTGTACATTCTCCCTGCGTCTGCATGAGTTTCCTCCAGGTGCTCTGGTTTCTTCTCAGACTCCAAAGATGTGCAGGTTAGGTGGATTGACCATGGGAAATGTTTGGGATTAAGGGGATAGAGCAAGGCAGAGGGCCTGGGTAAGATACTCTATCAGAGAGTCAGTGCAGGCTCGATGGGCCAAATGGCCTCTTCTACACTGTAGAGATTCTATAATCTTCAATCCCATCCACTATGTGAGAGGAGTGGCAAGCCCGCCTTTTCTCAATGTGTGCTCCCCAGAACCAGCTCTATATCTCCCACATGACTGGTCTCACTATGAACCTTTAACCAGTGCTGACCTTACCTTTCTCTAGCTTGTCAATGCGCTGGTGCAGTGCCTCCAGCTGTTCCTCTAGGTGGTGTCTCTGTCGGTCACTCTTGTTCTGCAGAGATGATCGCTCTTTCTCCAGTTCAGAGAGTTTGGACAGTAACTGAGCTTCCAGTTCCTGGATCTTCAAATAGATGTGACCCCGGGGTTGGCCAGAGAGTGCAAACGTCGAGGAAACGTTGCCCCGAGTCAGCAGCTCCCCCTGCTCCCCGGGACAGAGAGTCAAGGATAGCAATCAGCATCAGTGTAGTGACAGGCAAGAGAAAGCAATTGTTATCAGCCAGGTGGACAACCCAGATAACTGGCCGCACACCAGCATCCTCCTGCCCACAGATAACTGCCGGATCACAGGCCTCCTCCTGTCCACAGAAAGCTGTGATGTGGAATTGCCGGAGTTGGACTGGGGTAAACACAGTAAGAAGTTGCACAACACCAGGTTAAAGTCCAACAAGTTTTTTTGATAGTTTACCCCGAAAGCTCGTGGGTTTACTATCAAATAAACTTGTTGGACTTTAACCTGGTGTTGTGAGACTTCTTACACAGATAGCTGCCCAGACACAGGTCTCCTCCTGTTCAATTTACATCAGGTATGTGGGAGGGTGGGGTGTAAGAGGGTATGGGGTAAGTGTATGGGAGGGTGGGGTGTGTGTGGAAAGGTGGGGTGTGTGTTTTAAGTCGGTCCGCCTCGTGTCCAACGAGGGGCATACATGCGATGGGTCATACTGGGGCTGCTCTTGGTTGTTCAAGATTGGCCTAGTGCTTCATGTCGTTAGTGTGTGCCTAAACTGGACCAGATACTGGGCAAGACGACAGCTCAGTGACTATCGCTGATTGCTGTGCAGACACATGGATTTGGGCCAGTGTCTGTGGGAGTTTGCGCATTCTCCCCGTGCTTGTGTGGGTTTTCTCCGGGTGCTCCGGTTACCTCCCACACCCCAAAGATGTGCTGTTAGACTGATTGGCAGGAATAAATTGTCCCTAAATCAGATTCCCTCAATCTGGATGGCCATAAAACATTAGACAGGGGTCATGGGTGGAGAGGGGGACTGATGGTGTTGAAATGGCGGCACGGGCTCATTGGGCCGAAGGGCCTGTTTCCCAGGCTGATTTTGTTCTTTGTTGTTTGTGTGAGAGGGTGGGGTATCAGACGGTTGAGTGTGTGTTTCATTTTGAATATAAAAGTAGGGAGGTCTTGCTGCAGCTGTATAGGGCACTGGTGAGGCCACAGCTGGAGTACTGTGTGCAGTTTTGGTCGCCGCACTTACACAAGGATACTTTGGCCTTGGAGGGAGTGCAGAGGAGGTTTACTAGGCTGATTCCGGAGTTGAGGGGGTTGAACTATGAGGAGAGGCTGAATAAACTAGGCTTGTACTTGTTAGAGTTTAGAAGAATGAGGGGAGATCTCATTGAGACATGTAAGATGTTGAATGGGATGGATAGGATAGAGGTGGAGAGACTCTTCCCGCTCAGGAAGGACAGCCTCAAGATAAAGGGGGGGAGGTTTAGAACGGAGTTGAGGAGGAACTTCTTTACTCAAAGGGTGGTGAATCTCTGGAATTCTCTGCCTGATGAAGTGGTGGAGGCTGCCTCGCTCAATATTTTTAAGACGTGGGTTGATAGGTTTTTGATAGGCAAGGGGATTAAGGGTTATGGGGAGAGGGCGGGAATGTGGAACTGAGCCACGACAGATCAGCCATGATCTTATTGAATGGCGGGGCAGGCTCGAGGGGCTAGATGGCCTACTCCTGTTCCTAGTTCTTATGTTCTTATGTTCTCTGCCTCATTCTAAACAGCAGAGTTTGGTTTGAGTGTGTTAAATGTTAACACGAACCACACCAACTGGGAACCATCTCCTCAGTTAACTAGGCTACACAGAGTGGCAGCGGGAATGTTTCCTGCATCAACTCGACCCAGGAGCACAACAGATGGACTTTGTGGAGCTCTCAACTGCAAAACTACGTTCAGAGCTGGGGAGAGGCCATCTGCTTTCAGTTTCAGGCCAACATCACTGCAGCCTGTCACTGCTCGGATTTAGAGATTAGCTTCATAACCTCAGTGTCCCAAAGCACTTTATACCATATTCTGGAATGCTGTCACTGTTGTAGGAAGCATATCAGCTAAAGCCTGAAATCAGGGTAACAGTACAGAGGCTTGAGGCAAAACTATTCATTTTAATATTCCTGCCCAAAAAGTTCTCACAAACAAAAATGCAGTGAAGAATCGAGTGACGACTTAATAGAGGTTTATAAGATGATGAGAGGGATTGATAGAGTGGACGGGCAGAGACTATTTCCTCAGGTGGATGTAGCTGTTACTAGAGGGCATAACGAAAAGGTTCATGGTGGGAGATATAGGAGGGATGTTCGAGGTAGATTCTTTACCCAGAGAGTGGTTGAGGTGTGGAATACACTGCCTGCTGTGATAGTGGAGTCAGACACTTTAGGAACTTTCAAGCGGTTATTGGACAGGCACATGGAGCACACCAGAATTATAGGGAGGGGATAGCTTGATCTTGGGATTGGACATAGCTCAGCACAACATTGAGGGCCGAAGGGCCTGTAGTGTACTGTAATGTTCTATGTTTCTATGGTCCAAGGGCTAAATATCAGCAGGACCTGAGGAAAAACTCCCCTGATCATCTTCAGAAATGCCATTGCACCTACCTGAGACAACAGATGAGATCTTGCTTCAGGCATTAAGATTATAAAACATAGGAGCAGAAGGAGGCCATTCAGCCCATCAAGTCTGCTCTGCCATTCAATGAGGTTATCACCAATCTGATATGATGGGTGAGATTTTCTGGGTGTTCCAGCCCATGGGATTTTCCAGCCCCGTCAATGGCAACCCTCACCTTGGCAACCCTCACCATGGGTTCCCCAGCAGCGGAGAGTGTAAACAGCGGGAAATCCCATTGACAGCGCAGGGCCAGAAGATCCCACCACCTTCCAATGGCTGGCCACCTTTGCAAAACGGACAATGTGGAAAATCCCACCCGATAATCCTCAACTCCACCTTCACGCCTTATCCCCATTATCATCGATTTCCTTACTGACGGGAAACCTATCTGTCTCAGCCTTGGACATACTGAACGACCCAGCCACTTCAGCTCTCTGTGGGAAAGAATTCCACAGATCCATTCCCCTCTGAGGGAAGAAATTCCTCCTCATCTCTGTCCTAAAAGGGCAGCCCCCTTACTCTGTGATTATGTCGTCTGGTCCTAGACTCTCCCAACAAGGGAAAAGCTGTACCTGTCACACTGTGTACCCGTCACACTGTGTACCCGTCACACTGTGTACCCGGGACACTGTGTATCCGTCACACTGTATATCTGTCACACTGTGTACCCGTCACACTGTATATCTGTCGCACTGTGTACCTGTCACACTGTGTAACCATCATACTGTGTACCTGTCACACTGTGTACCTGCCATACTGCATACCCAAATCTCTATACCTGTCACACTGTGTACCTGTCACTATCTCTAGCTGTGAATGTGTACCTGTCACACTGTGGGCCTGTCACTATCTCTACCTTTGAATGTGTACCTGTCATACTGCGTACCCGACTCTGTCTCTACCTATGAATGTGTACCTGTCACACTGTGTACCTGCACTGTCAGTGTCATCTCTTACCAGAGTGTAACTGTTACAGTGTTGTTTATGTTAGTGTGTACATGTTAGAGTCTCTACCCCATGTCAAAGTGCTGTCTGTATCAATGTGTACCTGTCAGAGTGTGAATTAATGTGTACCAGAAGATGTGTGCATGGTCAACCACTGGATCTGGTGTTTGTTTTTTTCTTTTGGATTGCGTGCGAGATTTGCTGTACTTAAATATTCCCCAGAGTGCTGACATCATCTGTTATGCAATCTTTCACAGGAAAGCCATTCAAACAGAGAGATGGAGGGAGAGGAAAAGAACAGGAGCTAGAGAGAGAAAGCAGACGAGAGATAGAGAAGGAGACAGAAGGAGTGGGACACAGAGAGAACGTGCAAAGAAAGAGAAAGAGAAAGGAGAGGAGGGTGCTGTTATGTCTCTCTTGGTCCCAGTGCTCTTGCCTCTACTAACACACAACTGGGACCTAACAGAGTAAAATCGAAAGTAGCAATTTGAAAGAGAAGAAAAAACAGTGAAAGGAGATTTAAAAAAGAGTTGGAATCAAAGAGAAAACTGAGAGAAAAGGAGAAAGAAATGGAGAAAGCAAAGGTCGAGAGACAAGAGGGTGAACAGAGAGATCCAGATTGTGAAAGAGAGAGAGAGAGAGAGAGAGAGAAATGGTGAAGGGAGAGAGGGGGATGATAGAAATAAAGGAGAGAGAGAGAGAGCTTAAAGTTTATTTATTAGTGTCACAAGCAGGCTTACATTAACACTGCAATGAAGTTACTGTGAAAATCCCCTAGCCGCCACATTCCGGCATCTGTTTGTGTATACTAAGGAAGAATTTAGCATGGCCAATGCACCCTAAACAACACGTCTTTCAGACTGAGGGAGGAAACCCATGCAGACACAGGGAGAATGTGCAGGCTCCACACAGACGGTGAACCAAGCCGGGAATGGAACTTGGGTCCCTGGCACTGTGAGGCAGCAGTGCTAACCACTGTGCCACCATGCCTCCCGTGCTTAGAGACTGTAGAAGTGGGGACAGTGCCAGTCTCACAGCATCAAGTAGATCGATTGTCTCTCCACCTCTTTCACTTCACTCAGACCAAGTCCAGATGTTGCACCGGGATTCAGACCCTGGACTCACAATGCCACCCTCACTCCTCCCAAGCCCTGCTCTTGTTAGCACTGTGCTGACAACTCCCCTCAGCATCTGTTAATTAATTATAAAATGATATGACTGCAGGAACAACCCTTGGAGAATTATTTAATGGAAATTTGGGATTTTTTTTATTAGTTTGATATGATTAATGTATTGCATGAGTTTTGCCTGCACTTTATGGAGTAAAATCTAATCAGTTTGTTCCTGCAGGAAATGTTTAAAATAGCATTTAGCTGGTGTGCTGGAGCTATTCAATATGTAATGGCAACCTGTCTGTATTGATCAGTGGGCTAGTCTGAACAGTGTTCAGAAGTTTAGTGCTTATGTTACCAGACTAATAATTCACCAGTTCCGATCCCACCAGGGTCATTTGTGAATTTGAACTGAATTTTTTAACCAGAACAATTTGTAAATAAGAAGCTGGCCTGAATAGAAATGATCTTAAATTTTTGCCTTTGTAAACCATATTTGTCATTGAAAGGCTTGTATTTACATTGTGCCTTTCATGGCTTCTTTTTTTATTCATTCCTGGGACATGGGTGTTGCTGGCTGGCCAGTATTTATTGCCCATCCCTTGTTGCTGAGGGCAGTTGAGAGTCACCCACATTGCTGTGGCTCTGGAGTCACATGTAGGCCAGACCAGGTAAGGACAGCAGATTTCCTTCCCTAAAGAACGCTAGTGAACCAGATGGGTTTTTCTGACAATGGACAATGGTTGCATGGTCATCAGTACATTCTTAATTCCAGATATTTTTTATTGAATTCAAATTCCACCATCTGCCGTGGTGGGATTCGAACCCGGGTCCCCAGAACATTAGCTGAATTTCTGGATTAATAGTCTAGCAAAAAGACCACTAGGCTGTTGCCTCACCTCAAGGTGGTTCAAGCCACATCACAGCCAATGAAATTGCAGATGGTGCTGTCATGTAGGAAACACAGCAACCAACCTGTGAAGAGCAAGATCCCACAAGCTGTGAGGGATAAGTATTGCCACCTCCCTGACAACACCATGGATAATGACAATGCTCTTCTACAAATGGTGACAAAGACATCTCTTATATTTACCTGAGTCCTGGGTTTACCATCTTGTATTCACTGGGCGTGTAGGTTGAGATTTCTGTACTCATGTCCTTAGTTACTCATTTCCGTTAAGGACAGGAACCTGTCATCCTTCCACTTGTATATGACTCCAGTCCCACAGCAATGAAGTTGACTCTTGAAGTGGTTTAAGAACATTCCTCATCACCCATTATCTCAGGGCACAGAGAAATGGATAACAAAGCAGGGAAGGCGTGTTGGGAGTTCTGTAGAACTTTGGTGAGGCCACAGCTAGAGTGCTGTGTGCAGTTCTGGTTGTTACATTATAGGAAGGATATGTTTGCACTGGAGGGGGTGCAGAGGAGATTTATCAGGATGCTGCCTAGGATGGAACATTTAAGTTATGAAGAGAGGTTGGATAGGTTTGGGTTGTTTTAGTTGGAGCAGAGAAGACTAAGAGGTGACCTGATCGAGGTGTACAAGATAATGAGAGACATGGACAGAGTGGATAAGGAGCAGCTGTTCCCCTTAGTTAAAGAGTCAGTCACAAGGGGACACAGGTTCAAGGTGAAGGGCAGGAGGTTTAGGGGGGATGTGAGGAAAATCTTTTTAACCAGACGGTCTGGAATGTGCTGCCTGGGAGGGTGGTAGAGACAGGATGTCTCACATCCTTTAAAAAGTGTCTGGATGAGCACTTGGTATATGGTAACATTCAGGGCTCTGGGCCAAGTGCTGGCAGATGGGATTAAGTGGGAGGTCAGTGTTTCACCACATGTCGGCACTGACTCAATGGGCCGAAGGCCCTCTTCTGCGTGGTATGATTCAATGATTCTATGATTCAAAGCTAGCCTTGCCAATGACACCCACATGCAGAGAATGAATAATACATTTGTTTTTATTCCTTCCAATTTAAAAGCTAGTGACTTTGTGACAGAGTGAGTGTGTGGAGTGGGGAAGAGGGAGAGAGACTGTACGACATCTCAGTCGATAACTGACAGCCGAGTTACAACTAGAGGTCTGAAAAAACTGGCTGCAGCCACCCACTGCTGGGTAAATTGTTGATGATAACTCAGCCAATATCATCTGAAAACTAAGCATTAGTTGCTGCATTTTCACTGACTGCTCACAGCCTCACCTCACCTCCACCTCTTTCAACCCTTCCACTGCCCTTAGGTTGTCAGACTCCCTGTCCAACATCTAGGAATAATACTTCAACTAAGTATTTGGAGCCAAAGCCACTGCTTTAAGTGCCCATCACTGATCCCATCCCTCTCCCTTACAATTGGTTGCAAATAAACTCCTCATTAACTTGGTGTCATATCTGAATCTGAGTTGAGTTTCCAATCGCATGTCTGCACCATCATGAAGACTGCCTATTTCTTCTTCTGTAATGTCACCCCATTCTGTCCCTGTCTCAGCATCTTCCAGAATTTTAGCCTTGACCATGAGACACTGGCTGGAACTTTCCGTACACTCAGGAAAGGCAAGATCTTCCAGTCCTGCCAATAGTGCATACCCGTTGTGGGTTTCACAGCAACAAGGGATGCATTCTTGGGGGACCACTGTTGACAACGGTGAGACCAGAAGACCCTGCCAACGGCCACCACTCGCTGTTATGAAACACAGGCAGCTGGGGTGGTAAATCCCGTCATTATTGGCCAGTTTCCCATCTTTAACCCTCCATTAAATTCAGAAAATCCAAAACTGCTTCATTTATCCTCATCTGTCCCTCTATCCTTCTGTCCATCCATCCATCCACCATTCCGTCCGTCCGTTCTTCCATCCATCCATCCATCAATCCATCCATAAATCCATCCCTCCCTCCATCCCTCTCTCCCTCCTATGCTCACTGACCTACATCAGTTCCTGGTGAAATAAGGCCTCAATTTTAAAATTCCTGTTCTTATTTCCAAATCACTCCATGGCACCATCCCTCCCTATCTCTTTAACCTCCTCCAGCTCCTGAACCTTTCGAGATATCTGGTATCCTCCAACTCTGCCCATTTGAACAATCCAACTTCTATTGGCTCTGTCACTGGCAGCCTTGCCCTCAGCTGCCCAGGCTCTAAGCTCACAAATTCCCTCCCTAAACCTCTCCACCGCTCTCTTCCTTTATGGCAATCTTTAAAACTTACCTCCCTGACCAAACGTTTAATCATCTGCCTTCACATGTGGCTTGAAGTCCATTTTTATTTGACAATTCGTCCTGTGAAGAATCTGGGGATATTTTTCATTCAATCATTCTTTGGGATGTGGATGTCACTGGCTACGCCAGTATTTATTGGCCATCACAATTACCCTTGAGAAGGTAGAGATCTCGAACTGCTGCAGTTCAAGAGGTGATGACCTAGTGGTATTATCGCTAGACTATTAATCCAGAAACTCAGCTAATTTTCTGGGGACCCGGGTTCGAATCCCGCCACAGCAAGTGGTAGAATTTGAAATCAATAAAAAAGAATCTGGAATTAAGAATCTGCTAACGACCATGAAACCATCTTTGGAAGACGCTATCTGATTCACTAACGCTCTTTAGGGAAGGAAATCTGCCGTCCTTACTCGGTCTGGCCTACATGTGAGTCCAGAGCCACAGCAATGTGGTTAATTCTGAAATGGCCGAATGAGACACTCAGTTCAAGGGCAACTAGGGATGGGTAATAAATGCTGGCCAGCCAGCGATACCCACATTCCACGAATGAATAAAAAACGTCCCTATGGTGTTATGTTTTATTACATCAAAGGCGCTATATAAATACAAGTTGTTCTATTTTTAATAATGATTGTGTTTGGATTAGGAGTTACACAACTCACACATTGTAAAGATTTAGTTTGCAGAGTGCTGCAGGAAGCAGTTTGAACACCCACAGCTGTACACTGTAAACTAAAAGATCAGGAATACCTAATGAATTAACACGACCCACAAAACTCATTAGAACTGAATATTCCCTGAAGGAGACATCTGACAAGGTATTAGTAGCATATCCACTGAATGCTGGTTACTGGCAGCACGGTGTACCTAAGCCACAGATTGATATGTAAACCTACCACTCAGAACATGAATCCTCCTCAGTATGCCTGCATGGTAAATGAGTTTATTGTGTTTTGACGTAAATCAGACTGAATGGAAAGTGCTTGTTGGAAACCAAGGGGCTGGAACTGCTCCTGGAACAGTCTGTGTCTATGAGAGCTTGTGCTGCACAAGTTAACTGCGATGTCGCTGACATTACAACATTGACCATAAACAGAAAATCAGAGAATTCCAGCAGTGCCATTCGGCCCATCGAATCTGCACTGATTTTGACATTATCTTACCCAGGCCCTCTCCTCCTGCCTATCCCTGTAACCCCACACATTTACCATGGCCAATCCATCTAACCTACACATCTTTGACTAAGGAGCAATTTAGCATGGCTAATCCACCTAACCTGCACATCTTTGGACATTAAGGGGCAATTTAGCATGACCAATTCACTAACCTGCATATCTTAGGACACTAAGAGGCAACTTAGCGTGGCCAATACACCAAATCTGCACATCTTTGGACATTAAGGGGCAATTTAGCATGGTCAATCCACTAATCTCCACATCTTAGGACACTAAGAGACAATTTAGCATGGCCAAGCCACCCTAACCTGGACATTTTGGGACACAAAGGGGCAATTTAGCATGGCCAAACCAGCTAATCTGCACACCTTTGGACTGTAGGAGGAAACCGGAGGAAACCCACACAGACACAGGGAGAATTGCATCAGAAATTGGCTAACTGTAAGAAGACGGAGGGTGGTGGTTGATGGGAAATGTTCATCCTGGAGTTCAGTTACTAGGGTGTACTGCAAGGATCTGTTCTGGAGCCACTGCTGTTTGTCGTTTTTATAAATGACCTGGATGAGGGCGTAGAAGGATGGGTTAGTAAATTTGCGGATGACACTAAAGTCCGTGGGATTGTGGACAGTGCAGAAGGATGTTGCAGGTTACACAGGGACATAGATAAGCTGCAGAGCGGGGCTGAGAGGTGGCAAATGGAGTTTAATGCGGAAAAGTGTGAAGTGATTCACTTTGGAAGGAGTACCAGGAATACAGAGTACTGGGTTAAGTAAGTTACTTGGTAGTGTGGATGAGCAGAGAGATCTCAGTGTCCATGTGCATAGATCCCTGAAAGTTGGCATGCAGGTTGATAGGGTTGTTAAGAAGGCATACGGTGTGTTAACTTTTATTGGTAGAAGGATTGAGTTTCAGAGCCATGAGGTCATGTTGCAGCTGTACAAAACTCTGGTGCGGCCACACTTGGAGTATTGTGTACAGTTCTGGTTTCCGCATTATAGGAAGGATGTGGAAGCATTGGAAAGGGTGCAGAGGAGATTTACCAGAATGTTGCCTGGTATGGTGGGAAGGTCTTATGAGGAAAGGGCTGAGGGACTTGAGGCTGTTTTTGTTAGAGAGAAGAAGCGTAAGAGATGACTTAATAGAGGCATACAAGATGATCAGAGGATTAGATAGGGTGGACAGTGAGAGCCTTTTTCCTCGGATGGAGATGGCTAGTATGAGGGGACATAGCTTTAAATTGAGGGGTGATAGATATAGGACAGATGTCAGAGGTAGGTTCTTTAATCAGAGAGTAGTAAGGGCGTGGAATGCCCTGCCAGCAACAGTAGTGGACTCGCCAACATTAAGGGCATTTAAATGGTCATTGGATAAACTTATGGATGATATTGGAATAGTGTAGGTTGGTTGGGCTTTAGATTGGTTTCACAGGTCGGTGCAACATCAAGGGCCAAAGGGCCTGTACTGCACTGTAATGTTCAACGTTCTAATGTGCAAACTTCCACAGACAGCCACCCAAGACTGGAATCGAACTCAGGTCCCCGGAGCGGTGAGGCAGCAGTGCTAACCATTGTGCCACTGTGCCGCCCAGCACTTTGGGATGTCCTATGGTTACAAAAAGTGCTATAGAAATACAACTTTTTTCTTTTCTTTGCATTTAGGAGTGAATCATCGATCCAATTCCATCTGGCGTGAACGGGCGGATCTGCTACACTGGAATGAATTTCCTTGATGTCAGCTGTGTGAGTTTGACAGGGCTCTTCAATTATTTATTCACATATTTGATTAAACCAATTTCTGTGTCTCTAGCAATTGGTCTTAGCCCTTTGCATTCAGAGGCAGAGTTCCTGCCGAGAGTCAGTGCCTTTTAAAGATTTCACACCCGGCAGAGATTTTTTAATTAACCTGGAAAACCCAAGGATATAAATTTATCATGTTTCATATTTATAAACTCATCAGTGTAAGATTGGAAAGCATTAGACGAACTGCTGTTATGGGGGAAGAATGGTTAGACCAGCAGTGCTTAGATCACCACAGAACTGAGGAGGCTAAGGGATGACCTAATCGAGATGCATAAAATTCTGTGGGGTCTAGAGTGGGTAGATTTGTTGCCCCTAGCTGAGGGGGCAATTACCAGAAGGCACATATTTAAGGTGATTGGTAGGGTTAGAGAGGACATGAAGAAAAACCTTTTTGCCCAGAGTTTGGTGGGCACCTGGAATTCACAGCCTACCTTGGCGCTTCAGGCTGAAATGTCCAACTCAAAAAGTCCCTGGATCTACATCACAAGCACTGGAACCTGCAAGGCAATGGGTGCTGCAAACTGGGATTAAAATCATAGAATCGTAGAATCCCGACAGTGCTAAACAAGGCCATTCAGTCCGTCGAGTGTGCACTGACTCTCCAAAGGAGCATATTACTCAGGCCCACCCCCTGCCTTATCCATGTAACCCCACACATTTACCTGCTAGTGCCCCTAATCAACACACCTTTGTACACTAAGGAGCAATTTAGCATAGCTAATCTATTTAACCTATATATCTTTGGACACTAATGGGCAATTTAGCATCGCTAGTCCACCTAACCTACACATCTTTGGACACTAAGGGACAATTTAACGTGGCCAATCCACCTAACCTACGCATCTTTGGACTGTGGGAGGAAACCAGAGCACCCAGAGGAAACCCATGCAGACAGAGCGAAAATGTGCAAATTCCACACAAATAGTGACCCAAGGTTGGAATTGAACCCGAGTCTCTGGTGCTGCGAGGCAGTAGTGCTAACCGCTGTGCCACCCATAATGAGTGGTTAGTTTCTTTTTTTCCTCTTCTTTTGGCAGGCGTGATGGGCTGAATGGCCTCTTTCTACGCCATCATTTATCTATGGTTCTAGAAGTATGACACTCATTCTTTCAAGCTGCGGCTATGCTTCTTCCTGTGATTTTGTTCTCACTTGCTGGCACCTGTGCCAGATACCTATTGATGAGGGCGTATTGACAAGCTATTCAACCATAAGGGTATCACAGCTTAGCCCGGACCTGACCTCAGCCGACACTCCACACAAGCGTTCCATCAGGATTCACGAGCCCTCGATCTGGAGCAGCAATCCTGGTCCATTCTCTCTGCTTTGGGATCCTTGGTGCAGACTGAGATCCAGGCTCTCAAATAGGTTGAGAACACTACTAAGTCAGTATGGTCTCGCTATTAGCTGGTCTGGGCCACCAGTGAAGGGTAACAGCACACAAAGAATTCCAATGCAACAGTAAAAGCCAGAGGATTGTTACTCCCCAGGAAAATGAGCACACAGTGGCAGCACGGTGGGACAGTGATAGTGCTGCTGCATCACAGCGCTAGGGACCCAGGTTCAGTACTGGCTTCAGGTGACTGTCTGTGTGGAGTTTGCAAGTTCTCCCTATGTCTGTGTGGCTTTCCTCCAGGAGCTCCGGTTTCCTCCCACAGTCCAAAGATGTGCTGGTTAAGTGATTGGCTGTGCTAAATTGCCCCTTAGTGTCCAAAGATGTGTAGGTTCTGTGTGGATTTCCTCCGGGTGCTCCGGTTTCCTCCCACAGTACAAAGATGTGCGGGTTAGGTAGATTGGCTGTGCTAAATTGTCCCTTGGTGTCAGGGGAACTAGCAGGGCAAATATGAGGAGGTTATGGGGATAGGGCCTGGGTGAGATTGTTGTTGGTGCTGGCTCGATGGGCTGAATGGCTTCCTTCTGCACTGATTCTATGAAAAATAACAGAATGAAATGACCATTTGACCCATTGGTGCAGCCCATTGTCTCATGACGCCTGAAGCATTTTCACTAGTGATATTCACCCCAACAACCAACCTATTCCTCAACACAAGTCCCACAGCCCTGCTGCACCCCAATCTGCACCCCCTCCCTCCCTCCCCCCACCATTTACAATCCACCATCCCATCACACCCACCCCAGATACAAACTAGCCCACAGCGCTCTCAGAACTGGATCAGGAGATTGACCAGACACCACATTCACTAAACCAGTTCTTTGGCATGCATGGTTAAGGTATGAATGAGCTATCTCTTCCAGGTTTCAGTATCACTGAGAGGGATCTCTCCACAGGAAAGCAGTTTCAAATGCTGCCGTGTGCTTATATTTTTTTCACTGACGAAGCAAATGATCAATTTTATGCATTTGGTGGGGGGCCAATTCTATCAGCCGTTTGGATACCCAGAGGCAGACACAGCTCTGTGAGGCAGCATGTTCCAGCACTTTTACAAGCAATCTGTCAGTAATACTGAGGTACATCCTCTCCATTAGCTGCCTCACTGAATGAGTTTCATGTCTTGCTATGTGCTGACAGTCTCTCTACCTATTGTCTATTATACAGTCATAGAGGTTTACAGCACAGAAACAGGCCCTTTAGCCCAACTTGTCCATGCCGCCCCTTTTCTAGTCCCAGTAGCCAGCGTTTGGCCCTTATCCCTCTATACCCATCTTAACCATGTAACTGTCTAAATGCTTTTTAAAAGACAAAATTGTATCTGACTGTAATATTACAGGGGGCACGGTAGCACAATAGTTAGCACTGCTGCTTCACAGCACCAGGGACACAGGTTCGATTCCCAGCATGGGTCACTCTCCGTGTGGAGTTTGCATGATGTCTGCACGGGTTTCCTCCCACATTTTGAAAGACGTGCTGGTTAGGTGCATTGACCTGAACAGGGATCGAACTGTGGTGACTAGGGGAATTTCGCAGTAACTTCATTGCAGTGTTAATGTTGTTGTGACTAATAAATAAATTTTAAACATTAAATACTACCTCTGGCAGCTTGTTCCAGACACTCACCAACCTCTGTGTGTAAAATTAACCCTCTGCACCTTTCTGTATCTCTCCCCCCTCACCTTAAATCTGTGCCCTCTAATTTTAGACTCCCCTGCCTTTGGGAAATGATATTGACTATCTAGCTGATCTGTGCCCCTCATTATTTTATAGACCTCTATAAGATCACCCGTAAGTCTCCTATGGCTCCAAGGAAAAACGTCCCAGTCCATCCAGCCTCTCCTTATAACTCAAACCATTAACCCCAATGGCATCCTAGTAAATCTTTTCTGCACTCTTCCTAGTTTAATGATATCCTTTCTATAATTGGGTGACCCGAACTGTACACAGTATTCCAAGTGTGGCCTTACCAATGTCTTTTACAACTTCAGCAAGACATCCCCACTCCTGTATTCAATGTTCTGACCAATGAAACCAAGCATCCCTGAATGCCTTCTTTATCACTCTGTCTACCTGGAGCCATGATCCTATACACCTACATCTTTGTTCTATAACTCTCCCCAGTGCTCTACTATTAACTGAGCAAGTCCTGTCCTCGTTCAGTCTACCAAAATGCATCACTTAATTTATTTAAATTAAACTCCATCTGCTATTTGTCAACCCACTGGCCCAATTGACCAAGATCCCGTTGCAATCCGAGATAACGTTCTTCACTGTCCATTATGCCACCAATCTTGATGTCATCTGCAAACTTACTAACCATGCCTCCAATACTCTCATTCAAATCATTCATATAAATGACAAATAACAGTAGAACCAGCACTGATCTCTGAGGCTCACCACTAGTCATGATGTAGAGATGCCAGCGTTGGACTGGGGTAAACACCTTCCACACACCTGACGAAGGAACACCGTTTCCGAAAGCTCGTGAGATTACTATCAAATAAACTGGTTGGACTCTAACCTGCTGTTGTGAGACTTCTTGCTGTGCACACCACTAGTCACAGGCCTCTAGTTTGAAAAATTCTCTACAACCACCTTCTGTCTTCTGTCATCAAGCCAATTTTGTATCCATTCGGCTACCTCACCCTGAATCCTGTGAGATTTAACTTTACGCAAAAACTTACCATGCATAAGTAATGCCAAAGACCTTGCTAAAGCCCATGTTGACAACATCAACTGCACTGCCCTCATCTGCCTTCTTGGTTACCCCTTCAAAAAACTCAATCAAATTTGTAAGACATGATTTTCCACTCACAAAGCCATCCTGAACTGTCCCTAATCAGTCCTTGCCTCTCTAAATGCCTGTAGGCCCTGTCTCTCAGAATGCCTTCTCACAACTTACCCACTACAGATGTGAGGGTCACCAGTCTGTAGTTCCCAGGCTTTCCTCTGCAGCTCTTTTTAAACAAAGGCACAACATTTGTCATCCTCCAATCTTTAGCACCTCACCTGTCAATGATTCAAATATCTCTACCAGGGGATCCGCAATTTCCTCCCTAGCTTCCCACAACACGTTGGGATACACTTCATCAGGTCCCGGAGATTTACCTACCTTGATGCACTTTAAGACTTCCAGCACCTCCTTCTCTGTAATATGTACACTCCTCAAGACATCACTATTTATTTCCCCAAGTTCCCTAACATCCATGCCTGTCTCAACAGTAAGTACTGATATATTCATTTAGGATCTCACCCATCTCTTGTGGATCTGCACATAGATGACCTTGTTGATCCTTAAGAAGGCCCACTCTCTCCCTTGTCACTCTTCTGCCCTTTATGCATTTCTAGAAACTCTTTGCTTTGACAGATAAGGCAAAGGACAATCCAAACTTGTGTCCCCTTTTTGCTCTCCTGATTTCTCTCTTAACTCTACTACACCCTCTATACTTTTCAAGGGATCCACTTGATCCCAGCTGCCTATGCATGTCATTTGCCTCCTCCTTCTTCTTGACCAGGCCTCAATATCCTGAGTCATTCAGGGTTCCCTACTTCTACCAGCCTTGCCCATCACTCTAAAAGGAATGTGCTTACCCTGAATCCAGGTTAACACACTTTTGAAAGCCTCGCACTTACCAGACGTCCTTTGCCTTCCCACAGAGTCCACCAATTAACTTTTGCAAGTTTCTGTCTGATACCTTCAAAATTGGCCTTGCCCCAATTTAGAATTTTAACTTTTGGGCCAAACCTATCGTTCTCCTTCACTATTTTAAAACTAATGGAATCATGGTCATTGGTCCCAAAGTGATCCTTCACTAACACTTGTGCTGTCTTTACCAGAGACCCATAGAAAAGTTATGGGCCATTCAGACCATTCAGCCCATCATGTCTGCAATGGTTACTCATTCTAATCCCATTTTCAGCAACTGGTCCATATCCTTGTAGCTTCTAACGCCTCAGGTGTAGATCCAGATACCTTTTAGATGAGTTTTGAATTTCTGCTTCAATCACCAATCCAGGCAGCAAATTCCAGATGCCACCCTTTGGGTGAAAAAAGTTTTCCTAAAATCCTCTCTAATCTTTCTACCCATCACCTTAAATCTATATCCCCTTGTAGTTAACCTCTCCAGAGGAGAAACAAGTTTTCCCTATCTGCTCTATCTAGGCTCCTCATAATCTTGTACACCTCACTCAAGCCACTCCTCAGCCCCCTCTGTTCTAAGGAAAATAGCCCTCGCTAACCTAATCTTTCCTCACAGCTGTAATTTTCCAGCCCTGGCAACATTCTTGAAAATCTCTTCTGCACTCTCTCCAGCTGCCTTTCCTGTAATGTTGTGACCAAAACTGAATGCAAAATCCCAGGTGTGGCCAGTGTTTTATACAGTTCCAGCATCACATCCCCGCTTTTGTATTCTATACTTTGAGAAGTAAAGGAAAGCATATGCCTTCTTTACCACCTTATCTGCCTGTCCTGCCACCTTCAGGGTCCTATGGATATGTGCGCCAAGTCTCTCATTTGCTCCACCTCTCTCAATATCTTTGCATTTCTTGAGTAATTTGTTTGCCCGCCCCAAATGCAATACCAAACACTTTGTCAGACTGAATTCCATTTACCACTTTTCTGCTCTTTGCCCAAACCATCGCTATCATTCTGGAGTCCACAGCTTTCCTCTACAGAATGAACTACACACCAGCTTTTGTGTCATTTGTAAATTTCCCAATTATGCCTCACATATTTAGGTCCAAATCATTGACATCTGAACAGACAGCAAGACTCCAACACTGAGGAGAAGTTTAAAGTTTATCTATTAGTATCACAAGTAAGCTTACATTAACACTGCAATGAAGTTACTGTGAAATTCCCCCAGTTGCCACAGTTCAGGTACACTGAGGGAGAATTTAGCATAGCCAATGCACCTAATCAGCACGTCTTTCGGACTATGGGAGGAAACCGGAGCACCTGGAGGAAACACACGCAGGCATGTGGAGAACGTGCAGACTCCGCACAGGTAGTGACCCAAGCCGGGAATCGAACCCGGGTCTCTGGCATTGTGAGGCAGCAGTGCTAACCACTGTGCCACAAAAATCTCCCCACAGTGCTGATATCATATTGCAGGCAAGAGGAATTAATTGGATAAATGAGAGTTTGTGGGAATGATAGCAAACCTGGGTCTCCAATAGAAGCAGACAGGTTCGAAGCCAACTCAGTTCAATAAGCTTGGCACCAACTTTAAGATGCTTCTGTTATTAATCTATCTTAAAGGAGAAATTATCCCTCTGGGCTAGCTATTGATCCACTGGCCAATTATAAAAGGCTTGTCACACACTACATGACACAACAGGAGAACAAAGGTCAGTAATTTGCCTAGATATTCTGAGCGTTAGCACTCTCTCTCTCTTTCTCTCTGAGTGCAGGAATTGGCAAGATAGAGAAATGCTGGCTGGCTGTAACAGAGAAGCTTAGAAGTACCAATCGCTCTTCCAAATGTTTGGATGGAAACTGTCACATCCGGTCCTGAACCAACTGCAAAGTCTTCATCCCAGTCTGCCCTGGGAATAAACTTCATGTGTGCAGAAACTGGAAATAATGCCCAAGATACTGAGAAGGAAACACGGCTGTTGAGGTGAGACCATCGAACACCTATCTCCAAAAGAATTAAAATAAGATTCAGAAATTCACTGCAAATGACTTACAGAATTAGGGAAGAGGGCCGTGAATTAGGGTTGGCCTCTCTCATCACAACTGTTGTCCATAACAGAGTTATAGATCAAAGAGATCGAGGGGTACTAGGGTCATAGCACCTTAAAAGTGAAACCACAGGTGGACAGGTTGGTGAAGGAGGCAGTCAGCATGCTTAGTTTCATTGGTCAGAACACTGAATACAGGAGTTGGGATGTCTTGAAGTTGTACAAGACGTAAGCAAGGCCACACTTGGAAAACAGTGTACAGTTCTGGTCACCCTATTATAGAAAGGATATCATTAAACTAGAAAGAGTGCAGAAAGGATTTACTAGGATGCTACCAGGACTTGATGATTTGAGTCATAAGGAGAGGTTGATAGATTGGGACTTTTTTTCCCTGGAGTGTTGGAGGCTTAGGGGTGATCTTACAGAGGTCTATAAAATAATGAGGGACTTAGATAAGATAGATAGTCAACATCTTTTCCCAAAGGTAGGGGAGTCTAAAGCTAGTGGACATTTATTTAAGATGAGAGGGGAGAGATACAAAAGTATCCAGAGAAGCAATTTTTCACTCAGACAGTAGTGAGTGTCTGGAACAAGCTGCCAGAGGCAGTAGTAGAGGTGGGTACAATGTTGTCTTTTTAAAAAGCATTTAAACAATTACATGGGCAAGATGGGTATAGAGGGATATGGGCCAAATATGGGCAATGGGACTAGCTTAGTGGTAAAAACTGGGTGGCATGGACAAGTTGGGCCAAAGGGTCTGTTTCCATGCTGTGAACCTCTATGACCCAATGTCAAGGAGCACAATTCAGTAATCAGTCCCTTTCAGAGAATGGTAAACTTGCAGTGCATTTGCAGCACTTCCTGTTTGTTTATTTATTTGTTCCTGGGGCATGGGTATTTCTGGCTAGGCCAGCATTTATTACCCATTCCTAATTGCCCCTTGAGAAGGTGATGGTAAGCCGCCTTCTTGAACTGCTGCAATCATGTAGGTACACCCACAGTGCTGTTAGGGAGGGTGTTCCAGGATTTTGACCCAGCGACAGTGAAAGAACGGCCGATATATTTCCAAGTTAGGATGGTGTGTGACTTGGAGGGGAATTTATAGCTGGTGGTGGTCCCATGTGCCTGCTGTCCTTGTCCTTCTATTCGGTAGAGTTTGTGTGTTTGGAAGGCACTGGGGCGAATTTTCCCATTCCATCCATCACAGGAATCAAAACGGGCGAGAAGCAGACTATGGAAAGGTCTATTGAGCTAGGTCGGGATTTTCCGGTTTCAGGGCAAGTGCAGCCAGAAAAACCCACCCATTGCCTAGTTGACAAACATAAGAACATAACATAAGAACATAAGAAATAGGAGCAGGAGTAGGCCATCTAGCCCCTCGAGCCTGCCCCGCCATTCAATAGGATCATGGCTGATCTGTCGTGGCTCAGTTCCACATTCCCGCCCTCTCCCCATAATCCTTAATCCCCTTGCCTGTCAAAAACCTATCAACCCACGTCTTAAAAATATTGAGCGAGGCAGCCTCCACCACTTTAACGGGCAGAGAATTCCAGAGATTCACCACCCTTTGAGTGAAGAAGTTCCTCCTCAACTCCATTCTAAACCGCCCCCCCTTTATCCTGAGGCTGTGCCCTCTAGTCCTACTGTCCTTTCTGAGCGGGAAGAGTCTCTCCACCTCTATCCTATCCATCCCATTCAACATCTTATATGTCTCAATGAGATCTCCCCTCATTCTTCTAAACTCTAACGAGTACAAACCTAGTTTATTCAGCCTCTCCTCATAGTTCAACCCCCTCAACTCCAGAATCAGCCTAGTAAGCCTCCTCTGCACTCCCTCCAAGGCCAAAATATCCTTGCGTAAGTGCGGCGACCAAAACTGCACACAGTACTCCAGCTGCGGCCTCACCAGCACCCTATACAGCTGCAGCAAGACCTCCCTACTTTTATGTTCAATCCCCCTCGCTATGAAGGCCAGCATCCCATTGGCCTTCCTGACCACCTGCTGCACCTGCAGGCTGTGTTTTTGCGACGCATCACAAGGACCCCGAGGTCCCTCTGCACCGTCGCATGCTGCATAGGTGTCTTTGTTATCTAGGGAAAAAAAGGTGGCACAGTGGCACAGTGATTAGCACTGCTGCCTCACAGTGCCAGGGACCTGGGTTCAGTTCCAGGTTTGTTGATTGTCTATGCGGTGTCTGCATGTTCTCCCCATGTCTGTGTGGGTTTCCTCTGGGTGCTCCAGTTTCCTCCCACAGTCCAAAGATGTGCAGGTTAGGTGTGTTGGCCATGCTAAATTGCTCTTTAGTGTCAGGACGACTAACAGGCTAAATACGTGAGGTTACAGGGATAGGGCCTGGCTGGGATTGTTGTTGGTGCCAAACGGCCTCCTTCTGCACTGTATGGATTCAATGATTCAATGAAGTTGCTGTAATGCATCTTATAGATGGTGTACATGGCTATCACTGTGCGTCAGTGGTGGTATTGGAACACACAGACGCATAAAAACTTACGTGCACACACAGGGATGCATACACATGCTCACTCACGAATATACACAAACATATGTGCACACTGCGCAAATTGCAAAAAGCACATACGTTTTAAACAAGTTTCTTTATCCATAACCTTCTCCCTCAAATTGTGAAAAGAGGATCAGAATTAAAGGGCTCCTTCCTTGGCTTTGTCAAAATCTGCCCAAATGGGAAAGGATAAATAAAATCAATGCTCTTAATGTGGGCCTCACATCCAGTAGAGGAAAAAGACGTATCACCCAGGATCTTCATCAGCAATTGGCAGGGCGTCAGAGTTTCAAAATGCATTTTGCTCTCTGACGTTCTCAGTCAGTGTGTTGTGAGTTCATAATCAGATTGTATGTCAGTTCTCATTTTTCTCCAACTCCACAAGAAAATCACATCTTCTCTCCACCTTTGCAATTCAGTTTCATTTGTATTCGCTCCAAGACCCTACGTTCAGAGTCTTCATAATTTTCAAAGGCGGAAACCCAATGAGAGGTTACTTTTTGAAGTGGTTAGTCTGAATCCAGCAATGTTACAGCAACAGAATATATATATGTGTATATAATATATTTGATAGAAAGTTTCAGAAAAGAGGGAGACTGGGTGAGACAATTGAATTATTAACCTTTAATCCAACTTCAAACCCAAGCCTTGGCTCTGCAGTGAGAACCTGGTTACAGGCATCCACTTGAGATGTGTCTAAAGAGTTCCCTGCAGTTCCAAAAGGCCTGGAACAAAATGAATGCCTCCACAGCACTGCCCCAACCCCGCCATCCACACCCACATTTCCAGTGATAAACAGGAATTTGATGCAGAGTTTTACACGGAGCTGATTCAGTGAAATGACAATCACTCAACAATGGTGTAACAAGCATTCCACAATAAACATTGACCACAACCTCAATTCATTAGTTAACTTTCTCCACTGTGGGGAGACTAACATGACTTTAGAAGGGCATTAGAAGAGATGTTATTGTGAGCAATGTTTCAGAGAAGTAACTCATAATTTGATGAAACAGGGAAGCCTTTTCAATGCATTGTTCTTTGAAAAGGAACCTCATGAATCTGACTAGGTATGTGTGAGGAACAAGCAATGCAATAAACTGGGACTCTTGTGTCTTTTTTAAATTCATTTGTGGGACATGGGCGTTGCTGGCATCGCATTTATTGCCCATCCCTAGTTGCCCTTGGACTGAGTGTCTCACTCAGCCTTTTCAGGGGGCAGTTAAGAGTCAACCACATTGCTGTGACTCTGGAGTCACATGTAGGCCAAACCAGGTAAGGATGTCAGATTTCCTTCCCTAAAGGACAATGGTGAACTAGATGAGTTTTTCCGACAATCAACAATGGTTTCATGGTCATCAGAAGATTGTTAATTCCAGATATTTTTTATTGAATTCAAATTCCACCATCTGCTGTGACGGGGTTCAAACCTGGATCCCCAGAACGTTAGCTGAGTTTCTGGATTAATAGTCTAGCGATAATATTACTAGCCATCATCTAGTGCTCAGAAAGAGATGACAATTGGTGTCTTACGGAGGTGTATATGATACAAAGTGAGATAGGGAGAGTAATCCCAGAGCAGTTACTCTACTACACCCCAACGCAAGATCGAAAGCAGATGTTTGGAAGTGTAGCTTTCACAGTCCTGCGGCAGTGGTGTTGAGATAAAATGCTGGAATTGTGTCAGCAAGAAAGTCCATTGCAGTCAGTACACTGGAGTCCGTTAAGACTCATGTGGTCAGTTTGCTCATTGCTGTTTGTGGAATCTTGCTGAGTGCAAACTGCCTGCTGCATTTCCAACATTTCCAGCACTTCCAATATTGGGGCAGCACGATGACACAGTGGTTAGCTCTGCCGTCTCACAGCGCCAGGGACCCGGGTTCGATTCCCGGCTTTGGATGACAATCTGTGTGGAGTTTGCACATTCTCCCCATGTCTGTGTGGGTTTCCACCCACAATCCAAAGATGTGCGGGTTAGGTTGATTAGCCATGCTAAATTGCCCCTTAGTGTCTTAGGATGTGTAGGTCAGATGGATTGGCCATGCTAAATGTATGGAGTTACAGGGATAGGGTGAGTGGGGGGGCCCTTGGTAAGATTCTCTGTTGCAGAGTCAATGCAGACTTGGTGAGCCAAATGGCCTTTGACAAGGTCAAACTCTAAGGAGACTGTTAAATAAGTTAAGAGCCCATGGTGTTAATGGTAAGATCCTGTCATGGATAGAGGATTGGCTGACTGGCAGAAGGTAGAGAGTGGGGATAAAGAGGTCTTTTTCAGGAAGGCAGCCAGTGACAAGTGGTGTGCCTCAGGGGTCGGTGCTGGGACCACAACTTTTCACAATACATTAACAATTTGGAAGAAAGAACTGAAGGCACTGTTGCTCAGTTTGCAGATGATACAAAGATGATACAAAGTTTGCAAATGATACAGATAGTATGGAGGAAGCAGAGGGTCTGCAGAAGGAGTTGGACAAGCTAGGAGCGTGGCAAAGAAGTGGCAGATGGATTATAATATGGAAAAGTGTGAGGTTATGCACTTTGGAAGAAGGAATGGAGGCATAGACTATTTTCAAAATGGGGAAATGCTTAGGAAATCAGAAGCACAAAGTGTCTTGGGAGTCCTTGTTCAAAATTCTCTTAAGGTTAATGTGCACATTCAGTTGGCAGTTCGAAAGGCAAATGCAATTATAGCATTCATGTTGAGAGAGCGATAATACAAGAGCAGGAGTGTATTTCTGAGGCTGTATAAAGCCCTGATCAGACTCCATTTGGAGTACTGTGAGCAGTTTTGGGCCCCATTTCTAAGGAAGGACATGCTGGCCTTGGAAAGGATCCAGAGGAGGTTCACAAGAATGATCCCTGGAATGAAGAACTTGTCATATGAGGAACAGTTGAGGACTATGGGTCTGTACTTTTTGGAGTTTAGAAGGATGAGAGGGGGATCTTATTGAAACTTACAGGATACTGCGAGGCCTGGATAGAGTGGATGTGGAGAGGATGTTTCCACTAGTAGGAAAAACTAGAATCAGAAGGCACAACCTCAGGGTAAAGGGACGATCTTTTAAAACAGAGATGAGGAGGAATTTCTTCAACCAGAGTGATTAATCTGTGGAACTCTTTGCCGCAGAAGGCTGTGGAGGCCAGGTCATTGAGTATCTTTAAGACAGAGATAGATAGGATTTTGATTAATAAGAGGATCAGAGGTTATGGGGAAAAGGCAGGAGAATGGGGATGAGAAAAATATCAGCCATGATTAAATGGTGGAGCAAATTCAATGGGCCGAGTGGCCTAATTCTGCTCCTATGTTTTATGGTCTTATGGCCTCTTCTGCACTGTAGGGATTCTATGATTACATCAGTGACTACATTTCAAAAGTGATTCATTGGTTGCAATGCACTTTGAGATATTTTGAGGTTCTGAAAAATGATATAAACATGCAGGTCCTTTTTATAAAAAATACGTATAGTTTGATAAAACAAGGAAGCCTTTTCAATGCATTGTTCTTTGAAATGGAATGTCATGAAACTGATTAGGTGTCAGAAGGAAGTGTGAGGAGCAAGTGGGTCAATAACTATTGACTTATGAATCAAATCAGACGGAAAAGCTAGAAGAACATAGGGAAACTATCTGAGTGTAGAACATATATAACATGGTTTCACTCTCATAACAAGTATTTATTACACATATCCCCCAGTGGATTATAAATCCTCTGTTAACTATGGTCAATCACCAATCAGCCTGTCAACGATGTGCCCACATCACTCTGCCTTGAGTTTAAATTTGAAAGTAAAGCTGCAATATCAAAACGCCATTCAGTAACCAGGTGAACTGCGGGTGGTTAATGGGGTCTGCCTGGTCAACAGTAATTACATTTTATATGAACATTTCAGATTCTGTCTAAACGCTAAAGTAGTTTTTTCATTGCCAACAGTGAACATGACAATTTGTGTGGGTGAGGTAGTGTGTTATAAATCAATAATATTCTAATCCATCCACAAATCTCGATTTGTAATTTTATAAAGTAAACACAGATATTTCTCTGTGCTGTTTCTCCATGAATAATTACTGATTTACATTCCACTCCGGTTTCTTACTGGATAAATCCTCATGGTTTGAAATATTCCCCAAATATAGCTCTGACTTCCATACGCAACAACTATTCTCATTGCCTATCTCCACCCTGCCTCAACCCATCTGCTGCTGAACCCCCGGAGCCATGCAACAGAAAGAGAAAATGCTGGAAAATCTCAGCAAGTCTGACAGTGTCTGTGGAGAGAGAACCAGAGCCAATGCTTTGAGTCTGGATGACCCTGCATCAGAGCCTCAACTCCAACCATGCTCTTGTCATGGCGGCTCAGTGGCACAGCAGTTAGCCCTGGGCCTCACAGTGCCAGGGACCTGGGTTTGATTCCTGGCTTGGGTCAGTGTCTGTGCGGAGGTCTGCATGTTCTCCTCGTGTCTGTGTGGGTTTCCTCCAGGTGCTCCAGTTTCCTTCCACAATCCAAAAGACATGCTGGTTAGGTACATTGGCCTTGCGAAGTTCTCCCTCAGTGTACCCGAACAGGCACCGGAGTGTGTCGATTATGGGATTTTCACAGTAATTTCATTGCAGTGCCTACTTGTGACACTAATAAATAGACTTAAATTGTTAACTCCAGACTCAACTATTCAAATACTTTTCTGATTTACCATTCAATTCCCATCCTCTATAAACTTGAGTTTCACTCGAAACTCCTGTGTTTGCTGATCTATAGTAAGTAGTCTCACAACACGAGGTTTTGGTAGCACGAGCTTTCAGAGTGCTGCCCCTTCATCAGGTGACTCACCTGAAGAAGGAGTGACACTCTAAAAGCTTGTGCTACCAAATAAACCTGCTGGACTTCAACCTGGTGTTGTGAGACTTCCTACTGTGCTTACCCTAGTCCAACGCCGGCATCTCCATATCCTTGCTGATCTATAGCAGCTCCCAGTATACAGATTCCTGAATTTTGAAGACTATTACCCTGGCATTCAAATTGCTCCGTCTTTCTCACCTCTCCCAATGCCTGTAATCTTCAAAATCTCTGTGTACCTCCATCTTATGCACATTCCTTTCAACCCTTCATTCGTGGCTCTGTTTTCAGCCAGCCAGACCCTAAGCTCTAGAATTCTCTCCCTAAATCCATTCTACCTCTCTACTGCTCCTGCCTGCTTAAGACCCACATCTTTTGACCAAATATCCAAATATCTCTCCTTTGACTCAGTATCATCTTTTTAATCGGAAGCATTTTGGGATGTACTACTACAGTATTTTTTTAAATTCATTTGTGGGACATGGACTTCACTGGCTGGCCAGCATTTATTGCCCATCCCTAGTTGCCCAAAGGCAGTTGAGAGTCAACCACATTGCTGTGGCTCTGGAGTCACATGTAGACCAGACCGGGTAAGGACGGCAGATTTCTTTCCCTAAAGGACATTAGTGAACCAGCTGGGTTGTTCTGACGATTGACAATGGTTTCATGGTCATCAGTAGATTCTTAATTGCAGATTTTTTTTATTGAATTCAACTTTCACCATCTGTTGCAGCAGATTCGAACACAGGTCCCCAGAACATTAGCTGACTTTCTTGATTGATAATAGTCTAGTAATAATACCACCATGCCATCACCTCCCCAACTGGTAATGGTGCTATAGAAATGAAAATAGTTTTTGTACGAATAACATGGAACCTGAGGGATCCTGGCACCAAAAGAGTTTGTTTTCATTCACAGCTGAAAGATTATTCCCCAGCATCAGTGAGACAAACAAAATGTTCAGTCTATTACTTTGAGATATCATTTCATTTGTACCGAGCTTTCCAGTGTGCAATAAATTGCTTCACAAGTTGGACTGTCGCAACTGGAAATGTAAAACATATTTCACACAATGCAGCGATTCTGTTTAGCATGCTGACTGTGTTTCCAAGGATTAAGAAATATCGCTGCAGTTTCTTATTTAGAAGCAATCCTCCCTTCTTGTCCAGAAAGCAACAACCAAATCTGGGAGTTCAGAAACATGACTATTGATAGTTGTCATGGAACAGCTATTACTGCAAATGATTGTCGAAGATCATTGCACCAGAGAGGGAGAGGAACATTCTAGCCATAGAATCATAGAATCCCTACAATGCAGAAGGAGGCCATTCAGCTCATCAAATCTGCACCAACTCTCTAACAGAGTATCTTACCCAGGCCCTCTCCTCTGCCCTAGCCCCATAACCCTGTACATTTCCATGGCCGAGACAATTTAGCATGGCTAATTCATCTAACCTACACCATCTAGGGACACTAAGGGGTCTTGGACACTACAGGGCAATTTACCATGGCCAGTCCACCAAACCTACACATCTTTGGAAGGAAACACACGCAGACTCGGGGAGGACATGCAAACTCCAGACAGTCACCCAAGGCCAGAATTGAACCCAGGTCCCTGGCACTGTGAGGCAGCAGTGCTAACCGCTGTGCCACCATGCTGCCTCCCATCCTCACACAAATATATCAAGTGGAGGCCACAGGATAATGGCAGTGTGAAAAAGTATGGGGCAATGGGTCTACATAGCTGTCTGACAGAGCTAGAACAGGTATGCTGGGCCAAGTGGTTATTGGTGTGCTGTCAAGCTCTAAGATTGGCAGCACAGCCATTCCTAGATTTCCATTCCTAGATCTGGATGTTAGGGACAATGTCAAGGCGTGAATGCAGCCAGACAAAGCCCTGAGATCAAGCCCCAGGTCTCGGTGTGTGATTTTATTACGTCTTTGTTAAGCTGAAAAGCAGATAACCATTGAAATCAGGAGCATTCAGCAACCAGGGGCTCTGTCTGGAGCGGGGAGGGAGTGTTGAGGGGGAGTCAGAATGGAACAGATGCCGCGGGGAACAGACAGTATGAAGGGGGTCACACAGACTAGCAAAGGCGCAGGTGTCAACGTGAAATACCCAGTGGATTTCAGTGCTGTTCTTTGGCTCCTTCCCTCTTATTCTTTCAAACCACTAAAGTGCTAGTGACGGTTTTATCTTTGTCACAAAGCTGAAGAATTAACCGGGAAAATAGGGCCCCTAGCGCCTTGGTAGCCCCGGCCCAGGTCCGATCCAACAGGTCCCCTCATCCATTTCCACAACTTGGAGGGCAGGGCTGCTGCGAGAATAATCTAGAATCTAAAATCCAGAGCCTTGAACTTGTCACATCTCTGCAATAAATCACCCTGCGCTTTGTGAAAATACTGCTTGTTAGGACATTGACAAATGGAATGCAACCTGCGAGCCCAGTGACAAACTGTTGCTAGGACGGGAGGTTCAGGAGAAGACATTAATTTACCTCCAGATTCTCAATGCTGTTCTTCAAGGAGTGGATAGTGTTCTCCAGCTGTAGCACCGTCTGCTCAGATTCTTCACTCCCCTCTTCCAGACTGTTTCTCCCAACGTCCCAGGCATATTCCTCGGGGTTGTTTTGGAAGGAGCCCAGCTCTTGCCCGTTCTCACAGCGGCTGAGTTTGCCGGTGAGTTCCCTGATGGTCTCCTGGTCGCTGAGGATCTGCTGCTCCTGTTCCATGACCATCTGGCGGAGGTGCTCTGCCGTGCTCCGGAGCAGCAGGAGGTCTTCTCGGATGGACGGGGACGGGCAGTCTTGCGCTAAGGGCAGGCAGAGGAAGCGACTGGTGGTGCCAATGTCTGAGTCCGAGCCCAGGACGGACCCTTGGCCAAGCTGGGAGCCCACCGAGGCTTTGCCAGCCTCAGGCTGGAAGGCGATGGCCGCAGTTGGGCGAGTGCTGTGGCTCTCCGCTCCTTCAGCACCGTGGACAGCTCCAGCGCCGCCCTCAGCACCATACAACGCGCCCTCTGCATCTTCAGCACCTGGGACAGCTCCCGGGGAACCCGGGCCGATGCTTGCAATGATGCAAATGATTGCACCCAGGAAGGCAAGCATCCCTGCCCCCAGCAAGATGGTTAGATACTTCAGGGTGACGGAGTTTCTCAAACACAGCCAGAGAAAGAAGCAATCACTGAAACAAGGCAAAAAAGCCGCAGCTGCAGGGAAGCTCTGAGGCACAGATGAAATACTGACAGAAAGAAGGGAATAGACTGGCAATCCCTGGGAATCTGGTGTCAATCACAGCCCACGTAGACGTCATTGATTCCCAGAAGAGCGTCCCACATTCTTAAAAGGGAATTTTAAAAATGTCTTAAAAGGGCATCACTCTTCATCTGATTATGTGAAGAATGTGCGATAGAGTTTCAGCCATTGGGTTTGAATTGCAATTTTTAACAATCACACTAATCATTAAATCATAGACTCCCTGCAGTACAGAAGGAGGCCATTCGGCACCAACAACAATCCCACTCAGGCCCTATCCCCATAACCCCACGTGTTTACCCTGCTAATCCTCCTGACAAGCAGGGGCAATTTAGCACAGCCAATCCACCTAACCTGCACATCTTTGGACTGTTGGAGGAAACTGGAGCACCCAGAAGAAACCCATGCAGACATGGGGAGAATGCGCAAACTCAACATAGTTACTCAAGGCCTGAATTGAACCTGGGTCCCTATCACTGTGAGGGAGCAGTGCTAACCACTGTGCCACCATGATGCCCTGATCTCCAAGAACATTTGAAGTGTCTTAAATACATCAGAGAGAAAGGAATAAAATGGCTTATTGATTGGGTAAGATGAGGAGCAAAAGCCTAATGGGCTGAATGGCCTGTTTGTGTACTGTAAATTCTATGTAATTCTATGATGGTAACTACTGTTTCTCTCATTTACTGAATAACAGAGGGGTGATGGCCTAGTGGTATTATCGCTCAACTATTAATCCAGAAACTCAACTAATGTTCTGGGGACCTGGGTTCAAATTTGAATTCAACATTAGAAAAAATCTCGAATTAAGAATCTACTGATGAGCATGAAACCATTTTTGATTTTTGGAAGAACACCTCTGATTCACCAATATCCTTTAGGGAAGGAAATCTGTCTTCCTTACTCGGTCTGGCCTATATGTGACTCCAGAGCCACAGCAATGAGGTTGACTCTCAACTGCCCTCGGGCAACTAGGGTTGGGCAATAAATGCTGGCCAGCCAGCGACACCCATGCCCCACAAATGAATACATAAACTCCAAAGACTCCATACAGCAGAGAAGGAATTGGCTTTATCTGCTTTTAAAAACACCATTTATGATTAGGAAAAAGTCAATTGGATTCACCCCCAGTCCCACCATCTGGTGGGGGGGGGGGGGGGGGGGGGGGGGGTGGTGGTCATGAAGAATAATGTTTTTCTAAACTGCAAGAAGCACAGATTCTAATTTTGTTTATTGCTACTTTAATATTTATGAGTGGGCACAGCCTCTTATTCATCATTCAAAGAGGAAGATTAAAAAATGGACGCCAAAAAGAACTCCCAATAAATAACACAGGGAGAGACTATTATTAAAGTACACTCAGCTCAGTTTGTTATTTGAGATCTGTGACGTGTAAAGTTGCAGGAAGGGAGGGGATTGCTGGGAATGGTGCAGGGGGGGTGACAGAGGAGGTACGGGTGAAGTCGTACCCCTGCCATAATTTGCAGCAACCCCCCCCCCCACCCTCTCCCTCCAGCCATTTGGGGGGGAGGTATTCTGTGACCACACCCTAAGCCCATCCTCTCAATCACCAACTGGCACCAAGCACAATGAAAAGCAGCAATTAAGAAATATATAATGAGTGGGTGGGGGTGGCTGCTGTAGGATCTCTGGGAGTATTTTGAGGTCAGGAAGGAAGACAAGTTTGTACTGTAATCTTCGCAGTGGATCATCCCTCCAATCAGAATGCCCAAATCTGTGTGTCAGCAACTTGGGATAACTACATTCACTCAAGGAAAAGTTGGGTCATTACAATTTGCCTCAGTGTCTGCCAAGATTGCAAGAAGGAAAAAACATGTTTATGATACAGTGTCCATTAATGGAAGATATATGTGTGTGGATATCTGTATGCATGTGTATATGGGTGTGTATGTAGACACATGTGAATATATGGGTGTGTATATGGGTGCGGGAGTATATGGGTGCATGTGGTGTGTATGTGGGTGTGTGTCTGTATATGGGTGTGTTTTATCAGTGTGTAAATGGGTGTGTGTGTGTAGGTAGGTGTGCGTGTGGGTGCAGGTGTGTTTGTATTTGAGTGTATGCATGCGGCTGTGTATGTGGGGCTGTATATGTGTGTGTGTGTGTGTGTGTGTGTTTGTGCGTATGTGGGTGAGTGTATATCCATGCAAATTTTCAAGCAAGTGTATGTGATCACAAATGTGCATGCATGTATGTGTGGTCTCTGTGTATGTGTTTGTGTGTGAATGTGTAAGAGAATGGATGACTGTGTATGTATGTTTGTGAGTGCATGATTGTGGATATATGTACATACATGTCCACGTTCATATGTATGCACTTGTCTGCGTTTACACGTATGGCATGTGGGGAAATTTTGGGTGAGGATAGAAATAGGCTTACATGTAATGCCTTCCAGAGTTGAATACTCTGCTGAAAAAATCTTTCACATGAAAGTTTGGGTGAGAAGTACACTGTGGAACTGCCTGTGTTCAGGAGATGAGTGGATAAAGGGAGGGGAAATGGCAAATTATGTCTTTGTTAGGAACGAGGATTCCATTCTTCGAAGCTCTCACCCATCAACGCCCATCATCTTTATAATAACCTACACAATAGGTCAGCGACTACAGGAAGAGTGACCTTTCTCAGGCTGCAGTGTCACGATGGAGGGTTCAGATCACTCCTTTAATGTCACTCAGCAACCTTTCTATATATTTGTACATGACAGCACAGCCATATAAATTCATTAAGTCTGATTGTACTCCACAGTACAAGCCCTCTCACATAACCAGTGCTGGGCAGCTTCTTCTCTGAGCAATGAAAGCCGATCACTCAGGAAAACAAGTAAACAGGTCGATGCATTTTGCTGAACTGCATCACTCAAATCACTCAACAGATACATCAGAATGCCACAGTTAATCACCTTGCTGGCATTAGCAACAGATCAGGACTCTTCCAACGTACCTTTTCAGAGTTCTCCCAACATTCCTTCCTCAACCCATTCCACTCAAACAGATCAATTGGAATTGCATTTCAAGGATTTTGCTATGAACAACACCATATTCTAACGCCTCTACTTTCTCAGAAGACTAAGGAAATTTGGCATGTTAGCTACGACTCTCACCACCTTTTACAGATGCACCATAGAAAGCATTCTTTCTGATTATATCACAGCTTGGTATGGCTCCTGCCCTGTCCAAGATGCAAAGGAATTACAAAAGTCATGAATGTAACCCAATCCATCGGGCAAACCAACCTCCCATCCATTGACTCTGTCAACACTTCCCACTGCCTCGGCAAAGCAGCCAGCATAATTAAGGACCCCATGCACCCCAGACATTCTCTCTTCCACCTTCTTCCATCAGGGAAAAGGTACAAAAGTCTGAGGTCACATACCAACCAACTCAAGAACTACTTCTCCCTGCTGCTGTCAGATTTTTGAATGGACCTACCTTGCAGTAAGTTGATCTTTTTCTACACCCTAGCTACACCTGTAACTACATTCTGCACCCTCTCCTTTCCTTCTCTATGAACGGTATGTTTTGTCTGTATAGCGCACAAAAAATAATACTTTCCACTATATTTAATACATGTGACAATAGTAAATCAAATCAAATCAAATTCCTTTGTCCATTAGTATCTAGAAATCTATGGACCCCTGCTTTGAACATACCCAATAACTCATCCTCCACAGTCCTCTTGAGATAGAGAATTCCAAAGAATTACCACCTTCTGACTGAAGAAATTCCTTCTTAATACCTCAATCCTACATGGCCTATCTCTTATTCCACATCCCCCCCACCCCCAAACCAGGAGAAGGAAGCAACGTTCCTGCATTTTTGCTTCATTTATCCTTTAAGTTGGATTGGATGTCGCTGGCAAGAACAGAATTTGTTGTCCATCTCTAATTGCCCTTGAACTGAGTGGCTTGCTAAGCTATTTCAGAGGGCAATTAAGCATCAACCACATTACCTGATCTGGAGTAGACCAGTTTTATATTCCTGATTTATTCATTGAATTCAAATTCCACCAGCTGCCGTGGTGGGATTTGAACTGGGGCCCCCAGAGCATTAGCTGGATTATTGCACTGGGGGAGAATGCACTGTGGGAGGAAACTGGAGCAGCTGGAGGAACCCCACACAGACATGGGGAGAACATGCAAACTCCACATAGGCAGTGACCCAAGGCCGGAATTGAACCTGGGTCCCTGACGCTGTGAGGCAGCAGTGCTAACCACTGTGCCATCCTGGCCTTGTGCACCTGCTGCCCTTGCTGTTCTGGGGGAGAAGTATCCCATACCAGTGGTGCTAACCATTGTGCTACCATGCCACCCAAATACTCCCCGTGTCATCATAATGTGAGGTGGAGTATCTCCATGATGATTATCTACTTGGCAGATCACACAGGGTAAAGAGGCTGATTACTACATCAAGACTGGGACAAAAGCATTAATCTGTGCGATCCACCATGTAATAATGAGCTGTGATGTGGGCTATGTGTTGTATTTAAGGTGATTTTGCGGTAATATAACATCTCCTGAGAAAACAAAAATCATTCCCCATTGATGGGAACATTTTTAAACTAGCAACAAAAAAAAAGTCATCAGGGTGAAATGTTAAAGCTTATTTCCCTTCTACAGAAGGTGCCAAATCTGCTGGCTATTTTCAGCATTTCCTATTTCTCTACTTACAAAAAGATTTGTGTTTTCTTTCTATTTTAAGCTGGAAAACATTGCTAATAATTACCCAGTGATGACAACACCCTTTGTAGATCTTCTCACATTGATTAAATAATTCTCATTTCAGTTTATTTATCTGGGAGTGTCAATGTTGACCTCATTCGAGTTCTGATATTTAGTGTATCAGCCTTTCATTTACAACTCAGGCAGGTGGAGCCCATGGAAGTCCACTTCAGGGCGCCACAGTGGCATAGTGGTTTGCACTGCTGCCTCGCAGCACCAGGGACCTTGGTTCGATTCCCGGCTTGGGTCACTTCTGTGTAGAGTTTGCACGTTCTCCCCGTGTTTGTGTGGATTTCCTCTGGGTGCTCTGGTTTCCCCCCACAGTCCAACAATGTGCGGGTTAGATGCATTGGCATTGCTAAATTGCCCATTACTGTCCCGGGATGCATAGTTAGAGGAATTAACAGGGTAAATATGTGGGGTTACAGGGATAGGGGCTGGCTGGGATTGCGGTCGGTGCAGACTCGATAGGCTGAATGGTGTCCTTCTGCTCTATAAGAATATTCTATGAATCTGTGAAGTGACTGATAACCAACAGTCTCAGACACTGATCTGTTTCTCCATCTGAGATCTATCCAAATATGACTGCACCCTTCACTTCGAGTCACAATCCTTTGTGCACTCAGGTGACCCAATTCCCAAGTAATTTATCTTCCAGCAACATCTCAGACACAACCTTAATCATCCAGCCAAGATTAGCTTAAATAATCAACTCTCAACAAATAGTGTCACCTGTCCACATATGTAGAAAAGAAACGAAGGGAAACTTGAAGAAGAAAAGGTTTGCAGGGCTCTGGGGACAAGAGCAAGGGGAGTATTTAATTGGATGATATGGCTTCCTGATCTGATGTCAGATTCTACGATTCCATACCTTTAAGCCTCATTCCAGAAAATTGAGCAAATAACCGAAGATGACACTCCCAGTTGCTGCACTGTCAGAGGGTCAGCGCTGAGACAGTGCCGCACTGTCAGAAGGTCAATCCTGAGGGAGTGCTGCACTGTCAGAGGGTCAGTGCTGAGGGAGTGCCGCACTGTCAGAGGATCAATGCTGAGGGAGTGCCGCACTGTCAGAGGGTCAGGACTGAGAGAGTGCCGCACTGTCAGAGGGTCAGTACTGAGGGAGTACCGCACTGTCAGAAGGTCAGTCCTGAGGGAGTGCCGCACTGTCAGAGGGTCAGTGCTGAGGGAGTGCCGCACTGTCAGAAGGTCAATACTGAGGGAGTGCCGCACTGTCAGACAGTCAGTGCTGAGGGAGTGCCGCACTGTCAGAGGGTCAATGCTGAGGGAGTGCCGCACTGTCAGAGGGTCAGCGCTGAGGGAGTGCCGCACTGAGGGTCAATGCTGAGGGAGTGCCGCACTGTCAGAGGGTCAGTACTGAGCGAGTGCTGCACTATCAGAGGGTCAGCGCTGAGGGAGTGCCACTCTGTCAGAGGGTCAGCGCTGAGGGAGTGCCGCACTGTCAGAGGGTCAGTACTGAGCGAGTGCCGCACTATCAGAGGGTCAGTACTGTGCGAGTGCCGCACTGTCAGAGGGTCAGTACTGAGGGAGTGCCGCACTGTCAGAGGGTCAGTACTGAGGGAGTGCCGCACTGTCAGAGGGTCAGTGCTGAGAGAGGGCCACACTGTCAGAGGGTCAGTACTGAGGGAGTGCCGCACTGTCAGAGGGTCAGTACTGAGGGAGTGCTGCACTGTCAGAGGGTCAGTACTGAGGGAGTGCCGCACTGTCAGAGGGTCAGTGCTGAGGGAGTGCCGCACTGTTAGAGATACTGGGCGGGATTTTCCGACCTCGCTCGCCCCGAAACCAGAAAATCCCAACCAAGGTCAATGAACCTTTCTGTGGTCCACGTCTCACCTGCTCCAATTTCTGTGGTGAGCTCAGCAATAAAATTCTGCTGTGGAGATGCCGGTGTTGGACTGGGGTAAACACAGTAAGAAGTCTCACAACACCAGGTTAAGGTCCAACAGGTTTATTTGATAGTAAACCCACAAGCTTTCAGAAACACTGCTCCTTCGTCAGGTGAGTGGAAGGTGTTGGACTTTAACCTGATGTTGTGAGACTTCGTATACAATAAAATTCCGGCCATTGTCTTTCCAGTGAGATACTGAACCCAGATCCTGTCTGGCTTTTCATGTGGATGTAAAAGCTTCAGTGTCCACTATTTGTCCCCAGTGTTCTGGACAATATTTACGCCTCAAACTGCTGCATTAGAGTTGCTTGTGGGATCGTGCTGTGTGCAAATTGGCTGCCAAATCTCTTACATTGTGGAAGGACACAGGTGAATTTGTTTCCTTCCTGCTAGACAGTGCAGTTTATAGCAGTTCATTAACATAAAAGACGTGGTTCTAAGATAGTAATGGATGATTGATTGTGTAATCCTATCAGTGCAATATGTAACATAAAGCAGATTAAAAACTACTGTAACATTTGAGGACAGAGATACATGGAAACATGCTCAGCCCTGTCGGACAAATTATTAGCGTATGAGAAAGGAGTTTATACTGCAACTGAACTCAGGAAACTCTGCAATGTACAAGATAGCAACCCTTTCTTACTGAGGCTACAGTGCATGAGTGAGAATACTTTCAGGTTTTCATTATAATTGACAAGTGAGGACTGATTCAAGCAGAAGACATCAAATGTCTCAAAGTCCCTATGTCAGATTTAAAACTGATTTGCATTTCTCTGGTGCCTTTCATGACTTGGGGACATCCCAAATCACCTCACAGCACACTGGGTATCTTTTGAAAGAGTTGCCGTTGTCATAATGTTGGAAACGCAAAATCCAAACTATGCACAGAAATCTCCCAGCCGCAGCACTGAGACGATTTGATTTGATTTGATTTATTATTGTCACATGTCTTAGTATACAGTGAAAAGTATTGTTCCTTGCCACTATACAGAGAAAGCATACTCTTCATAGAGATACAAGAGGGTGCAGAATGTAGTGTTACAGTCATAACTAGGGTGTAAAGATCAACTTAATGCAAGGTAGGTCCATTCAAAAGTCTGATGGCAGCAGAGAAAAAGCTGTTCTTGAGTCGATTGGTACGTGACCTCAGACTTTTGCATCTTTTTCCCGACAGAAGAAGGTGGAAGAGACAGTGTCCGGGATGCGGGGGGCCCTTAATTATGGTGACTGCTTTGCCGAGGCAGCAGGAAGTGTAGGCAGAGTCAGTGGATGGGAGGCTGGATTGGGCTACATTCACGACCCTTTTTTGTAGTTCCTTGCAGTCTTGGGCAGAGCAGGAGCCCATACCAAGCTGTGATACAACCAGAAAGAATGCTTTCCATGATGCATCTGTAAAAGTTGGTGACAGTCGTAGCTGTCATGACAAATTTTCTTAGTCTTCTGAGGAAGTAGGTGGGCTTGATGACAAAATGATGACAAAATGACATTAATTAATAGTATTGGAGGGATAGGTTTTGGCCAGGACACCAGGGTTAAGTCCCTTGGTCATCCATGAACAAGTGCCATGAGATATTTAACAGCAGCAGTTAGCACTACTGCCTCCCAGCATCAGGGGCATGGGTTCAATTCTGGTCTCGGGTCACTGTCTGTGTGGAGTTTGCACGTTCTCCCTTTGTCTGCGGGGGTTTCCTCCCACAGTCCAAAGATGTGCAGGTTAGATGAATTGGCCGTGCTAAATTGCCCCTTAGTGTCCAGAGATGTGTAGGTTAGATGGATTGGCCATGCTAAATTGCCCCTTAGTGTCCAAAGATGTGTAGGTTAGATGGATTGGCCATGCTAAATCCCCTTCGTGTCCAGAGATGTGTAGGTTAAATAAATTGGCCATGCTAAATTGCCCCTTAGTGTCAGGGAGATTAGCAGTATTACATTGGGCTACATTGGGTTATGGGGATAGGGCCTGGATGGGATTATTGTCGGTGGGCCAAATAGCCTCTTTCTGCACTGTACTGATTCTATATCTTGCTTCTTTTCTCTGAACTGCAGACTTCAGATACTTTGGAATAGCCCTGCACAACTGCAGCCAGACAAAAGACTGAAAGCAATGGGGTTTGCACTGGCACTGTAATCCATCTCTGATCTGTGCTGTCTGATTGCTACCATCTGTTTCAACATGAGAGACGTGCAGAGGTGACTGGCTCTGCTCCGGGTCAGAAAGCACCCATTTGTAGAATAGAATCTCTGGCTGCTGACCTGATGTCTCATTAATAAGACAGTCAGCACTGGCAGCCTGCCAGATCCAAACACACGGAGCGAGAGAGCAGGAGAGCATTCACTATCTGCAGGTACTTCATTACACACCTTTATCTGTCGGTCATGTCTGGGTGGGGAACACTTTGGTGCCTGAGTCAGGAACTTGTGGATTCAAGTCCCACTCAAGATTTGAGCCCACAATATTGGCTGACACTCCAGAGTAGCCGTGAGGCAGTGCTGCACAGTCAGAGGTGATGTATTTTAGAGATGTTTAACCGAGCCCTCATCTGTAATCCAAGTGAATCATCACAGAATCTTACAGTGCAGAAGCAGGCCATTCAGCCCATCAAGTCTGCGCCCACTCTCTGAGAGAGCATTCCATCCAGACCCTAGCCCCAACACTAATGGGCAATTTAGCATGGCCAATCCACCTAACCTGCATATCTTTTGACTGTGGGAGGAAACCCACACAGACACAAGGAGAACGTGCAACCTCCACACAGACAGTGACCCAAGGCTGGAATTGAACCTGGGACCCTGGCATTGTGAGGCAGCAGTGCTAACTACTGTGCCACCGTATAGACCTCTGTCAGGTCCCTCCTTCTTTTTGAAAAGGGAAGAGCCCCAGACATCCAGTCTTTTTGGATAACTGTAGCTTCTCAGTTCTGCAATCATTGTAGTCTTTCTTTGCACCTTCTCCAATGATTCAACACCTGTTTTTCAGATATGAAGACCAGAACTGTTCCATCCCCCAAGTGTGGAGTCCTGTTCTGCCCTCCCCCACACCCCCTGCCGCCCCCATTGAATCACCCCATCCCAGCCCCAAAAAGACCTCAGCATCCAACCACATAAAGGTACCTGACTCTAATAACCTTCTCTATCAAATTAGACTTTAACATTCACTTCCTCTGCCACCATCACACACTGGCGACATTGTGTACCATCTCTAGCAACTCACCAAGTCTCCTTCAGCAACAACCTCCACTGCCTAGAAAGGACAAGGGCAGCAGGCACATGAGACCATCACCTCCTCCAAGGTCCCTGAGTCTGAGCTATACAGCATCCAATTTGGAAATATATCGGCCATTCCTTCACTGTCGCTGGGTCCAAATCCTGAAACTCCCTCCCTCACAGCAAGGTGGGTATAGCTACACCACACAGCATGCAACATTTCAAGAAGGCAGCTTACCCCGTCTCAAAGGGCAATAAATTAGGGATGGTCAATAAATGCTGACCATGGACACTACCAAGGTCTTCCATGCTCGTTGGGCATCGCAGGGGCTGGAGTGCATTATTAACCTCTTTAATCACAGTTAGATTATGTAGTTTAAGTTTAATTTGTGCTTTATCTTTGTTGCGGGCGGTCCCCTCTATAAGGGATTGCCCTTCTGGCTTTGTCCCCTCAGTTCGTTTAACTGAATTTAAGTTGTATTGCACACGTTGGGGCAGTAGTTGGGGTTTAGTGGGAGTTCTCAAATTCAGGTGAAGGAGAATTCAAAATGGAAGGAAGGACATTTGAAAATAATTTGTTTGTAAGAGATTAACAAACTTTTACAGATGCACCATAGAAAGCATTCTTTCTGGTTATGTCACAGCTTGGTACGGGCTCCTGCTCTGCCCAAGACTGCAAGAAATTACAAAGGGTAGTGAATGTAGCCCAAACCATCATGCAAACCAGTCTCCCATTCAATGGTACTGGCTTCACTTCCCACTGCCTCGGCAAAGCAGCCAGCATAATCAAGGACGCCGCACATTCTGGACATCCTCTCTTCCACCTTCTTCTGTCGGGAAAAAGGTACAGAAGTCTGAGGTCACATTCCAACCGACTGAAGAACAGCTTCTTCCCCGCTGCTGTCAGACTTTTGAATGGACCTACCTTGTATTACGTTGATCTTTCTCTACACCCTAGCTATGACTGTAACGCTACATTCTGCACTCTCTCCTTCTCTATGAACAGTGTGCTTTGTCTGTGTAGCATGCAAGAACCAATACTTCTCACTGTATGTTAATACATGTGATAATAATAAATCAAATCAAATCAAAAACTGCATTCTGTTGAAACATTCCTAATTGTGGGCCATGCTTTATGTGTTTGTTAGCAGTTCTGGGCACTTAGCGTTTGAAAAGAATTGAAAGAAGAAGCTACATTCTGCTGACATCACAGTGTCTCCAAATGAGGAAGTGTACCCCATAAATCAGTGGTTGTGTTCTGAAGCAGAAACTAAAAGCTGTGCTGAATGATACATTATTGGTGTCAGCAGATTGTCACTTTTATCAACACAGTTTGAGGTTTGGAATGTGACCATGAACAGCGAGGCTGACATTTACTGCCCAGCTCTAATCACCCCCGGTGACAGTGGTGATGAGACAGCCACTGTGCGTGTGGAGAAAGTATTACCACATGTGCTGTTAGGGAGGGAGCTCCCAGAAGTTTGACCTGGCCAGAGTGATAAATGTCCGAGTCTGGACAATGTGCACAATCCCAGGCCAGCTCTGAGGGAGTGTTGTCTTCAAGTCCGATCTGCCCTCCTGGTGAAAGACATCCTATAACCACCGTGGGCAGGTTAGGTGGATTGGCCATCCTAATTGCCCTTTAGTGTCCAAAGATGTACAGGTTAGGTGGATTGGCCATGCTAAATTGCCCCTCAGTGTCTAAAGATATGCAGGTTAGGTGGATTGGCCATACTAAATAGTCCCTTAGTTTCCAAGGATGTGTAAGTTAGGTAGATTGGCCATGCTAAATTGCCCTTTAGTGTCCAAAGATGTGTAGATTAGGTAGATTGGCCATGCTAAATTGTCCCATAGTGTCCAAAGATGTGCAAGTTAGGTGGATTGACCATGCTGAATTACCCCTTAGTGTCCCAAGGTATATAGGTTAGGGGGATCAGTGGGGTTAACACGTGGGGTTACAGGGTAAGCCTGGGAATGAGTCGGCACAGAGCCGATGGGCTTCTTTTAGCATTGTACGGATTCTATGTTTCTATGATGAGTTTGGGGTGGAGGGTGGTTATCGGGGGTAACCTGGATTGTGGCCAAAGATCCTCCCTCAAGCAGCCACACCAAAATTGCGAAACTAGCAATTATTCTTGTGGGATCTTGCTGTGCATAAAAGGACTGCGGCAAAAGTCTTGTGTCAGCAGAGTGAGTACTTTTGAAAAGGTATTCATGGTCCTCCGAGATGTCCTCAGGATAAAATTATACCCCATGCAAATTTATTTTCATGACCTTACTCAGCCCCTCTCTCTAAAAAAGAACTTCTCCAAAACAATCAGAACAAAACTACACGGAGCTGTTTCCACAACTTCCACATTGAGCACTGCAGTGTGAATAAACAAACTCACTGGGGCCAGTATCGCTTCGAGATCTCAGTGATGCAAAGCAAGAGAACTCAGGGCACCAGTTTCTGAAGCAGAGCAAGGATTAAAACCTTCCAATTCAGGACTGGTTTTCACTGGAAAAAGGATTGCAGAGCATTGTGTGGAGTAGAGGATTGGACTGAAGAATCCAGGGGGATCTGGAGCAATCGGAGACTCTGGAAGCACTGGTCAGTATGCTGCTGTGTGCAGGGAGGGGGCTGGCCGGGGTCCCTCTGCTCTTGCTGGTCTTTGGGGAGTTGTGGATGGCCTATTGCATGGTTTTCAGACACTGTGTGGGTGACCTGAGAAAGGCATCTTTCTCCTGTACAAACAATAACATCTCCCAGCTGAGAGAGGCAGTCTCCGACCTTCCCCCGAACGTCCGGATCCTCAATGTCTCCTTCAACGTGATCAAGGTTTTAGCTTCGCAGGAATTGTGCAATCTGACACAGTTGGAATGTCTGAGGCTGGACCATAATCACCTGCGTACCATTCATCCCCGGGCTTTCTGGAATGTCAGCAAACTCCAGACCCTTAACCTGTCCTCCAACCAGCTGGAGACACTCAGCCAGGGAATCTTCAAATTCCTCACCAACCTGACCAACTTAATCCTCAATCACAACAAGTTGACTGGTATCTCTGGGGAACTTGCCTTCCCATTGAAGAAACTCAGTGCTCTGGATATTTCCTTGAACAAGATAGACAATGTTTCATCTCTTTTTGCTTCCCTCACTCATTGTTCCAGTCTCAGGACTCTATATGCTCGGCGTACTAATCTCAGCTCTTTAGAAATCTCCTCCAAATTCCCTCCAAATTTGACCCACCTCTTTCTCGCTGAAAACCACATCTCCAAACTGCGTGCACCCCCCGCCTTCCTGGCCAACATCATCCACTTGGACTTGGCGCACAATAACCTGTCCAGGCCCGAGGAGCTGACCTCGCTCGACTTCATCAGCCTTCGCTTCCTCGACATCCAAGGCAACCCTTTGGACGTGAAGGGAGTTCTCCGCACTGTCGAGCATGTGAGAGCCCCCCTGAGGAACATCACGCTGTCCCACCTGCGTCTGAAGGACCGGGCGACGTTGAAGAGCCTGTGCGACGTCATTCGCCGGAAGGACATTCAGGACTTACAGCTAGTGAGTAACAGGCTCCAGGTGGTAACGGAAGCTTTCAACAACTGTTCCAGTGTTGTGTCTTTGGATTTGTCCCACAACCGAATCAAAAAGCCGGATATTTTTGGCAGTTCTGATGTCCCCAGAAATCTGCGGATATTAAACCTTGACAATAACGTGATTCGAGATGTCACGTTGTGTGGCCGGGGGCAAAATGTAAAAGGCAGCAGACCTGTGCCATGTCTAGAGAAACTGGAACATTTGTCTTTCAAATCCAACCACATTTCTGCCATTCAGTCGCATGCATTCCATCCTCTCAAAAACCTGAAATATCTGTCTCTGGCTTTGAATGAAATTAACTTCATAAACAGCACTGCATTTGTGGGTTTGGTTAACTTGAAGCTGCTGTCACTCACTAACAATGCAATATCAGAGATTTTTCATAACGCTCTCACTCACCTCACCAGCCTACAGGTCCTGAAGCTCAGAAACAACAGGATCCCGGTTGTCTACAACATCACATATTCCAGCCTCTCAAATCTAACCATCCTGGATTTGGGAGGGAACCACATTGAGAAAATTGAAAAGGGAAGTTTCAAAGGACTCAAATCTTTGAAAAAGCTTTATTTGGACAGAAACTGGTTGTCACAAATTCATCCAGAGATGTTTGAAGATCTGGAATTGTTGCAAGTCTTGGACCTTGCAAATAACAAGTTATCTTTCAAAGTCACCTACTTAGAATTCCCCCCATTCATTAATCTTGGCAATCTCCGGATGTTGAAGTTAAAATCCCAGGAACGATTTGGCCTTAAAATGTTACCTCATAACCTCTTTGATGGGCTTCAGAAGCTGAAGGCACTTGATATCTCTAACAACAAGTTTATCAATCTCAATACTCTGCCCTTTCACCAACTCACTAGTCTGGAACAGCTAAGCATGAATGATATTTGCAATGGGTTCCAGACAATGCACAACTTGACTTTCGCCAACCTCGCCAACCTCCAGTACCTGTCCCTGGAGAACGTCGGGCTGGAATCCATCAACAAGGTCCTCTTTCAGAACCTGAGCAACCTCACTACACTGCTACTACAGAGCAACATGATCCGTGTCATCAAAGAGCAGGACATCCCCCCACTGCCCAACCTGAACTTCCTGAACTTGATGTTCAACCCCCTCTTTTGTGTTTGTGACAATTTTTGGTTTCAGCAATGGTCAATTAGCTCCAGGGTCCAGGTGGCTTTCTTCTACCGTTATCTATGTGCGGACCACGGGGTTGAGAAAACAAAGTTATTTGTGGAGTTTGACGGTTCAGTCTGCAACAGTGGTTTCCTGGTTTTTTGTGGGACTGCACCAGTTATCTTTGCTGTTATGATAACTGTTCTGATCTACCAGAAAGGGAAGTGGAACATGTACTATGGTTACTATTTGCTCCGGGCTTGGATTCATGAAAGCAAACTACAGAGAAGTCGTACCAAAGGTTACAAATACGACGCCTTTGTATCCTACAACTCAAAGGACGAGGCTTGGGTGTTTGACCAACTAATGCACAACTTGGAGAACAAGGGGCCTCCATTTCACCATCTCTGCTTCCATCACAGGGATTTTGAAGTGGGCAAACCCATTGTAGAAAACATTGTTGATGCTATCTACAAGAGCAGGAAGACAATCTGCATCATCTCCAGGAGTTATCTTCAGAGTGAATGGTGTTCCATGGAGATGCAGGTGGCCTTGTACAGGCTCTTTGATGAACACAGTGATGTCCTCATCTTGGTTTTCTTGGATGAAATTCCTGGCCACATGCTCTCTTCCTACCATCAACTCCGTAAGCTGGTAAAGAAGAAGACCTACATTAACTGGCCCACTGATGAGAACGGGCAGAAGCTCTTTTGGACCAAGTTAAGAGATGCTCTCAAGAAACCACGTTGAGATTCTGAAGAAAAAAATTCATCAACTTACCGAGCACACGGTCTAATTCCAGGAAACAATGGAGGAACTCTGTGGCGCTGGCCCGAAGATTTAATCACTAAACTTTCCCTGATAGGATCTGGGTTCAGGAACAAGAGGAGGCCATTCAGCCCCTCCAACTGTCTCCTCCATTCAGCTGATCTGTACCCTCGCTCCATTTAATTGCATTTGCTCTTAAGTCCTCAATATTTTTACCAACAGATTCCCATTATGCTTAGCTATGATCATAGGGCAGCACAGTGGCACAGTGGTTAGCACTGCTGCCTCACAGCATCAGGGACCTGAATTCAATTCCTGGCTTGGGTCACTATGTGGAGTTTGTACGTTCTCCCTGTGTCTGTATGGGTTTCGTCCAGGTGCTCTGATTTCCTCACAGACTCTGAAAGACAAGCCGGTTAGGTGCATTGACCTGAACACCAGAATGTGGCGACTAGGGGATTTTTACAGTAATTTCATTGCAGTGTTAACATAAGCCTTAATTGTGACTAATAAATAAACTTTTTCCATTGATCCCAGTGTCCACATTTACCTGGGGAGAGAGTTACACTCCAGGTGCTCCAGTTTCCTCCCACAGTCCGAAACACGTGCTGGTTAGGTGTGTTGGCTGTGCTAAATTCTCCCTCAGTGTACTTGAACAGGTGCCGGAGTGTGTCAACTGGGGGATTTTCACAGTAACTTCATTGCAACATTAATGTAAGCCTAAGCTTTGTGACACTAACAAATACATTTTAAACTTAAACCATCCGTGGCAAAGCAGCCCACCTGATTGGCACCATCCACAAACATTCACTCTTCCATCACCAACACACATCTACAAGATGCATTGCAGAAACTCACCAAGACTCCTCAGATAAACCCACAATTACCACCAAGAAGGACAAGGGCAGCAGACACTAGAAACACACGTAAGTTCCTCTCCAAGTTACACACCATCCTGACCTGGAAATATATCACCGTTCCTTCACTGTGGCTGGATCAAAATTCTGGAGATCCCTCCCTAACAGCACTGTGGGTGTACCTACACCTCAGGGACTGCAACGGGTTCAAGAAGGCAGTTCACCACCACCTGCTCAAGGGGCAATTAGGGATGGGCAATAAATGCTGGCCCAGCCAGTAACACCCACATCCTGAAGATGAGTTTTTCAAATACAGCCAATGTTTGCTTGTCATGAGCTGGGAGTTCTATATTGTCCTGTTTTGGCTGGCTTATTTTTTTTAATTTTAAGAGGAGGCGTTGGCCTGGTGGTTTTATCGACCAATAATCCAGAAACTCTGCTGATGTTCTGGGGACCCGGGTTCGAATCCAGCCATGGCAGATGGTGGAATTTGAATTGAATTTAAAAAAATCTGGAATTAAAAGCGTCATCGTAGAAACCCTACAGTGCAGAAGGAGGCCATTCAGCCCATTGACCACAATCCCACCCAGGCCCTATCCCCAGAACCCCACACTTACCCTAGCTAATCCCCCTGACAGTAAGAGGCAATTTAGCACGAACAATCCACCTAACCCACACATCTTTGGAATCTGGGATGAAACCAAAGCACCCGGAGGAAACCCATGCAGACTTGGGGAGAATGTGAAAGGTCCACACACACATTGACCCGAGCCGGGAATCAAACCCAGGTCCCTGGAGCTGTGAAGCAGCAGTGCTAACCACTGTGCCACCGTGTTGCCTCAAATGACAACCATGGGCAGTGCGGCAGCAGAGGCAGCACGGTAGCACAGTGGGTTAGCACTGCTGCTTCACAGCTCCAGGGACCTCAGTTTGATTCCCGGCTCAGGTCACTGTGTGTGTGAAGTTTGCACATTCTCCTCGTGTCTGCGAGGGTTTCCTCCAGGTGCTCCGGTTTCCTCCCACAGTCGAAAGATGTACGGGTTAGGTTGATTGGCTATGCTAAAAAATTGCCTCTTAGAGTCCTGAGATGTGTAGATTAGAGGGATTAGTGGGTAAAATATGTAGGGATAGGGGGGTACGGCCTGGTTGGGATTGTGGTCAGTGCAGACTCGATGGGCCAAATGGCCTCTTTCTGCACTGTAGAGTTCTATGATTCTATGGAACCATTGTCGATTGTCAGAAAAACCCATCTGGTTCACTAATGTCCTTTAGGGAGGGAAATCTGCCGTCCTTCCCCAATCTGGCCTACACGTGGCTCCAGAGCCACAGCAATGTGGTTGACTCTCAATTGCCCTCTGAAATGGCAGAGCAAGACACTCAGTTTCAAGGGCAACTAGAGATAGGTTATAAATGCTGGCCCAGCCAGCAACACCCAAGTCCCATGAATGAATAAAAAGCATTAGGTACTAAATATTCCTCACTGCAACACTGCCATCAGCTGGCAGTCACAGTCACTGCAGCTTCCAGCCCTCCCAATAAAACCAACTTGATGTGGTACCAGGAGTAATTTTATTCCTGAATCCTGGTCCATTTCACCCCAACTTCAGTCTCCCGACTGCAGCAGAAGGCAAGGAAATCCAAACTAAACTCTTATACAGCTGATAGTTTCCAAATCAGTCACCACAAAACAAATATAATCAGAAGCCGGTTGCAATTGATCAAAGTTTCAGACTACTTATATATTTATTTTTTTAATGGGGTTGTTTTGAACCTAGAATCACAGTGCTGAAAGAGGCCATTCGGCCCATCAAGCCTGCACTGACAATAACCCCATCCCGGCGCTATCCCCATAACCTCATATGTTTACCCCGCTAATTGCCCTGACACTAAGGGGCAATTTAGCCTTGCCAATCCACCTAACCTGCACATCTTTGGACTGTGGGAGGAAACCGGAGCACTCAGAGGAAACCCACGCAGACACAGGGAGAACGTGCAGACTCCACACAGATGGTGACCCAACCCAGGAATCGAACCCGGGTCCCTGTGAAGCAGTAGTGGCAACCACTGTTCCACCACACCGCCTGTAACAATGTAAAATGGAGACTCATATTTAATCTCCATCAAACACAAGGAGTTCAGGGTATGACTTTTGGGGAGTTGTGACTGGGATTAGAATGAGGTTGGGGGGGTGGAGGAAGAGGGTAGGGGGGGTGGAGGGGGGTGTGGGTGAGGGGATAGGAGGGGTTGTGGCAGGGGGGGGTGTGGTTGAAGCTTCAAAGCTATTCCCTCTAGCCCAAGAACAAAGAAGGACAATCTTAAAATTAGAGCGAGAGCCACCTGTGAGTGAAATCACTTTACACTGGGTAATGGAAATCTGGAATTCTCTCGCTCAGAATGCTCTGGGTGTGGCCATGAATTGGAGCTTTCAGGACTGAGATTGTTGTGGAGAAATGATATGGACGCATCAGAGAGCAGAGTTTACAGATCAGCCATGGCTGACCAAGTGGCAGAACAGGCTCGAGGGACCGAATGGCCTCCTGTTAAATTCGAGGTTTCCATCCTTCTACAAGGGGCGGCACACTGACACAGTGGTTAGTGCTGCTGCCTCACAGCACCAGGGACCCGGGTTCAAATCAGGCCTCAGGTTGCTGTCTATGTGGAGTCTGTGCATTCTCCCCGTGTCTGTGTGGGTTTCCTCTGAGTTCTCCCGTTTCCTCCAACACTCCAAAGATGTGCAAGTAAGGTGGATTGGCTATGCTAAATTGCCCCTTAGTGTCCAAAGATGTGTAGTTTGGGGTTTCTGCATTAGGGTCTGGGTGAGATGCTCCATTGAAGAGGCCGTGCAGACTCAATGGGCCGAATGGCCTACTTCTACACTGTACAGTTTCTGTGATTCTATGACACAAGTGCTATTCCTCAGTGGCATCAGATCCAGTTGGAATCTGTTTATCCATTTAATCATTAATAAACCAAGTGTTTGACTCCATGCTTGAAGCAGACACAAAGTAGCAGCCCAACCCTGTCACAAAACGGACATTTTAACAGCATTACACTGGGATCTCCCTCTGCAATTAGCCTCCTTTCCTTGTGCGAATCCTCTCATACATTTGGTCTATTAGTATTGCTATTTTAAATGTTTCCCATAGTGGCCTGCGATATTATCTCATCAATTAAGCGTTTGTTGGCATCATCTTCCCAGATTGGCTGCCAATGATCTCCAGCCCTGCCTATCCTGTCCTTACACATTCCATAATCGGTCAATTGTACCAACATCAGCCCACTGTGTGCTGTCCATTCTATCCATCATCCTCATAGATTCACAGAGTCATAGAGGTTTACAGCATGGAAACAGGCCCTTCGGCCCAACTTGTCCATGCCACCTTTTTTTTAAACCTCGAAGCTAGTCCCAATTGCCCGCATTTGGCCCATATCCCTCTATACCCATCTTACCCATGTAACTGTCTAAATGCTTTTTAAAAGACAAAATTGTACCCGCCTCTACCACTACCCTCTGGCAGCTTGTTCGACACACTCACCACCCTCTGTGTGAAAAAATTGCCCATCTGGACTCTCTTGTATCTCTCCCCCTCACCTTAAACTTATGCCCTCTAGTTTTAGACTCCCCTATCTTTGGGAAAAGATATTGACTATCTAGCTGATCTCTGCCCCTCATTATTTTATAGACCTCTATAAGATCACCCCTAAGCTTCCAACGCTCCAAAGAAAAAATTCCTAGTCTATCCAGCCTCTCCTTATAACTCAATCCCTCAAGTCCCAGTAGCATCCTAGTAAATCTTTCCTGTACTCTTTCTGGTTTAATAAAAACTACACATCTCCTGTTCCCCTGTAGAAACACTTTCTCCTGTTTCTCTATATTTTCCAATCTTCCTTTCAGTAATTGTCTCCATCTAAATATGTGAACAAAGTATCCCATCTTCTCTCTTTGACGTTATGCTCCAATATTTTTTCTCCAGCCACTTCCCTTACTTCCTCATTAAATTATTTGTATCAAATATGGGTAACACAGCGGTTACATAGAACATAGAACAGTACAGCACAGTACAGGCCCTTCAGCCCTCGATGTTGCACGGAGCTTTGTCCAAAACCAAGATCAAGTTATCCCACTCCCTATCATTCTGGAGTGCTCCATGTGCCTATCCAATAACCGCTTGAAAGTTCCTAAAGTGTCCGACTCCACTATCACAGCAGGCAGTGCATTCCACACCCCAACCACTCTCTGGAGTAAAGAACCTACCTCAGATATCCCTCCTATATCTCCCACCATGAATCTTTTAGTTATGTCCCCTAGTAACAGCTATGTCCACCCAAGGAAATAGTCTGTGCACGTCCACTCTATCTATCCCCCTCATCATCTTATAAACCTCTATTAAGTCGCCTCTCATCCTCCTCCGCTCTAAAGAGAAAAGCCAGTGCAAACCCAATGGGCCAAACAGCCTCATTTTGCACTGTAGGGATGCAGTGATTCTGGAACATCAGTTATGTCCGCATTTCAAATACATCCCACTGATCAAAAGAATCTTTGCTTGTTGAAACTCAAGTACAGGACCAAAGATGTCTTACTGCAGCTGTACCAGGCCTTGGTGAGGCCACACATGGAGTACTTTGTACAGCTTTGGTCTCTTTATTAAAGAAAGGATAATTGCCATAGAGGGAGTGCAGCAAAGTTTCACCAGGCTTGATTCCTGGGATAGCAGGAGTGTTGTACGAGGAGAGATTGGGTCAACTGGGCCTGTACTCACTGAAGTTTAGAATGAGAGGGGATCTGAGTGAAATATATAAAGTTTGACAACTAGACAGATGGACACAGCGATGTTGTTTCCTCTGTCTGAAAAGGTTTAGAACAAGGGTTCACTGTCTCAGGATACGGGGGAGGCCATATCGGACTGAGATGAGGACAAATGTCTTCACTCGGAGGGTGGTGAACCCATGGAATTTTCTACCACAAGGCAGTGGAGGTCAAGGTACAGGAATATATTTGGCAAGGAAAACGATATCAAAGATTGTGGCATTGAGATAGAGAATCAGCCATGATTATATTGAATGACAGTGCAGGTTCAAAGGGCTGAATGGCCTATTCTTGCATCTAATTTCTACGTAAGCAGTTTATGGATTATTTAACTTGTTGTGCCCTGCGACATCTCTCTGAATCTAAGCAGCTTAGAAATAGCATTTTGGTCTTTTGAGCCTACTCCACTGTTTGAAACAATTCTGACTGATGTGACAGTACCCTGCCTTTAAGAAACATATTCATACAGTGTCTCTTGTGAGGGGTATGTTTAAAACTTAGCTCTCATTTACACAGTGCCCATTTGTCTACAATCTAGGGAGCTCCGTGCTGAGAATGCAGGCGAATAATTGGTTTTAGCTAACGGGATGTTCACTTCACTCTGAGGTAATGGATTTTTATTCATTTGCTTTTTTCCCCCTGGCATTTCAATTGAGCTGACTGACAGTCACATACTAAGCCTACAGGGTATACTGTTTTTAAAATCAAGAGCAGATTCTTCCTGGTTCTGAACGAAGCAAGTCTCTTTCTGGAGGCTGCTGTTTGGGGCTCTCAGAAAACAGGTATCGCTCTCTTTAAAGGTGTTCAAAAAGCACTAGGACTGTTAACAAGTACAAGGACATAAGCCTGTGTGTTGTCAATTGACTTCAGGGGTTTTAAGTATGTTAGAGGAATAGTAATTAATAGAATTAGGTAATCATTTAAGAGCTGTATCATGTCATGTTTAAGAATTTCTACTGGTGAAGATTAAGCTAATTCATTTGTTATTGCTAAACTGTATTGTTAAGTAAAGTTTGTTTTGATAAAAGCTTCCTAGTGTGTCAATAAAATCACACCTGGAGTTAGCACTGCAGCAGCACAGACCCAGGTTTGATTCCAGCCTTGGGTCACTGTCAGTGTGGAGTCTGCATGTTCTCCCTGTGTCTGCCTGGGTTTTCTCCAGGTGCTCCGGTTTCCTCCCACATTCCAAAGATGTGCAGGTTAGGTTGATTGGCCAAGGTAAATTGCCCCTCAGCATCAGGGGGATGAGCAGGATAAATACACAGGGTTACAGGATTGGGTGGGATTGTTGTTGGTCCTCCTACACTGTAGGGATTCTGTGATTCTGATCAGGATCCTTCCTCCATTTTTTGTTCACTTCCAACTTCCATTTGAAATACTGAAGTCTCAATATGCTCACTTCACACAAACAAGAGGGGCTTGCATTAGGAATATGAACATTTATTTTATTCAAATTCACAAAGCGTGATAGAAGTGCCAGGTGCCTGCATACAATAATGCAAATTCATCAAACCTTCGCAAGAACAGCAACAAATCTCCAACATACAATTTCCAAACACTAATTATCTTTACAAAAAAGTTACAAAGAAATCAGGGAGTGGGGGGGTGCAGGGATGGAAATCACAAAGTTCATTCGGAATTCATTAGATGCACTGGATTCAAATATCAGTTTATACTTTCAGAGACCATTTGAACAGTTCAGTTGTTCCATTTCTCTCTCACCTGTTAAGGACTCATTGTTGGTAGCAAGTGACCCCCAACCCTCCTCCTCCTCCCGCCTGCCCCCCCCCGCAGGTCCCCCGACCTCAAGACATCTTTCTGATACGGCCTGAGCCTCAGAGGTAACAGGAATACAATCATCATAACCAACTAATCCCGCTCACCTGGCATCCACACAGATCACCAAATCGCAACAAGGAGCTGGGACCCTGGTTGATTTTCAGATTCCACATCCCCCAACCCCCCCACCCCATCCCTATCAGCCAACGTTTTGAGTGCAGTCCACACTGAGGTGGGCCAATTCGGCAGAAGACCCTAGAATCTTCCTGATATCTCCATCTACAACATAGAGTTTCACATCACTGGCACCCCCAGCCCCGTTCTCCCCCTCCGCCCACCCATCTCCCACAGTGGCGTCCAAAGCAGAGTGCACTTTTGACACCATCACCCTTGGGCAAAACACAAATGGATCACTTTCCTTCTATGGATGAATAATTGTCTCAATAAGACACCGAGCCTTAAACATGTCCCAAGGGGGCCCATCGAAGGAAAAGTCTTAATTCTAGGCCTTTCACAGAGGTTTATCCTTTTCCCATCAGTCCTTTAGGGTCCTTCCTCTCTAACAACTTGCCCATCCAAAACCATTTCACCACTGCTGAAACATTTGATGTATTCAAGAGGCAGCTGGATATAGCACTTGGGGCGAATGGGATCAAAGGTTATGAGGAGAAAGCAGGATTAGGCTATTGAGTTGGTTGATCAGCCGAGTGTGATGAATGGCAGAGGAGGTTCAAAGGGCTGAACGGCCTCCTCCTGCTCCTATCTTCTATGTTTCCATGGCTGCATCAGTTTGATTATATTTTTTAAATAACCTCCTATGAAGTCTGAGCCATCTGAAGATGCCCACTTGGGACAGATCGAAGATGCAGCTCCTTCACGGTCTCTCGGACTTTTGGGGAGACCCAGCCAGCTTGGTCAGGGCTGCCCTGCCAGCAGATCATTGGGACGTTGACTCTCCCCAACACTCGCCACCATCAATCCTCACTCTTCTTGTGCCCAGCCCATCATTACAACTAGAATGCATCAAATCCCAAAACCGTCAGCTCCCACCCTTCACTATTTGGGGTGAGTGGGGGGGGAGGTGGTGGAAGCAAAAGAGCCAGATGAGGAGATGTGCAGAGTAACGAGCACAACTGCCAACTGATGGGAAATTTATTTCAAAGGGCAGGTTTTTATGGGATTAAAAAGTCACAGAATGTGGAAGGTCGAATATTTCACCACGTTGGTCTCAGTCCGCCATCCACCCAAATCCACATCTCCATGTTCACTACACAACTCGAGGTAGTCAAACAGGAGGAGGGTATTTGTTGACAGAGAGGCCCCCCCCCCCCCCCCCCCCAAACCCCAAACATTTCCTTCCTGCTCGATATCTGAAAATATTTAACCTGGAGTTAAGCCCGGGGATTGGTCAGTTCCATCATCACGCAGTAAAGAAAATGACATTGCCAATAAACTTGCCAGCGACTGCAGCATCTCTCCCTAAGGACAGCCACTCTCCCTTCCCCCTCCCAAACTGCACAGCCCCCAACCGCACAGCGCAAACCCCCTCACTCCCCCTCGCCATGCAAGCATCAATCCCCTCACTCCCCCAAATGCGCAGCACAAACCCCCCTCACTCCTGCCAACCGTGCAGCCCAATATCAAGGAATCAGTTCAAGGTGGTGGATTCTGAAATCCCAAAACTATGGGATGAAATGAAAACAAGTCCGCTTGCAACTGGGGAGACCAAATGTGACCCCGGCCTATTATAATAAGAGCCCTGGGGAGAGAACAGAACATCTTCTTCATCCCAAAACATGAGCAAGTGTCACAACTCGATTGTCAATTTAACCAAGAGACACACTAGCGAACGAATACCGCTACTCGGCAGTCAGCTAAAGGGATGCATGCTCTAACTACACAATGGACACAGCTTAACACACAGGAACACACAAACAAGACACCCCTCCCCCAGGCCAACGGACACACACACATCCCCGCCCTTTCCATCAGATAAAACCTTCAGTAGCTTCACAAATAAACCAAACCTATTTATAAAACCCAGGCTAAACCCACATCGTTCAAACCTGGTCCACCATTAAAAAGACCCGAATTTCTACAGCACCTTCCGTGAACTCAGGACATCCCAAAGTGCTTTACAACCAAGGAAGTGCTTCTGAGGTACAGTCACTGCTGTAACGTGGGGAAATGCAGCTGCCACATGGCGCACAGCATGATCCCACAAACATCAACATGATAATAACCAGACAGTCTGTGTCAAGAAGTTCATTGAAAGACAAATACTGTCCAGGGGAGAAGCTAATATTGCCTTCCTTTTCAAAATAGTGAGGCAAGTCTTTAATGTCCACCCAAGGGAACCGACAGGGGCTGGGGTTTAATATCAGATCCCGCAGCACTGACCCTCCGACAGCGCGGCGATCCCGCAGCACTGACCCTCCGACAGCGCGGCGATCCCGCAGCACTGACCCTCCGACAGCGCGGCGATCCCGCAGCACTGACCCTCCGACAGCGCGGCGATCCCGCAGCACTGACCCTCCGACAGCGCGGCGATCCCGCAGCACTGACCCTCCGACAGCGCGGCGATCCCGCAGCACTGACCCTCCGACAGCGCGGCGATCCCGCAGCACTGACCCTCCGACAGCGCGGCGATCCCGCAGCACTGACCCTCCGACAGCGCGGCGATCCCGCAGCACTGACCCTCCGACAGCGCGGCGATCCCGCAGCACTGACCCTCCGACAGCGCGGCGATCCCGCAGCACTGACCCTCCGACAGCGCGGCGATCCCGCAGCACTGACCCTCCGACAGCGCGGCGATCCCGCAGCACTGACCCTCCGACAGCGCGGCGATCCCGCAGCACTGACCCTCCGACAGCGCGGCACTGAATTAGGTAAAATTGAGCTTGAATCTACAACGAGATGATTCCCCTAAATAACAACATCGCAAATTGAAAACACGGGAATATCTACACTATGTTCTTCTCAACCCCGCGCAGTCACTTACGGAGCATTTTCGGGGGGGGGGGGGGGGGGGGGGTACAATGACAGGAATTTTTCAGATTTTGGAATTTCAGCTTGTACATTAAGACTGAACATTAGCCAGCGGTGCTCTCACTGAGGGAGGGTACCATTCCAGGATTTCTATTCCCTTTCTACTCGGTTACAAGCCTGTACCAACCAGAAGCTGCACTGCAAAGCCACGGAAACGGGGCCAAAGGGAGAAAATGTGTCTCCAAACTCAGCCCCAGCCTCCCACACAGCCCAAGTGCAAGAAGATGACAAAGAAGTCAAATATTTTTCAGCTAAACCAGAACATGCACTCGTTATCAAATGGCCCTTGCGACACAAACCAGAAACAATTAAAACACATCGGCCCTATCCAACATATCACTATTTATATATGTATATATATAATTTTTGTTGCAAAAAAATCAACTATTAACATCAACGCACTGGGCAGAATGCCCCCCCTTACCCAAGTGCAGCTCTACACAGTTCACATCCAAAGAACATTCTACCACCTGCCTTCGTAACCATTCAACAAACTGTCACTGACATAACACATCAACACATTTCCGGAGGGGGGGCGGGGTGGGTGGAACTTGGCGACATTCCCATTCGACTGGGGCAGGGAAACACTGTTGGATAAGATCTCCCATCAATCAGAGCAACTGGGAGGTGGGGAATATTCCCATCCCACCCACCAGGAGAATTGGGGGTGGACAGACTGTTGACTTCTGGTGGGTTTTCCTGGTTTTGGGGTAAGCGCAATCAGAAAATCCCACCCTAGGTATCTGTGATTTCGCACACCACCAATTAGTCGGAATATCGCATCACCGACTGTGCAACAGCTCCCATTTCCCAAAAGGAGAATTTTTCCATCTTTGGAAAGGCAGAGTCACAAATACCCAGCAACAAATCTACCCCACTTTGGGTGCAGGAGGTGGATACAGCACCTATCGCCCTTCCCCAGTGCAGCATTCAATACTTCCCCATTCTCACCAAACCAGGATCTCCTGATGGCACCTAGGGGACAGGTTCCGTCCCACTGGAACTGAGACTGAGACAGGGCTGGTCTCTCTTGCTCTCAACATGGAATGTTTGAGGAAGCCTTGGATCAGCAGCTGAGAATCTCGATCATTTAAAACAATCGGCAATTTAAGATGGCAAGATACAGATCAATATAATCTCTGCCACTCTGATAAATGGATCTGGAGTGGGCAGAACTGTCACCTGCTCAGACAAAACAGACTCAATCATCTGATGCTGGTGACAGGGGAGTCGGGAATGTCTCATCTTGATGCCAAGTAATCAGTTGCTGGACTGTTTCCCATTTCCCGATTGAAGCTCAGCAATTAAGATTTCACTTCCAAAGTCACCCTTTCCAATTCTCCCTCCCTGTGAGCAGCCTGCAGACATTGAGTTCTCTGCACACCCCACACTCCCGTTCAAACCCGGCTCTCCAATTAACTCTGATCACAAACAGGACATTCACAGATCAAAACACTGCAGGAGGCTATTCAGCCCATCGCCTGTGTGCTGGCCAATATCATATAGCCTCCAACTCAGCTGGAATATTGGATCAGAGCTGAGGAGCATCCTCCGTCCAGCGCTCCTGGATGTCCCAAAGATTGGAGGTTAAGCAGCCTCGAGGCCAGGTGTCCCTTGATTCTGAGGCTAACCCTGCAGAGTGAGTGTGGCCAGGCTCCTGTCGCTATCTTAATAAAACTCTTGCCAGTTTCTCTCTCCAGCTCCTCCATGCCCCCATCAGCAACCTGCCCTCAAACACTACAATCGCACGTTTGTGGGAGCCAGAGAATTGTACAACAGCTGGCTGCTCAGGACTCCACCCAAGGTATTAGGTGCTTGAAGATTAATTTATTCTGCTTCGCGGTATCAGGCCCCAGAGGCACAAGTCAAGCAGTTTCTTTAAACCTGGCTCCCAAAATAAGCCTGGGGCACAGAATCCAAAACAGAAGGTGAAATAAAACGTTTCCAGAGAAATCCCCCAATGCGGGGCCTCAAGAGGCAGGGAGGAGAGAGCAATAAATCAAGACCACAGCCACTCGCAATCAACTAGAACACCCCATCTCAACTCTTACTGGAGAAAATACACAAGGTGCCCACAGTCTGTCATATACACGGGGAACCGTTTCTCCATTCTTCCTCACTCCTTTCCTACGGCAGCCAGGTCGACCTGCTTTCTGGCCACCCCCAGCTCTGTGCGATCCGGTCCCAAACAGCCAGCAGGCTACCTGACAATCCAGCGCACACCAGTCTTACCAAGCACCCAGGCTCTGCATAAAGGACCAGCTTTAGAAGCACTTCTTACACCCAAAAGTTGAATCAGCAGAAAAGGGGATAACAATCAGGTCTGCTCCTGAACCTGCGCACAGATTGTCACCACCAAACTGTGAACCATTCCACAACCACCCCCCACCCTCCCCCCCCCCTCCAACCCACCTCCTATAAGCTTTACATTGTGCAATAAGACAAACTTTAAACGTCAGCCTGGTCTGTTCAGCGACAAGCCTCTCCTATATCAGATCATCATGTCACATAGCGTTACGCATGGAAAACCCCAGCTGAGGAGATGAAATAGAATCAGGAAGGGGGGTGGTGGAACAAGACAAGACTCTCCCACCCTGTAACCCAAGCGCCAGAGACAGGGAATCAATCTCCGACAACTTCCCCAGCAGTCAAGGGATCCTAATTTCACACTTAGTGAGACAGACACGTCCCACTGGGTGCCCCCTCCCCGCTGACAGCCCTGACACCCCACCCTCCCCTCCCCGCTGACAGCTCCGACCTTCCCCCACCCCCCCTAGCTCCCCCGCCAAAGGTAACACATACAAACAATCCTTTCCGAATCTGTAATTCCCAAGCCAGACTAGGTCTAACCACAACTATCCCTCTGCACTAAAACAGAATCCTAACTAAGAAGTGCGTTCAGCTTTTTTTCTTTCCTCATAAAATAAAAAGTTAATTTGTATTAAAAATTTATTGCGACCTTTGTTTTTATAAAAAGAAAGGTCGCCGGGAAGATTTTGGCCAGCTGAGGTGAGCTGATCTGCAGAGATACTCAGCGGGTTCACCTCATCGCCAGAAAGTGGCTGTTGTCTGCTTCAAATAAAAAAGGTGTCAAAAATAAAACCGGACAAAGCTGAATAACCAGATGAACAGAAAGACCCAAAATCCTAGCTCTGCATTGCCAATTCTGTTTCCGATTCACAGCAGTCGCAGTTTCACTCTGTCTCAAAAGCTTTTTTTTTGTGTCTAAATGATAACTAGTGTCATGAAAGCTCCCAGCCGATACACACGAGAGCTAGAAATAGATAAACTTGCCAACATTCCTGCCTCCATATTCACTCTGGGAAATAACCGCGTAGGGCGGGCAAAGGGCAGAAAGAGGGAGGTAGGAGAGAGGGGGCATGAGAAAGGGGGGGGGGGGGGGGAAGACAGCTGAGAGAAGGCACGAGAGAGGGGGAAACAGGTGAGAGAGGGGGACACGTGAGAGAGGGCACAAGACCGGGGGGGGGGGGGGGGGGGGGGAGAGACAGGTGAGAGAGGGCACGAGAGAGGGGGTAGGTGAGGAAATGTGGAGAGTGAGAGAAAAATGAAAGGAAAAGGAAACTTTGAGAGAAATGACACAAGCTTTAAGCCTGTGTCCAGGAGGATGGCCCTGGAGAATGGCTGTGTTAAAGCTACTGGGGCAGAGCTCCCACCCTATTAAAGGAATGAGCACTGGAGGCAGGAGTGCTGGACTGACCAAGGTCCAACGGGGCCCTCGGACTTACTTATTCACAGTGGCAGATTTCACAAAGTTGTCAGCATTGCAGAACTCTTTGATGGTGACGGTGAGGAGGTTAGTCGTCACGTCGGTCACCACCACATTGGAGCAGGGGGACATCTCTGGCCGCCAGTCTGACACGTCGTGTTCCGTGTCCGCCTCCGAGCCGGGGCCACCAGGAGGTGACCGCCTGCCAGCCGCGGACTCGGGAGGAAGCGAGAGATCGAGAGCCTCGGCCTCTCGCCAGTCGGGCACCGTGGGGCTGGGAGAATCGCCGGGGAGCTTGGCCCCACCATCGCGCGCGCCCCCCGACTGCTGCCAATCGCTGCTGGGGGGAAGTGGGTCGCCGGCGTAACGGGGGGCACAGGGAGGGGCGGGCAGGGGTTCGGGGTGTATTACAGGGCCACGGATGTTGGGCTCAGAGCGTGAGGTGCCAGCGTCGCTCTCCATCCTCCTCTCGTCTCCAATTGCCGTCCGGAAGGATTTATCGTAGACGGAAAAGTTATTGAATTTCATGTGTCGAATCTGACTGCGGAGGATACTGTCGCTGAACTTCTTACTCTTGCCGATTACCCGGTTACGGGAAGGGATTTTGGCTTTACCCAGTGTCTTGCTGCTCTTGTCAATCACCTTCAGGTTGAGGATGATGCGATTCCGCTTGTGTTTCCGAGGCTCCACCTTGCGGTTGATGATCCGGACGGTCTCGGGAAGGGGGAGCTGTGTCCGGCTCTGGCCGCTCAGACCCGGCTGGGGGTCCGCACGCGTCAGGTTCCGCTTGGACGTGCGATAGCAATGACGGATGTTCTTCTTCAGCTTGTAGGCAGCAAGGCTGCTGGGAATCTTGGCTGGTGATCCAGATCCAGGCTTCATGGAGAAGTGCATCTCTCCAATCCGGAGAGCCTCAGCCTGGGCACGGGCCTGGGGTACAGAGAGAGAGACAGACAGACAGACAGCAGTTACAACACAGTACACAGCAGTTAGTGAGGTCGTAACGCAATGGATTACTGTCCCTGCCTCTGAGCCAGAAGCTCCAGTTCAAGTCCCAGCCCAGGACCTGATGTCCAAGGAAGGTGCATTCACAACGCGATCCAGAGGTTGGCTGTCAACCCACAAATCTTTCCAAACACGCCACTGGCTGGCAGTAAGAACAGGAGAGACTCCTGGTCAACTTGATGTGGAGTGGCACCCCCTCAAACTATAACAGACTAGTTCTGGGAATTGCTAGCTATGGAAACAGATGAAAGGTTGCCTTAGTCAACAACTGGACTTGGGCAGAGCAGTTACAAGGTAAGGGATAAAGGAACCCAACAGCCAATTCCTCTCGATCTGAAAATCTATCATTGATTCAAATCCCAATTGGCAAACTCCCTCAAATTTATATTTCTGGTGTGAAATGGCAGGTATTAGTGATGTGAAATATGCAGTACACCAGAAACATGGAAGAGTTCATGTGTCTGATTATTCAATGATGTATCCAATCACTGTTCCTCTAATTTAGTCAGTAATAACATCCGGTCTCAAAATCTCAACCTCAAACCGAGGGGGCGAAACTCCAGAGTGATACAACTCAACAATTCTAACTTTCCCATCTTGGCTTGCCCCTGAAGGTTATCTGTGGCTCGAGTCTGAGTGTGGTTCAGTGCCAGCTGGTGGGAACACAATAGCTAAAAGCAGCATTGTGTGTGCACTGCATTAACCAACAAGGAATCACGATCAGGGAGTCAAAATTCTGGAACTCTCTCCTTACCAGCACCAGGAGTGTATTTACAAAAACTTCATAGAATCCCTATGAAGTTCTGCACCTTCCCAGTGCAGAAGGATGCTATTCGGCCTATCAAGTCTGTACCAACTCAGAGCATCTTACCCAGGTCCTCTCCCCCTGCCTTATCCCCGTTACCCCACACATTTACCACTGCTAATCCATCTAACCTGCACACCTTTGGACTGTGGGAGGAAACCCATGCAGACACAAGGGGAACGTGTAGACTCCACACGGACAAAGTAAAGTTTGTTTTAAATTTATTTATTAATGTCACAAGTAGGGTTACACACTACAATGAAGTTACCATGAAAATCCCCTAGTTGCCACACTGAAGAATTTAACATGGCCAATGCACCATAACCAGCATGTCTTTGGACTGTGGGAGGAAACACATGCAGACACAGGGAGAATGTGCAAACTCCACACAGACAGTGACCCAAACCAAGAATGGAACCTGGGTCCCTGGCGCTGAGGCAGCAGTGCTAACTACTGTGCCACCTAACTGCAGTGATTCAAGGCGGCAGCTCATCACCACCTTCTCAAGGGGCAATTAGGGATGGGCAATAAATGCTGGCCCAGCCAGCGACATCCCAAGAAAGATTAAAAAAAGAACATTTCTCCCAGAACAGGCTGGGGGAAAGCTGCCTCTCACTATGGGGGTGCAGTGAAGGGGACAACAAACAGAAAAAACACTTTCAAAATCTGATTCGAGACTGCAAGTGCGACAAGAAACCAGGATCACAACTATACTAAAACCATCCGCAACAAATCAACATTTCATCCTGATCACATGATGCTAACTCTCTACTTTAACAATGATATCTCAGTTATAAGTTCTAAACTGGGCTGCGCTCTGTGGTTGCTGATAGTCCACTGAATTCTTTATATCAAGTTTGGTGGGCTACAGGGATTTGGATCAGAATCCACCCCCAGCTTTGAGCTTACAGTCTGAGGTACCTGTTGTGACAGGGGTTCGGTTGGGGTTCCCTCCCTCACCTCTCATTCAGGGGGTTGTTTAGATTTCACTCCGGGACTCAAGGGCAGAATCCATATAGGTTGGACAGCAAGGACCCGTGACATTATTTTAAAGAGCGGGGCGGCCGGTGGGGGGAGTTTCTCTCCACCACCCCAATTTCCTCCTGATCCATACCTTATCCCTCAAACACCCAACAGCACAGAGCCTGTGGGAGCTTGCTGCATTCCCACACACACAAAAAAAAACCCTGCATTTCCAGAGCTTCTTCCTCAGCCACAGGATGTCCCAATGGGCTTTACAACCAACTGAAGCACTTTGTAAAGTGTACTCACTCACTGTTCAGATGTAGGAAACGCAGCAGCCAATTTGTGCACAGTAAGATCCCAAAAACAGCAATGTGACAATGACCAGCTAAGCTGCTTTGGTGACACCAGTTTTGGGGTAAATATTGGAGAGGACAGACACCCAGTTCCTGCTCTTTTCTGCCTTATTAAAAAAAATACAAATAACATCTCTACTGTAATAAAATACCCCGAGGTGCTTTATAGCATCATTATAAAGCAAAATTTGATTTTAAGCCACATATTGAGAGATTAGGGCAGGAAGTCAAATAATTCAATTACAAACTGATTTTTATCAAGAGCATCTTAAAAGGGGGAGACGCAAGAACAATAGAGGGAGGGAATTCCAGAGCTTAAGACCCAAACAACTGCAGGAGTTGGGCGACAGTGGTTAGCACTGCTGCCTCACAGCACCAGGGACTTGGGTTTGATTCCTGTCTTGGGTCACTGTGTGGAGTTTGCCCATTCTCCTTGTGTCTGCGTGGGTTTCCTCCTGGTGCTCCAGTTTCCTCCCACAGAACAATGATGTACAAGTTAGGTGGATTGGCCATGTTAAATTGTCCATCAGCATCAGGGGATTAGCAGCGTAAATATATGGGGTTGCGGGGGATAGGGCCTGGGTGTGTGCAGGCTTGATGGGCTGAACGGCCTCTGCCCTGTAGGGATTCTATGAGTGAACTCCAACAATGGGGCAACTAAAAGCGAGGATGTGCTAAAGCTGGAATTCCTTGGGTAAACATGAAAGACCCCAGGGTTTTGAATAAGCTGGGCATTCTCCCCAGTGTCCTGAATAAGTTAGATCACCTCCCATCAGCCTCACAGAAACACTTTTATATTTGCTAGTGAGACATGGCTGTCGCTGGCTGCAGCCTTCCTCAACTGCCCCTCGAGAAGGTGGTGGTGAGCTGCCTTCTTGAACTCAATGCAGTCCCTGTGGTGTAGGTACACCCACAGCACTTTAGGGAGGGAGTTCCAGGATTTTGACTCAGCAACAGTGAAAGAACAGCCGATGTATTTCCCCAGTCAGAAGTCTCACAACACCAGGTTAAAGTCCACCAGGTTTATTTGCTGTCACGAGCTTTCAGAGCGCTGCCCCTTCATCCAGTGAGTCCTGATGAAGGAGGAGCACTCCGAAAGCTCATGATTCCCAAAAAAACCAGGTGTTGTGAGATTTTTTATCGTGTCCACCCCAATCCAACACCGGCATCTCATCTTCATGGATGTATTTTTAAGTCAGAATGGTGTGGGACTTGGAAGGGGAAAGTGTAGATGGTGGCATATGGACTGTCCTTCTTGATGGTAGCGACCATGGGTTTGGAAGGTGAATACTGGGTCATTAGCAGAATGATGTTTCTGGGAGTTTGCTGAGGGCAAACTAGGTGCTGTTTTCAACATTACAACAATGACTAGACTTCACAAAAAGCACCGCAGTGGCTGTAAAGAATCCGGTGATCCTTAAGACTTGGGACATGAATGCACATTTATTTTAAAATTGCAAGTGAGAGACATAAAAATATCACCTCCCACATTTTGGGCAATTTACAAGACGAAGCCATGCTGCAAAATGGCAAGGAGTCTTTTTGGTAAACAATAGGCAAAGCAAGGCAGAATCAACAGGAATTATGAATGTGTGATGTATAGGAATCTGCAAAATGCAAACAGAACGGTTACAAAAAAAATCCTACAAACTGGGCCATGAGAACACAGTTTGCTTTCTTACGTCATTTTGCAAGCACACACAAAACATTGTTTTTTTTAAATAGCAAAGACTCACTTTCAGCAGGAAGGTTTTGGGTTTGGGGCCTCGCTTCTTCGGGCCGTAAAGCTCCCGTTCCCTCTCTCTGCAAGAAATGCAAAAGGAAAAAAAAGAGGAATGCACAATTTGCTTTATGCATAGCAGAGGCAAGATGTTCTTTACAATATAAAAAAATAAATAAATCCAAAATGGGGGCAGCAAGTGAGCAAAAAAAATATATAATTCCTCCGCCTGTACCTCTGTTCGAAAGCTGCGATTAAACGGGCATCCAAGATGTTCTCCTCTGGTTCCCAAGTACTGTACCTAAAGAAAGAAAGGATTTCATTATTGCATCTTTGCAAATCCTGCATATTTCATTTTATTCTGTATTTCTCCCCTCCTTGGCCCAGCACTTACTTGATAGCCCATCCTTTCCACTTCACCAGATACTCGATGCGGCCCTGTCAGAAATGCAAAAGGGAAAGATTAGAGGAGCCGGCGACTGCATGCACCCGACAGCATTTCCTGCATTGCTCTCGGTATATCCTACCTTGCGGACCCGCCGCTTGATAATCGACTCGGCCGCGAACACCCGCTCTCCCACCGCCGAAAGCTCCATCTTGGCTCCAGCCGCCGCTCCGCACCCAGCCAGCGCGCAGCCGCCGACTACCCCGGCGCACGTGACCCCCCTTGCACCGTTGCCAGGGACCCAGACCCGCCCCGGCGGCGGTTGCCAGGGACCCAGACCCGCCCCGGCGGCGGTTGCTAGGGACCCGCCGTCCCCCGGCGGCGGTTGCTGGGGACAGGGACTTCGGTCCCGGGACTGCAAATGGATTTGCAAAGGTCCCGGCTTGCAGGCTGGATGCAACCTCGGATTGCAGTGACTGAGGCCGGGGGAGAGAGCGGGCTGGCGGCGGAGGGTTCAGCAGCTCCCCCCACACTCGGTGCAGTATTCCCCTGCTGTCTGTTCTGCCATTCGAGTTCAAAGTCCGGTCTGCAGGGAGATAAGGCAGTTCATTCATTCATTTAGCCCAACCTAACTCACTCCCAAACTTAGAGGAATGTGCAATAGCCCAATCACACACAATCATTGCATCAATTCAGCAAAATGCCAAATTAATCATTGCAGCACACAATGAGATTAGTTTTGCAATTTAAATATTTATTAGCATCACAAGTAAGGCTTACATTAACACTGCAATGAAGTTACTGTAATCACCACACTCAGGTGTGGTAATCACTGTTCAGGTCAATGCACCCTTGAGAGGAAACGGGAGCACCCGGATAAAACCCACGCAGACGCAGGGAGAAACTCCGCAGAGAATCATAGAATCCCTACAGTGCAGAAAGAGGCCATTTGGCCCATCAAGTCTGCACCGACCACAATCCCACTCACACCCTACCCCTATATCCCTACATATTTTACCCACTAATCCCTCTAACTTACACATCTCAGGCTACTAAGGGGCAATTTTTAACATAGCCAATCAACCTAACCCGCACGTCTTTGGACTGAGGGAGGAAACAGGAGCACCCGGAAGAAACCCACGCAGACATGGGGAGAACATGTCACAAACAGTGTCACAGACAGTGACCCAGGTCGGGAATCGAACCCGGGTCCCTGGCACTGTGAGGCAGCAGTGCTAACCATTGTGCCACCCCCAAATACGACAGGGTAATGGGATGATTAACTTAGAACATAAGAGCTAGGAGCAGGAGTCGGCCATCTGGCCCCTCGAGCCTGCTCCGCCATTCAATAAGATCACGGCTGATCTTTTCATGGGCTCAGCTCCACTTACCCGCCCGTTCACCATAACCCTTAATCCCTTTACTGTTCAAAAATTTATCTATCCTTGCCTTAAAAACATTCAATGAGGGAGCCTCAACTGCTTCACTGGGCAGGGAATTCCACAGATTCACAACCCTTTGTGTGAAGAAGTTCCTCCTCAACTCAGTCCTAAATCTGTTCCCCCTTATTTTGAGGCCATGCCCCCTAGTTCTAGTTTCGCCCGCCAGTGGAAGCAACTTCCCTGCTTCTATCTTATCCATTCCCTTCATAATCTTATATGTTTCTACAAGATCTCCCCTCATTCTTCTGAATTCCAATGAGTATAGCCCCAGTTACTCAGTTGGGTTGATTTGGTCCCCTGAGGACTGCGGTGTTGGGATTAGCTTTAATAATTTGCATTCATGCAGCACCTTGTCATAATCTCAATATTCCAAAGCACTGAACCTCTCTCATATGCACACTCTTCATGCTCTCTTCACAGGTGTCTTTCCGAGCTTTTTGTATCCCTAGCAAATGGGACAATTATTTATTCAGTTCCTTCATCCAAATCATTGAAATAATTTGTAAATAGTTGAAGGCCAGCACTGATCCATGTGGCACTCCACAGTTTACCACCAGCAAACCTCAAAAAGATCCATGTATCCCTACTCTACCTCCTGTTGATTAACCCAACACTCCATCCATGCTAATGTGTTACCCCCTTCACCATGGCCTCTTACTTTGTGAAATAAACTTTGATGTGGGACCTTACCCAATGCCTTTTCGAAATCCTGATACGCATCATCTACAGGCTCCCCTTTATCCACCTTGTTACTTCACAAAATAGCTTCTAATTATTAGTCAGACACAATTGCCCTTTCACGAAACCATGTCAACTCTGCCTGATTGTGTTCCGGTTTCATAAACGTCCTGCTACTCCTTCTTTAATAATGGACTCAAGTATTTTCCCAACGAGAGATGTAAGGCTAACTGGCCTCTCTTTTCCTGGTTTCTGCTTATCTTCTGTCTTGGATAGAGGTGTTGCATCTGTGATTTTCCAATCTGCTGGGATCTTTGGAATATTGCAACCAACACACCAGCCATACCTGTAGCCATTTCATTTAAAACCTACAGATGCAAACCATCAGATCCAGAGATTTGCTTTTTAAGATTTTACGAATATCTCTTTCCAGAAATTATGATTGTTTTAAGTTCCTCCCTCCCTCTTACCTCTTTTCAGATATTCTTGGGATATTTTTGTATCTTCTAACATGAAGACAGATGCAAAATATCTGCTCCACATTTCCAAGGAAACCATTACGAATTCTGTAGATTCATTCCCTAAGTGATCAAAACTCACTTTAGCTACTCTTTTCCTTTTTAAAATATTGATAGAAACTCTGGCTCTTTTTATATTCCTAACTAGCTTTTCTTCACACTCTAATAATCTTTATGTTTAAGTCATCCTTAGATAGTTTCTAAAATCTGTCTAACCTTCTGACCAACCATTAATCTTCGGCAAATCGTACACTGGTTCTTTCAGTTTGATACTATCTTTAATTCCTTTAGTTGTTGGCGCAGCCTTCTCTTGTAGCCTTTCATTCTCACTGGATTATGTATGAAATATGTCATTAAATGTCCTCTACCAATCCATCCCTTAAGTTAATTTCCCAGTTCTCTTTTGCCAACTCCATCTTCAAACATTACTATTATGTTTATTGAGGTTTCTGACACTAGTCCTAGACCCACACATCTCACCCTCAAATTGAATGTGAAATTCTATCATGTTATGATCACAATTGCTTCTCTCACTATTCATAAACTAATCTCTCACTACTAATGTCATCCTTAATTGAAGAGGTAACTTCCTGTCCTTCCAAAATACCCTTGAATATTTAGGTCCCAGCCTTGGTCACCTTGCAATCATATCTCTGAAATTATCAAGTCTTACACACTTGTTTCTACTTGTGCTATCAATTCAGGGAGGCAATGGCCCAGTGGAATTATCGCTAGACTATTAATCCAGAAATATTCTGGGGACCCGGGTTCCAATCCTGCCATGGCAGATGGTGGAATTTGAATTCAATAAACATATCTAGAATTAAGAATCTACTGATGACCCATTGTCAATTATTGGAAAAACCCATTTGGATCACTAATGTCTCTTTAGGGAAGGAAATCTACCGTCCTTACCCAGTCTGGCCTACAGGGGATTTTCACAGTAACTTCATTGCAGTGTTAATGTAAGCCTCCTTGTGACACTAATAAATAAACTTAAAACTTACATGTGACTCCAGAGCCATAGCAATGTTGTTGTCTCTTAATTGCCCTCTGAATTGGCCCAGCAAGCCACTCAGTTCAAGGGCGATACGGGATGGGCAATAAATGCTGGACAGCCAGCGACACCAATGTCCCACAAACAAATAAAAAAATTCACCCAGATTGTTAGGAATGCTGTGCATATTGGTCATGCTAAATTGTTGCTTAGTGTCCAACGATGTATACATAGGAATGCAGGAATTAGGAAGGCAAATTCAGCCCTTCATTCAATCAGATCATGGCTGATCTCTCCCTGGCCTCAAATCCACCTCCCCAATGGTTCCCATATCTTCTCATCCCTTTTTTATTAGATTGGCCATGGTAAATGCACAGGGTTACAGGGATAGGGTGAGAGGTGGATCTGGGTAAGATACTCTTTCGGAGAGACAGTGCCAACCCAATGGGCTGAATGGCCTCCTTCTGCACTGTAGGGATTCCATGGATATTCAGATAGAGCCTCTAATCCTGTCTTTTTATAATTCTTGAGAATTTTGCCCTTATCTTCTAGTGCATTTGGTCTATTTCGCCTGGGTCCTTCCTGTCACACTCTGGTTACCATTACCAATGTCTCTATTACCTTGTCCTTTCTCTTTACCACATCTCCCTCTTGTGATTTCCCCCTTTCCCCCCCCCATTTAGTTTAAAGCTCTCTCCACCCCTCCAGTTATACAACCCACTAGAGCGTTGGTCCCAGCATGGGTCAGGGGATGGCCATTCCAACGTTACAATGCCCACTTTCTCCAGTACTAGTGCCAACGTCCCACAAACCAAAACCCATCCCTCTTGTGCCATTCTTTCAGCCAACTCTCAGACCTTATTTACCCAATGACATGTGAGAGATAAATGTTTTACAGAAGGGGCAGTAAGTGCCTGGAAAGTGCTGCCTGGGAGGGTGGTAGAAGGAGATTGCCTCACATTCTTTAAAAAGTACCTGGATGAGCATTTGACGTGTTGTGGGTGGCATGGTGGCTAGCACTGCTGCCTCACAGTGCCAGGGACCTGGGTTCGATTCCAGCCTCAGGTGACCGTCTGTGTGGAGCTTGCATGTTCTCCCCGTGTCTGCGAGGGTTTCCTCCAGGTGCTCCGGTTTCCTCCCACAGTGTTAATGTAAGCCGTACTTTAGTCATAGCATTCAGGGTTCTGGCCCAAGTGTTGGTAAATGGGGTTAGCTAGGAGCTCAGGGGTTTTTGTGTGGCAGTGCAGACGTGATGGGCCAAAGGGCCTCTTTAGTGCTGTGATTCTATGCTAATTCTCTCTTTAATAATCCAGAGACCGCTATCTTTGTGACCATTTTCTAATTTATGGTTTTCTTTTCTGCTTTTGTTCTTCAAACTGGTGCCTCTGACAGTGCGGCGCCCCCTCTGCGCTGACCCTCTGACAGTGCGGACACTCTTTGTGGGAGAGGGAAGAAATCTGGATGTGTGTGTGTGTCTGTGTGTGAGTACGTGAGTGTGTGTGTCTGTGCATGTGTGCGCGAGGGTCTATGTGTGGGTCTGTGAGTGTATGTGTGTGAGTCTGTGTGTGGGGGTGGGTGTTTGAATAGGTGGGTCTGTGGGTGTCTGTGTGTGTGGGGGGAATGGGTGCGTGAGTGCGTTTGTGTATCTGCATGTATGTGAGTGGGTCTGTGTGTGGGTGTGTGCGGGGGAGGGGTGTGGGTGTGTGTGGAGGGGAGGGGTCTGGGTCTGTGTGTGGGTGTGTGTGTGGGGGGGGAGGGGAGTGTGTGTGTGCGTGGGGGGGAGGAGGGGAGTGTGAGTGGGTGTTTGTGTGGGGGGAGGGGAGTATGTGTGGGTCTGTGTGTGGGTGTGTGTGTGGGGGGGGAGTGTGTGTGGGTCTGTGTGTGGGTGTGTGTGTGGGTGGGGGGGGAGTGTGTGTGGGTCTGTGTGTGGGTGGGTGGGGGGGAGTGTGTGTGGGTCTGTGTGTGGGTGTGTGGGTGGGGGGGGAGTGTGTGTGGGTCTGTGTGTGGGTGTGTGTGTGTGGGTGGGGGGGGAGTGTGTGTGGGTGGGGGGGAGTGTGTGTGGGTGTGTGTGTGTGTGTGGGTGGGGGGAGTGTGTGTGGGTCTGTGTGTGGGTGTGTGTGTGTGGGTGGGGGGGGAGTGTGTGTGGGTCTGTGTGTGGGTGTGTGTGTGGGTGGGGGGGGAGTGTGTGTGGGTCTGTGTGTGGGTGGGTGGGGGGGAGTGTGTGTGGGTCTGTGTGTGGGTGTGTGTGTGTGGGTGGGGGGGGAGTGTGTGTGGGTCTGTGTGTGGGTGTGTGTGTGTGGGTGGGGGGGGGAGTGTGTGTGGGTCTGTGTGTGGGTGTGTGTGTGGGTGTGGGGGAGTGTGTGTGGGGGGGGAGTGTGTGTGGGTCTGTGTGTGTGGGTGGGGGGGAGTGTGTGTGGGTCTGTGTGTGTGGGGGTGGGGGGGAGTGTGTGTGGGTCTGTGTGTGTGGGGGTGGGGGGGAGTGTGTGTGGGTCTGTGTGTGGGTGTGGGGGAGTGTGTGTGGGGGGGGAGTGTGTGTGGGTCTGTGTGTGGGTGGGGGGGAGTGTGTGTGGGTCTGTGTGTGTGGGGGTGGGGGGGAGTGTGTGTGGGTCTGTGTGTGTGGGGGGAGGTAGTGTGTGTGGGTCTGTGTGTGTGTGTGTGTGTGTGGGGGGGTAGTGTGTGTGGGTCTGTGTGTGTGGGTGGGGGGGAGTGTGTGTGGGTCTGTGTGTGGGGGTGTGTGTGTGGGTGGGGGGGTGTGTGTGTGGGTCTGTGTGTGGGTGGGGGGGGAGTGTGTGTGGGTCTGTGTGTGTGTGTGTGGGGGGGGTGTGTGGGTCTGTGTGTGTGTGTGGGGGGGTGTGTGTGTGGGTCTGTGTGTGTGTGTGGGGGGGGAGTGTGTGTGGGTCTGTGTCTGTGTGTGGGGGGGAGTGTGTGTGGGTGTGTGTGTGGGGGTGTGTGTGTGGGTCTGTGTGTGGGTCTGTGTGTGGGGGGGGTAGTGTGTGTGGGTCTGTGTGTGTGTGTGGGGGGGTAGTGTGTGTGGGTCTGTGTGTGTGGTTGGGGGGGAGTGTGTGTGGGTCTGTGTGTGGGGGTGTGTGTGTGGGTGGGGGGGGAGTGTGTGTGGGTCTGTGTGTGTGGGGGGGGTGTGTGTGTGGGTCTGTGTGTGTGTGGGTGGGGGGGTGTGTGTGGGTCTGTGTGTGTGTGGGGGGGGGTGTGTGTGTGGGTCTGTGTGTGTGTGGGGGGGGGAGTGTGTGTGGGTCTGTGTGTGTGTGGGGGGGGGAGTGTGTGTGGGTCTGTGTGTGTGTGGGGGGGGTGTGTGTGTGGGTCTGTGTGTGTGTGGGGGGGGGAGTGTGTGTGGGTCTGTGTGTGTGCGGGTGTGTGGGGGGGAGTGTGTGTGGGTCTGTGTGTGTGTGGGGGGGGAGTGTGTGTGGGTCTGTGTGTGTGTGGGGGGGGGAGTGTGTGTGGGTCTGTGTGTGTGGGGGGGGGAGCGTGTGTGGGTCTGTGTGTGTGTGGGTGGGGGGGAGTGTGTGTGGGTCTGTGTGTGTGTGGGGGGGGGGAGTGTGTGTGGGTCTGTGTGTGTGTGGGGGGGGGAGTGTGTGTGGGTCTGTGTGTGTGTGGGGGGGGGAGTGTGTGTGGGTCTGTGTGTGTGGGGGGGGGAGTGTGTGTGGGTCTGTGTGTGTGTGGGTGGGGGGGAGTGTGTGTGGGTCTGTGTGTGTGTGGGGGGGGGAGTGTGTGTGGGTCTGTGTGTGTGTGGGTGGGGGGGAGTGTGTGTGGGTCTGTGTGTGTGTGGGGGGGGAGTGTGTGTGGGTGTGTGTGTGGGTGTGGGGGGGGTGTGTGTGTGGGTGGGGGGGAGTGTGTGTGGGTCTGTGTGTGTGGGTGGGGGGGAGTGTGTGTGGGTCTGTGTGTGTGTGTGGGGGGGGGAGTGTGTGTGGGTCTGTGTGTGTGTGTGGGTGGGGGGGAGTGTGTGTGGGTCTGTGTGTGGGTGTGTGTGTGTGAAAAGCAGAGAGTATCTCAGCCTCACATTAGGAAGAAATACAAGTCAGGCAACAAAGACAAAGTTTATTTTATTTGGCTACATTTGTAACAGGCAAGGTTTCAGATTCAGCAGCATCTTGATGTTGGACACACAAGGGAACAGCCCCTGATCCTACACAACTGTGCAAAAACTTTGTGTTAACACTTGGCTCCGACTGAGGGCAGTTTCAGTGGCCCAGTGGCGAGAGCTGGTAGCCTAAACAGGAGAGCCTTGCCAGAGTTCAGCGTTCCTTTTCTTTGGTCTCTGCTCAAACTCTGCCCGAGTAGCAACAGTCACTGCGTGTGTGTGGGTTCAGACTCAAAATTAACGCACCCCCACCACCCCAGCCGGTCTTACCATCAATTATCTCCGGCTCATTGCGGTTCTGGGACATCACCACCGTCCACTGGGGTAGGGAGCGAGTGAGAAAACTAACCCTCACCCCCTTCCAGCCCACCCATCCTTCCCAAAAACCCCCCCAGACTTGGGTCACTGTCTGTGTGGAGTCTGCACGTTATCCCCGTGTCCGCGTGGGTTTCCTCCGGATACTCCGGTTTCCTCCCACAGTCCAAAAGACGTGCTGGTTAGGGCGCATTGGCCATGCTAAATTCACCCTCAGTGTACCCGAACAGGCACCGGAGTGTGGCGACTAGGGGATTTTCACAGTAACTTCATTGCAGTGTTAATGTAAGTCTTACTTGGGACTAATAAACAAACTTTAATTTAAGACATTCCCTCCAATTTCCCCTAACAGCCTCCCCGCTCCCCCATAAGTGAAGCTTTAAATGTAAATGTTTAGTTATTAGTTAATCTCAAAGATTCACTTTGTGCCGACGGCGAACTGTCAGGACCTCGATAAATCTCTGAAGATCACAAGTTAAAAACCAGGGAGGTTTGTAAAAAGGCAACGGGATACTTGACTTTATTAACCTGCGGGAGGGTAAAGTACAGGAGCCAGGGAAGATTTTGCTGATATTTAAAAATCACTGGTCAGGACTCAGCTGAGGCCCCTCAATCCAATTCCAGACCCCACTCCAGGAGGGATGTTGTGGTCTTAGAATTATTATAGAATCCCTACAGTGTAGAAGGCCATTCGGCCCTTTGAGTCTGTGCACTGACTCTTACCTAGGCTTCCCACGTATTAACCCAGCTAATCCCCCCAACCTGATTTACACATCTGCGGATACTAAGGGGTAATTTAGCACAGCCAATCCACCTACACATCTTTGGACATTAAGGGGCAATTTACCACGGCTAATCCACCTAACCTGCACATCTTTGGACATTAAGGAGATATTTAGCACGGCCAATCCATTTAACCAGCACATCTTTTGGACTGTGGGTGGAAACTGGAGCACCCGAAGGAAACACACGCAGATAAGATGGAAACTCCACACAGACAGTGACCTGAGGCTGGGAAATCGAACCTGGGTCCCTGGTGCTGTGAGGCGGCAGTGCCTAACCACTGTGCTATCGTGCTTAGGAGAGGCCACAGAGGAGATTTATATCAGGGAGCAGGCATGAGAGGCTTCAGTCAATGTGGAGAGACTGGAGAAGCTGGGATTGTTCTCCCCGGAGCAGGAGCAGGTCAAGGATAAATTGCACAGAAATGGTCAAAATTATGGAGGGTTTTTATAGAGTGAATGAGAAGATAGCACCTCCAGTGGCTGGACAGTTGGTAATGAGAGGCACAGAGATCAAAGATAATTGGGAAATAAATCAGAACAGCAATAAGCAGTGACTTTACACAAGGGCAGCAGAAGCAGATTCAATAATAACTTTCAAAAGAGAACTGGAAAAATAACTTGAAATGGAGAAACTTTTTTTATTCATTCATGGGACACGGGTGTCTCTGGCTGGGCCAGCATTTATTACCCATCCCTAATTGCCCTTGGAGGGCAGTTGAGAGTCAACCACATTGCTGTGGCTCTAAAGTCACATGTAGGCCAGACCGGGTAAGGACGGCAGATTTCCTTCCCTAAAGGACATTAGTGACCCAGATGGGTTTTTCTGGCAATGGTTTCATGGTCATCAGTAGGTTCTTAATTCCAGATTTTCTTTTTATTGAATTCAGATTCCACCATCTGCCGTGGCGGGATTCGAACCCGGATCCCGGGCGGGGAGGTGGAGGGGGGGGAGGCAGATCTGGGGCTGGTTGAGGGAGGTGGGACTGGGGTGGGGGAGGGTGGCACTCTAGGGGGTTCTGTGAACAAAGGCCCAGGTTAAGCAATGGGGAGGAGGGAACCAGGTGGTGGGGACAGGGTGGTTGGGGGGGGGGGGGGTAACAGGCCAGTCGGAGGTATCCCCGGTAGGAGGGGTGAGGAAGTTGGGGAAATTCCAGGAGGGGCAGAGAGCAGTTTCGGAGGGCAGTTTACGAGGAAATGGGTTTGGGGTTTAGATTGCCTGACACACACGCACAATCCCCGGGGAGGGTCACTGCCTCTCCCAGCCAAAGGCCTTTAAGAGCAGTTTGTGATGGGTGACATCTCCTGTTTAGGCTAACACACCCACACACCAGTGCAACCATTCACTTATTTACAATATATTTACAGCATACTCACCGGAGCTGGACACAAATACACTGCCCATGGCCCAAAGAGCCAAAGCACACTCACATCATCAGAATTTTCAGATCAGTCTGTACATACAATCCAACAATCTCCAGTGCAAATATTCTTCAAGACAGTCAACATCAGAAAGCAGCTACACAGAGAGGGGGAGGGGGGGAGAGTGTGGTGGGGGGGGGGGGGGGGGGGGGAGAGAGAGGGGGGGGGGGGGGGGAGAGAGTGGGGGGGGAGAGAGTGGGGGGGGGAGAGAGTGGGGGAGGAGAGAGTGGGGGGGGAGAGAGTGGGGGGGGAGAGAGTGGGGGGGAGAGGAGTGGGGGGGGGAGAGAGCGCGAGGGGGGGAGAGAGCGCGAGGGGGGAGAGAGGCGAGGGGGGGAGAGAGCGCGAGGGGGGAGAGAGCGCGAGGGGGGGAGAGAGCGCGAGGGGGGGAGAGAGCGCGAGGGGGGGAGAGAGCGTGGGGGGGGAGAGAGCGCGAGGGGGGAGAGAGCGTGGGGGGAGAGAGCGCGAGGGGAGGAGAGAGCACGAGGGGGGAGAGTGGGGGGGGGAAGAGAGTGAGGGAGGGGAGAGAGTGAGAGGGGAGAGAGTGGGGGGGGAGAGTGGAGGAGAGAGAAATCAGGACATGCGTATGTGTGTGGGTGTGTGTGTTTGTGAGTGTGTGTGTGGGTGTGTGTGGGTGAGAGAAAGGGTCGAGGAACGAGAGAGAGATTGAGAGCAGCAAGTGAGGGGTGGGTGCAAGTGAGAGAGAGGGGTGGGTGGGAAGGACGCGGGAGTGAGTGGGTGAGTGAGCGACAGACTCGGGTAGATGGCAAATCTGAGAACAGGAAGGTTTGAAATGTGAGATGGAGGAAGAGACACATTGGGGCGAAATTCTCCCGCCTGCCACAGGGACGGTTGTGCCCACGACATGGACCAGACCTAAGATCCATTGGCCTCAGATGGGATTTTCCAGTCTGGGGGGGGGCGGGGGGGGGGGAGGCGTGGTGAGTGCGGCTGGAAACTCCCACCCAGACACGGGAGTGAAAAAGAGGAGGAAGGAGAGAGAGAGAATGAGTGAGTGGGAGATAAAGACAGGGACGGTGAGAGAAATTGACAGACCGGTGTTTGTATCGGGAGTGTGATGTCTCAGAGTGAGTGGGGACCTCAGTTTAATGTTCAGTCTGAGGGTGACACAGCCGCGCTCAAACTGCTCCAAGCCACAGGGTGGTGGTACGAGCAGTGACTGTGTGGCTGTGATAACCACCACAGCACAAGGCTGTAAACATCAGCCTCACTGATATAAACTGGCTGTGTGGCCCCAGAGGTGTCCCACTGCCACTCGCGCACAGCCTGGACTCAGTCCCCAGCAATCCACTCCTGCCCCTGAACCAGGAGGTCAGGAACAGTGAGCGTGCTGCACTGTGAGTTTGTTACTCAGTGACAGAGCGCAGGCGCGGAGAGAACTCCGCTGGACCCCACACACTGGGACCAGATTCCATTCCATCACCCTGGAATTCCTGGTCTGTCTGTGTAACATCCCGGACAGACCCATATCAATCAGTGTCACCACAGGGCACACACTTCCCAGATTAAACTCTTCATGGCAAAAAGACAATAACACTGGAATATTTAAACTCTTAGACTGAGGTAGGATCCCACTCACCATCAGGAGGAAATCTCATTTATCTTTATCCTATTGTATTCCCTGTAACCCACCTCCCCATGTCTCCCCCAACTCTTTCCCCTGCTCCCCTCAAAACTCTCCCCCACTCCCCTCCCCTGTTGCCCCACAAACACTCTCCCCCCCACCCTCTCACTCGTCACTGTCCTACTCTCTCCTCCTTCTACCCATCTCCCCTCCCCACTTGGTGCCCCCTCCCCCCACCCACTGAATCTCTACCCCACACGTTCTTCTCCCCAACCACCTCCCCACCATCACCCCCCCCCCCCCCCCCGCCCCCCCGCAAGGCCCAACACCCTCCCCGACCATCACGGATGGACAATCGCAGACAGAGATCCAACCACAAATGCTGCTACAGAGCTGACGCAAAACTGCGAGCGGCCAATGCCTCCAACCCCAAACCTCCCCCATAAACCCCAGCGACCCCCCCATAAACCCCAGCGACCCCCCCCATAAACCCAGTGACCCCCCCATAAACCCAGTGACCTCCGCCATAAACCCCAGTGACCCCCCCATAAACCCAGTGACCTCCCCCATAAACCCCAGCGACCTCCCCCATAAACCCCAGTGACCTCCGCCATAAACCCCAGTGACCCCCCCATAAACCCAGTGACCCCCCCATAAACCCAGTGACCTCCCCCATAAACCCCAGTGACCTCCCCCATAAACCCCAGTGACCTCCCCCATAAACCCCAGCGACCTCCCCCATAAACCCCAGTGACCTCCGCCATAAACCCCAGTGACCCCCCCATAAACCCAGTGACCCCCCCATAAACCCAGTGACCTCCCCCATAAACCCAGTGACCTCCCCCATAAACCCCAGCGACCTCCCCCATAAACCCCAGCGACCCCCCCATAAACCCCAGTGACCTCCCCATAAACCCCAGTGACCCCCCCATAAACCCCAGTGACCCCCCCATAAACCCCAGTGACCCCCCCCATAAACCCCAGTGACCCCCCCATAAACCCAGTGACCTCCCCATAAACCCCAGCGACCCCCCCATAAACCCCAGTGACCTCCCCCATAAACCTGTGACCTCCCCCATAAACCCCAGTGACCCCCCCATAAACCCCAGTGACCCCCCCATAAACCCCAGTGACCCCCCCATAAACCCAGTGACCTCCCCCATAAACCCCAGCGACCCCCCCATAAACCCCAGTGACCTCCCCCATAAACCCCAGCGACCCCCCCATAAACCTGTGACCCCCCCCATAAACCCCAGTGACCCCCCATAAACCCCAGCGATTCCCGCATAAACCCAGACGGAACCAACAAGCGAACCGTTGACCAGCCTGGAATGGGAAGGAGAGTCCGCACCCAGGTGACTCCCTCCCCCCCAGTTCCCTCTTCAGGCTCCCTTCCTGGGGATTTGGAGGGGGAACAGCGGAGTACAGAAGGGGGAATCGGGGGAGGGGGGGGAAATATGAAACCACCGCCACTCCCCACCCTGAGGGGAAAAACAACCGGCTTTCTAGAAAGATAACAGAGTTGGTTAGAAAATTGAACGGGAAGCCGAGATCCACCTTGGGAACGATACAAGGACAATCAGCTCGGTCTAAAGGTTACAGAATCCATCGAAGGTTGGAGTGCCAGCCGCAGGTTACTGACCTACACTTTGTGCAAATATAAAACGTGCCTCGTTTTCCGGCGCAAGCAGCCATCTCGTCGCACTCTGGCCACCGCCTGCCAACCGCGGGAACGCAGCCATCCAATGAGGTTTGAGGGACGTTTCCGGTGACGGGAACACTTATCGCTAAGCTATCCTAATGGGAAATCCTGGAGGAGCTAACCGTTCCTATGGCGACACACACAATCACTGGGGTTATAAATAAGGAACCGTGGTTTTCCCTTTTGAGGAAAACGAACAAAAACTCTTCGGTGGACGGACGGGAATCTCCACTCGCCGCTTTCCCGGATTAACAACTCAAACTGCGATCCCTGAAAAACCCCTCGGCTGCCAAGGCTTCCCGGAAAGTCACCGTCAGCGAGTTTGCTGTCACGTCAGTCACTGTGACACTGCCGAGGGGGACGGCGGGATGCCAGCCAACCGGGATCGAGCCGGCTGTCCCGACTGGAGAGGTCGCGCCTGCGGACAAGACGGAAAAGACAGGCGGAGTTTGAAATTCCTTCCATCCGACCCTCTCCCACAATCCACATCCCAGTTAGCGCCGAGTCTCCAGCAACCCCCCATAAAACCCAAAGACCCCCCCCCAATAAACCTCAGCGACCCTCTCCTTCCCCCCATAAACCCCAGTGACCCCGCTCCATCCTCCATAAACCCCGGCGACCCCTTCCCTCCCCCATAAACCCCAGCGAACCCCTCCATAAGCCCCAGCGACCCCCCTCCCCCATAAACCCCAGTGATCGCCCCCCTCTTCCCTCCCCCATAAACCCCAGCGAACCCCTCCATAAACCCCGGCGACCCCCCTCCCCCATAAACCCCAGTGATCGCCCTCCCCCTTCCCTCCCCCATAAACCCCAGCGAATCCCCTCCATCCTCCATAAACCCCGGCAACCCCCCATAAACCCAGCGACCCCCCCACCCATAAACCCCAGTGATCCCCCCTCCCTCCCCCATAAACCCCAGGGAACCCCCTCTCTTGCCCAAGGCAATTTTCACAGTAACTCCATTGCAGTATTAATGTAGACCTACTCGTGATACTAGTAAGTAAACTTTAAAAGGAGAGGGCTGGGGTGGGACGGGGGCTGGGGCAGGCACGGGAGAGGGGTGGGGGGTGGGGCAACAGGGGGAGGGTAAGGGAAGCAGTGGGGGTAAGGGGGCGGGCGTGAGAGAGAGAGAGCGCAAGAAGTGGGGGGGTGCGGGTGTGAGAGAGAGAATGGAGGAGGGAGAGAGAAGGATGGAGAAGAGGGAGTTGAGGAGAGGGCGAGACGGCGGGGGGGGGGGGGGGGGGGGGGGGGGGGGGGGGGGGCGGTGCGCGGGTGGTGTGGGGAGATTGCGGAGCACCAGTTTAACAAAAGGCAGCGATACTGAGGATGGGATAGAGAGCGGGACATATCCAGCAGGGGTCAGGAGGTGTGGGGCTCGGGGCAGTTACTCGTTCCAATCGGTTATGGTGAGGTGTCCGGGAGGAGTGAGCCAGGATAGGTCGGTGAGGATGGGAGTGAGGGCAAAGCAGGGGGGGGACACCCATGAGGAGGAATGGGGAGGGGAAAGAGTGCGGGATTGTTCTGACCAGGGGTGTCACTTCCAAAGGGGGTGGGAGAGGGGGAGCAGGGCTCGGAACACAAGAGGGGGTTTCCTGAGGGTTAATGATCATTAATATGGGACTGAGGAGGAGGCCATTCGGCCCTTCGAGCCTGCTCAGCAATTCAATAATCGTGGCTAATCCGTCTGCAGCCACAATGCCATGTTCCTGTCCTCACTGACTGGCATCTCAGCCTCACCACAAAGCCAACAGGAAGAGAAAGCCTGCATTTATATAGCATCCAACAAGAGACTAGCAGCGAGCGGTGATGCACGTATTGGAGATCACCTGTCCCTCACTCACCCTCCGTCGCATCCGGAAAGCTCTCACTTTGCAACTCCTCGTCCTCAGACTCGGAATCTGGGAATTTCCCGCCCAGATCCCGTCCGGTGTCCTCTTCCGAACACTCGCTGGCCCCGTGAACCTCAGCAATGCTGGGAGCTCGGGCAGAGCCGGGCTTGGTGGCCAGCTTAAAAAACTTGTGCTTCCGGCTGAGGGAAAACTGGATCCTTTTCCCATTCTCCCCGCCATCCCGCGGAGCGAGCCCGGACACCGAGGTCCCGTCAAACCGCCTGGACAGAGACAGCCGCAACTTTCCCTTCTCCTTCAGCTTGTCCGCGCTCCGGAGGTCCATCCCATAAATCCGCTGGTAAGAAGAAAACATAATGCAAATCAAACTAAATCTTTCAGCCCTTCAAAGACCTTTCTTTTCTTGTTATTCACCCCAATACTTATCGCTCATTCCTTCATCGTTCCATAAGAACATAAGAAATAGGGGTGAAGCCAGGATCTAAACCCACCAGAAAGAAAAACTTGCATTGATATAGCACCTTTCACAACCTCAGACCAACCCAAAGCACTCACAGCCAATGAAATGTAGCTCCCATTCCAATTCAGCAGACGCGACAGGAAACTTGTGCGCAGCAAGATCCCACCAATATCAATGTGATAATGACCAGATGATCTGATTATCTTTGGTAGTCTGATACAACTGAACACAGGATCAAGAGGAGGCCCCTATAATTCCCAGTCTTCTCTTTACCCTCCTTGTTAAATAGTGGGATGACATTAGCTACCCTCCAATCTGTAGGAACTGTTCCAGAGTCTATAGAAGCTTGGAAGATGACCACTAGTGCATCCAATATTTCTAGGACTATTTCCTTAAGTACTAAATGAAGAATATCAGGCCCTGGGGATTTATCCACCTTCAATCTGATCAGTTTCTCTAACACCATTTCTCTATTCATAATGATCTCTGTCAGTTCCTCCCTCTCACTAAACCTTGTGCCACAACATTTCTGGTGTATTATTTGTGTTTTCCTTTGTGAGGACAGAATGAAAGTATGTATTTAGTTGATTTGCCATTTCTTTATTTCCCATTATAAATTCTTCCATTTCTGACTGTAAGGGACCTACACTTGCCTTCACCAATCTTTTTCTCCTCACACACCTAAAGGTTTCTATATTGCCCACAATCTTACTCCCATACTCTAGTTTCCAATTCTTAAATCAATTCCTTGGTTCCCCTTTGCTGAATTCTAAACTGCTCCCAATCTCCAGGGCTGTTGTTTTTGCTGTATGCTCCTTGCTTGGATCCAATGCCATCTCGAATTTCCCTTGTAAGCCATGATTTGGCCACCATCCCAGGGCCAGACAGGAACAAACAACTGTTGGAATTCACCCTTGCGCTCCCTGAATGTTTGCCATTGCCTATCCACTATCATTTCCCAATCCATCATAGCCAACTCGCACCTCGTACAATCATAGTTTCCTTTATTAAGATTCAGGACCCTAGTCTCAGAATCATTTGGAGCTTCTCGACAATGTGACAGCGCCATGGTCTCTTCCAACGATCCCAGCTGTTTGTTGGTGCAGGCCCCATGAGCCGAATGGCCTCCTTCTGCACTGTGGGGATTCTATGGGACCTTCTCCCCGGTCTGGCCCATGGGCCTCTATGCAAAGTGGGCGTTGCCAATGAGTAAAGAGTTGGGAGAGGGGCAGGGTGGCTATTTGGTTATTGGCCCATGGGGGGAGATAAATGGGACGATTGTTAATTTCCTGGTTAACCCTCTCACCGTCAGGACATCAAACCTTACCTGCAGTAGGTATCTTTTTGGTTTGGGGCCTCGCTTCCTGTATCCTAGTGCACGGTCTCGCTGCTCCCTGGGTAGGGGAAAAAAAACGTGAAAAGAGGGTCAAATTCAACAGAGGAAACAAGAAAAATATCATTGCTAACTATAGTAACGGGCCTACAGGTTCACAGGGAATCTGAGGCCTGTAACCACAGTAATGGGCCTACAGGCTCGCAGGGAATCTGAGGCCTGTAACCATAGTAACAGGCCTACAGGCTCACAGGGAATCTGAGGCCTGTAACCATAGTAACAGGCTACAAGGTTCACAGGGAATCTGAGGCCTGTAACCATCGTATTGGGCCTACAGACTCTCAGGGGATCTGAGGCCTGTAACCATAGCAATGGGCTTACAGGCTCACAGGGAATCTGAGGCCTGTAACCATAGTAACTGGCTACAGGCTCACAGGGAATCTGAGGCCTGTAACCATAATATTGGGCCTACAGGCTCACAGAGAATCTGAGGCCTGTAACCATAGTAATGGGCCTACAGGCTCACAAGGAATCTGAGGCCTGTAACCGTAATATTGGGCCTACAGGCTCACAGGGAATCTGAGGTCTGTAACCACAGTAACGGCCTACAGGCTCAGAGGGAATCTGAGGCCTGTGGTTTCAACCCCAAGCCTGTTGTGAGGAAGCAAACTGAAGAGTCAAGCAATTAATTCCTGAATCTAACAAATTATTTGAGAGTTTCAGCGTGCCTTTTATTGGAAAAAGGAAATTGTTCTCAGGATGTGCTCTGACAGGGTGAAGATTTCTAGTTCCTATGTTCTGAGTTGCCCTGAGGAGCTAAGTGGCCAACATAATTCCCATGCCTCCCAGGCAATGAAGATCTTGTTGCTTGATTTTATCTTTGGATTTTTGGTACTGAGGATGGCAAGAACAGCATCAATGCTGCGTGGGACTGGAATCACTTATAGTCCAGAACAGGTAAGGCTGACAGCTTAGAATCATAGAGGTTTACAGCATGGAAACAGGCCCTTCAGCCCAACTTGTCCATGCCGCCCTTATTTTTTTAAAACACCTAGCTAATCCCAATTGCCCGCAATTGGCCCATATCCCTCTATACCATCGTATCTATATAACTATCTAAATGTTTTTTAAAAGATAAAATTGTACCCTACTATTACCTCTGGCAGCTTGTTCCAGACACTCATCACCCTCTGTGTGAAAAAATTGCCTCTCTGGACACTTTTGTATCTCTTCCCTCTCACCTTAAACCTATGCCCTCTGATTTTAGACTCCCCTACCTTTGGGAAAAGATATTGGCTATCTACTTCTCTACGCCTCTCATTATTTTATAGACCTCCATAAGGTCACCACTCAGTCTCCTACACTCCAGAGAAAAAAGTGCCAGTCTATCCAGCCTCTCCATATAACTCAAGCCATCAAGTCACAGTAGCATCCTTGTAAATCTTTTCTGCACTCTTTCTAGTTTAATAATATCCTTCCTATAATAGGGTGACCAGAATTGCACACAGTATTCCAAGTGTGGCCTTACCAATGTCTTGTACAACTTCAACAAGACGACCCAACTCCTGTATTCAATGTTCTGACCGATGAATCCAAGCATGCCGAATGCCTTCTTCACCACTCTGTCCACCTGTGACTCCACTTTCAAGGAGCTATGAACCTGTACCCCTAGATCTCTTTGTTCTGTAACTTCCCCCAATGCCCTACCATTAACTGAGTTAACTTCTCTCCCCGAACAGATATTGATGAACCAGTTGGTTTTTGGGACGATCTGAAAGTTTCTCGGGCACTGTTCCAGATCCCAGCATTTTATTTCCCGATTTTTAAAACTGAATTAGGATTCCCAGACTATCCACAGTGGGGATTTGAACTCACACTCCTGGAGTGACTGGTTCAGTATTAGGCCTCTGCTCCGATATCACCTACAGCCCCATTGACCAGTGAGAGTTGGGAGCAGAGTCAGCTGGACAGCAGGCTGTGATCAGAGGCAGCTTCGGGAAGTTAACACAAACCCAGCTGCTTTCCTGAGTTACTCGAGTCAGTGTTGGCCAGATTTTAAAAATTCCAGTTCAACAATTTGGTGTGGTTGTATTAGGATTCGAGGTGACCAAATTTAATTGTAATAAAGTATCCCCCAACATACACCCACACACACACACCCACACATCCCCCAACACACACACCCACACACATCCCCCAACACACACAGATATACACACACACACATACACACATGCACAGATTATACGTACATTCGTACACACATGCACACACACACAGATAGACACACACATGCAGATATGTGCATGCACACATGCATGCGCACACATAGATACACACATGCACATACTCAGACACATGTATATGCACGCACAGACACACACGTACATATATGCACACACACACATGCAGAGATACACACGCACAGATACGCACTCATACATGCATACACAGAGGCATATGGACATTCACATATACTCACATATAGAGATATCCACACACACACGCATGGATGCACATCCACACACACACACACCGCCCCCCACACAGATACACACATACACACACCCAGACAGATACACATACAGCTCCAGCAGTCAATGGGTTAAACAACAAGGTTAAAGTGCAGCCCTGGTGCTTCTTACTTTTCCTCATAAGCCATGACGAGTCGTGGATCCAGGATATGATCCTCGGGTTCCCACGTACTGTATCTGGAACAGAAACAAAGGCAGGGCTCAGACTGTCAGCCCTAACAACCCACTGGCAGCTTAAACACAGCAACTTCACATTTCCCCAGCATCTAATTCCGGACATTCAGAAACACTTTACAGCCAATCAGCTGCTTCCTGCAGAGTGGTTGTACCGAGAGATAGAATCCCTACACTGCAGGAGGCCATTCGGCCCATCGAGTCTGCATCGACCACAACCCCACCCAGGCCCTATCCCCATAACCCTAGCTAGTCCCTCTGACACTATGGGGCAATTTAGCACGGCCAGTCCACCTAACCCACACGTCTTCGGAATGTGGGAGGAAACCGGAGGAAACCCACGCAGACACGGGGAGAACGTGCAAACTCTGCACAGTCACCCAAACCAGGAATTGAACCCGGGTCCCTGGCGCTGTGCTAACCACTGTGCCATTGTAACAAGGAAAAACAGCAGGTAGAGAGTGCACAACAAGATCCCATAAACAGCAATGTGATGTTGAAGGATAAGTAAGGGCCCTAGGACAGATGGGGTGGGGAGAGATTGACGAAGGTGGTCTCCATCCCTGCTTCTCAAGGTACATTTGGATCTTTATAGCCACTCAAGAGAGATGTGTTTGGGGTTCGCTGCTCCTCTGGAGTCTCCAGGCTGGGTAACTGAATGTGCAGTCGACAGTTCTCACTGTGACTGACAACCTGACTTGGGAGCTCAGGCTCACACCGAACATTCCTGTCCCCCCCACCACGGGAATCCTAGTGGGAGGGACAGGGACCATGCAAAGGTCCACTGATCTGGGGTGGGATTTTAGGAGTGAGGGCAGCCGGAAAATCCCACCCTGAGAGTCTGGAGGTCAGCGAAGGAATGCACAGATATCAACAACTGTTCCAGAGGAGGTTTAATTGTAGCAGAGTGCAGACACTGAGAGAGAGAGAGAGAGAGAGAGACACTGACAGGCCGTTTTCTAACTAACCCTCCACAACTGACCCAAAATCTAAAATATCATCGCTTGTGCAGACTGTATTCCAGATTGTCCAAACCATCTCCAAATGAGAGAGAATCAAACTGGTCAGTTTCACAGTGAGGGGGGAGTGTTATAGTAAAAACTCAGATACTCAAATGTGTTCAGGGAATCAAAGCTCGCTCACTCGTTCACTCGCCCCATCGTTCCCCCTGTCCCCCACGACCACTACCTCTGGACTGCATGAATACTGCAGAGTGTAAACTGAGAAAAAAACATCACGTGACAAGCTCCAACCAGCAGCACAGCAGTTCCTGCACATCTACACACACACAACAGAAACAGAACGGGCGCTCACACACACAACACACACACACACAGAAGAGACACTCACACACACTCACACAGAACAGACACACACACACACTTGCACAGAATAGAGACACACAGACACACACACTCGCATAGAACAGAGACACACACACTCACACAGAACAGACACACACACACACACACACACTTGCACAGAACAGAGACACACACACACACAGAAACAGAACAGAGACACACACACACACAGAAACAGAACAGAGACACACACACACAGAAACAGAAGAGACACTTACACACACAACACAGACACACACACACTGACAACAAAGACACATATACACACACACAGACAACAGAGACACACACAAACAGACACACACACACAAAACAGAGACGCACACACATACACACACATACAACAGAGACACACACACAACACACATACATGGAACAGAGAGACACATAAACACACACACAGAACAGAGACAGGCGCACACACACATAACGGAGAAACGCAAGACGGAGGCGCATGCACGCAGGATGGAGACACGTACACAGTGTGTAGAGACATATTCTCACAAAACACACAGAAAAAAAGAAATGAAGAAATACACCCAGACGAGAACAGCAAGTGTGAGCTCACACACAATTAAGTGGCTGCCAGATTCTCTAAATTTACAACAGTGACTGCGCTTCAGGGTGTAAACTAACCAGCTGCACTGGGCTTTGCGATGTCCTGAGGATGTGTGAGGTGCTATAAAAATCCAACTACTTTCTTTCATTCTCCTAACTCACTGAATCACCCACTGCCTTCAACCACTTCACACTCATCACCCTCCCTGCCCTACTGGCAGCCGTCATAACACTGGGGTGACACGGCTTTGAGCACCCGCTCCGTCTCGCACTCACTCCACGTTCACACCGCGCTCTCTCCGTCTCCATGCCTGCTCCACCTCAGCACCAAGCAGTCACCTCCAATGTGCTCAAGTGTCAATCCTTGTTCCATTCAGCCCTTCCTAATACAGATGTTTGATATTCAACTACAGAATGAGACCATCGCTGGCTAGGCCAGCATTTACTGCCCAAACCTAATTGCCCCTTGAGAAGGAGGTGGGGAGGTGCCTTCCTGAACCGCTGCAGTCCATGTGGTGTAGGTACACCCACAGTGCTGTTAGGGAGGGAGTTCTAGGATTGTAACCCAGTGACAGTGAAGGAACGGCCGATATATTTCCAAGTCAGGACGGTGAGTGCCTTGGAGGGGAACTTGCAGGTGGTGGTGTTCCCCATGTATCTGCTGCCCTTGTCCTTCGAGATGGAAGTGGATTTGGAAGGTGCTGCCGAAGGTGTTCTAAAGTAAATATAAACTGTTGGAAATCATCGGCCCTCACCAAGCTACAAGGACACTCGTGTGGGACTGTACATCATGCAGTGCAGCTTTAATCAGACAGCAAGTTTATTAATCTTCAGCCTTATTACTGCTTGTCTGAGCAACAATCACATTTAGAGTGAGGATGGGGTGAGACAGTGGGTCAGCACCGCTGTCTCACAGCGCCAGGGACCCAGGTTCGATTCCCGGCTTGGGTCCCTGTCTGCGTGGAGTCTGCACGTTCTCCTCGTGTCTGTGTGGGTTTCCTCCAGGTGCTCTGGTTTCCTCCCACAGTCCAAAAGACGTGCTGGTTAGGGTGCATTGGCCATGCTAAATTCTCCCTCAGTGTGCCCGAACAGGCACTGGAGTGTGGCGATTAGGGGATTTTCACAGTAACTTCATTGCAGTGTTAATGTAAGCCGTATTATCAATAAGCGAATAAAATAAGCTGAATCTAGACTTGCAAAAGGCATCATGCGAAATTAAATGGAAAGCCCAATAGGAATAAGGTTATGGGAAGGCGGAGGAGACAGAGACACAGACAGAGAGACAGGGAGGGGTGAGTGGGTGGGAATGATGGAACTGATGATGAGACTGGTTACTTACTTGGGGGGCCATCCTTTCCACTTCACAAGGTATTCCACTCGACCCTTCAAAACAAAGACGGAACAGGTTGTCGTAAGACCAGAAGATGTAGGAGCAGGAGTAGGCCATTCAGCCCGTCGAATCTGCTGAGCCATTCTGTGAGATGCTGACTGATCTGACAGATTTTGGTCATAGAACCTAGTACAGTTCCCACGCGGATGCCAGACCGTGACAGTGTCAGTCACAGTGTACACGTGACACTGCATACTGTACACTCACAGTGTACATGCGACACATGCAACGTACACTCACAGTGTACACGTGCACCCTGCACCCTTATTCCCAACACGGGTCTGGTCAATGATGAGAGGCCAATTCCTGTGCTGTACCAGTCCTGGGAGTGTTTGATGGGGGACAGTGTAGAGGGAGCTTTACTCTGTATCTAACCCTGTGCTGTACCTGTCCTGGGAGTGTTTGATGAGGACAGTGTAGAGGGAGATTTACTCTGTATCTAACCCCGTGCTGTACCTGTCCTGGGAGTGTTTGATGAGGACAGTGTAGAGGGAGCTTTACTCTGTATCTAACCCCGTGCTGTACCTGTCCTGGGAGTGTTTGATGAGGACAGTGTAGAGGGAGCTTTACTCTGTATCTAACCCCGTGCTGTACCTGTCCTGGGAGTGTTTGATGGGGACAGTGTAGAGGGAGCTTTACTCTGTATCTAACCCCGTGCTGTACCTGTCCTGGGAGTGTTTGATGGGGACAGTGTAGAGGGAGCTTTACTCTGTATCTAACCCCGTGCTGTACCTGTCCTGGGAGTGTTTGATGAGGACAGTGTAGAGGGAGCTTTACTCTGTATCTAACCCCGTGCTGTACCTGTCCTGGGAGTGTTTGATGGGGACAGTGTAGAGGGAGCTTTACTCTGTATCTAACCCTGTGCTGTACCTGTCCTGGGAGTGTTTGATGGGGGGACGGTGTAGAGGGAGCTTTACTCTGTATCTAACCCCGTGCTGTACCTGTCCTGGGAGTGTTTGATGGGGGACAGTGTAGAGGGAGCTTTACTCTGTATCTAACCCCATGCTGTCCCTGTCCTGGGAGTGTTTGATGGGGACAGTGTAGAGGGAGCTTTACTCTGTATCTAACCCTGTGCTGTCCCTGTCCTGGGAGTGTTTGATGGGGACAGTGTAGAGGGAGCTTTACTCTGTATCTAACCCCGTACTGTACCTGTCCTGGGAGTGTTTGATGGGGACAGTGTAGAGGGAGCTTTACTCTGTATCTAACCCCGTACTGTACCTGTCCTGGGAGTGTTTGATGGGGACAGTGTAGAGGGAGCTTTACTCTGTATCTAACCCCGTGAGTGTTTGATGGGACAAGTAATCTCTGTAATATATAGTTCATTTGGACAGTTACTCCAGTCTGAAGTGCCACCCAGACTGGCCAGGACACACATTTAGCATCTGAATCAATTGAGGACATTGTGGGAATTTTCACATCCTGCCCACCATGGGGGGCGGAGTAGGGCAGGGGGCGGTGGGTGGATTTCCAGCCACATTCCCCAAAATCCGGGAATTCCCACCCATCAGGTCCGAAGCAGTATTTTTTATTCATTCCTGGGACATGGGCGTCTCTGGCTGGGCCAACGCTTATTGCCCATCTCTAGCTGCCCTTGGAGGGCAGTTGAGAGTCAACCACATTGCTGTGGCTCTGAAGTCACATGTAGGCAAGACCGGGGTAAGGACGGCAGATTTCCTTCCCTAAAGGAACCAGATGGGTTTTTTCAACAGTCGACAATGGTTTCATGGTCATCAGTAGATTCTTAATTCCAGATATTTTTTAATTTAATACAAATTCCACCATCTGCCACGGTGGGATTCGAACCCGGATCCCCAGAACATTAGCTGAGTTTCTGGATTAATAGTCCAGCAATAATACCACTAGGACATTGCCTCTCCCGTACAACAGTTGGTGAAGGGAAGTTAGTCCTTGCTCTTTAATCCTGTCAATCCAGTCCACACAGTCTTGTGTGTGCATTGCTGATCCCACCCATCTTTTGGCTTTGTCTTGGTTAAATTTGTAAATAAAATCTTGAGGTTTGGAAAGGAAGTTGCTTTTGATTTGGATAAGTTTGAAATCAGAACAGGCACACTGCCACTTGGGCTAGCAGCAAGTGAATGGGAGAATGTCCTCAGCCCTCGCAGACTTTCCTTGCAGAGCTGGAGGTGCCAATCAGCTGGGGAGAACGTACTGGGTCCTAGCCGGGGTCCAGCACAGAACCCCGTTCCCAGCGAACCAACCTCAGCCCCGGAATGGGGAGCGAGTGCCTGTGAATCCCCTGAGAATGCAGCCTGTAACACTGACTGTCTGTGTTAGTTACAACGGTGTCACACAGCAGACCCCAAGTTTAAACAATCTAACCCTGATCCAGACAGGAAAACTCAGAAATACTGTCCTAGGAACATTCTTGTTATTTACGAAACAGGAACTGTTACAAATTTGTGAAATACAACATCCAGTTTGTACTCAGTTTGATCACACAAACAGAAACGTCATCACCACACACACTGTTTCTCTGAGATTTTTACTACAGGATAAATACTGGCACAGCATGCTGGGAAAAGTCCCCATCTATTTCAAAACAACATGATTCTTCACAGCAAATACAGCCTCAGTTAGATCACACGTGAAAGACAGCACCTCTGGCAGCGCGGCGCTCCCTCAGCGCTGACCCTCTGACAGCGCGGCACTCCCTCAGCACTGCGCTCCCTCAGCGCTGACCCTCTGGCAGCGCGGCACTCCCTCAGCACTGCGCTCCCTCAGTGCTGACCCTCTGGCAGCGCGGCGCTCCTTCAGTGCTGACCCTCTGGCAGCGCGGCACTCCCTCAGCACTGCGCTCCCTCAGTGCTGACCCTCTGGCAGTGCGGCGCTCCCTCAGTGCTGACCCTCTGGCAGCGCGGCACTCCCTCAGCACTGCGCTCCCTCAGTGCTGACCCTCTGGCAGCGCAGCGCTCCTTCAGTGCTGACCCTCTGGCAGCACGGCACTCCCTCAGCACTGCGCTCCCTCAGTGCTGACCCTCTGGCAGCGCGGCGCTCCTTCAGTGCTGACCCTCTGGTAGCGCGGCACTCCCTCAGCACTGCGCTCCCTCAGTGCTGACCCTCTGGCAGTGCGGCGCTCCCTCAGTGCTGACCCTCTGGCAGCGCGGCACTCCCTCAGCACTGCGCTCCCTCAGTGCTGACCCTCTGGCAGCGCGGTGCTCCCTCAGTGCTGACCCTCTGGCAGCGCGGCACTGCCTCAGCACTGCGCTCCCTCAGTGCTGACCCTCTGGCAGCGTGGCACTCCCTCATGAACCCAGGACCTTTCGAGCCCAGCTGACACTTCAGCTGTAACCATACGTGCGATGACAGCACACTAACAGTCTAGATTGATACACCGAGAACAACCATGTGGGTGGGTGTCGCCAGCAGACAACCCCCCCCAAGGGGCAGAGAAATAAACATACGGCCTTGCTCATCAATATCCTGTGAAAGGGGAACTCCCTCCTGTTTCAAACCAACAACCACAACAGAAGGGAGGCAAACACATAGTTTGAGGGAGACAGCATCGTCACTCACATGATGAAGGAGCAGCTCTCTGAAAGCTAGTGGCTTGTGCTGCCAAATAAACCTGTTGGACATTAACCTGGTGTCGTGAGACTTCTTTCTGTGTTTACCCCAGTCCAACGGCGGCATCTCCACATCATTACCAAAAACAACAGCTGAGAGACCTGGCAAAGGGTCTGCTCACCGAACACTGCTCACACTTGCCCCAGACCCACACCCGCTCCAGACCCACGCTCACCCCAGATTCACGCCCATCCCAAACCCACATTTGCCCCAGACCCAATCACCAATCTGTACATTGCACTCTGAGATTGTCCACCTGTAATCTCAGCTTTCCACCCTTGCTGCCCACTGCCCACCAATACTGCACATTCTGGTCACTGGCCAATACAGGTACAGCACGGGGTTAGATACAGAATAAAGCTCCCTCTACACTGTCCCCCATCAAACACTCCCAGGACAGGTACAGCATGGGGTTAGATACAGAGTAAAGCTCCCTCTACACTGTCCCCCATCAAACACTCCCAGGACAGGTACAGCATGGGGTTAGATACAGAGTAAAGCTCTCTCCATTGAGCTGTCAAGTATTTGGTTTGACACTCTGTGTACAGGACTGTGAAGTCGGGTGCAATGCACTGCTGCTTATTTTGTTGTCGGCAGGTAAATAACTTGTCAGGTGATGCAGTGAAGGTGATAACCACTGGGACTGTGTCAGGGAAAATGAAACAAACACCTCGGCCAGGGGAGGAGGGAGGTTCAGAGTGGGATAATATCAGGAAGGATTACCGACTTCCTCCCTGTGTGAGAGCCATGGAGTCATAGAGTTTTACAGCACAGGAGGCCCTTCAGCCCATCGTGTCAGTGCTGGCCATCAAGCACCTATCAATACAAATCCCATTTTCCAGCACTTGGTCTGTAGCTGTGTACACGATGTGGTTTCAAGTGTGAGGAAACCAGTTGAACCCCATTCAGAACACAATCCCACTCTGAGCTAGCTGCTCCCCACACACTCCCAAACTCCAGGATGGTGAGTGACCCTGGCTACGTGTCACTGTGACTGGGGGCTGGCATTGTGATCCCAGGCTGGCTATTTGACTATTGGGGCTGCACAGGAAGAACGACTAGGTGATTCACTAATAGGAGAACCTTGAGGCCTGGTCTGAGCTCTTTATATTTTAATTAACCATCATTCCAACATCTCCCCAAATCTTACAGTGCATGGTGCCATATCCCCCCTTCAAATCCTTTGACAGTGCGGCACTCCCTCAGCACTGACCCTCTGACAGTGCGGCACTCCCTCAGCACTGACCCTCTGACAGTGCGGCACTCCCTCAGCACTGACCCTCTGACAGTGCGGCACTCCCTCAGCACTGACCCTCTGACAGTGCGGCACTCCCTCAGCACTGACCCTCTGACAGTGCGGCACTCCCTCAGCACTGACCCTCTGACAGTGCGGCACTCCCTCAGCACTGACCCTCTGACAGTGCGGCACTCCCTCAGCACTGACCCTCTGACAGTGCGGCACTCCCTCAGCACTGACCCTCTGACAGCGCGGCACTCCCTCAGCACTGACCCTCTGACAGTGCGGCACTCCCTCAGCACTGACCCTCTGACAGCGCGGCACTCCCTCAGCACTGACCCTCTGACAGTGCGGCACTCCCTCAGTACTGACCCTCTGACAGTGCGGCACTCCCTCAGTACTGACCCTCTGACAGTGCGGCACTCCCTCAGTACTGACCCTCTGACAGTGCGGCACTCCCTCAGTACTGACCCTCTGACAGTGCGGCACTCCCTCAGCACTGACCCTCTGACAGTGCGGCACTCCCTCAGCACTGACCCTCTGACAGTGCGGCACTCCCTCAGCACTGACCCTCTGACAGTGCGGCACTCCCTCAGTACTGACCCTCTGACAGCGCGGCACTCCCTCAGTACTGACCCTCTGACAGTTAAAACAAATCTGAACACAGGACATTCAACCTAGGCAAGAAGCACAAATCCATATCCAGCAACATGTGTACACAACATGCTGGAAAATCTCAGCAGATCTGATAGCATCTGTGGAGAGAGAACAGAGCCAGTGGTTTGAGTCTGAGTAGCACCTTGGAGCAGGAATCACTGCCTCTTTTTGATACACCCCAAACTTGGGCTTCTCTGCCTGCCTAACACTTCTCTTTAAACTGAGATGTACAGCAATAATTAAAGACAGGGGAACGAGAGTATAGTTCAGAGCAGGTTCAGATAGAAACCTGGGCTGCAGACCATCCTACTGATGCAGGCTGAAGTGAATAATTATCCTGAAGATTCTGGATAACTGGGATAAACAATCCCGCAGTTTGCTAATAGTGTGTAATCATGATCTCATCCTGCCCTGTGTTTGCATTGCTCTCTCTCTCTCTCTCTCTCTCTGTGTACCCCACATGTGCTGCCGTTATTAACTATCCAACAATTGACCAGTCCCTGATTAGAGTTGGGATCCAGCGCTGCTTCCTGTTCGCTGGATATTGCCTTGCTCCCTCCCATAGGTGCCTTTTAACAAGAGACAATTAATTGACTCATCAATCTTCTCACAATTGATTTAATTTCCAGTACTCCCCCCTCCCAAAACAAACAAATTCACAGGCAAAGTTCCAATCCCAAACTCAGTAAGAAGTCTCACAACACCAGGTTAAAGTCCAACAGGTTTATTTGGTAGCAAAAGCCACTAGCTTTCAGAGAGCTGCCCCTTCGTCAGTTAAGTTAACCTGGTGTTGTGAAACTTCTTACTGTGTTTACCCCAGTCCAATGCCAGCATCTCCCCATCAATCCCAAACTCCCAACACTGTGATCGGAACATCCCACTCCCCCCCCCAACCCTTTACAGTAACTGTCCAATCCCAAACTCCCAACACTGTGATCATAACCCCTCCATTCAGCCCCACTCCATCCTTCATACGGAGAATTACTATGACCATTTCCACTGTAACCCTCTCTCCCTCCTTCCTTCCTTCCCTGCTCTCTCACTCTCTCTCACTCCCTCCATTCCTCTGTAGCTGGCTGTGAGCTGGTTTGAGGGGGTTTTTGCACTGTCTATCCCTCTATCTTTGTGAATAACAGTTACCTGGTTTAATAAGTGGAGAGTGTGACTCCAGCAGATTTCCCTTTTGCCTGCTCACATCTGGAGGTGCTGACACATCTGGCAGCTACTGGTCACTTTCTGGTGCAGATGTGTGTGTGTGTGTGTGTGTGTGTGCGGGGGGGGGGAGCTGAGGGTTTTCTCACTAGTTGCTGGGCTCTACTGGGCTGAGCTGGACTCTGGGGCTGCCTCTGCTGGACTGGGTTGAGCTGCCGGGCTCTGGGGCTGGTTCTGCCTCTACTGGGCTGTGCTGGCCATTGCTATCTACCTGTTGGCTGGGCTGTGCTGGACTCTGGGGCTGCCTCTGCTGGACTGGACTGGGTTGAGCTGCTGGGCTCTGGGGCTGGAGCTGCCTCTGCTGGGCTGGGCTGTGCTGGGTTCTGGGCTGGGCTGGGTTCTGGGCTGTGCTGTTCTGGGCTGTGCTGGGTTCTGGGCTGTGCTGGGTTCTGGGCTGTGCTGGGCTGGGCTGTGCTGGGTTCTGGGCTGGGCTGTGCTGGGTTCTGGGCTGTGTTGGGTTCTGGACTGTGCTGGGCTGAGCTGGGCTGTGCTGGGTTCTGGGCTGTGCTGGGTTCTGGGCTGGGCTGTGCTGGGTTCTGGGCTGTGCTGGGCTGGGCTGTGCTGGGTGCTGGGTTCTGGGCTGTGCTGGGCTGGGCTGTGCTGGGTGCTGGGTTCTGGGCTGTGCTGGGCTGGGCTGTGCTGGGTGCTGGGTTCTGGGCTGGGTTGTGCTGTGCTGGGTTCTGGGCTGTGCTGGGTGCTGGGTTCTGGGCTGTGCTGGGTTCTGGGCTGTGCTGGGTGCTGGGTTCCGTGCTGGGCTGTGCTGGCCGTGCCTATCTACCTGTTGGCTGGGCTGTGCTGGGACCTATTGGGCTCTGGATCTGCCTCTGCTGGGCTGGGCTCTGGGTTGAGCTGGATTCTGGGGCTGGAGCTGCCTCTGCTGGGCTGGGGCTGAGGGCTGTCTGTCTGCAGTCTGTCTGTGTGTCTGTCTGCAGTCTGTCTGTGTGTCTGTCTGCACTCACCTTGCGGATGCGTTTCTTACTGATGTTCTCCACCGCGAACACTTGCTCCCCGATCGCTGACAGCTCCATACAGACAGCAGCCTCCCCGCTTCCTTCCTGCGCAACATTTTCACCCGCGCGTCCCCGACACCCTCTCTCCCTCTCCCACCGGGCACGCGCACCCGCTCCCGGGCACGCGCACCAGCCAAAGTTGCCCCAAGTCTCTCTCTGTGTATCAATCTGTAAACTTCACCCTTCCCCCGACCCCCAGCCCCATCCCCCATCCTCCAGCGCAGCCCCCCCTTCCCCATTCTCAACCCCAGCCCAGCCCCCACCACCCAGCCCCCATCCCCAGACCCCAACCCCTAACCCCATCCCCAGACCCCAACCCCTAACCCCATCCCCAGACCCCAACCCCTAACCCCATCCCCAGCCCCTAACCCCATCCCCAGCCCAGCCCCCCCTTCCCCATTCTCAACCCCAGCCCAGCCCCCACCACCCAGCCCCCATCCCCAGACCCCAACCCCTAACCCCATCCCCAGCCCAGCCCCCCCTTCCCCATTCTCAACCCCAGCCCAGCCCCCACCACCCAGCCCCCATCCCCAGACCCCAACCTCTAACCCCATCCCCAGCCCCTAACCCCATCCCCAGACCCCAGCCCCCAGCCCCATCCTGCAGCCCAGCTCCCCCCTTCCCCATTCTCAACCCCAGCCTCCATCCCCCAGTTCCCACCACCCAGCCCCCATCCCCCATCCCCAGCCCTAGCCCCAACCTCCAGCCCCATTCCCAGTCCCCGCCCCATTTCCCAGCTCCATCCTCCAGCCCCCATCCCCATCACCTTTCCTCCAGCCCCCATCCCCATGCAGATACCCCACAATAAAACACTGCAGTTGCTGGAAATATGAAATAAAAACAGAAAATGCTGGGAAGTTTAGGAGGTCTGGCAGAATCTTTTGTTTTTATTCATTTGTGGTACATGAGCGTCAGTGGCTGGCTGGCATTTATTACCCATCTCAAGATGCCCTTGAGAAGGTGGTGGTGACAACTAAGCGTCTCGCTCAGCCATTTCAGAGTCAACCACATTGCTGTGGCTCTGGAGTCACATATAGGCCAGACTGGGTAAGGACGGCAGATTTCCTCCCCTAAAGGGAACCGGATGGGTTTTTCCGACAATGGTTTCATGGTCATTAGTAGATTCTTAATTCCAGATATTTTTTATTGAATTCAAATTCCACCATCTGCTGTGGCAGGATTCGAACCCGCGTCCCCAGAACATTAGCTGAGTTTCTGGATTAATAGTCCAGCAATAATACCACTAGGCCGTCACCTCCCCTTTGTGGAGAGAGAAAAACAAGAACTAATGTTTTGAGTCCATGTGATTCTGCATTTACTTCCTTCACCAGATTAATCCTTGTGATGGCAGGATTGTCTTGTGAGGAAATTAGGTTGATATGTCCTAGAGTTCCAAAGAATAAGAGGCATTCTCATTGAGGCTTACAAAGTTCTTACAGGGTGGATTCAGATGTTAGCCCTGGTGCTGAGTCTGGTAAGAAGTCTCACGACACCAGATTAAAGTCCAACAGGTCTATTTGGTAACAAAAGCTACTGGCTTTCGGAGCGCTGCTCCTTCGTCAGGTAAGTTCTGTTCCCAAACAGTGAACTGTGTTACCAAATAAACCTGTTAGACTTTAACCTGGTGTTGTGAGACTTCTTATTGTGTTATCCCAGTCCAATGCCGGCATCTCCACATGCTGAGTCTAGAACCAGGAGGCACTGTATAAGGGGCAGGTTATTTAACACTGAGATGAGAAGGAATTTCTTCACTCAGTGTGTGTTGAATCTTTGGAATTCTCTACCCCTGAGAAAAGCCCAATCACTGAGCCTATTGAAGATAGAAATCTACAGATTTCTGGAGACTAATGACATCAAAGTTAAAAAGTTTATTTATTTATTCGTCACAAGTAGGCTTACATTAACACTGCAGTGAAAATCCCCGAGTCGCCACACTCCGGCACCTGTGCAGGTGCACTGAGGGAGAATTTAGCACAGCCAATGCACTTAACCTGCGCATCTTTGGAGTGTGGGAGGAAACCGGAGCACCCGGAGGAAACCCACACAGGCACGGGGAGAACGTGCAAACTCCACACAGACAGTGACCCAAGCCATGAATCGAACCCGGGTCCCTGGCACTGTGAGGCAGCAGCGCTAACCACTGTGTTGGGAAAAATGAATAGATTTAGGAAAGGTCACCCTTACTTAGGGTAAGAGCACATTTGCTGGAGAAATGTTTATACACCAGGGAACCTTACACACCGGAAGGAGCTGAATCAACCCAACTCCCCAGCAAACCCTTGGTTGTTCACTGTTGGAAGGGCAGCTGAAGTACAGCCTCTGGGAATCTCAGAATCCCTACAGTGCCCAAGGAGGTCATTCAGCCCATCAAGTTTGCACCGACCACAATCCCACCCAGGCGTTATCCTCAAAACTCCACACATTTACCCTAACTAATCCCCCTGACACTAAGGGGCAATTTAGCATGGCCAATCAACCTAAATCAAGCTTCAGGTGAAAGGCTTAATCTAAACCGATATGGAAACAAGTCTGGCATTGAAACAATGTTCTGTGTATGTAACTAACTGTATAAGTATAGTGGAAATTTGTGACTTGGCAGAGTGCTGTATTCAAGGACGGTTTCACAGGCCTCTCTAAGATAATGGAGCAGACTTAATGGGCCGAATGGCCTACATCTGCTCCTATGGTGAGCCTGTGGAATTCACTATCACAGGAAGTAGTTCATGCCAAAACACTGAATGTATTCAAGAGGCGGCTGGATACAGCACTTGGGGGTGAATGGGATCAAAGGTTATGGGGAGAAAGCAGGATTAGGCTATTGAGTTGGATGATCAGCCATGATCGTGATGAATCGTGGAGTAGGCTCGAAGGGCCGAATGGCCTCCTCCTGCTTCTATCTTCTATGTTTCTAACAGTTCTTTTTCAATTGTGTTGGCATCAGACTTACATTTGTATTCAACCAGCATTGTGAAAATTGGATATACATCATAGAACCTTACAGTGCAGAAAGAGGCCCTTCGGCCCATCAAGTCTGCACCAAACACAATCCCATCCAGGCCCTACCCCCATATCTCTACAGATTATACCCACTAATCCCTCTAACCTACATAGCCCTGGACAAAAAAGGGGCAATTTCTTAGCATGGCCAATTAACCTAACCCACACATCTTTGGACTGTGGGAGAAAACTGGAGCACCTGGAGGAAACCCACGCAGACACAATGAGAATGTGCAAACTCCACACAGACAGTGACCCAAGCCAGGAATCAAACCCAGGACCCTGGAGCTGTGAAGCAGCAGTGCTAACCACTGTGCTACCATGCCACCCATGTGATAATAACCAGATAGTTGGTGATTTCTTATGTTGACTGAGGAATAAATATTAGCCCCAGGACTCTGGGAAGGTCTCCCTGGATCCTTGAAATCATGCCATGAGATCTTTTGCGTCCACCTGAACAGGGTGAAGGGAAGTCTAATCTGACAAACAGCATCTCCAACAGTGCAGCACATCTTTATTGCTCCACTGGAAGATCAGCCTTGATTCTTGTGCTGAGGCCCTGGATTTTGATTTGACATATTACTGTCACACTTATGAGTATACAGTGAAAAGTATTCTTTCTTGTACGCCATGCAGACAAAGCAGACTGTTCATAGAGAAGAAAAGGAGAGAGTGCAGAATGTAGTGTTAGAATGTAGGGTGTGGAGAAAGATCAACTTAATGCAAGGTAGGTCCATTCAAAAGTCTGACAGCAGCTGGGAAGAAGCTGTTCTTGAGTTGACTGGTACATGATCTCAGACTTTTGTATCTTTTTCCCAATGGAAGAAGGTGGAAGAGAGAATGTCTGGGGTGCATGAGGTCCTTAATTGTGCTGGCTGCTTTTCCGAGGCAGTTGGAAGTGTAGACAGAGTCAATGGATGGGGGGCTGGTTTGCATAATAGATTGGGCTACATTCACGATCTTGGGTTCATGAGATTGGGTCTTGAACCCAGAACCTTGTATTTCGGAGGCAAGAGTGCCTGAAATCGAGTCGCAGGTCCAGGAGCAGTTGGGAGATGGTCAAAGGGGGAAGGAAAGCTTTGAGAATAACTGAAAGTGGAAAGAGAGGTGCGAGGCATTAAGATTTAGGGAACAGCTTACACCGTGGCTGGGTGTTCTGAATCCACTCATGGAGTATAACAGCAGTCTGGAAGAAGGACATACTCTGGCAGATTGCCGAGAGGCTAAGCGGTGAGGACTTGTTTAATATGTAAACCAGGAGTGCCATTTTCGTTTAACAAAATCATGTATTTTGGTGCATACATTCTGACAGGAGAAAGCAATTATTCTTTGATCAATGGCCAGTGTGTTTTGAATGATTAACACAAGGTCACAGAGTCCTGTTATAGAAACCTTGATCACCCACAGGGATTGGGTCTCTACCATTGCCTGTCTTTGGGGTTATACCTTGGATAAGTCGTACTTTCTGTAACTGTTGAATCTTCAGCCTTTGCAAATACCACAGAGCCAGGGACCGAGGTCAACATTCCCTCCTTCCTTTCAGCTCTTCCTTTTGGAGAAAACTCAGCATTTGTTGGATCCATCTGAAGCTGGATCAGGAGCTGGATTCCAACCGGGCACGGAGCTTTGCTGTTGTCTGATTGGTAAAGCCAGGGTCGCTTCTCACGATTAAAACTCTCAATGGTTGCTTCAGGTTTTTGGATCTGAAATGAAAAATGTGTTATTTTCTCTCTGGTTAAAAAGCACGAGGTGCTCCCAGCATCTACTGACTGACAGGGATAGACAGTTTAACAGATTGTACTGTCCGGGTCTCCTGCACCACACATAAACCGGTTCAACATCAACTTCTTAAGGCAAATCCAGGAATGGGCAATAAATTCTCGCTAACCATCCTGGGAATGAGTTTTTAAAAGTTTGATTTATGGTGTCAGAGAAACCATTCCCATTGTTTGGAATAATTGCATTCAAGTTTTAACATTAAGGCAGCATGCCTTAGTGACTCCCATCTGGTGGCTCTGACACCCATCAATATGAGGTGCTTCGAAAGATTAGTCATGGCATGAATCAATTCCTTCCTCCCTGGATCCACTACAGTTCACCTCCTGCTGCAGCAGGTCCACTCCATCTCCCTGGCCCTGCACTCAACCCTGGAACACCTGGATAACGAGGGCACCTATGTCAGAATCCTATTTATCGACTACAGCTCAGCCTTCAACACCATTATTCCCACGAAACTCATCTCCAAACTCCATGGCCTGGGCCTCGGCTCCTCCCTCTGTGACTGGATCCTGAACTTCCTAACTCATAGACCACAATCAGTAAGGATAGGCAACAACACCTCCTCCATGATCATCCTCAACACAAGACTGTGTTCTCAGCCCCCTACTATACTCCTTATACACCCATGTCTGTGTGGCCAAATTCCCCTCCAATTCAATTTTCTAGTTTGCCAATGACACTACTGTAGTGGGCCGGATCTCAAACAATGATGAGACAGAGTACAGGAATGAGATAGAGAATCTGGTGAACTGGTGCAACGACAATAATCTCTCCCTCAATGTCAACAAAACGAAGGAGATTGTCATCGACTTCAGGAAGGGTAAAGGAGAACATGCCCCTGTCTACATCAACGGGGACAAAGTAGAAATGGTCGAGAGCTTCAGGTTTTTAGGTATCCGGATTGCCAACGACTTTTGGTCCCTCCATACAGATGCAATTGTTAGGAAAGCCCACCAATGCCTCTACTTACTCAGAAGACTAAGGGAATTTGGCACATGCACCACGACTCTCACCAACTTTTACAGATGCACCACAGAAAGCATTCTTTCTGATTGGATTACAGCTTGGTATGGATCCTGCTCTACCCAAGACCGCAAGGAACTACAAAAGAGTTGAACTACAAAGAGAACGAAGCTTAGCCCGTCACGCAAACCATCCTCCTACTCATTGATTCTGTCCGCACTTCCTGCTGCCTGGGCAAAGCAGTCAGCATAATTAAGGACCCCACGCACCCCGGACATTCTCTCTTCCACCTTTTTCTGTCAGGAAAAAATATAAAAATCTGATGTCACGAACCAACTAACTCAAGAACAGCTTCTTCCCTGCTGCCATCAGACTTTTAAATGGACTTACCCTACATTAAGTTGATCTTTCTCCGCACGCTCGCTATGACTGTAACACTACATTCTGCACTCTGTCGTTTCCTTCTCCAAGAATGATATGATCTCTCTGTATAGCACACAAGAAACAATACTTTTCAGTGCATCACAATACATGACAATAATAAATCAAGTCAAATCATTTAAATAGCACCTTCCATCTTTTTGCGAAGCCCTGAATTATTTCACAGTTAATGAATTATTCATATAATATCACCCACACCAGGGAATCGAACCCGGGTCCCTGGCGCTGTGAAGCAGCAGTACTAACCACTGTGCCACCACAGCATTTATTATTGTCACGTATTGGGATACAGTGAAAGGTATTGTTTATGGCACGCTATGCATACCGTTCATAGAGTATATAGGAGGAAAGGAAAGCACTAAGAACAGTACAGCACAGCAAAGGCCCCTTCAAACCTCCAAACCTGTGCTAATCATGATTGCACTAACTAAACTATTATCCCTCACTTGGTCCGTATCCCTCTATTCACTCTCTATTCATGTACCCATCCAGCTGCCACTTAAATGTTGCTTCCACCATCTCCTCTGGCAGCACATTGCAGGCACCACACCAAAGGAAAGGGTACAGAATGTAGTAGTAATATGCCTACAGTGCAGAAAGAGACCATTCAGCCCATCGGGCCTGCACCAACAACAATCCCACCCAGGCCCTATCCCCATAACCCCACGTATTTACCCTGCTAGTCCCCTGGACATCAAGGGACAATTTAGCTTGGCCAATCCCCCTAACCAGCACGTCTTTCAGGAGGAAACCAGAGCACCCGGACGAAACCCACGCAGACACGGGGAGAATGTGCAAACTCCATACAGACAGTGAGTGACCCAAGGCCAGGTAGCGAACTCGGGTCCCTGGTGCTGCAAGGCAGCAGTGCTAACCCATTGTGCCACCGTGCCACCCAATGGAGTACTTTTGAAGTATAATTCTGAGACATTTGGAAGGCAATTTGTACAGAGCAAGATCCCATTAAGAGCAAGATGATAGTGACCAGGAAATCTTGGAGTCTCGTGCAAAGTGTGAAATCAAAAGATGAGGCTCTGTTGTTTGAGTTTCATTTGCAATGCGTAGGAGGTCAGTAACAGATAGTTCAGGGTGGGAGTGGTGTGGAGAATTAAAAAGCCATTGGAATAACTGGCATAATCTCAGAGAAAGAGGTTGTCCATGTAAGACAGAGATGAGCAGGAGTTGCCTCTCTCTCTCTGTTGTTCAATGTGTGAACAAAGTCACCAAGCGGAGAGAGATGGTGGAGGGGCATTGATTGGGTTTCTGGAAGAAGTGGAGAGTCCACACACCATCCCGATGGATAATGGAGGTGTGGAGAGATCAGTGAGAAGACAATGGTGTGGGGAACTGGAAAACATCATAGAGTCATGGAGTTGTGCAAAAGGCCCTTTGACCCATCGAATCTGCACCAATAATAACTACCACTGGAGGTGCACTCATCCCATTTTCCTGCACTTGTCCCATATCCTTCAAAATTTAGATATTTCAAGAGATTGTCCAAATATTTTTTATAGGTTGTAAGGTTTCCGGCCTCTATACCTTCCCAGGCACGCATTCCCGACTCCCACCACCCTCTGAGTGAAAAAATGTTTTCTCAAATCCCCCCTGAATCCCTCACCCTAAAACTATTCACCCTCATGACTGACCACTCAACCAAGGGGAATGGCTGCTCCCCTGTCCATACCCCTCAGAATCTTATACACCTCAACGTATAAGAGGTAAAAGTGGTGGGAGTTATCGGAATAATGACAGATATGGGTGGGTAGGCAGCAGGTAAGAGGAGAGAGGGTAGGGCTGGGATTGGGAGAACTCAGAGCCTGGGGCAGGAACTGACTGAAATGAAACATCTGTCAGGGCTGACCTGTTTGTGAATCTTGGAAGGGGATGCTGCCTGGGATGGAACATTGAATTAATGAAGAGAGGTTGAATGGGCTGGAGTTATTTTCTCTGGAGCAGAGAAGACTGAGGGGCGACCTGATCGAGGTGTTCAGGATTATGAGGGGCACGGACAGAGTGGATAAGGAGCAGCTGTTCTCCATAGTTGAAGGGCCGGTGATGAGGGGACATTGGTTCAAAGTGAGAGGTAGGAGGTTTAGGGAGGATGTGGGAAAAATCTTTTTTACCCAGAGGGTGGTGAGGGTCTGGAATGCGCTGCCTGGGAGGGTGGTGGAGGCGGGATGCCCCACATCCTTTAAAAAGTAAAGATTTTAAAGTTTATTTATTAGTGCCACAAGAAGGTTTACATTAACACTGCAATGAAGTTACTGTGAAAACCTCCGAGTCGCCACACTCCAGCGCCTGGTCGCCTGGTTACTGAGGGAGAATTTAGCACGGCCAATGCACCCTAACCAGTACATTTTTCAGACTGTGGGAGGAAATTGGAGCACCCGGAGGAAACCCATGCAGACACAGGGAGAACATATGGATTCCGCATAGACAGTGATGGGAGGCTGGAATCAAACCCAATTCCCCTGGAGCTGTGCGGCAGCAATGCTAACCACTGTGTCACCCCTGGGTCTGGATGAGCACTTGGCCCATCACAATATTCAAGGCTCTGGACCAAGTGATGGTCAATGGGATTAGGTGGGAGTTCAGTGTTTCTAGTGTGTTGGTACTGAATGGATGGACAAAAGGGCCTCTCCTGAATTTGATTTATTATTGTCGCATGTATTAGTATTCAGTGAAAAGTATTGTTTCTTGTGCACCATACAGACAAAACATACCATTCATAGAGAAGGGAACAAGAGAGCGCAGAATGTAGTGTTACAGTCACAGCGAGGGTGTAGCGAAAGATCACCTTAATGCGAGGTAGGTCCATTCAAAAGTCTGACAGCAGCAGGGAAGAAGCTGTTCTTGAATCAGTTGGTACATGACCTCAGACTTTTGTATTTTTGTCCTGATGGAAGAAGGTGGAAGAGAGAATGTCCGGGGTGTGTGGGGTCCTAATTATGCTGGCTGCTTTTCCGAGGTAGCAGGAAGTGTGGACAGAGTCAATGGATGGAAGGCTGGTTTGCGTGATGGACTGGGCTACATTCATGACCTTTTGTAGTTTCTTGTGGTCTTGAGCAAAGCAGGAGCCCATACCAACTATATGATTCCATATGAACTGTATTATTTTATGAGTAGAAGCAAGCGGCGAGGGATTGTGGGTGGTGGGGGGGGTTGATGTGTTTGGAAACTGTGGAAGGAGGATTTCCAGATGGGCTGAGGTCAGTGATAATCAGGTGAGTGATGGCTTGTTGTGTAACGGTCCAGGAAGACTTAGGAGCAATTCAGTGTCCACGGTAATGAATCCAGTTACTCAAACACTAACAATATCACCATTGTCAGCGACCAACAGCAACGATAGGGCTGAAGCTGGACTTGTTCTGCTTCGAGCAGAGAAGGTTAAAGTGGAATTAAATAGGGGCGCTCAGAATCACTGAGTTTTCACCGACAGTAAGAAGTTTTACAACACCAGGTTAAAGTCCAACCAATTCATTTGATAGTAAACTCACAAGCTTTTGGGGTTAGCTCCTTCGTCAGGTGAATGGAGAGTTCTGGCCTCAGACAGAGCATATAAAGCACAGACAGGGGCAAACCCTGAAAGCTTGTGGGTTTACTATCAAATAAATTGGTTGGACTTTAACCTGGTGTTGTGAAACTTCTTACTGTGTTTACCCCAGTCCAACGCCGGCATCTCCACATCATGACTTCCACCGACAGGACAGAGGACATTATATTAGAAAGGATATTATTAAACTAGAAAGAGTGCAGAAAAGATTTGTTTGGATGCTACTAGAACTTGATGGATTGAGTTAAAAGGAGGGGCTGGATAAACTGGGACTTTTTTCTCTAGAGCGTGGGAGGCGATCTTATAGAGATCTATAAAATAATGAGGGGCATAGATCAGCTAGATAGTCAATATCTTTTCCCAAAGCTGAGGGAGTCTAAAACTATAGGCATAGGTTGAAGGTGAGAGGGATACAAAAGGATCCAGAGGGGCAATTTTATCACACAGAGGATTGTGAGTGTCTGGAACAAGTTGCCAGAGGCAGTAGTAGAAATGGGTACAATTTTGTCTTTTGAACATAGTTCCAGATTGCCCCACAAGGGGAAACATGGGTAAAATGGGTATAGAGGGACATGGGTTAAACATGGGCAATTGGTATTAGCTTAGGTGTTAAAAAAGAGATGGTATGAACAATTTGTGCCAAAGGGCCTGTTTCCATGCTGGAAACATCTATGACTCTATGACACAAGTGTTAGTTTGGCAGAAGAATGGGGAGCTTGAATTTGGTGGTGGGATGTGGGTGGTGATGGGGGGGTGGGGGGAGATGGTTGGCGTTGAGAAGAATTTTCAAATGCAGTGTGATATGATCTGGAATATTGAAATCTCAGGGCTCCAATCTGGAATTCCACATCTGGAGTACTTGGTCTCCTTATTTGAGGAAGGGTGCGGTGGCATTGGAAGCAGTTCAGAGGAGGGTCAACAGATTGATTCCGGGGACAAAAGGGTTGGAGAGAGATTAAAGAGTTTGGGCTGGTACTTGCTGGAGTTGAGAAGGATGAGGGGGATCTGATCAAGGGATATAAAATTTTAAAAGGGATTGACAAAGTAAATGTAAACCAAATGTTTTCCCTTGTGGGGCAATCTGGAACAAGAGGTCACAAGGATAGGTTGAGAGGTGATAGATTTAAAACTGAGATGAGGAGGAACTACTTCTCGTAGAGGGGGTGAACTTGTGAACTCGCTGCCTCAGAGCGCGGTGGAGTCTGAGTTATTAACTGGTTTCCGGAAGGAGATAGATTTCTAATAAAAAAAGGGATAAGGGGATATGGGGAAGAGGTGGGGAGGTGGATTTGAGACCAGGGAGAGATCAGCCATGATCTGATTGAATGGCGGAGCAGGCTCGATTGGCTGAATTTGCTGAATTCTGCTCCTAATTCCTCTGTTCCTGTGAATGTGCTGCCTGAAAGGATGGAGGAAGCAGGTTTAAGAATAATTACAAAAGGGAATTGGATAAACAATTGAAAAGAAAATGTAAACAGGACTATGGAGAGAAACAAAAAAGTTGGGGGGGGGGTGAGAGATTGAGCCTAATCAGATAGGCTGTCCCAAAGAGTTGGCACAGACATGTTGGGCTGAATGGCCTCTTGCTGTACTTTATGTGTTTATCTGCACGTGAGACCTTGATGCCTCGAATTCTCAGGGTTCAGATATGATCATAAACAGCTTGTGTTGAACTTGTGATTTATCACAATGTCACACAAAGCACTTGATAAGAGCACTTCTCACAAGGCCCCATTGTGTTGACTTACTCTCTGCAACCCACAGTGTGGCCTTTGCTTTGCATAGGGATTTACAATTTGCATATCTCCATGGAGTTACCGTAGAATGTCACGATACTGGCTGCAGAAGGACTGTCGCTGTATAATTTGCAACTTGTGACTCAGCGCTGGTTAGACGCAGCATTATCCAAGGGAGTGCGATGTTGCATCATTTGAAAATGATGGGGTGTTCTCTCCCTCCCCCTCCCAACCCCACCCCCAACCCCCAGCCAGCAGAATATTATTCATCATTTCAATGTTTCTTCTCGCATGAACCCTCTCTAGGTTGAACGCATCGGCAGACTGTAAACAAGTTACGCATCTTATTTTGTGCGAGAAGTGTTAGGAATTGCTGCGAGTACTCGGGGTCGAGTAGTGTGTTGCTGTGCAGACACACAGCCTCAGAGCAGCAGCAAAAAATCCTAATCAGGCAACAACAACAACCTGCATCTTTATCACGCCGCTTAACATAGAAAAATATCCCAAAGCATTTCTCCGGGGTCTTATCAAATACAATTTATAACACGCAAGGAGGTATTAGGGTAGGTGGCCCAATCGAATTTTTTTTAAAAATTTGTTTGTGAGGCATGGCTGGGCCAGTATTTGTTGCCCATTCCTAGTTGTCCCTTGAACTGAGTGGGTTAGGAAGGCAGTTGAGACTCAGCCACATTGCTAGGGCTCTGTAGTCACATGTAGGCCAGACCGGGTAAAGACAGCAGATTTCCTTCCCTAAAGGACATTAGTGAACCAGATGGGTTTTTCCGACAATCAACAATGGGTCATCAGTAGATCCTTAATTCCAGATGTTTTTAAAAAATTGAATTCAAATTCCACCATCTGCTGTGGCAGGATTCAAACCCACATCCTTAGAACATTAGCTGAGTTTTTGGATTAATCGTCTGGAATAATACCACTAGGCCATCACCTCCCCTACATGGGCAGGAGAGAGAGAAACTGAATCCCTTTATCTTCTCCACATCCATCAGTCCACAAGCAGAGATACTTTGGAATTATTTCTCAAATAGGTAAAGGCATATTTATCAAACCCTGGGTTTGTGGGCTCCAGGTTTACACAGTAAACCGTCTTTATTATTAACTCAGGATGTTTCACATTCAAACCAAAGGGTGGTGGTGTTGTCTGGACGGGAAATTGTTTACAATGTCACACAGTAAGCGGGGGGGAGGATAGAAGAGGAGATTTTTACAGCTACAGATAACGGCAGTAAAAGAACCACAGAAATTAATATGAATTCCAGAATCCAAGAAATAAAAGCCTGGAGTGGGGGGATGGGGTTCCTTCACAGCAGCGTTCAGTCCTGATGGGTCCCTGGTTGGTGTCAGCGGTACAAAAACCCCTTACTGTAGGATGGGATGTGTGTGCTTGGCAAGTGATGACCACAAACTCTTAAAATCAAACAACTTTCAAGGAGTTCAAACTAAGTGATCAGCTGTGAGTCCTGATGGAGGTCTCTTCGATTAGTTGGTAGTTTACCAGACTGAGGGTTTCTCAGTTCTCAGAGGGAGATTTCAAAATGGTCACTTGAGTTAGCTGACCTTCTTTTGCCACAGTGATTTAGATTTCTATCAGGTCTCCCCTCAACCCCCATCGTTCCAGTGAGAACAAACCAAGTTTCTACAACTTCTCCTCATAGCTAATGCTCTCCATACCAGGCAACATCTGGGTAAATCTTTTCTGTACCCTCTCCAAAGCCTCCACATCCTTCTGGTAGCGTGGTGACCAGAATTGAACACTATATTCGAAGTGCGGCCTAACTAAGGTTCTATAAAGCTGCGACATGACTTGCCAATTTTTAAAATCAATGCCCCCGCCAATGAAGGGAAGCGTGCCGTATGCCTTCTTGACTACCTTCTCCACCTGCATTTCAGAGACCTGTGTACCTGAACACCCCCTTTGGTACCAAAAACATATTAAATTTAAATCTGATGGTTTTGACAATCTAGGACCAATTCTATTGTGGGAAATATTGATGTGTCATCACAGGTGTAAAAGGAAGTGGTAGTGGGACAGCAGCTGCCGCCTGCCAGAGTTATCAGCTCTCTCTCGCTGAGAATGAAGCTATGACATCCAGCGATTTTCTCTCTCTTGTTGGCTCTCATAGCTTCATCTATGTCTTAGAGAAAGAACCATCTAAATAGCAAAGGTACCAAAGAAGTTCCAGTCAGAAAAATTAACAGAGAAGACCCAGAATAAACCTGGTTGTAATTTTGAGTGACTAAATTCTATTTTGTTAATGAGTGGGACTTGTATTTATTTGAATAGCATACTAGTAGAATCTTGTTTTATTTGGGGATAGTTAATAGTTTGAAGGGATTTATTCAGTTTGTTAATATTTTGATTTGTTCACTATTAGATAAATAAATTGTTACACGTTGATTTTAGCGTGTCAGAGATTCATGTTGTCTTTAACTACTCAAGTTGCTGAAGAACAAGTCACATCACCTCTCACACACTTTTTACAGATTATGAGGCGAGGTATTCCTCTTGGGTGTTTCAGTGTCAGTTCTCAGAGCGAGGGTGGAAAATCAACCTCCACTTTATAACAGTCCATCTATTCTGGGCATCCCATCATCATTACGTCATGAAGCACATGTCCATAGCAGTACCAACTGCAATCTATGCCAGCGAGACATGGAAGAGAACAAAGGTACCATGCAAGTAAGTTGGACATCTTTCACCAGCCCTGTCCATGTAAGATCCTGGGCATCACATGGAGGAGAGAGCATCAAAGATGAGGAAATGCTAGAGGACTGGTCGTTGCGGGACATTGTGACGGAAGAACAACTGAGCATTGGTATGTATTCCATCTCGTGTCTGTAGTGGGATAATGAACACCATCAGGCAGAAGATGATGGGCTGGCTTCCACGAACAGGACACCACCTGGGCGGAAGAGACTGCGACTGGTAGCAGAATTTCACTGTCCATATACCTGAGAGGGACCACAGGAACTACGTCTAAGAATATCACCCACAGTAATCGCTCGCCTCCACCAAAACCCTGAATTGTAACTGTTATATCTGAAATGAGAGGCAGTTCCCAGATAGGACAACAGGTGGAAGGAAGAAGTAGAAACAGAGGTCTGTTGCCAAGAAAAGTTTAATAGTGACTTTTCTTAAACACTGACAAACTCTTTTGTGTTACACATTAAGGCCACAAAAACTATTTGTTTCATACTTAAACAAATGAATGGAAGATTTTATTAAAAACAATGTTTTTTTCCCCTGTTCACAGACACAACACGAAATAGGATGAAGAAAGAGTCACGAGGCTGGCAGGTCAGAAATTCCATTTATTTTGTTGGCCTTGTGGGACTTGAAACAAAAGTGGTTCCCACAGTGACCCATAACATATAGTGTTTATTATACAGCTTTACACTGTCCGTCCCTCTCCCAAAATTCAAGGGACTATCTAACAGCGACTGGGTGCCAATGATGTAAAAATACAAACTGATTTCCTTGCTGCCTGCAATCATGCCAGGTTCTGGACTAACGATGCAATAAAGTTATCATACTTAAAGTGCGACAGAGGCAGTAGAGAGATACACACCATTGCAGAACCCCTGTTGGATGGGTTGGGATTTTCTTGCTCCCTCCAGGGAGGGAGCAGCAGAGGTGGACCAGGAGATCACCAAGGCAACCAACCGTGGCCAGTTCTCTAACTCAATAACAACCCCTTCTGATGTGTGTGGGTCAGAACTCACTTAGTGAAATACTATAATGGTTGAGACACTTTCCTTCCATTTCATAGTGCCAAAGACAAAGAGAATGGTCACCAGAGTTGTGTGTGCCACCCATTGGGATTGATAAAAGCAACATCACAATGCTTGCATTTTCTTTACTCAGCGGTTTCCATAAACTGTTTCCCAAGAACCTACAATATCACCCCGAGCAACCCACAAATGCGATTTCCAGACCCTCTCACAACCTCCATATACTGCTCCCAGATCCCTCCACAATCTACAATGCTGTCTTCCAAACCTTGGCTCCTACCCTCCCTAGAAGCAAAGGTTTGAAAAGTTCTTTTCCCTCAATACAGATCTGAACGTCCATTCCCTTTCCACTGACTGATGGAAATTGATGTTAGTTAAAAAAAAAGTGCAAGGATCCTTCCCATTTCTCATCTTTGGTTTGGAAATAGAAAAGTGTCCAGTTGCACATCCTCCTTTTCTGTTCATCTGTGCTCAAGTGTTACCAATACCCGACTTTTGGAAGGTTTCAGCTTCCCAAATGGGACCCCATCGAGAATTCCATGACCAATTTTCAGAAGTTTGAAACTGGTTGCGCTGAGTAGAAAATGTTGAGTTAATGGCCATCCCTTGTTGGGAACTTTTAGAACGTGCCCTCGGTATACGAGACTGGACTGTGTCAGTGAGAGGATGTTTTATCCGTCCTTTACCCTCAGCTCTGTCGTGTTAACAGGTTTGCTAATTTAGATGCATCATTTCCTTCCAGAATGTCAACTCAGCACTGGGCTGCTGATCACGTAATTAAACTGGACACTGCAAAATCTGATCCGACTGCATTTCTCCTGCACTGTGTCTCTGTTCATGTTCCAACAAACACCCTCCTACCTTCACACTGACGATAACCCCCTCCCTCTTTCACACAGTCGCCAAACTCCAGTGGTGACCTACTCAAGACTATTTACTTTTCAAGGTGCAGCAACAAGATGAGGGCTAGGCCAGCTGCCAATAGACAGATTCGCAACATTTTTCCACCTCACTGGAAAGCACGGGGTCACGGGGATAGGGCCTGGGTGGGACTGTGGTTGGCAGGATGGCACAGTGGTTAGCACTGCTGCCTCACAGTGCCAAGGACTTGGGTTCGATTCCTGGCTTGGGTCACTGTCTGTGTGGAGTCTGAACATTCTCCCCATGTCTGCATGGGTTTCCTCTGGGCATTCCAGTTTCCTCCCATGGTCTGAAAGACGTGCTGGTTAGGTGCACAGGCCGTGCTAAATTCTCCCTCGGCGTACCCAAACAGGTGTGGAGACTAGGGGATTTTCACAGTAACTTCACTGTAGTGTTAATATAAACCTGCTTGTGACAATAATAACTAAATTTACAAAAGGTGTAGACTCGAGGGGCTGAATGGCCTCCTTCTGCATTTTAGGGATTCTATAATTCCATGAAACCGCTGGAAAGGTTGGTGCAGCTGCTGAGTGGGGAATTCAGGGAGCTTTACCCGGGACAGCCAGTGGAGAACAAATAACAGCCCGACTCTGAATCTCAGGTTACAGAGCTGCACCATCTACCTGCCTCACTGCAACTGAGCTGACCTTATCACACTCAGTATCCTCACTGTGGGCGAGCTGTTTAAATGTTTGTGCCAAAAAGGTAAACTTTAAAGCCTTTCCTCACCCCAAGGTTTTCTGAAATAGCGTCAGTTTAGATTCTATCCAATCTAAATTCTGTTGGCCCATTCCTAACGCCCACCTATTCCAATTTTTGTTTTTGTTTGCGGAGAGTGTAGGCGATTTTGCAAATTGTGGAGGGGGGGGGGGGGGGCACCGATTTATTTTCTCATCCTTTCAATAAAACAGTGATTACACTTCAGAAGGTATTTCATAGAATGCCTACAGGTCAGAATGTGGCCATTTGGCCCATCGAGCCTACACTAACAACAATCCCACTCAGACACTATCCCCATAACCCCAAATATTTACCCTGCTGGTCCTCCCAATACTAATTTCACTGGCTGTAAAGCATTTTGGGAAATCCTGAGGACATGACAGGCGTTAAATTCAAGTCTTTGCCTCATTAAAACCCACCATTCTGCCCTCTACTTGGGTACCAACAGAAAGGCTTTATAAAAGACACAAGCCAGTCATTTTTTTTCAGCCGGTGATGAGTATTTTGGTGCCCAGTAGCTGAGTAATGGTGGAGTGCAATCAGCGAATCCCTATTTTGCAGAAGGAGGCCATTCGGCCCATCGAGTCTGCGCTAACCACAATTTCACCCAGGCCTTAGCCCCATAACTGCACGCATTTACTCTAGCTAATCCCCCTAAGGCGCAATTGAGCATGACCAATGGACCTAACTTGCACGTCTTTGGACTGTGGGAGGAAACTGGAGGAAACCCACGCAGACACGGGGAGAGTGTGCAAACTCTACACAGACAGTGACCCACACTAGGAATCGAACCTGGGTTCTTGCCGCTGAGGCAGCAGTGCCAACCACTGTGCCACCTTCATGTGCCCAACTGAAAGGGGAGGAGCATTTTTAAGAATGGAACCACAATGCCAACAAGCAATCTCTCCACGACTAGTGAATAAGATCTGAGGGTTCCCAACACTTTGGTGGTTTGTCCATGCTGATGGATTTAAGTTACCGGTGTGGCTCCCTCATAATACCATCATTTCAAGAAACATTAGGGAGTCATTAACTGCATCATTTCACCAGAACCCTCAATATAAAGTCAAGCCCAGCCACCTGATCCACAACAGAGAGAGAGAGAGGAAACCCCAGGAATATTCACAGCAGTAATTAGGGAACAGTGAGAAGGAAAAGAATAATTCCATTGGGATTTTGCTCTGTCCTTTCCTTCCAATACCAGTGAGACCTGACTCCATACATTAAATAGGTGTGGGGGGAGGTTTATGAGGATAGGGATATGGGTGGGATTGTGATCGGTGCAGACTCGATGGGCCAAAAGGCCTCTTTCTGCACTGTAGGATTTCTATGACTGAAACAGCCATAGGTTCTCTGAGATCCATACCAAGGTCATCAGGTACGATAAGGCCTGGGTGGGATTGTGGATTGGTGCAGGTTTGATGGGCCAAATGGCCTCCTTCTGCACTGTAGATTCTGTGACTGCAATCAGATTTATCCACTTACCAACAAGCAGAGATATAATCAACCTCGGGGACTGCCTTCCTCCGTCTGCAGCCCCTCTCAGTGGCTGGGATGTCCAATCAATCAGCTAAATAAAAATTTACTTCATCTAAATAATTTTTTTTTAAATAAGTTTTATGAAACATAGTTAACAAATTTTATGATTTGGAGAATTAGAAATCTCCTAACAAGTCCCTGCCCTTTTCCAACAGATTGTCCAATTATTAAGGTGCCTAGGAAGAGTACTTGCTTGCCCAAGAATTTGTGCTGTCGCTTAACGTAACCCAGCCACATTATTTGTTTTACCTAATTTGCAACTGGTCCCCGAGTTTGGCCGATCAGGAATTCTATCCAAACCTCAATCCCCGCCCCCCGCAACTGGGGAGTAGATAAGATTGGGTCAGTTTCAAACCCCAATCAATTCCACTCCCTGTTGAAATCAGGGAATGGGGTGAGGTGAATGATCCACCCGGCACTGCAGGGTCCCCAGGCTGGCGAGTTACGTTAGAAGTTACCCCTGGGATGTCACAAACTGGGAGAACCACAGGACACTTGAAGGGCACAGACACTGCTGTTGGCACCAGTAGGTAGCACGAACTTTTGTCGAGTCGCACAACACATCGTGAGGAACTAAATATCTACAGGATTTGAACAATCTCAAACAACGTCCTCTACCTTTGACCAGATTGTCAATGCGGCGGCCACCCTGAAACCCTTTGGGTCCATTTTGAGAAGCGTGTGGCCAAAAACACTAATTCCAAAACTTGATTTGTCACTTCAAGGTTTCTTAAACCTCATGCGCTGCTACACCATGTGGACAGGAAGGGGAATAATCTCCCAAAAAATGGGCATTATACCCAGTACAGGCATCACCCCCTTGAGCAACACAACTCCGCCCCCCCCCACCCCCCACCCCCCCATTACATCTGATTTCCCGAAGTTTTTATAAGTGTGAGTGTTGATCACTGCTTTAAAAACCACTGGGAAAGAGGGGAGAGCCACAATGTCAGCAGGTGCGGGACGGCAGGATATGGTGGTCAGAACAACAACTTCCTGGACAAGAGATTGCCAACCTAAAAAAAGTTAGCTCTGCTTCCCCTTGTCACAGACATTGCTGATTTTTTGCCCAGCTTTCATTAGGGAGCAAGGAATTTAGTTGGGCCTTAGTGCAAGGATTGGTGTTTCACGTGTGGAATTCTTTAGTCTCGGCCCCAGACCTGAAGAGTACCCGGCCACCCCCAAATTTGTGATAATTTTTACCCCAATTTTGATATATATATATATATTTATAATTTACATTTTTCTTCACTAAGCAACAACAAAGACAAAACACTTTTCGTCCCTCATCAGATTTCCTGCTCTTTGAGTAATTCATATATTTTTAAAAAAAGCACCAACTCTTCTTTAGAATACTTAGTCACCAAAGTCTTTGAAAGATATGCAGAGATTAAAAAGGTATTCCTTTTCCGCTGATATAGAGTTTTCAACAGTTGCTGTGGTTTAAGAGTTTTGCTGCTGTCCCTCAAAGTTGGAGCTGTAGTGATTGCAAGATTTAGTCCAGTTGGAATGTCCCCAAGTCAGCCATCTGTTCTCCAGCTCTGGTGAACTTCAACCTCTTCGCTAACGACCAAGAGAAGCTCGCAGTTCTTCCCCCTGAGCTGCTGTTTCAAAAACTTTCTGTGTGAAGATTATAAATATACAACACGGCATTAAGAGGAAACCTTCAATGGAACATGCAAATACAAAATGGCCACACATACTGTGCAGGCGGCACGGTGACACAGTGGTTGGCACTCGCCAACCTAAGAAAGTTAGCTCTGCTTCCCTTGCCATAGATGTTGCTGAGATTTTCCAGCATTTTTCAATATGGAGCAAGGAATTTAGTTGGGCCTTAGCGCAAGGATTGGTGTTTCCCATGCGCCAGTGCCAGGGATCCAGGTTTGATTCCCGGCTTGGGTCACTGTCTGTGTGGAGTCTGCACATTCTCCCTGTGTCTGCATGGGTTTCCTCCCAAAGTCCGAAAGACGTGCTGGTTAGGGAGCACTGGCCGTGCTAAATTCTCCCTCAGTGAACGTAAACAGGCGCCGGAGTGTGGCGACTAGGGGATTTTCACAGTAACTTCATCGCAGTGTTAATGTAAGCCTTGCTTGTGACACTAATAAATAAACTTTACAAACTAACAGACATAATCTGCTGCCGCTCATTGCACGGGCTCTTACCTGAAACACGTCCCCTTGATAACTTTGTGAGTGGGGAATTCAACTATGAAAACATGAAGTGCAGCACATTCAGGAGAAATGCTGCAGGATTAGCAAGGGGCTATCTGGCTGTGGGAGGCGTCACACACCAGCCCAATTCTGCACTCACACAATGTCCATACACCAGGAGGGGGGGGGGGGAAGAGAGAGAGAGAGAGAGAGAGAGAGAGAGAGGAGGAGGAGGAGGAGAATCACGGTACATCTAACTGACATTTTACACACCACAGCTTTCACTGCCTTACATCTGTCGGGTACAATCTTGTCTTTTAAAAAGCGTTTAAACAGTTACATGGATAAGATGGGTATAAAGGGATATGGGACAAATGTGGACAATTGGGACCAGCTTAGGGATTTAAAAAAAAGTGCAGCATGGACGAGTTGGGCCGAAGGGCCTGTTTCCAAACTGTAAACCTCTATCACCGCACAATACACAAGTAAACTCGGATCCCAGAAATCGACCGCAGTGAGCAATTAACCTGAGTTCATCCTCGTTACCAATCTGATCCGGCAGTTTCAGCTTCGAGTCGAGATTGTAGTAGATTCCAGCCACCTCGCGGACGCCGATCCAGTGTTGTCGTTTGAGGGGGAGCTTCACTGGACCCCAACACAAGCTGGATGGGATGTTCATAATAAAGCCCATTACGTTGGGAAGAGCGATAGTATTAACATCTCTGAAAGAAATGCAAAAATAAGATCAGGAGGCAGGTTTGAGAGGTGCTCCGTAAACACATGCACTCTGGGATCATTCACCATCTTCGAATCTGTACATTCGGCTCATCAAATCTGCACTGACCAGTCAGGCCCTATTCCCATAACCCCACATATTTACTCTGCCAGTTCCCCTGACACTAAGGGGCAATTTAGCATGGCCAATCCACCTAACTTGGACTGTGGGAGGAAACTGGAGCAAACCCACGCAGACACAGGAAGAATGTGCAGACCACACAGACAGTGACCTGAGCTGGGAATCAAACCCAGGTCCCTGGCGCTGTGAAGCAGTGCTAACCACTGTGCTACTGTGCCACCCTATGTTCACAGCTAAGCATAATGGGAATCTGCTGGTAAAAGTATTGAGGATTTAAGGGCAAAGGCAGCTGAAAGGAGTGAGGGTACAGACCAGCCATGATCTAACTGAATGGAGAAGATAGTTGGAGGGGCTGAATAGCCTCCTCTTGTCCCTATTTGTTATAAATAACAAAAGAATCTTAGCAAATTATTCTTCCCACTGTTGACCATCAACACCAAGCTCTCTGGTGTGACCGTCCCTTTCTTCATAGTTTTAAAGTTTACTTATTAGTGTCACAAGCAGACTTATATTGACACTGCAATGAAGTTACTGTGAAAATCCCCTAGTTGCCACACTCCAGTGTCCGTTCAGTTACACTGAGGGAGAATTTAGCATGGCCAATGCACCCTAACCAGCACATCTTTCAGACTGTGGGAAGAAACCAGAACACCCGGAGGAAACCCATGCAGACACAGGGAGAACAGACAGTAACCCAAGCCGGGAATCGAACCCAGGTCCCTGGCACTGTGAGGCAGCAGTGCTAACCATTGTGCCGTCCTTTCACTAAGACTTAGCAAGAGGGCAGGAATGGAAGAATTTACCAACAAGTTGGCTTCCCATAATTTGGGTTGAAACGGCAAACTAAACGCTGAAAATAAAAGCACTTTGAAGAGGAATTCACACCAGTTGGTGCACAAAGAAAAACATTTCAGCGTTTGACATCCAGCCCGAGTTGATGGAAGGATTCTGCTGAGCAGAGTGGTGCCGTGACACACGCACACAAAAGCTGCTCCTGATTCACACAGGCCAGGTGATCTAATCCCCAGTGTGTGCACACTGAACTGTCTTCAACTCAGGCGACATTCAGGGTTCTGCAACTGACCTCAGTGCCAGCACTTGGGGGTTTACAGACAGAAAGAGAACAAGGTTCAGGTCGATGACCTTTCATAAAGAGTTTCTCTCTCAAAAGATGCTGCCAGATTTTTGAGTACTTCCAGCATCTTCTGTTTTCATTTTGGGCGGCATGGTGGCACAGCAGTTAGCGCTGCTGCCTCACAGTGGCAGGGATCTAGGTTCGACTCCTGGCCTTGGGTCACTGTCTGTGTGGAGTTTGCACATTCTCCCCGTATCTGCAGAGGTTTCCTCCAGAAACGTGCGGGTTAGGTGGATTGGCTGTGCTAAATTGGGATTAGCAGGGTAAATAGGTGGGGTTTCGGGGATAGGGCCTGGGTGTGGTCGTTGGTGGTGCGGGCTCGATGGGCCGAATGGCCTCCTCCTGCACTCTGTCGGAATTCTATTTCAGGTTTCCGGCATTTTGCTTTTGCGTTAAGCCTCTCTACTTAATGGGGTCAGCTGGGGATGTGAAAGTGTGTGGGTGAGAGAGATGGGAGGAGACTTGGCTTGAATGCTCGGTGTTCACTGCCCAGACTGACACAGGAAGAACAGCCAGTCGAGCGAAATATCGCTGCGTCACTGCGCGCTGGGTAAAAGATGCAAGCAGTGGGCCAGTGACTCCGGGGACCCACTCCCCTCAGCACCCCGCCAAAACCACACTGATTACTTGGATACTACAGGTGGCTTGTATCTACTGGAACCTCCTTAGAGGAATAGGGGCCAGCGTTCTTCAAAAACGGCATGTCAACGTACAGAGTTCTGATGCACGCCTGGCACACTGGGTACATTACAATCGCACACATCGTTCTCAGCGCAAAGATGAGCCCCTGTCTAACTGAGAGGTGGCTGCTGCTCCTGCCATAATGAGGGCACAGGGATCCATAAATAATACGAATTACATCAGCTGTCGGTGCACATCAGGGCCACAACATATAAACATTTACGTTTCGTCAAGCGGAACGTGAAGCAGAAAGAAGTTTCTCGAGCCAGAAGAGACAAGAGCTCCCCCCATCTACACAATCATGTGGACACCGCATCATAACACTTACGTGACGCTTTTCAACATAACCGACTGGCCATTCTTACAAATAAAAAACAGCCCGGGTCAAATCGCACTGTTTCCGCCACACCACATTGCACTCTGAGAGTACTGGAATAGCACTGAAACTGTGAACTGTATTCAGCTGGACAAGTTCTGGGGCCACTTTTTAATTGTGTTGTTTACAGCTACAGTAAATAAAACCAAATTAAAATCCTTGCAAATAAAAGATTTCATTGGTAAGTGCCTTTCTCTTGCAGTGAGAGCAGGGAAGGAAATAAGGTAAACGTGAAATACCGCGGGTGCTGGAACCCAAAACAAAAACAGAAAAATGCTGGAAAATCTCAGCAGGTCAGACAGCGTCTGTGGAGAGAGAGGACAGCCAAAGTTTCAAGTCTAGGTAATCTTTCATCAGAGCTGAAAATAAGATGTGCAAGTCTTACTTTGCACATTTATCAGCTTTTGATATGCCTTTTCTACTTGCATCACGCACAGGGGTTGAGTTTTCAGAAATACTTCCGAGCAGCTTATAGTGATGACACAAAGCAAGGCTGAGGTGCAGATGACTGGCTAATTCTCATGCCGTTTGCTTGCTGTAAGTTACTGGGATTTATTTTACGGACATCATTTGTATTAACTATCAGCCACTCACTGCAGCTTAGAGAGGTCAGCTTACTCTTATCAGGAGGTTGTTGTAGCTTCTGCCATGTTTCTTGTCATTCGCAAAGGCGCTGTTTAAATAGACTCTGTTTGTTGTCAGACCTACCCTAAGTCCCACGCCACCTCCAACTAACACAACACTCATTCCATTATTTAAAAAATGCAAAAAAAAAGTCTACACGACTCTCCAACAGAGCATCCCACCCAAGCCTTGTCCCTGTAACCCCATGTATTTACCCCGTAAAAATAAGACTGCACACCACCACGCCCTTGCATTGAGCAAGAGTGAAATAGCTTAAAGTGATGTCTTTCACCTGTTTAGGGTGTCCTGTTGCACTCTACACCCAATGAAAAGTAGCAACTGTCATAATGTAGGAAAATGTGGGTGGCAATAATCACACAACAAGTTCTCACAAACAGCAGAGAGAAATGAGCAGGTTACCTGTTTCAGTGGCAAGGCAAACTGTTCTCCTTCAAACAGTTCGATAGGTCAAAAGGACACAAGAAAAGTGAGCTGCAGTAAGCTACAGGCTGCAACATCCCCTCAAGCCTGCTCTGCCACTGAGTAAAATCCTGGCTGATCTACCTCAACTCCACATTCACACCCATAGAAACTACAGAAACCCTATAGTGCAGAAAGAGGCCATTTGGCCCATCAAGTCTGCACCATCAACAATCCCACCCAGGCCCTATCCCCGTATCCCTACATACTTACCCACTAATCCCTCTAACCTACGCATCACAGGACACTAAGGGGCAATTTAGCTTGGCCAATCCACCTAATCCGCACATCTTTAGATTGTGGGAGGAAACCGGAGCAAACGGAGGAAACCCACGCAGACACAGGGACAATGTGCAAACTCTGCACAGACAGTGGCCCTAACCGGGAATCGAAGCCAGGTCCCTGGAGCTGTGAAGCAACAATGCTAACTACTATGCTACTGTGCCGCCTCAAATCCCATCCCATCAATTCCTTGAAAGATCAAAAATCCACTGATCTCAATCTTAAGTATATGCAATGACTGAGTACCTACAACCGTCTTTTCATAGAATCCCTACAGATCAGGAAGCAGCCATTCGGCCCATCAAGTCTGCACCAACTCTCTGACAGAGGCCTCTCTTACCCAGGCCCTATCCCCATAGCCCTACCTATTTACACCACTAATTCCTCTAACCTACATATATTTCGGACACCAAGGGGCAATTTCCCACAGCCAATCCACCTAACCTGCACATCTTTTGGACTGTGGGTGCAAACTGGAGCACCCAGAGGAGACCCACGCAGACACAGGGAGAAAGTGCGGACTCCACACGAACAGTGACCCGAGGCTGGGAATCGAACCTGGGTCCCTGGCGCCATGAGGCAACAATGCTAGCCGCTGTGCAGCATCATTTTGGGATAGAGAATTCCAAAGATTCACAATCCCAAGTGACGAAACCTCTCGCTGTAGGACCTATATCATCAATGACATTCATTGGAGTGAGTTTAGCACCTCGCCCAAGAGGCAGCACCTTCAGCTGAGTGCTGCACTGAAACCTCTCCCTAGATTACCGAGCCCGTGGCCGTCTGATTGTCCGTACCTTCGTTTGTCCCACCAAACAGCCTCGTAACCTTTAGTTTGAAGAGCGGCCATGATGACATTAACATCGTAGTTTCCTGTTCCCAGCATACTCTTCTTGTGCGGTGTTACCATGGTATTAGGGGACAACCTAGCAGACAGAGGAACAGATTTAAACATTGAGAAAACATTAATCAGATCATTTGGTCTGACAGGATCTGTGGAGGGAGAATCCAGACTGGAAACATTGGCTTTATTCTCTCTCACGACTTTCCCAGGTTTGTAAAATCTCACTATCTGTCCTGGCTGGGGACAATACACATCTCCCTAACCTGTGCTTAACGCTCTCTCCACTCACATTGTCTGTACCCATAAAGACTTGATTAACTGTAAAGACTCGTATTCCAACCATTTTCTTGTAAATTGAGTTTGTGTCTATATGTCTCATTTGTGAACACAACTCCCATTCACCTGATGAAGGGGCACCGCTCCGAAAGCTTGTGGCTTGTGCTACCAAATAAACCTGTTGGACTTTAACCTGGTGCGAGACTTCTTACTGTCCCTATTCTCTCTCCAAAGACACTGTCAGACCTGCTGAATATTTCCAGTGTTTTTCATTTTTTGTTTCCAGCATCTGCAGTATTTTGCATTTACTTAGCATCATTTGTCATCCAGTAACCCCCTCCCCCTTGCAAACAGTATGCACTAACATGGTCAGTAGAATCACAGTATTCCTACAGTGCAGAAGGAGGCCATTTGGCTCATCGAGTCTGCATTGACCACAATCCAATCCAGGCCCTATCCTCATAACCCCAGGCATTTACCCTAACTAGTCCCCCTGACACTAAGGGGCAATTTAGCATGGCCAATCCCCTTAACCTGTACATCTCTGGACTGTGGGAGGAAACCGGAGTAAACCCTCCGGAGTGCTAACCTTGAAAGTTCAAAAACCAGTGGTTAGCACTGTTGCCTCACAGCGCCAGGGATCCGGGTTCAATTCCCGACTTGGGTCACTGTCTATGAAGTTTGCACGTTCTTGCCGTGTCTGCATGGGTGCTGGTTAGGTGCACTGGTCGTGCTAGATTCTCCCTTAGTGTACCTGAACAGGCGCTGGAGTGTGGCAACTAGGGGATTTTCACAGTGACTTAACGTAAGCCTACTTTTGACATTAATAAACAAACTTTATCTTAAACACACACAGGCATGGGGAGAGTGTGCAAACTCTACACAGACAGTCACCCAAGGCTGAGGCAACAGTGCTAACCACAGTGCCGCGCATATGACAGAATAATCCACACACAGCTGATTGCATTGGGCAGAATGAGCTGGCCTTCAGCGGGATTTAGAGGAATGAGAGGTGATCTTGTTGAAAGGCACACAATTCTTACAGAATCCGATTGGGTAGATCCTGAAATGCTGCTTCCTCCGGTTGGAGAGTTCAGAATGGGATCACAGTCTCCAGATATGGGAATTGCCACTAAGGTAAACAGACTTCCCTTCAGATTGGCTGTGAACCTTTGGAATTGACTACATGGAGAGTTGGTAACCCTCAGGTCAGCATCTATTGCAAAAGGGACTGGACTAAAAAGTAGACAAGTGTTGTTGCAATTGTATCGGGTGTTGGGGAGACCACATCTGGAATGTTGCTTCCAGTTTTGGTCTCTTTATTTGAGGAAGGATGTGGTGGTATTGGAGACAATTCAGAGGAGGTTCACCAGATTGATTCCGGGGATGAAAGGGTTGAAGAGAGATTAATCAGTTTGGGCTGGTACTTGCTGGAGTTTAGAAGGATGAGGGGGCGATCTGATCGAAGGATATAAAATACTAAAAGAGATTGATAAAGTAAATGTAGACCAAATGTTTTCCCTTGTGGGGCAATCTGGAACAAGAGGTCACAGGTATAGGTTGAGAGGCGGTAGATTTAAAACTGAGCTGAGGAGGAACTGCTTCTCACAGAGAGTGGTGAATTTGTGGAACTCGCTGCCCAGAGCGCGGTGGAGGCTGAATCATTGAATGGTTTCAAGAAGGAGACGGATATATTTCTGATATTGAGAAAAGAATAAGGGGATATGGGGAACAGGTGGAGTTGAGACCAGGGAGAGATCAGCTATGATCTGATTGAATGGCGGAGCAGGCTCGAAGGGCTGAATTTGCCGACTCCTGCTCCTAATTCCTCTGTTCCTGTGCAAGTCATATTTAAGGCAGAATCAGTAGGTTTTTGAATATTGAGGGAATCAAGGATCCTGAGGATAGGCAGGAAGGTGGAGTTGAATGAGATTAGCTCTGAATTTATTAAATGGTGAGGTAAATTCGAAAGGCTGTGACAGCTACTCCCGTACGTATTACTGATGATTCAGTGATGTGTGCATTGAATTTAAACAGCTGTGGGAATTATTATGCTATCACTTGGTTTATTTGACGATACAGAACAGGAGCCAGCATGCTGAATTGATCAGCTTTGATGTGCAATTTGCTCGGGGCGATTTCATCGCTTGAAACCGACTCCCCATCAGTGAGAGCTAATCATTGGTAATTCCACCTAAGCATTGTACAGCTCCAACTGTCCCTGTGGACACCAACCAAACCTGGAAGGTGCATTACATGGTTGTCCTTAACAGTAACAGTAATCAGGATCCTGAGTTAACAAAGCCCACAAACGCCTCTATTTTCTCACAAGGCTAAGGAAATACAGCCTGTGCCAATTTTTACAGATGCACCATAGAAAGCAGTCTTTCCGAATATATCACAGCTTTGACATATAAAGCTGACCTCTGACCACAGAAACATAGAAAAGCTACAGCACAATACAGGCCCTTCGGTCCACAAAGTTGTGCCGAACATGTCCCTACCTTAGAGGTTAGGCCAAGACTGCAAGAAACTATAAAGGGTTGTGAATGAAGCCCAGTCCATCACTCAAACCAGCCCCCCCATCCATTTGACTCCATCTACACTTCCTGCTGCCTCAGGAAAGCAGCCAGCATTATCGAGGATCTCACTCAACCTAGACATTTTCTCTTCCACCTTCTTCAATCACATACCAACAGATTCAAGAAAAGAATCTTCCCTGCTGCCATCATGGTCCTACCATATACTAAGCTGAACTTTCTCTTCCCCCTCTCTGTAACTGTAACACTACATTCTGCATGCTCTCCTTCTCCCACATGCACTCTACGAATGGTATGCTTTGTCTGTATAGCACGCAAGAAACAATATTTTCCACCCTATCCCAACAAGTGACAATAATAAATTAAATCAAACATAAAGCATCTCACTCAATCTCCTGGCTTAACTCCACCCTACCCTGCTGCACAACAAGGGCATCTTAATTTTATTTCCATCATTTTCCCACTGTTGCTTCAAGAGATTATATTAAAATGTAACACTGTTAAAATTCATTGTAATAACTTTGAACCCAGCATGGAACAATCCACAATTTAGCTGAAAAATTTTAAAATTCTCATCCATTTTCAAATTACTCTGTGGCCTTGTCCCCTCTCACTTTAATCCCCTCCAGCCTCTGGATATCTGTCCTCCTCCGATTCTGACCTCTAACCCACTCAATTCGAATCCCTCCACCACTGGCAACCAAGTCTTCAGCTACTGAGCTGTGGAATTCCCTCTCTAAACCTATTCGCACAGCAAGTAGTCTCACAACACCAGGTTAAAGTCCAACAGGTTTATTTGGTATCACGAGCTTTCGGAGAGTTGCCACTTCATCAGGTGAGTGGGAATTGTGTTCTCAAACAGGATTTATATAGACACAAACTCAATTACAAGATAATGGTTGGAATGTGAGCCTTAACAGGTAATCAGGTCTTTACAGGTGCAGACAATGTGAGTGGAGAGAGGGTTAAAGAGATATGAATTGTCTCCAACCAAGATAGTTAGTGAGATTTTGCAAACCCAAGTTAGGTTTGCAAAATCTGCAAGACTTGATTACCTGTTAAGACTCACATTTCAACCATTATCTTGTAATTGAGTTTGTGCCTATGTATGCCCTGTTTGTGAACTGAACTCTTCACTCATCTCTGGAATTCGCTGCCTGTTGAAGTGATGGAGGCTACCTCGCTAAATATATTTAAGTCACGGGTAGATAGGTTTTTGATAGACAAGAGAATTAAGGGTTATGGGGAGAAAGCGGGAAAGTGGAACTGATCCACTTCAGATCAGCCATGATCTTATTGAATGGCGGGGCAGGCTCGAAGGGCTAGATGGCCTACTCCTGCTCCTATTTCTTATGTTCTCACCTGATGAAGGGGCAACGCTCTGAAAGCTTGTGCTACCAAATAAACCTGTTGGACTTTAACCTAGTGTTGTGAGACTACCCCAGTCCAACGCCGGCAACTTCACATCATTAAACCTATTTGCCTCACTTTGCTCCATTAAAACCTATCCTTAATATCATCAGAACAGAAGAACTAGGAGCAGGAGTAGGCCATCTGGCCCCTTGAGCCTGCTCCACCATTCAATAAGATCGTGGCTGATCTTTTTGTGGACTCAGCTCCACTTACCCGCCCGCTCACCATAACCCTCAATTCCTTTACTGTTCAAAAATGTATCTATCCTTGCCTTAAACATTCAATGAGGTAGCCTCAACTGCTTCACTGGGCGAGGAATTCCACAGATTCACAAAATAAAGTTTACTTATTAGTCACAAATAAGGCTTACATTAACACTGCAAGTTAATGTGAAATTCCCTTAGTTGCCACACTCCGGCGCCTATTTGGGCCAATGCACCTAACCAGCACATCTTTCGGAGTGTGGGAGGAAACTGGAGCACCCGGAGGAAATGCACGCAGACACAGGGAGAACGTGCAGACACCTCACAGACAGTGACCCAAGCCTGGAATCAAACTCGAGTCCCTAGTGCCATGAGGCAGCAGTGCTCACCACTGTGCCACCCCTTTGGAGAAGAGGTTCCTCCTCAACTCAGACCGAAATCTGCTCCTTGTTTTGAGGCCATGCCCCCTAGTTCTAGTTTCACCTGCCAGTGGAAACTGCTTCTATCTTATCTATTCCCTTCATAATCTTAGGTGTTTTTATAAGATCTGCCTTCATTCTTCTGAATTCCAATGAGTATCATCTTATGGGGCCTGGTGTCAAATTGCGTTTTATAATGTGCAAGAAGTTCCTTGGGGAAATTTAACAAGCTAAAGGCGCTTTAAGCATACAAGTATTGTTAAATATGGCTTTGATTTGTGAGGAGAATGAAACGGTCGAAAGGAAATAAAATATCTCGATTGCAAGATGTTAATTCCTCATAGTGATGGACCAGTAACTACTGGTGTCGCAATCCTTATATTGGGACCACTTTGCCCCCAGAACCTGGACTCAAATCCAATTCTGGCTGATGAGATTAGAATCTCACCTACAGCAAGAGTCTCACAAGTTTAACATGCATTCTATTCAGCACTATATTGACCAGTCCCCAGCATTAAGGCTCACTCACGGGAAACTCAAAAACCAGGTGTGGGAAATGGAAATTGTGATGCAAGATGCAATGGTGAAAAGGGAGTCGAGGTGAACTGTCGGGAGAAGATGTGGGCTTAACCTAAGGTTAGTTCACACTTTACATTCCCATTCTTTCACAGAATGTGGGTGTTATTGGCTAAGTCAGCATTTACTGCCCATCCCAAATTATCCTCGAGGAGGTGGTGGTGAGCTGCCTTCTTGAACTCTGCAGTCCCTGACGTGTAGGTACACCCACAGTGCTGAGAGGGAGAGTGTTCCAGGACCCAGTAAGGGGAGGCACGGTGGCACAGTGGTTAGCACTGCTGCCTCACAGCGCCAGGGACCTCGGATTCAATTCCCGGCTTGGGTCACTGTCTGTGTGGAGTCTTCACGTTCTCCCGGTGTGTGTGTGGGTTTCCTCCAGGTGCTCTGGTTTCTCCCACAGTCCGAAAAACGTGCTGGTTAGGATGCAGTGGCCATGCTAAATTCTCCTTCAGTGTACTCGAACAGGCGCTGGAATGCAGTGACTAGAGGATTTTCACAGTAACTTCATTGCAGTTTTAATGTAAGTCTACTTATGACATTAATAAGTTAACTTTAATCTTTAAAAATAAAAGGTCTGCATTTCTCCTGAGCTTTTCACAATCTCAGCATGTTCCAGCCAATGAAGTAAAATCACTGTTGTGTCACGGGAAACTCAGCAGCCAAGTTACAAGCTCCCAGTAACACTGTGATCATCACAGAATTCCTACAGTACAGAAGGAGCCTTCACTGAGAACAATCCCACCCAGCCCCTATCCACGCAATTCACATATTTACCCTACCAATCCTCCTGACATTAAGGGGCAAATTATCGTGGCCAATCAACCTAACTCACACATCTGCAGATTGTGGAAGGAAACCCGTGCAGACATGGGGAGAATGTACAAACTCTACACAGACAGTCACCCAGGGTTGGAATTGAACCTGGGTCCCTGGCTCTGTGAGGCAGCAGTGCTAACCACTGTGCCATACCAGTGACCAGGTCAAGGCTGAAAGATAAATATTACCAGGATGCCCTCTGATCACACAGGAATTTTTACTTCCACCTGAGGGGTCATTTGGGGCTCTGGTTTAAAGTCTCATCCAGAAGCTGGCACCTCTGACAGTGCAGCACTCCCTCAATGTGCAGTATGTGTGAAGTAGCTGGAGTTGGTGCGAAACAAGCAGCTCCTGATTCAGGCAAGGTTGCAATCGCTGCGCTAACATCTTTAACTATGGGACTTAAAAACAGGCAAGCTAAAAGATAATCCACAACTATTAACAGAGTTTAAATACACCACTTTCATAACACTATTAAGAGTCAGTTTTAAAAATGCTCTTGAGGTTAAAGTAAAGATAATAGCTTTGTCACAAGTGCAGCCACCATAGTGGTGGAGTATTAAACATTATTGGTGGTTCTGCCCAGGGGAACAGTTATGTTCTTGGGTTTACTAAATAATATGTTGATCCGCCACTTAAGGAAGGCATCGATTGAAGTGTTTTGTCTTTGGGGACCTTCAGTCTGCTAACTATCAATGTACCACTCTCCTCTCTTCATACCCAAGTAGGAATGGAAGGTCGGCGCTTTTTTTTTAGAAAGTGTTTTGCGATATCTTGAAGCACAAAACACATACCCTGTTCCGGGAAAGATCATTCCAATCCCCCTTAAAAAAAAGTACAGCTGTTGTTTCTTTCCTTGCTGAATATTAGATTCTTGCAGACTCTCACATGAAATGCATTAAAAGGGGGGAATTGGTGAGTTACTGTCATTACACTGTTAAAAGTTTAAGGAGCGAAGTTTGCATTTATTCTATCTCACACACATTTTAAAATAAGCTTCTTACACCCCTGAGGTTTCACTCGAGTTTTCGAAAAGCATACTTTGCGAATACACACTTTTTTTTTTAAACACGGTGACAAATCTCATACCCAGGTCACCACTTGCCAATCTCAATATGGGAAATCAGATTGTGGGTGCCTTGTGTCTCCCCTCGTCTGGGCGGTCAAATGTTTTAAGGTATTCAGCATGAAGGAGTCATCCTGAGATTTTACAACAAATGGAAATATAGTGAGCTTGTTTTGTAACTCTGAAAGTTATGAGAGTTAACAGATACCAGTGTGTCAGTGTGACACCTTCCTGCTTTCCATGTTTTAAAAATGCATCAGGGAGTTCTCAATCCTCAGTTACTCCTTTTCTCATTTATTATGAATATATCGCGCAGTCCTCCTCTTCTCTCTCATTCCTCCCCAGTTGCCAAAGCTCAGAGCTTAGTCTCCCCCTCTCTGTGTTGAGGTCCACAGCAGCCAGAATCCCTGACACAACCCCTCGAAAGCTTGTGAGAATATTATCAAATAAATAGGTTGGACTAAAACCTGGTGTTGTCAGACTTTTTACTGTGTTTACGCCAGTCCAACGCCGGCATACCCACATCATGACAAGCTCATCCCAGGGAGATGGGACATGAACATTTTGATTCTACACATTCCGCATTATTTTGACCCTACACGTGCCTCATTATTTTGACTTAGTTGGCAAAATCTTGGAAAGCATTCTTTCTGGATGTATCACAGCTTGGTATGGCTCCTGCTCCGCCCAAGACTGCAAGATCACAAATGTGGGTGGCACGTTGGCACAGTGGTCAGCGCTAGGAACCTGGGTTCGATTCCCGGCTTGGTTCACTGTCTGTGGAGTTTGCACATTTTTCCCTTGTCTGCATGGTGGCGGCTCGAGTTTCCCTCCACAATCCAAAGATGTGTAGGTTAGATGAATCGGCCATGGTAAGTTCTCTCTAGGTGTAACCAAACAGGCGCTGGAGTGTGGCGACTAGGGGATTTTCACAGTAACTTCACTGCAGTGTGACTCTAAGCCAACTTGTGACTAATAAATAGACCTTTATCTTTTTGAATGTAGTCCAGTCCATCACGCAAACCAGCCTCCCATCCATTGACTCTGTCTACACTTCCCACTGCCTTGGAAAAGCAGGCAGCACAATTAAGGACCCACGCACCCTGGACATTCTCTCTTCCACCTTCTTCTATCGGGAAAAAGATAGAAAAGTCTGAGGTCACTACCAACTGATTCAAGAACAGCTTCTTCCCTGCTGCCATCAGACTTTTGAATGGACTTACTTCGCACTAAGTTGATCTTTCTCTACACCCTAGCTATGACTGTAACGCTACATTCTGCACTCTCTCCTTTCCTTCTCAATGAATGGTATGCTTTGTCTGTACAGTGAGCAAAAAACAATACATTTCACTGTAATGTTAATACACGTGACAATAATAAATCAAATCATCTTTGAAATCCCACACCAGAACCCTAGCACCAAATTCAAGGCAGTGCATGAATCCGGAATCTAGGACAGAATTATACTGTCCCTTTGGATAAGCTATTGAACTGAGGCACTGTTTCCTGCCCCAATGGCGCCATTGTACTGGTGTCCCAGGCCAACATTCCTCCCTCAGCTAACAAGGCCAGATGAGCTGGCCCTTTGCCTCATCGCTGTTGGCGGATTGTTTCTGTGGGGAAAGACAGCTATCAAAGCCACCAATCTGTAACTGCGAGGCAAATCAGTTCACTGCTCGCAAAACACCGGAGACACTTGGAGAGGAAAACGGAAGCCCTGTATCTTCCAGCTTCTTCAAAATACTAGTTGCATTTGCTTCACTTCCCTTCATGACTTTAATACTCTGGTGTCCAGCTTTACATTAACAGTCTGATTACAATCATTGGGCACAGTAAGAAGTCTCACAACACCTGGCTAATGTCCAACAGGTTTATTTGGAATCACGGGCTTTCAGGGCACTGTTCCTTCACCAGGTGACCTTCATCACCCACCTGAGGGAGGAGCGGCACTCTGAAAGCTCATGATGCCAGATAAACCTGCTAGATGTTAACCTGGTGTTGTGAGACTTCTTACTGTGCCCACCGCAGTCCAACACTGGCATCTCCACAATGTGACAATCATTAGGGACACTATCACACTCAGGTGCAAAGGCACAGCTCCAATATGCACAATGCATATCTTTAAAACAATGTCTTTATCAGATACTACAGCAAGCAATAGATGAAGCCCTTGCTTAGACCCTGTGTTGCCAGCTCAATCAGCAACTGCAGAATGTTTACACCACTCCTTGTCACAAGGCAAGCCAATGCTGCAGGCTCACAATGTACTGTGCACATTGTATATTCCAAACATACTGTACTATAACTGCAGGCAAATTCTTATTTCAATACACCCCAGACTCCAGGGTTCCTTTGACGAGTAGGGTCAATGACTGGGCCAGGTTTTGGATCCTGGATAGAATTATGTAAACACTGATAAGGACCTTTCACTTCTTCCTGCTTCACATTACGCTGTTGTCACCATAGCAACAGCCTTTCCTTTCAGCAATATAATTGTTTGTTTTAACTTCCCCCAGACTGTTTCATGTCTGCACTCATCATAGTCTGCATTGATAAGAGATGGAACACTTGTGTGACAAGCAGCCCCAGCTCAGACACAGCAAGGGTGAGATACGGAGTAAAGTACAAGCAAACCTACCCTGGAGGGATGAGCTACACTCACAAGAAGCCATGGAAATGTTATTCTAACAATTAAATTAAACTACAAAAGGTCGTGAATGTAGCCCAGTCCATCACGCAAACCAGCCTCCCACCCACTGACTCTGTCTACACTTCCCGCTGCCTCAGCAAAGCAGCCAGCATAATTAAGGACCCCACACAACCTTGGATATTCTCTCTTCCACCTTCTTCTGTCGGTAAGAAGATACAAAAGTCTGAGGACATGAACTGACCGACACAAGAACAGCTTCTTCCCTGCTGCCAGCAGACTTTTGAATGGACTGACCATACATTAAGTTGATCTTTCTCTACATCCTAGCTATGACTGTAACACTACATTCTGCACTCTGTCCTTTCCTTCTCTATGAATGGTATGTTTTGTCTGTATACTGCAGAAGAAACAATACTTTTCATTGTATGTTAATACAAGTAGCAATAATAAATCAAAAGTTATTGAGAGTGGTGGTACGTAGAGTGGTCAACACAACACACATTTTCAAAGGAGGAGATAGAGATAACAGATAGATACATGGATAGGAAAGATTTAGAGAGATATTGGCCAAATGCAGGCAAATGGGGTTAGCTTAGATGGGCTTTTTGGTTGGCGTGGGCCGGTTTGGGCTGAAGGGCCTGTCTCCGTGCTGTACATTCAATGACTCTACAACTTGCAAAACAAAGTCAGTCGGGTTAATTTGTGTCAGCAAGAATTCGGACATCTGAATGAAAAGATAGCGAATGTTTTGGTGGGGGAAGATACAGTCAGGGATTTCAGAAAGTAAGATTCTGCGCAGAGAGTCTGATAGGTGTTCCTCAAGGAGGCAATTGTTGCGGTAGATCGGAAATGTAGCAGAAGCAGTGTACATGGAATTACAGAAAGCCTTTGACAATATACCACTCAGGTCACTGCATGAAGATGACAATTGGGGAATTAGGAGAAGGTGAATTGGACTTAAAACCAGTTAGAGAGGAAATGGAGTCGGCGGTTAAGGGCAGTTTCTGAAAGTGACTGGAAGCGGGTTCTGTTCTGGACAGCTCCTGTTCACTATGTAAAATGAGGACTGGGACACAGTTTGTGGGGACAGTTTCCAAATCTGCAGATACTAAAATAGAAAACACAGAGCCAGCAATTCTGAGGTTCAATGGAAGCTTCAAGGAGATATTGATGTAAGGGTGGAATGGGCAAACAAGGAGCAGGTAGAATTCAACGTCAGCAAGTATGAGGTGGTAAATCATAGAATCACAGAACCTCTTTAGTGCAGAAGGAGGCCATTTGGCCCGAGTCTGCACCGACAACAATTCCACCCAGGCCCTATCCCCGTAACGCCACATATTTATCCTGCCAGTCCCCCAGACACTAAGGGGCAATTTAGCATGACCAATCCATCTAACCCATACATCTTTGGACTGTGGGAGAAAACCAGAGCACCCGAAGGAGACCCATGCAGACATGGGGAGAACATGCAAAGTCCACATAGACACTGATCTGAGGCTGAAACTAAAGCCGGAGCCCTGGTGCTGTGAGGCAGCAGTGCTAACCACTGTGCCACCTACGATTTAATCTTGGTTTAAAGTGAAGCATTGAATGAGGACAGTAGGAACATAGAAACAAGATAGAAAGAAAGATTGAGGACAGAGAGAAGAAACAAATGTTTTTGAAACAGAGGCTGTGAAATTGTGGAATTCCCTAACAGAGTCAGTGACTGAACTGAGAAACTATATTTGAAAATACTTTCTGAAGATAAGCAAGTGAAGGAAAATGGAAGAGAAATATACTGGCACAGGGTGGGGACAACATGAGTGGACGAGAGAAGAAAGCCTGTGGGTGGGTCATGTGTGTGTGAGAGAGAGAGAGAGAGAGCGAGCAAGAGACAGCGAGTGAACAGAGAGAGGGAGAGATGGATGGAGGTGGGCAGAGGGGGAGGGAGGGATGGATGGAGGCGGGCAGAGGGGGAGGGAGGGATGGATGGAGGCGGGCAGAGGGGGAGGGAGGGATGGAGGCAGGAAGAGGGAGGTATGGAGGAGGGCAGAGGGGGAGGGAGGGATGGAGGAGGGAGGGATGGAGGAGGGCAGAGGGGGAGGGAGGGATGGAGGAGGGCAGAGGGGGAGGGAGGGATGGAGGAGGGCAGAGGGGGAGGGAGGGATGGAGGAGGGCAGAGGGGGAGGGAGGGATGGAGGAGGGCAGAGGGGGAGGGAGGGATGGAGGAGGGCAGAGGGGGAGGGAGGGATGGAGGAGGGCAGAGGGGGAGGGAGGGATGGAGGAGGGCAGAGGGGGAGGGAGGGATGGAGGAGGGCAGAGGGGGAGGGAGGGATGGAGGAGGGCAGAGGGGGGGAGGGAGGGATGGAGGAGGGCAGAGGGGGGGAGGGAGGGATGGAGGAGGGCAGAGGGGGGGGAGGGAGGGATGGAGGAGGGCAGGGGGGGGAGGGAGGGATGGAGGAGGGCAGGGGGGGGAGGGAGGGATGGAGGAGGGCAGAGAGGGAGGGATGGAGGAGGGCAGAAGGGGAGGGAGGGATGGAGGAGGGCAGAAGGGGAGGGAGGGATGGAGGAGGGCAGAGGGGGAGGGAGGGATGGAGGAGGGCAGAGGGGGAGGGAGGGATGGAGGAGGGCAGAGGGGGAGGGAGGGATGGAGGAGGGCAGAGGGGGAGGGAGGGATGGAGGAGGGCAGAGGGGGAGGGAGGGATGGAGGAGGGCAGAGGGGGAGGGAGGGATGGAGGAGGGCAGAGGGGGAGGGAGGGATGGAGGAGGGCAGAGAAAGTTGGGTTGAATAGGTGGGAGAGAGAGGGAGAATGGAGATGAGAGAATTTTTTCTAGTTATTCTTCTGAGATGCGTAGGATGTTGTTCAATGTTAAACGCAAAATATGATTGTTATGGTGATGAATCAGCAACAAGGAGGCACAGAATCATTTCTTCACGTTATTCGAACAAGGGATTACTACTACTGGTTATTGACAGAAAGCTGGTGAGATCATTTAAGAAGGAAGTAAACACAGATATCAAGAGTATTGAACATTGAGAAAAACTGAGGTTTGACTAGTTAAAGCCAGTTAAAAAGGTGACAGCGCAGACACAAAGGGCCAAACCAGCCTCTTTCTGTCCAATAGCGTCAGATTCGCTTTGGCAACTACATCATTAGGACCATCTGTGTGAACCAGTGCAGAGAGAAAGACTTGCGGCGTGGGGAGGGGATCTTTTTGAAATTTACAGGATATTGCACGGCTTGGATAGAATGGACGTGGAGAGGATGTTTCCACTAGTAGGAAAAACTAGAACCAGAGGGCACAACCTCAGGCTAAAGGGACGATCCTTTAAAACAGAGATGAGGAGGAATTTCTTCAGCCAGAGAGTGGGGAATCAATGGAATGCTTTGCCACAGAAGGCTGTGGAGGCCAAGTCATTGAATGTCTTTAAGACAGAGATAGATAGGTTCTTGATTAATAAGGCGATCAGGTATTATGGGGAAAAGGCAGGAGAATGGGGATGAGAAAAATATCAGCTATGATTGAATGGTGGAGCAGACTTGATGGGCCGAGTGGCCTAATTCTACTCCTATATCCTTTGGTAGCCTCAGCAGACAATGAAATATCACTGAAGTATAAAGTGAGAACTTCCCTATACTATTCTGAATTGTGACCACAGATTATTCACACTAGTCAAGAGAGCAGGCAGAGGCCTGGTTCAATGTCTCATCTGTAACAACAGGGCCTCCTGCAGTGCTCGTTCAGAACTGTGCAGGAGTGGCAATCTGGAATGGGACTTGAATCCACAACGTTCTGACTCTTAACATGAGCGAATGTGACCACACTGAGCCATGCCTGACAGTGGCCTTATTCAAGCCACCCAGCAGCTCCGCAGTGTAATGCATGCTACAACCCAGCACAACGACACTCTGCTTCAGGTACCTCTGAAAAATCTCCTGTAAGGTGTCTCTTGTGAATGCTCTCCCATCCTGGAAGACATTGTTGAGGGCATGAAGTGCACACAGCTCTCTCCTCTGTTTCTCGTGGTAAATCAAAGCAGGTGCCTGAGCATCAGAGTCCAGTTTCAACTTATCGCCTTTCCAGGGGACACAGTTCATCTTCAGTTTGACAAGATGCACTGCCTGAAATGTGATGAAACCTCAAGACAAAGTACACCTTGGCCCCAGTTCACACTCCAGGCACCTTATAGTCATATTAAGACTTCTGAGCTGTTGCATCAATTGTCTTCAGGACTCAGTACCACTGAACCAAATATAAATGACAGATGTGGGTTGCAGAACTTTGTCACAGCCACTTCCAGGAACTACAAAATATATACTCAGTTGCATGCAGCAAACCTTTAAGGACACTTTCTTCTTGTAAGTCAAACACTTTTAAGACTTAAATCAGTACTTTTTTTTCCTGAAGTTCAGACATTCTGGCACAATATTTATAATGTCTCAGTGAGCTCTGACTTGCTGCTGTAAGAATATTCTTAGTTGCAGAGGACGTTTGTTTAACAGCTGCATTCTGCTCCAATCTTCAGACCATCCCATCAGTTGCTGTCCTGCTTTCCATGTCGGTCCCTGGGTCAGTCCTTGCGCTTGGCTTTGCTTCTTCGGGCAGTGTGCTAGTCCCTGTGCCAGGCTTTATGTTCCCTCACCACCTTGTCCAGGCTCACCCCCTGCCCTCGTCCTGATTCTTCCCCTCACTACCCCGTGTTCCCCTCTACAAACTCTCGCTGGATTCACCAAGTGCACCAAACCCAGGCTCACCCAGTGCCACCCACCAAGGCTCACCCACCCAATGCCACCCAGCCTAGACTCACCCACCCAGTACCACCTACCCCAGGCTCACCCACTCAGTGCCACCCCAGGCTCACAAAACCCAGTGCCAGCCACCCCAGGCTTACCCACCCAGTGCCAGCCACCCCAGGCTTACCCACCCAGTGCCAGCCACCCCAGGCTCACCCACCCAGTGCCAGCCACCCCAGGCTCACCCACCCAGTGCCAGCCACCCCAGGTTCACCCACCCACCGCCACCCACCCCAGGCTCACCCACCCAGTGCCAGCCACCCCAGGCTCACCCACCCAGTGCCAGCCACCCCAGGCTCACCCACCCAGTGCCAGCCACCCCAGGCTCACCCACCCAGTGCCACCCACCCAGTGCCACCCACCCCAGGCTCACCCACCCAGTGCCAGCCACCCCAGGCTCACCCACCCAGTGCCAGCCACCCCAGGCTCACCCACCCACCGCCACCCACCCCAGGCTCACCCACCCACCGCCACCCACCCCAGGCTCACCCACCCAGTGCCAGCCACCTCAGGCTCGCCCAATGCCAGCCACTTCACCCAGTGCCACCCACCTCAGGCTCACCCAGTGCCACCCACTCCACCCTCTTTCCCCAGTCGTGAACAAACTATTTGCTGCTCGAAGCCGCGCCCGCCCGCCCGGTGCCGCGAACCCTCTCCCGCAGAGGAAGCCACCGCTCAGCCCGCTCGGCTCCAGCCACCAGCTGCGCTCTACGTCAACTGTCCTCTACGTCACCTGCGCACTACATCACCGGCGCTCTACGCCATCTGTGTACTGCGTTATCTGTGTACTACGTCACCAGCGTATCAGGTTCCCGAACGTCTGCTCGCAACGTAACATGCACACTACGCCCCAACGTCACCCTGGCGTCGTGACGTCAGGCGCCCAACCTCCAAACCCGGTCGTGCGTGAAACGTCATACGCTGGCCCCGCCCTTTCCCGGGGTGTTGCCAACCCTCCAGGATTGGCCGGGAGTCCCCAGGATTAGAGTGGGAAAGAGATCCTCAGGAGTGCAGTTGTCCGGTCATTTAAAAAATGTTATCTTTTCCACTTTCTCTGGAAACCTGATCATTAATTATAAAAGTATTGGAAACGGGACTAAATAACTATTTGCCTATTACTTGGTCTGTACTGATTGGAGTTCAGAAGGATGAGGGAGATTTCATTGAAACTTAGAGAATGCTGAAAGGCTTGGATAGAGTAGACGTGGGAAGATCTGGTCACCCTATTACAGAAAGGATATTATTAAACTATAAAGAGTGCAGAAAAGATTTTCTAGGCTGCTGCCAGGACTTGATTAATTGAGTTATAAGGAGAGGCTGTATAGACTGGGACTTTTTTCTCTGGAGTGTAGGAGGCTGAGGGGTGATCTTATTAGAGGTCTATAAAATAATGAGGGACATAGATCAGCTAGATAGTCAATATCTTTTCCCAAAGATAGGGGAGCCTAAAGGGCATAGATTTAGGGTGCGAGGGGAGAGATACAAAAGGATCCAGAGGGGCAATTTTTCCCACAGGGTGGTGAGTGTTTGAAACAAGCTGACAGAAGTAGTAGTAGAGTTGGGTACAATTTTGTCTTTTGAAAAGCATTTAGACAGTTACACGGGTGAGATGGATGCAGAGGGATATGGGCCAAATGCAGACAATTGAGACTAGCTTTGAGATTTAAGAAAAGGCGGCACGGACAAGTTGGGCCGAAGGGCCTGTTTCCATGCTGTAAACCTCTATGACTCTATAAGATGTTCCCATTAGTGGGAGAGACTGGGATCCGAGGGCACAGCCTCAGAGTAAAGGGGTGATCCTTTAGAACCGAGGCGAGGAAGAACTTCTTCACTCAGAGGGTGGTGAATCTGTGGAATTCATTGCCCCAGAAGGCTGTGGAGGACAGTCAAGACAGAAATAGATAGGTTCTTGATTGGCAAGGGGGTCAAAAGTTATGGGGAAAAGGCAGGAGAATGGGGCTGAGAAACCTCGATGGGCCAGATGGCCTAATTCTGCTTCTATACCTATTGGACTTATGTATTACAGCGTCTGCACAACAACAAAGGATTTAGGAGCAGAAGGAGGCAATTCAGCCCTTTGAGCCCATTGGTCTCAAATCCACCTCCCCACCTGTTCTCCTTATCCCTTTTTTATTAGGAATATATCCATCTCCTTCTTGAAACCATCCAATGATTCAGACTCCACCGCGCTATGGAAAAGCGAATTCCACAAATTTACCGCCCTCTGTGAGAATTAGTTCCTCCTCAGTTCAGTTTTAAACCTACTGCCTCTCAACCTATACCTGTGACCTCTTATTCGAGATTGCTCCACAAGGGGAAACATTTGGTGTATGTTTACTCTACCAATCCCTTTTTAGAATTTTATATATCTTGATCAGATTCCCTCTATTGGGATTTAATGTCTGTTGGCATGGTGAGGTGGGTCAGCATGAGCATGGGCTCAGTCTGCCTCAGCGACAGGAACATCGACACCGGTCATTTGGAAGCAAGAGGTCACATAATAAACTCTCCAAGAACCAGAATTGGCAACCCAATCTCCCCCCTATCCTTTGACTGATTTTATTTAGATTGGAGTAGAGGAGTGGTACTGGATTGCTGCAATGACAATGGGACAGATCCCTCTCTTTATAATCCCCAGACAAGCATGTAAGTGCATTAGTGAGTGAATGCTGCATTGTCAGAGGGATTCGATCAAAAAATCGTAGAATCCCTATAGTGCAGAAAGAGGCCGTTCAGCCCATCAAGTCTGCACCGACTCTCCAACAGAGTATCTCACCCAGGACCTCTCCCTGCCCTATCCCTGTAACCTCACATATTTACTATATTCTTTCCCCCAACCCACACATCTTGGAATACTAAGGTGCAATCCCACTAACCTACACATCTTTGGGAGGAAGTCGGAGCACTTGGAAGAAACCCCCAGTGACACGGGAGATGTCCTCCTGGGTGTATGTAAAAGATCTCATGGCGCTAATCTGAGAGATGAGCAGGGCAGCTCTCATTGTCCAGGGCTAATGTTCATCCCTCAAGTAATGTCAGCAGAGTTCCATATATGACTGCTGACACATTGCTGTTTTTGAGATCTGGTTGCACATAAATTGTCATGTTTTTTACATTACAACTATAGCTACACGACAAAAGGACTTCATTGCCTGTGAAGTGTTTTGAGATGTACCGTGTACATCTCAATAAATGCAATTTATTTCTTTTATTTTTGCTGTAAAGGAGCAATAACTCTCACCTCTGCAATTCAGCTCTTTTGGACACCGGGGATGATTCCATGGCTTTTTGTTGCGTAAATGCCAGGAGATTTTTTAAATCCACCCGAAAGAGTGGATGGGTCTAGGTTTAACTCTCTTCTGAAAAACAGGGCTTCCAACAGAGCAGCAGCTCTGCGGTATTCCACCAGTGACAGCCTTGCATCTTGCCTTCATGTTGTGGACAGACTTGAATCTGGAGTTTGAAGGCAGAATTTCTACAAACTAAACCAAGGCAGCATTTTGACCAAGCACAGCATCAAGGAGCCTGCGTACTAGCCTGCGAATCAATGGAAGAGAGGGAGAAAAACCTCACCACTGGTCGAAACCAAAATTAAAATAAAGGAAGTGGGCGGCATTGCTGCCTTACAGTGCCAGGAACCCGGGTTCAATTCCTGGCTTGGGTGACTCTGCGGAGTTTACATGTTCTCCCCGTGTCTGCGTGAGTTTTCTTCCACAGTGCAAAGATGTACTCAATGGACCAAATGGCGTCTACTGCACTGTATGATTCTAAGAGATTGGAACTTTTGCACTCATTTTCTGACTCTCCAAAGCCTGTTTTTCATCTAAAAGGCAATCAGGAGTGTGATAGTATAATCATCACTTTCCTGGATCAGTCAAATTCCAACAACACCCAAAAGACTGGACAACATCTAGGACAAAGCAGCCTGACCCATCATCTTCAAACTTACACTCCCTCCAGAACTGGTACACAGTGGCAGAATATCTTCTCACACTCACTTAGGGATGAACAACAAATACTGATCTTCTCAGCAACACTCCGTTTCTGTGACAGAATTTTAAAAATTTGGCAAGATGCACTGCAGCAACTCTCCAAGGCTCCTTCCACATGTATTTGATTTGATTTATTATTGTCACACGTATTAACATACAGTGGAAAGTATTGTTTCTTGCATGCTATATAGACAAAGCATACTGTTCATAGAGAAGGAAAGGAGACAGTGCAGAATGTAATGTTACAGTCATAGTTAGGGTGTAGAGAAAGATCAACTTAATGAAAGGTCACTACATTCAAAAGCCTGATGGCAGCAGGGAAGAAGCTGTTCTTGTATCGGCTGGTGCGTGTCCTCAGACTTTTCTATCTTTTTCCTGACAGAAGAAGGTGGAAGGGAGAACATCTGGGGTGTGTGGGGCCCTTAATTATGCTAGCTGCTTCGCCAAGGAAGCGGGAAGGGTAGTCAGAGTCAATGGATGGGAGGCTGATTTGCGTGATGGACTGGGTTATATTCACAGCCCTTTGCATTTCCATGTGGTCTTGGGCAGAGCAGGAGCCATACCAAACTGTGATACATTTCTATGGTGCATCTGTAAAAGTTAATGAGGGACATTGCTAACATGCCAAATTTTCTTAATCTTCTGAGAAAGTAGAGGCAGTGGTGGGCTTTCTTAACGATAGTGTCGGCATGCGGGGGGCGGGGGGGGGGGGCGGCGGGGGCATGGGGGGGAACCAGGACAAGTAGTTGGTGATCTGGACACCTAAAAACTTGAAGCTCTTGACCCTTTCTACCTCATCCCTGTTGATGTAGACAGGGGCATGTTCTCTTTTACGCTTCCTGAAGTCAATGACAATCTCTGTTTTGTTGTCATTGAGGGAGAGATTATTGTTGCCGCACCCGTTCCCCAGATTCCCTATCTCATTCCTGTACTCTGTCTCGTCATTGTTTGAGATCCGACCCACTATGGTGGTGTCATCAGCATGTATACCCTCTACCGTCTAGAAGGACAAGGGCGGCAAAACACCACCATCTGCAAGTTCTCCTCAAAGTCACTCACAATCCTGACTTGGAAATATACCGTTACTTCACTGTTGCTGAGTCAAAATCATGGAACTGTATGAGAAAGGGTTGAAAGGAAGTTCACCAGGATGCTGCCTGGGCTGAAGTGTTTCAGCTATGAAGAGAGGCTGGTTAGGCTGGGGTTGTTTTCCTTTGAGCAGAGAAAGCTGAGGGGGACCTGATTGAGGTCTTCAAAATTATGAGGGACATAGATAAACAGGGTAGATTGGAAGAAACCTTTCACTTTAGTAGAGGAGTCAATAAGGTCAACAACTAGGGAGCAGAGACTAAGGTAAGGGGAAGGAGATTTAGAAGGGACTTGAGGAAAAGCTTTTTGAAGCAGAGGGTGGTGGGAATCTGGAACTCACAGCCTGAAAGGGTGGGAGAGGCAGGAACCCTCACAACCTTGAAGAAGCATTCAGATGAGTGTTTGAAACACTGTTGCATACAATGCTACAGACCAAGTGCTGGAAAATGTAATTAGAATAGATGGGTGCATGATGGCCAGCTCAGACACGATGGACTGAAGGGCCTACTTCCATGATGTAAAACTCTGTGACTCATAGAATGTCTAGAGTGCAGAAGGACGCCATTTGGCTCATCAAGTGTGCACTAACAACAATCCCACCCAGACCCTATCCCTGTCACTCCACATATTTACTCTGGCTAGTTTCTCCTGACACTGAGGGTCAACTTAGCATGACCAATGCACCCTAACCTGCACGTCTTTCGGACTGTGAGAGGAAACTAGAGCACCCGGAGGAAACCCACACAGACACGGGGGGTGGGGGGGAACATGCAGACTCCACACAGTGATCCAAGCCAGGAATCAAACCCGGGTCCCTAGCGCAGTGCTAACCTCACAACACTGTGGGTGTCCCTACACGATGTAGAGATGTCGGCGTTGGACTGGGATAAACACAGTGAGAAGTCTCACAACACCAGGTTAGTGTCCAACCAATTTATTTGATAGCGTACCTACACCCCATGGACTACATTGGTTCAAAAGACAGTTCAGCACCACCATCTCAAGGTGCAATTAGGGATGATGTCGGGAGAAGATACCAGGGCGGTTTCCTCCCACAGTCCAATGTGTGGGTTAGGTTGATTGGCCATGCCCCTTAGTGTCCTGAGATGATTAGGTTAGGGGATTAGGGTAAATGTGTAGGGATATGGGGGTAGGGCCTGGGTGGGATCGTGGTCGGTGCAGACTTGATGGGCTGAATGGCCTCTTTCTGTGCTGTAGGGTTTCTAATGTTGAGGTATCTAAATGCAAGTTGTTGTTGCAGCAATAGATTTCAATTTGTTTCATCAGAACACTTTGAGGAGAACAAGCTAATTGGTGAAAGGTCAGAGTTCATTCCCTCTCCTTGCAGCCAGGTTGCATCAGCGGGCGGGAGAATAGGGGTCGCGATCCTGATTGGCCAGGGCGGCTGATTGACGTGGCGATCCGATCTTCTATTGGTGGAGCGGCACGTCAACAGAGGGAAGACACGTGACCTCCGGAGGTCCCGCCTTGCGCGCACTCCTATTGGTCTAGCCAGCTGTCAATCATGAACTCGTCGGGCAACGATTGGTTAATCCTCTCAGGGTCCACGCCCACCCTCCGGCCGGTTTGCCCGCGATAAATGATCGCCCGGTTGGCAAATGCCTCAGTGGGAGGAAACTGTCATACAGTCCGATTTAATTTGGTTATTCAGCCCGGGGGTGGACGGAAAAAATATTTTAGGAAGGAAAAAAAACAGGCGCGGCTTTCGAGCCAATGTTTGTAAATAGAGGCGGGGGAGGGGAGACGTGAAACTGGCGCCTGAGGCGGAGTGGGGGACTTGAAACAGCCCCCTGAGGGGAGTGGAGCGTGCCGGGGGGGGTCTTGAAACTGTCAATTGTGTAGAGTGGGGGAGGGGAGTCCTGAACAGCTGTCTGTGGCGAGTAGGGGGGGCTCTTGAAACCGTTGGTAGTGCCGACCCGGGTTTTTGATCGGCGGCTTTTTATTGCCTTTAAGGGGGGGTTTTAAAGGAGCCAGCCCCGCAGGCCCCGCCCCCTCCCCCGGATAGGCCCCGGATGATGGCGGCGCCGGTGGTGGCGGGCGGGCCCGGAGCCGGAGCGGCGCTGGGAGCCGGGCCTCCCCCCTCCTCTTGCTCGCCAGCCGCCGCCAGGCGCAGCTCGGCCTCCCCCAGTGGCGAGTCACCGCTCCCGGGCAGCCCGATGACCCCCGGGCCCGGAGCCGGGGACTTTGCCAGCATCTTCGCCCCGGAGCTGGACGGAGAGGCCGGCGGGAATGTGAATGGAGAGTTGGAACCGGACCTGGCCTCCAAGGTAAGGGGGGGTGGGGGAGGGTAACGGGAGCAATGGCCAGTGACCCCGGCGTGGAGTCAGGGGATATGGGGGCGGGGTTTGTTGCTGGGGGCATAATTTGGGGGGAGTTGCAGGGAGTGGGGTTAGGGGGCAGCTGGGGGGAATGTGTGTGTGGGAGAAGGTGCTGGGGGGTTAGGAGGGTGGGATGGGGTGGGGTGGGGGGGTGGTCTAGAAGGGTGCATGGATAGTTGGCCAAGGGGATTGGGTGACATTGTATGTAGCTGAAGTGAGGGGTGTATGGGAGAGGTAGGTAGGTATGGGGGACACAGGGTAAGAAGAACATTGGAATGGGGGAGATACCAGTGCAGTCTTGGGGAGTTTACAAGGTGGGAGGGATGGAAATGGGATCAGACACTGGAACTGTGGTTTCAAATCTCTTCACCCAGTCTCTCTAAACCATGACAAGTGGGATGGCACAATGGGTAGTACTGCTTCCTCACAGTGCCAGGAACCCAAGTTTGATTCCTGGCTTGGGTCACTGTCTGTGCAGAGTCTACATGTTCTTCCCTGTGTCTACGTGGGTTTCCTCCGGGTGCTCTGGTTTCCTCCCACAGTCCGAAGATGTGCTGATTCGGTACACTGGCCATGCTAAATTCTTCCTCACTGTACGTGAAGAGGTGCTAGAGTGTAGTGACTAGAGGATTTTCACAGTAACTTCATTGCAGTATTAATGTAAGCCTACTTGCGACACAAATAAATAAACTTTATTTTTACTTTAAGTGTTGCCTTTAAAAGTTGCAAAAAAATTGGTTTATATTTCTTAGCGTTTGGAAGGTTGAGGAAAATCTGATTGAGATGTTTGTAATCAAGCAGATATTCCCCTAGTAGGAATGCAGGAAGATCAGAACAATAAACTAAAGAGTTACATTTCATTGACCCTTCCATTAGTCTGGGACATCCCTATGCAATTTACAGCCAATAAGAGATTTCTGAATTGTTTATTTAAAATTGATCTATGATTCAGGCGTGAAACAGGAGGCACTTTGTTTCTCACAGGAGTGGAAACTGCAGTTTACAAATCTGAGGTTGATAGCTGTTTGAAATAAAACCACAAGAAAATGGGAATATTCAGGTCCAGCGGCAACTGTGATGACAGGAACTAGGTCATGGAATCCTACAGTGCTGAAGGAGACCATTCAGCCCATCAAGTCTGCACCAACTGCAATGCTACCCAATCTCTATGCCTATAACCCCATGCATTTGCCTTAGCTAGTTCCTCTGATGCTAGGGGACAATGTAGCCTAGCTAATCCACCTCTTCCTGCACATCTTTGGACTGTGGGAGGAAACCCATGCAGACATGGGGAGAATGTGCAAACTCCACACAGACACTAACCCAAGTTGGGAATTGAACCCAGGTCCCTGGCGCTGAGGTGGCAGTGCTAACCACTGTGTTGCCCAGCTTGAACTGTTTTCTTTCACATCTCCAGCACTTTTTCATTGATGGGACTATAGGCCACTGGTGGGTAAACAGCATAGTGCAGTTTACCCATGATTCACCGAGTGGCAGACAGGATTTGGGGGGCTGAATGGCCTTCTCCTGTTGTGCTGCACTCTTTCCCAGTGCTGTCACTCAGCATTAACTGGGTGGCATTGGGACTTATTATTTGGATGCATCCCAGAAGCTTTAAGTTGTACTGTAAATGCAGACTGAACCTGGACTGATACCCTGGCCTGAAGTAACATTGGATCAATTTTGGAAAGTAATTTCTGTATTGCACAATTAGTATCAAAGCTGAAGTCAATAGGAACTGGGGAATGAGCTTTCTGGCTGGAGTCATTCATATCAAGAAGCTGGGCCTTCTCAGTGCAGTGCAATAGGAACACCACTGCCTTTCCAAGTTACACACCACCCTGACTGTCGCCCCGTTGCTGGATCAATCCTGGCACTCGCCTCCCATAGTGCTGTGGAGCTACCTTCTGTATCACACCAACTGTATTGTTTCAAGATGACAACTCACACCACTGCCTCCAAAGGCAATTGGGAATGGGCAATAAATATTTGCCTTTCTAACAACACCCACACCTCAGGAACAAATAATAACAAAATCACTGCTGTGTCCATGTGACCTGTGTTTAAATTACACAATTTGTTGTTTTCTCACCTTTACAAAGATGAGAGGTCCCAAGGTGCAAACCTTCTGCAAATTTAGTAGGCAAATGAGGAAATCCACTTGTGCACAGTAAGATTCTGCAATGAAAAATCACCTCTTCTGCCACTGGTTGGCACCATGATGTGGAGATGCCAGTGTTGGCAACCTCTGCAAGACATGCTGGATCATCGACATGGATGCCATCATCTCACGTGAGAACACCATCCACCAGGTACATGGTACGTATTCTTGCAACTTGGCCAACGTTGTCTACCTGATATGCTGCAGGAAAGGATGGCCCGAGGCATGGTACATTGGGGAGACCATGCAGACGCTACAACAATGGATGAATGAACATCGCTCGACAATCACAAGGCAAGACTGTTCTCTTCCTGTTGGTGAACACTTCAGCAGTCACGGGCATTTGGCCACTGATCTTTGGATAAGCGTTCTCCAAGGTGGCCTTCATGATACATGACAGCGAAAATCGCTGAGCAGGGATGATCGACACGTTCCGCGCACGAGGATGGCCTCAACTGGGATCTTGGATCTATTTGTAACCCCCAGGACTTGCCTGGGCTTGCAACAACTCACTTACTGTCCTATCCTGTCCGGAGACAGTATACATCTCTTTAACCTATGCTTAATGCTATCTCCACTCACATTGTCTGCACCTTTAAGACTTGATTAGTTGTAAAGACGTGCATTCTAATCAGTACTCTGTAAACTGAGTATGTCTTTATATGCCCTGTTTGTGATCAGAACTCCCTACTCAACTGAAGAAGGGGCAAAGCCCCGAAAGCTAGTGGTGTTTGCTACCAAATAAATCTGTTGGACTTTAACCTAGTGTTTTGAGACTTCTTTCTTGGTTGGCACCATCGTGCACACTTAATGAAGTCGACCTGAGCAGTGAGTGTAAATCCTGAGATCAGATTGTGGCATCAAATGCAGGGTTACCCTGGCTGCTCACAAATTAAAGAACTGTGTAAGATCATGATAAAGGAGCGGTGCCCTGAAAGCTCGTCCTACCAATTAAACCTGTTGGACTTTGACCTGGTGTTGTGAGACTACTTACTGTGTAAGGTCATTGAAGGGACTGATTAAAACTTGCTCACCAAGGGAAACTTGCAAATCCCAGGTGCATGGAGCACAGATCTGTTGCCCAGCATAATGTAGGGATGTATTTGATGACGCAGTGGTTAGCATTGCTGTCCAACGGCGCCAGGGACCGAGGTTCGATTCCTAGCTTAGGTCACTGTGTGGAGTTTGTACATCCTTCCAGTGTCTGCGTGGGTTTCCTACCACAGTCCAAAGATGTGCAGGTTGGGTGGATCGGCCATGCTAAATTGCCCCTTAGTGTCAGGGGACTGGCTAGAGTAAATGCATGGGGTTATGGGGATAGGGCCTGGGTGGGATTGTGGTCGATGCAGACTCGATGAGCTGAATGGTCTCCTTCTGCACTGTAGGATTCTATAACTCTGACTCTATAAACCAATTTTAAATGTTTGCAAACTGGGCTGAAGTGTATTTAATACTGGGCTGAGTGTGACGGATAAACTGTAGTCTCACTAAAGAAGAGAGAGTTTTATAATTGTGTACTGAATATAGCAACGGTACCACAACGTTAAACAGGACGTGTGCAACAGCTAAATAGCGGAATTAATCCGACAGGTGCACTAATTACAATGAAATACTCTGGAGGGGACAGTAGTCACAACAAAAGCAAATAACCCTGTGACTGAATTCAGTTGTATTAACACAAATGATAGTAGGTTCAGAGTTAATGTGAGAGGCCAGAATGAAATTGGTAACGTATAACCACAGTGGCAGTGAGGGTAGGTCCTACATTTGTGTATTGTGCCTTTCATGTCACGCTATTGTGTGATACACAATGGCTTGTTTGATGTGCAATGGTTAGGGTGTGTGCAAACAAACCTGATACCCTCGCACTGGTTAAAGTTGAATCCTAGATTTGTGTGCTGTAATCACTATTTTTAAAAAAAGAGAATGACAGGCGTACAATTTGTGTTTAACCCTCAAATGATGAAGATGATGCTCAAAGTATCGACTTTCTTGTGTATTCTGAATCTTTTCAGTTATGTCCTTTGATTTTCCAGTGTTTGCTGATTTTGATCTTTTTATCAGTGAGAGCCCATGCAAATCATAGAATCCCTACAGTGCAGAAGGCAGCCATTCGGCCCATCGAGCCTGCACCAACCACAATCCCACCCAGGCCCTCACCCTAAAACCCCATGTATTTACCCTGCTAATCCACCCCTCCCCGACACTAAAGGGCAATTACCACAATTAATCAACCTAATCGTCACATCAACAGTCTTCACTTGGGTTGTCAATGTACCAAGTAGCATTTTTTTAAAAAAAGCTCTTCTGGCACCCTGTTTCAGCTGGGACACTGCTTCATTGAATCCAGGAAATATGAGATTGAAACTTTTTACTGGGGTGGCACAGTGGTTAGCATTGCTGTCTCTCAGTGCCAGGGACCCAGGTTCAATTCCTAGCTTGGGTCTGTGTGGAATTTGCACATTCTCCCTGTGTCTGCGTGGGTTTCCTCCAGGTGCTCCGGTTTCTTCCCACCCTAACCAACACAAGGCTAAATTCTCCCTCAGTGTACGTGAACAGGCGCCGGAGTGTGGCGATTGGGGGATTTTCACAGTAACTTCATTGCAGTGTTAATATAAGCCTACTTGTAACTCTAATAGGTAAACTTTAAAAAAATAAGCTTTACACACCTCCAAGTCTCCTCATTGGCAAATCTACTTTGCTTTGTCTGATTTTGACAAGTGTTTTCAGGCAGTCCTGTAATCTCTACTGATCTTGTTTCCATTTTATTTTAGTTTGTGTTGGTGAGTCCGAGTTCCGAGCAATATGACTGTCTGCTGAAACAGTTGCGTGAGCGTATGGACGAAGGTTGTGGGGAGACCATTTACGTAATCGGACAAGGATCAGGTAAAGTCTATCTGCTTCTAGATAAATGTATCAATTTTACTGCAGCTTATTCCCTTGGGTGGAAAGATTTCCCTCCCTGCTCCTTATTTTCATATAGTCTCCACCTAACCATGCTGATCACCTGTCAAATTTGATCAGTCCTTTTGTGACCTGTAATGCAGTTGGCAATTCCAAATGAACTGGGTTAGAAGACACAATAAGTAGTCTCAACACCAGGTTAAAGTCCAATAGTAACACAAGTCCAATTTGGTAACATGAGCTTTTGGAGCACTGCTCCTTCAGAGCAGATAAACCAAATAAACCTGTTGGATTTTAACCTGGTGTTGTGAGACTACTTGACGGTGCCTATCCCTGTCCAACACCGGCAACCCCACGTCAGGGTTATAAGACAACTGCTCCGTTTTAATCCTTGTGCATTCTCATTCCAGACGGCAAGAAGTACGGGCTGAATGATGATGACATTGAAGCATCTGTGGCCACTGTCAAGAGCCTGGCTGAACAGATCTACTCTGACCTGATTCTTCTCCGTGAGCGTCAAGAGGCGGGAGGGAAGGTGGCTGACTACCTGGTGCGGAAGCGAGTTGGGGAGAATGACTTCTTGGAGGTCAGGTGAGGGAGCGGAGGTGCCAGAATTTTAAACTGAGAGGATTCATCAGGCCAGCCACCACCTCTCGCAGGAATGAGAATCATTGACGTTTCTGTTTGTTGTTTAGGAGGTGGGGAAAGTTGAGTGTTCCTGTTTCTCCTCCTTTCCCGAAGGCATTGACTTCCTAGCGGGTCAGTTACTTTCTTTGTATCTTGCCCGATTGACCAATCTTTGTGCGTGAGCCTGGAGTACGAGCGTCATTAGGCTATTCAACCAGCGTCCTGAAGGGGGCAGCACAGTGGTTAATACTGCTGCTTCATAGTGCCAGTGACCCAGATTCGATTGCTGGCTTCTGTCACTGACTGTGTGGAGTTTGCACGGTATCCCCATGTCTGCGTGGGTTTCCTCCCACAGTGCGAAAGACATGCTGGTTAGGATACATTGGCCGTGCTAAAATCTCCCTCGGTGTACCCGAACAGGCACCGGAGCGTGGAGACTAGGGGATTTTCACAGTAACTTCATTGCAGTGATAATGTAAGCCTACCTTCATTGCAGTGACAATAGATAAACTTAACCTAATAGCCGCAATCTACAACATGGCAGTGGGCGTTTATTATATCGATTGAGGTTAAGGACAAAGAGATGGATGACATTGGATAAACGATCTGTTGAGCACCCACAAGGAAACACTTATTGACAGACAAGTGGAGTGGAATCGAGAGACACATACCTGCATTGTTTCACTCTGAATAAATCTGTTCCAAGTAAAGACTGGCTCTGCTTTCTTCCTTCATGAACTGGCCATCAGGAATGTAACAGGCTTGCATTCCCAATCTAGTATTTTTTTTCTTTAGCCACTTCCACTTGCTATCTAGCCCATGTAAGCAGAGGTGACATTGACACACGGAGGCCAAATGGGAACTGGGATACATTGAGTTTTGAGGAATATGTTTTAGACTGAAATGAGTTAACTTTATGTATGTATCCCTTAATGATAGAACTGGGAGGTTCCTGTTTGCAGCAGCTTACAGACAATGACTGCTCCCTGTCCAATGCTTCTTTTCAGTTAGTCTTGCCGTCTGCAACCACCGGTGTTAACCCTCCTCTCTCTCTCTCTCTCTGTCCTGGCAGGGTGGCAGTAGTAGGCAATGTAGATGCCGGTAAGAGCACATTGCTGGGTGTTCTGACGCATGGTGAACTGGACAATGGCCGAGGGTTTGCGCGGCAGAAACTTTTCCGTCACAAACACGAGGTTGAATCTGGGCGGACAAGCAGTGTTGGCAATGACATTCTAGGTTTTGACAGCACCGGGGACGTTGTCAACAAACCGGACAGTCACGGGGGTGGACTGGACTGGACCAAAATCTGTGAGAAATCTACCAAAGTCATCACCTTCATTGACCTGGCAGGACATGAGAAATACCTGAAGACAACAGTGTTTGGAATGACGGGACATCTACCAGACTTCTGCATGTTGATGGTAAGAATAAAAACATTTGCTTTTATAAATGCTACCTGGGGGCATAGAAACGTAGATACTAGGAGCAGGAGGAGACCACTTGGCCCTCCGAGCCTGCTCCGTCATTCATCATGATCATAGCTGATCGTCCAACTCAATAGCCCAATCCTGCTTTCTCTCCATAACCTTTGATCCCAATTGCTATATCCAGCTGCCTCTTGAATACATTCAATGTTTTGGCATCAGTTACTTCCTGTGGTAATGAATTCCACAGGCTCACCACTCTTTAGATGAAGAAATGTCTCCTCATCTCTGTCCTAAATGGTCTACCTGGAATCTTCAGACTGTGACCCCTGGTTCTGGACTCTCCCACCGTTGGGAACGTCCTCCCTGCATATACCCTGTCTAGTCCTGTTAGAATTTTGAGATTCTGAGCTCCCGTGAAAATAATCCCAACCTAGTCAAACTCTCCTCATACATTAGTCCCGCCATCCCCGCAATCAGCATCCCAAAGGACATTGCGGCTAACCAGTATTTTTTTTCTTTCTGGGCATACTCCTTCTGAACTCTCTTACCTCTTCCTTGAATGCCTCCCTCTTCTCCACTACCGACTTTCCTTCAAGTAGCTGTTCCTGTCCGTTGTTGGTGCGGAATAGTGTGGAAGTGTCCCTGCTTTACAAAATATTGGTGTGAAATCTCGCTGTCCATTTCCAAGAGGCCGACTGCCTTGGCTTATTGCTGCTTCTGAAGCCTGCCGTTATGAAGATGCAGTGCATTCTCTCGCTGCATTAGAAGTATCAATCTAGATGATGCACTCGAGTCTCTGGAGCCTGATTTGAGCCAACACTTTTCTGAAACCTCGTGAGCCAGTTACTTGCTTAGCCACACTTGCACTAAATGCCCAAAAGAACTTCAGTTGTTCTGGACTGTATTCTTTTTACTGGTTTTCCCCACTCCCATGCCTTTGGACACTGACTGACAGACGTGCTGTAGAAGATCAGCTCTGTGTGTTTGCTGCCCTCTCAACCTCCCCAGATTTGAGACCTGGTGCTCGGCTGTGGGGGAAACGCCTGATACTGAAATGTGTGCTGTTCAAACAGGGTTTGTCTGCCTCTCCCAATCAGGCATCTTTGCTCGTTTTTCACTGTAGACCAGACGCAAAAGCCGGCTACAGGCCATCCGTCTCCTAGTGAAATTGTGTTTAACTTTCAATGCGATGCTGTGCTTAAAGTACACACGGGAGCTTCTGTGCAGCCTGTACACTCTATTAAATAAACAAAGGGCCTGTATGGAAAGGGCGTCTCCCAACAACACCTGATCAGGCGGCTTTTATTACCATTTGTGGAGATGGTGGATCATAGAAATTAGAGGCCATTCAGCCCTTCAAACCTGCTCCGCTATTCATTTTGGTCATGGCTGATCATTGAATTCAATATCCTGATTTTCTCCCCCCCGCCATATCCCTTGATCTTTTTAGTTCCAAGAGCTGTATCTAAGTTCTCCTTGAAATCACACGTTTTGGACTCAACTACTTTCTGTGGGAGTGAATTCCACACATTCACCACCCTCTGGTTGAAGAAATTTCTCTTCAGTTCTAGAAAGTTTACCCCTTATTCGGACAACAGTGATTAGCACTGCTGCCTCACAGTGCCAGGGACCTATGTTCGATTCCCAGCTTGGGCCACTGTCTGTGTGGAGACTGCACGTTCTCCCCATGACTGCATGGGTTTTCTCTGAGTGCTCCGGTTTCCTCCCAGATTCTGAAAGACGTGCTGGTTAGGTGCGTTGACTGTGGTAAATTTTCTGTGTACCCGAACAGGCACTGGAGTGTAGCGACGAAGGGATTTTCACGGTAACTTCATTGTGGCGTTGATGTAAGCCTACTTGTGACACAAATAAATATCCTCAAACTGACCCCTAGTTCTGGACTCCCCCACCATCAGGAACATTCTTTCTGAATCTACCCTGTCTAACCCTGTTAGAATTTTGTTTCTATGAGATCCCCTCTCACTCTTCTAAACTCCAGTGAATGTAATCCTAAACGACTTAGTCTTTCCTCATATGACAGACCCGCCATTCCAGGAATCAGTCTGCCAGTGTGGTTGGGTTTTGCCTCTTATCGGCTTGTGTCGTCAGTGTGTTTGAGAAGATGGAACCTGATGGTCACGATTCAGAAATGAGTGCCAATAGTATTCTCTTTTCCCTCCCAAAATCCAAATCAAATTGAAAACTTTGTGCCAAGTCCAATGTTTAAAACCTGCTGCTGTCTGATGCTGCTTACCAAATCCAACCCCCAGAAAGCACCCTCTGCTTTACCACCACCTTCTCCATGGTGGCACAGTGGTTAGCACTGCTGCCTCTCAGCGCTAGGGACCCAGGTTCTATTCCGGCCTCGGGTCACTCTGCAGAGTCTGCACGTTCTCTCCATGTCTGCATGGGTTTCCTCCGGGTGCTCCAGTTTCCACCCACAGTCCAAAGGTGTGTGGGTTAGGTGGATTGGCCATGCTAAATTGCCCCTTAGTGTAGGGGACTATCTTGAATAAATGCAAAACGTTATGGGGATAGGGCCTGGATGGGATTGTGGTCAGTGCAGAGTTGATGGGCTGAATGGCTTCCTTGTACTGTAGAGTTCTATGATTCTAGTGATGGGCAGCAAATGCTGACCTAGCCAGCAATGTTCACATTCAGTAAATGAATTTTTAACAGTGGTTACCTACAAACAGTTTGAAACGCACCCGGGCCCAATCCCCTGCCATAGCGGTGATGGAATTCAGTCACGGGAACCCTGATGGTCAAGAGATTAAAAATAGCCAAGCTTGCATTTCTACAGAGCCTTTCACAAGCTGCAAGTGTCCCAAAGCCTGTCTCTGCCGACTAAGGTACTTTATTGTGATGCAGCACGTGATGGGGATCTGTACAAAAGCGAGTAGCAACTTCAGTATTTCTGTTCTGCTGTTTGTCAGCTCTCTTCTCTCACTCTGGATTAACTGTTTTTCTCTCTCCATGCACCCCCCACCCCTCCATAGGTTGGTAGCAATGCTGGAATTGTGGGAATGACCAAAGAGCACCTGGGACTTGCACTGGCCCTCAATGTTCCTGTGTTTGTTGTGGTGACAAAGATCGACATGTGTCCAGCTAACATCTTACAGGGTAAGAGGGGAAAATGCATGATTGCTGTTTGGTTTTGGTTTATAAACATTTTGAGGGTCGTTTTTGCTGCCACCTGCAACAGGTGTAGACAGATGAGGCTTCTGTTTTGTATGCATCCAACGAACATTGACAGAGGAGAGGAGCACTGGCACAGTGGTGAGCACTGCTGCCTCACAGCGCCAGGGACCTGGGTTCAATTCTGGCCTCGGATCACTGTCTGTGCAGAGTCTGCACATTCTCCCTGTGCCTACGTGGGTTTCCTCTGGGTGCTCCGGTTTCCTCCCACAGCCAAAAACATGCTGGTTAGGGTGAGTTGGTCATGTTATTCTCCCTTGATGTATCCAAACAGGTGCCAGAATGTGGCGATTTGGGGAGTTTTCACAGTAACTTTTTTGCAGTGTTAATGTAAATCTACTTGTGACATGAATGAATAAAATAAATCTCCTCAAACTCTGGACTCCTCCACCATCAGGAACATTGTTTCTGAATCTACCCTGTCTAATCCTGTTAGAATTTTATAAGTTTCTATGAGAACTCCTCTCACTCTTCTAAACTCCAGTGAATGGAACCCTAACAGATTTAGTATTGCTGCCTCATGGCGCTAGAGACGAAGGTTTGATTCTGGCTTTGGGTCACGGTCTGTGTGGAGTCTGCATGTTCTCCCTGTGTCTGCACGGGTTTCTCTAGGTGCTCCAGTTTCCTTCCGCAGTCCAAAGGTGTGCCGGTTAGGTGGATTGGCCATACTAAATTGCCTCTTACTGTCAGAGGATTAGCAGGGTAAATATATGGGGTTACTGGAATAAGGCCTAAGTGGGATTGTGGTCAGTGCAGACTCAATGGGCTGATTGGCCTCCTTCTGATCTGTAGGGATTCTATGATCATTGACTTGCCCCAGTTAAGGCCACAGTCTAGTTTTAACGGAAAATATCTCGTACACAGTGCAGATAAACATATTCCACAGTCAGATATTTATTTAAAAAAATCATTTACTACCATTCACCAACTACAGAAGTACTGTCTCTCTCTTCAGCCAAAGAGGGTATAACATGCACCGACGATGCAAACATGAATGTAGCAAGCTCAGGACACATGATGGTGTCTGTTACCATTTTATTTATTGATCTGTTTGGCTATAGGCTACATAAAATGTACAGCAACAAACCATTTGGCCCTATTAGCGCGTACTAGCATTTATATTCTGCTGTCTCTTCGTCCCATTCCATCTACTCCATCTCAGCCTTTCAGCGTATCTTTCTATTCCATTTACTCTCCTGGTCATCTTGAATACATTTGATTGCCTTTTTATGGTATCAAATTCCATATTCTAATCACAATGTAAAGGCAGTTCTCATTTCCCTATTTGCTTTTTCCCACAATGGAGACAGTTTCTCCACCCTGACCGACATATTCCATGATTTTAAAGACTTCTATCAGGCCCCCTCAAAGCATTTTTTTTCCCTGGCCCATCCTGTCCAATCTGTCCTGGTGGCTCCAGTTCTCAGTTCTGGTAAATCTGATTTCTTTTTTGACACTTCCTCCAGTGTGTGTACATTCTTTTTATCCTCTGAGGCTGCTGCCAACTGTTAAAGCAAAATCCCATAGGTATAATCAACTGTCCTGTTAATTACTGAAAAGAAATGTTCAAATACTGTTCTTTAAGGGTCTTCTTAATGGAAATTCTCATTAACTAACTCATTGTTTAACATGATGTAAAGAGAGCGCTATCGGCTGGTAAGGGACAGCAGGAGTAAAACGTACAGGGGGAGGAAGAGAAGCACTGTTGCCTCACCAGGGTTCAATTCCTGGCTTGGGTCACTGTCTGTGTGGAGACAGCATATTCTCCCTGTGGTTTTGTGGGTTTCCTCTGGTTTCCTCCCACAGTCCAAAGATGTGCGGGTTAGGTGGATTGGCCTCGCTAAATTGACCCTAGTGTCGGGGGATTAGCAGGGTAAATATGTGGGTTACAAAAATAGGGTCTGGGTGGGATTGTGGTTGATGCAGGATTGATGGGCCTAATGGCCTCCTTCTGCTCTGTAGGGATTCTATGAAGGTGGGTGGGTGTAGAATGAGAAGATTTAGATGGTAGGACCCTAGCGGGCTGAAGGGTGGTCCTGCACTCTGAGAGTTGTTACTGCTGGTGGAATGACCGAAGGTTGACAGGTTTGGTTCTGTCTCTTTATCAATCAGAAACTCTGAAGTTGTTGCAGAGGCTGTTGAAGTCTCCAGGCTGCAGAAAGATCCCAGTCCTGGTCCAGAACAAGGATGATGTGATTGTAACAGCATCAAACTTCAGCTCTGAAAGGTAACGGCTGCAAGGCCCATTGACCGGCTCATTGAACTTTAGAATAGTTTCCTGCTTTCTGAAAGCATAGAGTCTAGACAGCAGACGACTCTGTGGCTGCCTGGCACTCCTACAACAAGCTTGACAGGGTTGAGCTTTCTGCCAATCCATTCTCTGCTGTGGGTCAGCATGTGTGCGTCTAGTAGGGTGGGGTTATTGGATTTAGGGTTTTGATTTGTCACCTCTTCCTAACTAGTAGCTAGTTACAGTATCCCTTTGATCTCTTATCTCAGCACAGTTAGTAATTGGAATGGGGCGTTCCTGGTGCTTGCTCTGTCAGTTGGGTGGGTGTTGGTTGAGATGGTGCAGCATAATTGAAAGGGTGACTGTTGAAGACAGTGATAGCCTCTTTCTTTATCTGGTAAGGGTCTCCTTTTCTCTGTAGCTCTGAGCCAGGCTATCTAAGGCATGTTGAGCTCACCTTAGGAGCATTTGATGCTGAATCTAAATGGGAGGTGCTTCTTTCAGGCAGCTCTGCTGTGAGACTGGAAGCTTTGGGAAGTTGATCAGTACGAGTTGCTCAGAGGAGTGTTGCACCTTGTTGTCTTGGTGACAGTTTGGAGGAAGGTGTATAAAATAATGATTGCACAGCTCAGCAGACATTCGTTGTCCTAACCAACTCCTGCCCGTCCAATGTCTGTGGTGTTTGCCCTCGACATGTCAGTGAATTCTTCATTTACTGGGAACCTGTTTGTGTTCTCCTGTGTAATCCAGCCCCTTTCCTTTTTCCTTTGCCTCAGGATGTGTCCAATTTTCCAGATCTCCAATGTGACTGGGGAGAACCTGGAATTACTGAAGATGTTCCTGAACCTGCTGTCGCCACGGACAAGTTTCAAAGAGGATGAACCAGCCGAGTTTCAGATTGATGACACTTACTCCGTCCCGGTGAGACCTGGGATCTGAGTGCTACAAAACGGCCTCTGTATTAATCCTGTCTATTAATTGTGCAGAGGGGAATTTGCTGTTACTCCTCTAGTACGTCAATGTGATTTATCAATGCCTGTAGAGTAGTAGCATAAACAAACCAAAATTAATTCCAAGTCATCAACAAAAATATGACTTGGAGATGCCGGCACTGGACTGGGGTGGGCTCAGTAAGAAGTCTCAACACCAGGTTAAAGTCCAACAGGTTTATTTGGCAGCACAAGTTTTCGGAGCGCTGCTCCTTCATCAGGTGACTGATGAAGGGGCAACACTCCAAAAGCTCGTGCTACCGAATAAACTTGTTGGACTTTAACCTGGTATTGAGACTTCTTACTAAACAAAAATGCTATGACAGATACAGGGGCATATTTTAAGAACCCTCTTAAAGGATCACAGGAAGGTGGAGAGGTTTCAAAAAGGAATTGCAGAGTTTGGGGGCAGCTACCAATGATGCATCACTTTGAACAGCCATCATTTCTGTGTGAGCTGAGAACGTGACTGTTCGGACATGGACAGGGCAGTTTGTTGTGTAAGCTTTCTAACAGGAATTCCTGCACAGCGATCAGGAGCTGGAGGCTTTGCCGACCTATTGTTTTTTCCTTGACCTTTTTTTTTCTTGACCTAGTGACACTGAAGTGAAAACATTAATGGGTGTTGTATATGGACCCCCCCCCCCCCCACACCCCGGAACTGTAGTGGTGATGTTGGGAATGGTATTAGAGACACATTCGACGAAGGAACATCTGTAATTATGGGTGACTTCAATCTGCATATGGATTGGGCAGATCAAATTAGTCACAATACTATAAAGGAGGAATTCCTGGAGTCTACACGGGATGGTTTTCTTGGCCATTACGTTGAGGAACTTACTAATGAGCAGGCCATCCTAACCGGGAGAGAAGAATAACTGGCATTCTAGTTGTGAGGGAATCCTTGGGGATGAGAGACCATAATATGATAGAATTCTCCATCAAGATGGAGTGTGATCTAGTTGTTTCTGACTAGGGTCCTGACTCTCAAAGGAAGTCAGGATGGTACGAGGTACACGTTGGCTGTGATGAATTAGGAAATGTTACTTAAAGGAATGATAGTGGATAGGCAATGGGAAACAAACAAAATGTGCATGGGTGATTGTTTATTCCTGTCTGGCCCAAAAGTAAAACTGGGAAGGCGGCTAAACCACAGCTTACAGGGGAAGTTCGAGATGGTATTGCATACAAGCAAAGGGCATACAGCAAAAACAACAGCCCTGGAGATTGAGAGCAGTTTAGAATTCAGCAAAGAAGAACCAAGGAATTGATTTAAGAAAAGGAAACTAGAGTATGGGAGTAAACGTGTGGGGAATATGGAAACCATTAGGTATGTGAGGAGAAAAAGATTGGTGAAGGCAAATGTAGGTCCCTTGCAGTCAGAAAGAGGAGAATTTATAATGAGAAATAAAAAAAATGGCAAATCAACTAAATATATACTTTCATTCTGTCCTCCCATTTAAGAAATGTTGGGGAGCACATGGTTTAGTGAGTGAGAGAAACAGCGGGAAATCGGTATTAATAGAGAAATGGTATTTAGGAAATTGATGGAATTGAAAGCAGATAAATCCCCAGGGTCTGATGATCTACATCTTGAGGAAAGGCCCTAGAAATAGAGGATGAATTGGTGATCATCATCCAAGATTCTATAGACTGGAGCAGTTCCTACAGATTGGCGGATAGTTAATGTAACCCCGCTATTTATAAAGGAAGGTACAGAGAAAACAGGGAATTATAAACCAGTGAGCCTAACGTGAATAGTGGGGAAAATTCTCAACTCCGTTATCAAAGATTTTATAGCAGAGCACTTGGAAAACAGTGCTAGAATCTCTGAGTCAGCATAGATTTACGAAAGGGGAAATCACGCTTAACAAATCTACTGGATGAGGGGGAGCCATTGGACGTGGTTTATTTGGACTTTCAGAAGGCTTTTGACAGTCTCACATAAGAGATTAGTGTGTAAAATTAAAGCGCAAGGGATTTGGGATGGTTTCTTGGGCTGAATAGAAAAGTGGTTGGCAGAGTGGAAACAGTAGAAATAAACGGGTCATTTTCCGAATGGCAGGCAGTGTCTAGTCGGGTACCACAGGGATCAGAGCTGGGACTCCAGCTTTTCACAATTTGTATTAATGATTTTAGATGAGGGAACTAAATGTACTATCTCCAAATTTGCAGATGATAAAGTCATAGAGCAATACAGCATGGAAACAGGCCCTTTGACCCAACGGCACCAATGGTGTCCATGCTGACTGTGGTGTTCTCCCATGTATGGTGCCCTTCCCATAATAGATAACATAGTAACACGTGATACACAGCTCAGTGGGAGATTGAGCTGTGAAGAGGGTGCAGAGCTGTATCAGTGATTTGGACAAGTTAAATGTGTGATCAGATGCATGGCAGATGCAGTATAATGTGGATAAATGAGGTTGCATGCAAGTGCAGCAGGCAGTAAAGAAGATAATGATATGTTGGCCTTCATAGTGAGAGGATTCGAGTACAGGAGCAGGGGTGTTGTTGCAATTATACAGGGTCTTGGTGAGGCCACACCTGGAATGTTGTGTGCAGTGTTGGTTCCTTATCTGAGGAAGGATGTCAGAGTGCAGAGGAGGTTTACCAGGCTGATTCCTGGGATGACAGATCTGTCGTATGAGAGATGAGTCAGTTAGGATTCTATTCACTGGAGTTTAGAAGAGTGAGAGGGAATCTCATAGAAACTTACAAAATTCTAACAGGGTAGCTGCAGGAAGGACATTCCCAGTGGTGGGGGTGTCCAGAATCAGGGGTCATAGTCTAAGGATATGGGGTAAACCTTTTAGGACAGAGATGAGAAGTTTCTTCACCCAGAGAGTGGTCAGCCTGTGGAATTCTGTACCAGAGAAAGCAGATGAGGCCAAAACATTGTATTTTTTCAAGAGTTGGATATAGCAGTTGGAACGAAGGGGATCAAGGATGTTTTTGGGCGGGGGGGGAATGATATCAGGCTATTTGAATTGGATGATCAGCCATGATCATAATGAATGCAGAGCAGGTGCAAAGGGCCAAATGGCCTACTTCTGGTTTCTATGTTTCTATAAATTGGAGCATGTTTCTCCCTATCCCTATTGGATTTATTACTGATGATTTTATAAACAAGCTGTAATTTTGAACTCTCATTTACCTGAGGAACCCTCAGAGCCTGGGGACTGTGTTGGAATTCTCTGACATGTTGGCTTAGGCCAACTCTCCACTGGTCAGTGAAATGATTCCAGTTCTGAAGGCTTTTTATTATTCTTTGGGATATGAGCATTGCTAGCAAGGTCAATGTTTGTTGTCCATCTCCAGTAGTTCTTGCTGGGCCATTTCAGAGGGCCAGTAGAGAGTTAACATTGTTGAGTCTGGAGTTGCGTGTAGGCCAGACCAGGCAAGGACAGCAGATTTCCTTCCCTAAAGGGCACCAGACGGGTCTTTGTGATAATCGATGATAATTGCCATGGTAGCTTTGTTCCAAAAATTAAATTGAATTTAAATTCCACCACCTGCTGTGAGAATTGCCTAGGACACTGGATTTCTAGACTAGGTCCTGAAAAGTTACCAATGTCCCCTGCCTCCAAAGTGCTGGAGTAACAAGATGTGTGGTAGAGAGGGTTGGGGTGGAGCCACTATGTTTGGTGCTGATAAAACAAGTTAACTTGGTGTTAATTAGTGTTCCAGTGCATCAGGGAGTGGAGCCCTAATCAGGGCACTGAGGGAGTGGAGCAGTCAGCAGTCTTCCAGATTATAATGTTCACTCAAGGCCCTGTTCAAGTCAATAAGACACCATGACTTTTCACAATTTAATACTATGACACAAGTTGGTGTAAAAGTAAATTACTGCAGGTGCTGAAATCTGAAACCAAAAGAGAAAATGCTGGAAAATCTCAGCAAGTCTGGTAGCGTCTGTAAGGAGGGAAAAAAGCTGATATTTCGAGTCCAGGCGACCCTTTGTCAAAGCTAAAAGGCACAGAAAGTAGGGGATATTTATACTGCAGGGTGAGGGAATGAAAGATAAGTCATAGCCACAGAAACCAGGGGAAAGGCTGCTAATGGCAGCCCACAGAAAGGTGTAGTTGGTCAAACAGCAGAGAAACTGAAACCAGAGGGTAAACTGTGACTGATGAAGATACATGTAAGGGGAATAAAATAAAGGGAAAGAGTTGGGTGGGAAAGGAAATAAAAGGTAGAGAACTGTTAAATGAAATGAAAATGAAGGGCTAGAGGTGGTGTTTGACTTTCTGGTTGACGTTCTTAACCTGCACGAGGAAAGGAGAAATTAGCTGGTAATCTAAACTCTTTGTTGTCTGGCTGAATACAATTTATGGTGTTTCCCAACATTACAACAGTTTCTCCTCAAAAGGAATTCATTGTGTTCTGAAGCTCTCAGGAATAAAAAATTTGTTTCTTACCCAAATCATCCCTCAAAAGGATAGATCAAAAACTAATGTTTCTGATGGAAATGGACTGCACTCTGACTCTGGTTAATGATACAGCATTGTGGAGTTTTGCTGTGCATGTTTACTTGGTGCTTGAAGATTAAATTATAAAACCTCTCCCCCCCCAACACCTCCCTCCCATTTTGATTTTATTCTGCAGGGTGTTGGAACAGTGGTATCTGGAACCACCCTGAGGGGTCTGATCCGATTAAATGACATATTACTGCTTGGACCTGACCCACTGGGAAACTTCATGCCCATTGCGGTGAAATCAATCCACAGGAAACGAATGCCGGTCCGGGAGGTTCGAGGCGGCCAGACTGCGTCCTTCGCTCTGAAGAAGGTAAACACGCTCACTCCACACACACACACACACACACACAAACACCCAACACACAGGCTGTGTGCACGTGAGAAAAGTATATATATTAAATCCCATGTCAGTTTTGTTAGTGGCTCCTGATCTGTGTGGAAGAGCAGCACCGTGGAACTCTGTCCATTACATTTCCCAATACAGAATCACGCCTGATTCTGAGCGGTCCATACGTAGAGAGAATAGAAGGTGTGAATAGCCAAATGGCAGAGCAGCTGAAATGAAAGGGTAAGCTTCCTCATCACCTCTTCCTCATCACTCACCTGATGGAGTGGTGCTGTGAAAGCTTGCACTACCAGCTAAACCAGTTGGACTTTAATTTGGTGTTGTGAGCTTCTTACTGACCCTAGTTCAACATACAAACCATAGAAATTCTACAGTGCAGGAGGAGGCCATTCAGCCCATTGAGTCTGCACTGACAAGCATCCCATCTAAGCCTTATCCCCATACTCCCAAATAATTACCCCACTAGTCCCTCTAACCTATGACCCTGGGACACTAAGGGGTAATTTAGCATGGCCAATCCACCGAACCTACACGTTTTTGGAGTCTGGGAGGAAACTGCAAGAACATGCAAACGCAGACATCACGTCCTAAGCATAATCCTTTCGTGATTATCTAGTTTCCCCTCAATCGTCCATTCACAGGTGATCTTATTGAAACACAAGGCTCTGAGGGAACTTGATAAAATGGATACCAGGAAGATACTTCCTCTTGTTGGGGAGATTAGAAATAAGGGTACAGGTTTTAAAATTGAGGTCTATCATTTAAGGCAAGTGAAATTTTTCTGAGGGTGATGGACACCTGGAATTTGCTTCCCCAGGAAGTATTGGAGGCTGAGACAGAATTAGATTTCTGATCAGGGAGTTCTGGTTTATGGGGAGCAAACAGGGGCTGGGCAGTGGGGGAAAGGAGATGAGACCACAACCAGATAGTCATGATCTTATTGAATGGTGAACAGGTTTGAAAGACTGAATGCTATGTTCATGTTCTATTTACCTCAACCACTCCGTGCTATTGACCTTTACATTCTCACCACTCTGAAGAGGTTTCTCCCGTATTGGGTTTATTAGTCATAATCTGGGCGGTATGGCGGTTAGCACTGCTACTTCAAGCACCAGAGACCCAAATTTAATTCCTGGCTTGGGTTACTGTCTGTGTGGAGTTTGCACGTTCTCCCCCCTTGTCTGTGTGGCTTTCCTCCCACATTCTGAAAGATGTGCTGCTTAGGGTGCATTGACCCGAACAGACACCAGATTGTGGCGACTAGGGGAATTTCACAGTAACTTCATTGCAGTGTTAATGTAAGCCTTACTTATGACTAATAAGTAAACTACTTTTTGAGCTCTGCTGCAAATGGAAACTCTTGCCCTATCGAACTGTTTCCATAATTTCAAAGACACTGAATTAGATATCTAGGCGGCACAGTGGTTAGCACTGCTGCCTCACAGCTCCGGGGACCTGGATTCAATTCCCAGCTTGGGATACTGTCTGTGTGGAGCCTGCACATTCTCTCTGTGTCTGCGTGGGTTTCCTCCAATTATGGGAGGAAACTGAGCACCCGAACAATGTGCTGGCTAGGTGGATTGGCAATGCTAAATTGCCCCTTAGTGTCAGGAGGATTAGTAGGGTAAATATGAGATTATGGGGATAGGGCCAGAATTGTTCTTCTGCACAGTAGGGATTCTAAGATGCTATCCTCAGAGCCGCAGCCTGCTTATCCTTTCCTGATAGTGATAACCTCTCAGTTCTGGCATCATCATTGTTAATCAGTGGATAACTGTGATACTGAGACCCACGTTCAATCCCAGCTCCTTGCTGACCTCCCGAGGCCTCGGTCAGAGGGAGCTACTGGCCAGGCTTGCTACTCTTTTGTTTTAATAATTCACAGGCGATGACTTCACATAAACGTTTGGGAGGGAAACTTTGCCAAAGAGAAAATGTAGATGGAAAGAAGTTACCCACGTGAGAGGCAGATATCTGAGGACATAGACTGAGGGTTAACAGGGGAAACTTAAACGTGTTTACAGTTATTAGATCAAAGGAAGTTTCTCACGTAGCTAATGGGGAAAGTATTTGCAAATTTTAAAAGGAGATTGCAAACATTCTCCTCCTGAGCTGCAACCTGATCATCCTGGTAGATTCTTGTTCTGAACATCTATTATCCACATGTCTAACTCACGGAGATTGTTTGTTTGTATTTTAAAAGCATTGAAACAACTCTTTACGGATCTGTGTGTCCTTTAACAAAAGCATAGCTGCTTTACAGTCTAATCTCCCCTTTCCCCCACCCTCCAGATCAAACGTTCTTCCATCAGAAAGGGCATGGTGATGGTCTCTCCGAAACTCAATCCTCAGGCGTCCTGGGAGTTCGAGGGAGAAATCCTCGTGCTGCACCATCCGACAACAATCAGCCCTCGTTACCAGGCCATGGGTAAGCACACTGGAGGTGGAATTTGCTGTGCAGGAGTGCACCACCACCTGTGGAACTGGAGAAATGTTACAGGAGGCCAATCAGCCCATCTTGTCTGTGCCAGCCCAAAGACACCCAGGTGCCTTTTCTAATCCCACCTTCCTGCACCCGGCTCATAGCCCTGTAGCTCACAGACTCAAGGTGCAGATCCAGGTGCTTTTTAAAGGAGTTTAGGGTCTCTGCCTCCATCACCAACCTGGGTAGTGAATTCCAGATACCCAACACCCTCTGCGTAAAAAGTTCTTCCTCATGTCCCCTCTACACCGACTGCTACTTATCCTGAATCTATGTCCCCTGGCTCTGGAATTCTCCACCAAGGGTAATAGTTTTATTCTGTCCACACACTCTCCTCAATTCAGAACACTTCTATCAAATCACCCCTCAGCTGCCTTTGTTCCAAGGAAGGTAACCTTAATGTCTGTGCTTCTCCTGGACTACACCATCTACATCATCCCTTTCCTTAGTAAACAGGGAGGCAAAATATTCATTTAAAACCCCTTCCCACAGCCTCTGCATCTGCACACAAGTTCTCCTCTTCTTATTTGGTAGGTCCTACATTTTCTTTAACCTTTTATCATTAATATATTAGGAAGATGCCTTTGAGTTTCCTTTGCTTGCTAATCATTTTTTCATGCTGTCTCTTTGATTTCCTTATTTCTCTTTTTGCTTCATCTGTGCGCTCCCTGAGTTTGTCTCGGCTATCTGCAGTGCTCAGTTCCTGGTGCCTATCGTACACTTTCTTTTTCGATTTGACTTTTCCCTGTATTCCTCTGGACAACCCAGAAGGAGGTGTGGTCTAGATTTGGCAGCTACCACTCTTATTTCTTTGAAAGGGACGTGTCCACTTTGTACATTTAGGATCTGACTTTTTGATGCTTCCCACTGATTCTAGCAAATAAGTGAACCTTTTCTGTACCAAACTCCCGTAAGTTCCACGTGATTGGGGGGGAGTTAACAATTCCGTTTCAGCTTGACTTGGTGAGAGGGGTTGGCTCAGGCCTCACTCCAGGGACTTGAGCCATAATCGAGGCTGACGCACCCTCGTGCAGTACTGAGGGAGTGCTGCACTGCTGAAGGTACTGGTGTTTTGATGAGACATTTAACTGTGGCTCCATCTGCTCTTTAGAGTGGATGTGAAAAGTCGCAGGGCATTTGAAGATGAACCGGGAGGGTTGTCCCTTGTGTTCTGTCCAATATTTATTTCTTGTCTGGTGTCACTCCCTTTTAAAAATAAAACCAAATCTGGTCATTTCCCCTTTGCTGTTTGTGGCAGCTTACTCTGATCAAACTGACTGAAGTATTTCCTCATTACAACAATGACTACTCCACAAAGTGTACTTGATTGGCTGTAAAATGCTTTGAGACGTCATGATGGGGTAACCAAGAAGGTAGATGAGTGCAGTGCAGTTGAAGTTGCCTACATGGACTTTAGCAAAGCCTTTGACAAGGTACCCATGTGGTAGGTTGTTGCATAAGATTAAATATCACAGCATTTAGGGTGAGATAGCCAAGTGGATCCAATATTGAATTAAGGGCAGAGGATTGTTTTTCAAACTGGAGGTCTGTGACCAGTGCTGTGCTTCAGAGATCGATGATGGTCCACTGTTATTTGTCATTTACATTAGTGATTTGGATGAGAATTTAGAAGGCATGGTTAGTAAATTTGCAGATGACACCAAGATTTGTGTCATAATGGACAGTGAAGAAGGTTATTGAGGATTGCAGTGAGATTTTGATCAGTTGGGCCAGGGCGCTGATGAATGGCAGATGGGGTTTAATTTAGATGAATGTGAGGTGATGTGTTTTACTAGATTGAACTAGGGCAGGACTTACTCAGTAAATAGGGCATTGGTGAGAGTTATAGAACAAAGAGATCTAGGGGTACATGTTCATAGCTCCTTGAAAGTGGAATCACAGGTGGACAGAGTGGTGAAGAAGAAATTCAGCATGCTTGGTTTCATTGGTCAGAACATTGAATACAGGAGTTGGAACGTCTTGTTCAAACTGTACAAGGCATTGGTAAGGCCACACTTGGAATACTGTGTACAGTTCTGGTCACCCTATTATAGAGAGGATATTATTAAACTAGAAAGAGCGCAGGAATGATGAACTTGGATGCTGCTGGGACTTGATTGTTTGAGTTATAAGGAGAAGTTCGATAGACTGGGACTTTTTTCCCTGAAGTGTAGGAGGCTGAGGGGTGATTTTATAGAGGTCTATAAAATAATGAGGGGCATAGATCAGCTAGATAGTCCATATCTTTTCCCAAAGGTAGAGGAGTCTAAAACTAAAGGGCATAGGTTTAAGTGAGAGGAGAGAGCTACAAAAGGGGTCCAGAGGGGCATTTTTTTCTTGGAGGGTGGTGAGTGTCTGGAACAAGCTGCCAGAGGTGGTGGTAGAGGCAGGTACAATTTTGTCTTTTAAGAACATTTAGACAATTACGTGGGCAAGATAGAGGGATATGGGCCCAACTTAATGATTAAAATTGGGTGGCATGGACAAGTTGGGCTGAAGGGCCTGTTTCCATGCTGTAAACCTCTGACTGAGGTTGTGGAAGGTGCTGTCGAAATGCAAGTCTTTGTAAATTCTGTCCCTCCTGGGTGAATCTGTCAGCAGTTTCATTGTGAACATTTTGTCCATTTGCTTATTTAAGTCCTCCTATCCTACAGTGCACTGTGGCAGCATCCGTCAGACAGCCACCATTCTGTCCATGAGCAAGGACTGCCTGAGGACAGGTGACAAGGCCACTGTCCACTTCCGCTTCATCAAAACCCCAGAGTACCTACACGCCGATCAGCGCCTTGTCTTCAGAGAAGGCCGGACCAAAGCCGTGGGGACGATAACCAAGGTAAAAGGGGGACAAAGTTGGGTTTGGGCCACATAGTCGTACGGCGCAGAAGAGGCTCTTTGGCACATTGTCTGCACTGACACATTAGAACAAAGAACATCCCAGCACGGGAAACAGGCCCTTCGGCCCAACGAGCCCGCGCCACCGCATCTTCCTTCACCTACCCTGCCCTGTGTGTATGTGAGTGGAACCCCTAATGTAGCCAGATTCAGGGGCGAATAGTGTCAATTTGGTACACCAGTCAGCCTAAGAGCACATCTTTGGGGTGTGGGAGGAAACCGGAGCGCCCGGAGGAAACCCACGCAACCACAGGGAGAATGCGCAAACTCCCACAGACACAGGCCCAAATCCATATATCTGCACAGCTAGCACTGATAGTCACTGAGCTGTTGTGGCGCCCGTCTGCTGGTCCAGGATTAAGCACACACAACGACACGAAGTACTAGGCCACTCCCGGAACCTCCAAGAGCAGCCCACGCACGACCCACCGTGTGCATGCCCCTCGTTTGACAACAAGGTGGACCGACACCTGTGGAATAAAAAGACAAAACATTAACATGTAATACTACATTTCCGGTGTCGTCCCGAGGTTCTGACCCTATTTAATACCCTCTACTATAATCCTCCATCCTTGTTTCGCTCATGTGTCTATCTAAGTAAACCTTAAACAAGTCCAACGTGCCTGCCTCCACCACCCTACTCAGTAGCGCGATCCATACCTCCACGACCCTCTGCGTGAAAAACCTTCCTCTCGTATCCAAATTATACTTCTCCCCCCTCACCCTTAGATCGTGACCTCTCGTAATTGTCCCCAATCTAGGGAAAAGCCTACCACTGTTGACTCTCTATTTCCTTCAGTATTTTATACACCTCTATCATATCCCCCCTTAATCTCTGTCTTTCTAAGGAGAAGAGCCCCAGTTTCTCCAACCTTTCCTCGTAACTCAGTCCTTCCATGCCATCCTGGTAAACCTCCTCTGCACCCTCTCCAGGGTCTCCACGTCCTTCCGGTAGTAAGGTGACTAGAACTGGACGCAGTACTCCAAATGCGGTCTCACCAACGTCCTGTACAACTGAAGCATTAGACGGCAGCTCTTATACTCTATACCCCTTCCTATAAAGGCTGGTATTCCATAAGCTTTATTCACAATCTTCTCTACTTGTGTTGACACCTTCAGAGACTTGTGCACCTGCACTCCTAGGTCCCTCTGTATTTCTATACTCTTAATCGGTCTACCTTTTATTACGTAACTCCTCCCTGCATTATTCCTTCCAAAATGCATCACCTCGCATTTGTCAGGATTAAATTCTATCTGCCCAATATACCAACCTATCTATATCCTGCTGTGTCACCTGACAGTCGTCCTCGGTATCTGCCAATCCTGCCATCTTGATGTCATCCGCAAACTTGCTGATCACACCGTGTACGCCCTCTTCCAAGTCGTTTATATACACTACAAAGAGGAGAGGTCCCAGTACTGAGCCCTGCGGCACACCACTGGTGACCGACCTCCAGCCAGAAAAGGACCCTTCGACAACTACTCTGTCTCCTATTGCCCAGCCAGTTTTCGATCCACCTAGCTACCTGTCCTTGTATCCCATGTGCCTTAACCTTTTCTACCAGCCTACCGTGAGGGACTTTGTCAAACGCCTTACTGAAATCCATATAGATGACATCAACGGCTCGCCCATCGTCAACCGTTTTTGTCACCCCCTCGAAGAATTCCACCAGATTCGTAAGGCAAGACTTCCCCCGAACAAAGCCATGTTGCGTATCCCTAATCAGATCGCAACGCTCCAAATGCTCATACATCCTATCCCTAAGAATTTTTTCCAATAATTTTCCTACCACCGATGTCAAACTCATGGGTGTATAATTACCAGGGTTATCCCTACTACCCTTTTTAAACAGCGGTACCACATTAGCTACCCTCCGGTCCTCTGGGACCTCACCTGTGTCCAAAGAAGAGACAAAGATTTGCGTCAGAGGCCCCGCAATTTCATCTTTCACCTCCCTAAGCAGCCTGGGATAAATACCATCAGGCCCCGGAGCTTTATCTGTTTTTATGCTACCTAAAAACCTTAGCACTTCCTCCCTCGTAATGGATATTTCCTTCCACTGATCTGCATCTCCCTCCAAGACATTACAAGACACCAAACCCCTCTCCTTCGTGAATACCGACGCAAAGTATTCATTCAGGATCTCCCCCATTCCCTCAGACTCTAAGCACAGTTCCCCTCCTTTGTCCCTAAGAGGACCAATTTTCCCTCTAACCACTCTCTTGCTCCTAATACAAGAGTAAAATGCTTTTGGATTTTCCTTAATCCTATCAGCCAACACCATTTCGTGCCCTCTTTTTGCCCTTCTAACTCCCCTTTTTAGCTCCCTCCTACTCTCTCTATATTCTTCCAGCGCACTCTCCGTTCCCAGTTGTTTCGACCTAACATATGCCTCCCTCTTCTTCCTGACCAAGTCATCAATACCCCCTGTAATCCACGGCTCTCTAATCCTGCCTTTCCCATCCTTCCTCTTTACTGGCACATGCCTTTCCTGCAACGTTATCAGTTTGCCCTTCAAAGCCTCCCACTTACCAACCGTGGACTTGCCAGCTAACAACCCCTCCCAATCAGTGTCCTTCAGCTCCCTCCTAATCCGGCTATAACTTGCCTTCCCCCAGTTCAGCACCCTCCCCTTCGGATGGCACTCATCCCTTTCCATTTTTATCCTAAAGTAGACGGACTTGTGGTCACTGTTAGCCACATGTTCGCCTACCTCAACCACATGCCCCGGCTCATTTCCCAACACTAAATCCAGTATAGCCCCCTCCCTAGTCGGGCTAGTTACGTACTGCTCCAGGGACCCTTCCAACACACGTTTTACAAACTCCTCTCCCTCTGTACCCTCAGCTCTAGGCACCTTCCAATCCACTCCAGGAAGATTAAAGTTACCCACTACAACCACCTTATTCTTTCTGCACCTATCTAAAATGCCTCTGCAAATACCTTCCTCCACTGACCTCAGGCTGTTGGGTGGCCTATAGTATACCCCTAGCATCGTAATCTCTCCCTTTTTATTCCTCAACTCCACCCACAGCGACTCAATCCCTAACTCTTCCATATTGTCCTCCCTCTGCACTGCTGTGATGTGCTCCTTTACTAACAACGCCACCCCACCACCTCTCTTCAACCCTCCTCTGTCACACCTAAAACACTTATACCCAGGAACATTCAGCTGCCAGTCCTGACCTTCACGTAACCACGTCTCCGTTACTGCCACCACATCTAAATTCCTCACAAACATCAAGGCCCTAAGCTCGTCTGTCTTACCCGTCACACTCCTCGCATTGAAACAGACGCAGTCCAACCCACCAGTGCTACTCAGAACCTCCTTCCCCCTGATAATTTTCCGTTCACCCAAACCTACCCTATCACCCAACTCACTCCCGACCCCAGTGTCTAATGAGCTATCAGTCACATCCCCCCCACCACCATTAGTTTAAACCCTGCCTAAACACTCCAGCTAACCTCCCTGCTAAGACATTTGTCCCCCTCCCATTCAAATTTTCCCCATCCCTCCTATACAGTTGCCCTTCTGTCACAAATACCTCCCAGTGATCTACAAAAGTAAAGCCCTCTACCTTGCACCAATCCCTCAACCATGCATTCAGCTGCATGATCTCGTTATTCCTAGCCCTGCTGGTACTAGGCAGCAGCCCAGAGAATGCCACCCTGGAGGTCCTGCTCTTCAGTTTGGACCCCAACTCCCTAAATTGCCTATGTACATCTGCCCTATTCCGCCTTCCTACGTCCCTCTCCCCTGCGTGTATTATTACCTCTGCCTGGGTCCCCTCCCCTTTCAAAATTCCCTCTATCCTTTCTGTTACGTCCTGTACCCCTGCTCCAGGGAGGCAGACCACCATCCTGGAGTCACGCCTCTGCCCACAGAACCTCCTGTATTGTGACATGGTGCTACACCAGAGATGCCATTTAATCCAACTGTCCCAGCTGTGGAATAGTTGTCTGCATTTTGCTATTTCAAATAGCTTGCGTCTTAAAATCTGGATAGTTCAACCATTAATTCAGTGACCTGCTGAGAGAATGGGGTAAAATATCACTGGGTGTGTGTGTGTTATTTGGTTGAGCTGGAGTCTGAGTTACTGGTGGTAGATTTTGCACAGCAGTACAGGTCCTGGGGAAATGGGGAAAGCAGCAATAGATCGGCCACTGGGAAATGTTCTAATTGACCGTTTGCTCGGGTTTCTCTTGCAAACCAGTTAATCCAGACCACAAATACATCACCATCCAACACCAAACCGCTCCAGCTGAAGATGCAGTCGACAAAGAAGGGAGCCCTGGTGAAGAAGGAAGAGGTGCCAGCAGCGACTAGTTCGACCCTTGAGGAGGGTCCATCTTTGGGACAAACAGCAGCTGTGCACACACTGAGCCAAACACAGGTAGGTCAGGGTGTGTCAAAGCGCTTTCTTTGTACCAAACTGTACGGTCAATGGTGATAGAAGCTTGAAGCTTGCCGCATGCTTGCCTCTGACCCAGAGGATGTGTTGTCATGGTACTGGTGTCGAAGGGGAGTGTTACAGGTTTAGATCTTCAGCTATCTTGTCTGCTCATGTTGTCTCTGTCTCTCTTTTTGCTCTCTCTTTCTCGCTGCACGCTTTGCAGATGCCTTCAGAGGAGGATAAACAGAATCGAGATGTTAATAAGGAGAACAAGGTAGCTGCTTGGATTCATTTGTTCTGTGTCATTAGGGCTGCAGTTTCTCAATTGGGGAATGTGCATTGCCAAAGACCAAGGTTAATATTGGTTTGAGCTGCAGCATGAGAGGGGAATCTGGTTACGATTAATGGGGTGAATGAGACCAAAAGGTAAATGAACAGTGGGAAACATTCAAAGAAGCAATTCAAAATATTCATGAAAAGGACATTCCATCGAAAAACCAAAGCTTTAACCAGAAAGCCCTGACACGTGCCTCACTCAGGAAGGTAAAGATAGTATTACATTACAAGAGACATGCAATGTTGCACAAAAAATCTTAACTGAGGGTGGGGAGCGTTTCAGAACCAACAAAAGGCATCAAAAAGTTGATAAAATGGAAAAAAAATTGAATTTGGGAGTAAACTTGCCAGAAAAATAGAGACAGGTTGTAAGAGTGTTTTTCAGCCTATTAAAAAGAAAGAGAGTAGCTAAAGTAAATCTTGGTCCTCGAGAAGCAGAAACAGCAGAAATTATCATGGGGAATGAGGAAATGGCAGAGGCATCAAACAAATATTTTGTCTATCTTCACAGTAGAAGACACAAGTTCCCTACCAGAAACAAATCTTCAGGTTAAAGGGACCGAGAAAATTAATGTCAAAGATAAAGTATTGGAGAAACTTAATGATTAAAATTCAACAAACCGCCTGGACCTGCTGGTCCAGACCCTAGGGGTTTAAGAGAGACCAGCTATAAAGGTAGTGGATGTACTAGCTATGATTTTCCAAAATTTAATTGATTCAGGAATGGTCCCATTTATTGTTTTCATTCATGGGGTGTGGGCGTCACTGGCTAGGCCAGCATTTGTTGTCCATCTCTAATTGCCCCTGAACTGAGTAGCTTGCTAGGCCATTTCAGAGGGTAGATGAGAGTCAGCCACATTGTTGTGGATCAGCATTGGGTTCTTGATTATTTGCCAAGCCCCCAACATATTGGCTGAAGAGGGAGTAATGTATCTTAAGTTTCACAATGATATCAGGCTAGATGGAAAAGATAAGCAGTGAGGTCATGGGCAGCAAAGAGATATAGACAGGCTAGGCAAGTGAGTAACAAGGCAGTGGGGAAAATGTGAAGTTATTCACTGGTTGTAAGAATTTAAAGGTGAAACTTGTATTGATTAAAGATTTGAGTGTGCTGGTACAAGAAATGTGGAAAGTTGGCATGTAGGTGCAGCAAGCAATTAGGAAGGCAAATGGCATTTTGGCCTTTGTTGCAAAGAGTACAAGAATAGCTACAAGTTGCAGAGATGCTGGCATTGGACTGGGGTAAGCACAGTAAGAAGCTACAAGTGTACAGGGTTGTGTTGAGACCACATCTGGAATACTGAGAGCAATTTTGGTCTGCACATTTAAGAAAGGATAAACTTGCATCGCATGTGGTACAGCAAAGGTTCACTGGATTGGGCCCTGGGGTGGGTGTCCAATGATGAGAGGTTGAGTAAATGGGGTTTATATTTGCTGCAGTTCAGAAAAACGAGACACAATCTCACAGAAACCCAAACACTTCTGAAGGGTAAAAGTAAACTACTGCAGATGCCGGAATCTGAAACAAAAATAGAAAATCTCAGCAAGTCTGACAGTCTGTGGAGAGAATAGAACCAACGTTTCAAGTCTAGATGACCCTTCAGAGCTGACATTAGGTCATCCAGATTCAATGTTAACTGGTCGCTCCCCCCCCCCCCCCCCCACAGATGCTGTCAGACCTGCTGAGATTTTCCAGCATCTTCGAATTCTGAAGGGGTTTGATAGGGTGGACACAGATTGTTTCTGCTGCTCGGAGAATCTCGATCGCGGGGACACAGTGCTCAGGATACTGAGCCAATCATAGAATCCATTCGGCCCACTGAATCTGCACCGACCACAATCCCACCCAAGGGCATTTACCCAAGCTAGCCTCCCTGACACTAAGGGGCAATTTTGCACGGCCAATCCACCTAGCCCACGCATCTTTGGAGTGTGTAAGGAAACCGGAGCACCCGGAGAAAACCCACGCAGGCACAGGAGAACATACAAACCCACACAAGACAGTGAGGCCAGAATTGAACCTGGGTCCCTGGTGCTGTGATCATTTAAGAGCGGGGTAAAGTAGTCCAAAGATTCACAGCCTTTTGAGTGAAATAATTTCCCCACATCTCCGAGGGTTGTGGATGCTCCGTGGTCGCTGGGACAAACCGATTTGGGAATTAAGTGATGTGGGGAACACGGATTTGAAGCCCAAAGTTGGGCATGATCGGTGGAGCATTCCGAACCAGCCAAATTCCTTCCACTTCTGCCAATCAGGGATGAGTCTGTCACCTGCTGCAAACTGGTCCCACCGCAGCTCTGGAAGGAAGTGGAGAAAAGTCAGGATTCCTGAAATCCCCCTCCCTGCACATGTGGAAAAATGGGGGACACAGATAGACAGGAAGAGACCTTTCCCCTTGGTGGAGGGATCAGTGCCCAGGAGACATAGATTTAAGGTGAGGTCTAGGAGTGGATGTGAAGAAAAAGTTTTTATCACCCAGAGGGTGGTGGAACTCTCTGCCTGAACCGTATTGAAGAAGTAATTAGATGTGCACTTGCAATGCTAAAGCATACAAGGCTGTCGGCTAAGTGCTAAGAAATAGAGTTAGAATAGCTGGGTGTGGTTTTTGACCAGGGCAGGTGTGATGGGGTGGCACAGTGGTTAGAGCTGCTGCCCCTCAGTGCCAGGGACCCTGGTTCAATTCTTGGCTTGGGTTGCTGTCCGTGTGGAGTCTGCACATTCTCCCTGTGTCTGTGTGGGTTTCCTCCCACAGTCTGAAAGACGTGCTGGTTAGGTGCATTGGCCATGATGAATTCTCCTATCATGTACCCGAACAGGTGCCAGAGTGTAGCGACCTAGGGGATTTTCACAGTAACTTAATTGCAGTGTTCATGTAAGTCTGCTTGTAAACTGAATTGTGACACTAATAAATAAACTTTTAGAACTTTAGTTTAATGAGCCAAAGGGCCTTTTCAGTGCTATGGACCAAAAGAACACTCTGACTGTGAGTGTAGGAGACCATTCAGCCCACTGTGTCTGTGCCGACAGCTGAACTGCACAAATGAGGCAACACCTTTGGGAAGGGAAATAAAACACATGTGAATGTGAATGCTGAAAGTGTCAGCAGGTCAGACTGACACCTGCGGAGAGAGAGTTAATATCTCTGACATGAATAAACTTGGTTACAGCCATTACCTTTGGGTGGATTTATTAAGGTTTGGTTGAGTTTGCTGACATTCCCAGCCTAGACATGCATAAAGAATACAAGACACTCATTCAAGGAGACATTTCAGACCCCGTCTAAGGTTAACATGCAGGTTCATTCGGCAATCAGAAAGGCAAATGCAATGTTAGCATTCATGTCGAGAGGGCTAGAATACAAAAGTAGAGATGTACTTACTGTATTAGCCTTGTACAGAGGCTGTATAAGGCTTTGGTCGGACCGTATTTGGAGTATTGTCAGCAGTTTTGGGCCACGTATATAAGGAAGGATGTGCTGGCCTTGGAAAAGGCCCAGAGGCGGTTCACAAGAATGATCGCTGGAATGAAGAGCTTGTGTGAGGAATGGTTGAGGACTCTGGGTCTGTACTCATTGGAGTTTAGAAGGATGAGCGGAGAATCTTGTTGAAACTTACAGGATACTGAGAGGCCTGGATAGAGTGGATGTGGAAAGGATGTTTCCACTAGTAGGAAAAACTAGAACCAGAGGGCACAACCTCAGGCTAAAGGGACAATCCTTTAAAATAGATGGAGGAATTTCTTCAGCTAGAGTGGGGAACTGTGGAACTCTGTGCCGCAGAAGGCTGTGGAGACCAGGTCATGAGTATCTTTAAGATGGAGGTAAATAGGTTCTTGATTAATAAGGGGATCAGGGGTTATGGGGAAAAGCCAGGAAAATGGGGATGAGAAAAATGAATGGTGGAGGAGACTCAATGGCCTAATTCTGGTCCTGTGTCTTATGGTCTGCCACAGTGTCTCAGGGATGTCCCAAAGCATACATTTTAGTATCCTGTAACGGGGGGCCAATTAGCCCAGAAGTGCTGTTACTGGGAGTGGAGTGTTAGACAAATGGAATACTGGAGTAGGACATTACCAGTGTCAGTACCCACTTGCTACCTGCTGGATTAACTAACTGCAGAATTATTCCTGGTCTTGTAACAATGTTTTCCTCTGTCTCTGGTTTCCTACCAGCCCAAGGGCGGCGGAGGGAGAAGACGGGGCGGACAGCGACACAAGGTGAAATCGCAGGGAGCAGCCGTGACTCCGGCCAGTGGCTACTAGACATCGAGCATGACTTCAGTATGCAACAACAAGGCAAGGAAACCCCGTCCCTCTACTCTGTATTCTCCCCCACTCCCACCCTGCTCCCACCTCTCCCATATCCGAAAGAATTATGGAAATGTCTGGAGCCAATCAGGAAGTGACATGGACATTGTTCTGTTTTTTTTAAAGAAGCTTTTTTTGAAATGGATTTTACATTTTAAACCATTCGGAAACGGCAACTGATGCATTTCGAGCCTTTTTTGAATTTTATGCATGTCAGTAGATTTTTTGATATAAAAATGTTTTAAAACAAAAACCAGAAGCTCGCTCCAAATGAGCTGGGAGTGTGTGTGAGGAACATAGCCAGGTTCTTCTGTTCATTCCATCCCTTACACACTACCTGCCTATGGCTGAATAATTCATAAATGATTGGCAACTGATGAGGCAAGGATCATTCTCTTGTCATCCTGAGGGAGCCCTGTTACTTGGCACTGTTAATATTCAATCTGGTGTCGAGAGAGCAGGAAGAATTTATTTTACCGAGTCTTAAGTTGAATTGAAATTGGTATTTGGGATCTTGTAGCCCTGTTATATTAGCTGCAGGAAGTGTTGAGACCCATATCTTTTCTTCTCCATTTGTCACCCTGGTGTGTGGGGGGGAGTGGTTGCTTAATAAAACTGATGCCAGCTTTTTGCATCTTCTCCATCCCACAGTGTTCAAACCCAAATGTTTCTTTGTCATGAAAGCTTGAGTATGAAGAGTGAGGCTGGGGTATAAAATAAATCCACCTGATTTAATAGTTGGTTACCTGCTTTTGAGACCCAGGGCTGAGTTTGCATTGGCTGGAATGCCGGCTTGTTTTTTTTTTAACCCCTGTACACCTCCCCAAATTTAATCAATTTTTCTGTTGGCTGCAGTTGAGGTGATTTGAGGACATGTGTTTAGGAGAACAGGTTTAATAACCTGCTTAACCTGGTCTCTTTCCTGTAGCACAGAGGGTTCAGTCAGAGACAGGGCCAGGCAAAAGAGAGTGAAACTTCATCCTCCTTTTCAGTACCAGTTCAGTCTCTGCAATCTGTCACTAACTTAGATTGGTTTGGGGGTTTGTATATGATAAAATGGGAGAGGATTGGAATGTACAGATGCACATGACATGTACTCAGTACAAAGAAAAGTGCCTTGCCTGGACCATTGACACCACCATAGTGGTTTCCCCTGCCAAGACAAATATGTTGATCTTCTTGCATGGTGTAAAATATTCCAGATAATTAATTGGCTTTTTGACCCATAGCTGGAAGCATAGTCATTCCTTCAAATTGTTACCCTCTCCTTGTGCCGTTCAATCTTGCCACGTTTAGAATATTCAATTTTATCACTAGATGTCAGTCATGTACTCTGAAAACATGTAGCAAGGTCTGTCAGGAAAAGCTGTTATATATAGGAATACATAAAAATATACAGCACAGCATCTGCCCATCCCAGTCCATGGTGTTTCTGCTCCTCTTAAGGCAGGGGGAGGAAAAGAGGAGAAATACTGGTTTGAATTTGATATGTAGGTGGATATGGTGTGGTCATGTTTATTGCTGCCCCCCCCCGCCCCCCCCCCACCACCACCACCAACCTCCCCCCTCACAACCTTCCGCAGAGGGGGAACAGCTGTAACACTCAGCTGATCAACTGTTCCAACTGTCAGTTAAGCTCCAACCTAATCCACCTGTATAGTCCATATCTTGCATTGAAAGTGTGCAGTGTTTTGAAATCAGTTTTAATTGAGGTTGAAATGGAATAATAGTGGGTGTAGGGGGACAGCTCAGCATCAATCAGACTGCAAATTCTAACACTGGAGGCATGTTGATGACTCTCACCAGAGGGTGTCAGACCATCCACGTTCTTGGAATGAGAGGATGTTGTGCTGTGTTCATCAATAAAATCGTTCAACTTCACTGAGCTTTGCAATGAGAACTTCTTGTAAGTGTGGTGTTGTCCTAATCCCAGCTGTGGCCAGTGGTATTCTGATCAGTAAATGGTAAGGACATGTGATCTCTGTACACTTATTTGCAGAGCAAGAGAGAGAATTAGCTGCTAGAGAGAGTGAGACAAAAGGCAGTGCTTTTTTTAAACTGTGGTGGCAGTTTTACTTATGTCACTGGGGAAATTAGGTACATATATACACTGGCCTGTGCATGGAGGTTTTACTCAGGGGAGTATGTGGTTCAGAATTGAGCTGGGGCTTGTCTGAAGTTTCTATTGGAGAGCACTCAGGTTTGGTAAATGTTGAGAGACAGATATGGTTCCTTTAAAATTGATAATCCAATGTTGGAGTTCGCTCCTGCACTGTAACCACACCGTGATTTCCAACAACTCAAGCTGTCAAATGCTATGATATGATAAGTACACATGTTGGGGAAAAAAAATTTCCTTCCATACATAAGCAGCACCCAATAGAGGACAAGTTCACAATTTTATTTTTGCAGGTATACTTATACTTATCTGGCCAAAAAGGTTTAATACTTTTTCTTTTAAAAAAAACTAAAACTGGTGGATATCTACAATAAGTGAGGACTGTAGCAAAGATTTGGACACCCACATTCACAGTACCAGTAAGAAATGTGAAGTAGGAGATTGTATGGGATTTAAGATCAAACTCACGTATAGCTGGTGTTCTACAACCCAGTCACAGTTCATCAATTTAAACGTAATTGACATTTTCTGTTGCAGGCACAGAAGAGTACTAGCTGATCATAATTGTCATGGCATTTAGGATTAGGCAATATCCCAACAACAGGTCTCTGGTCTAACTGTAGTTAAACCAACAGCAAGGGGTACTGGGCACCAAATAACGTTTGCTACAGTCCTGAGATCTCCAATCAAATGCAATAACAGTACTAAAACATGAACTACACTGTACAGCATCACTAGCAGTGAGTGTAAACAATCCTCCCAAAATACTGACAGTATCTTCTAATGAAACAATGCAATGGGGGCAGAATAAACCAGTTTAAATAATTCCACATGCATAGTTTGTGTACAGACAGAGACGGTCCAGATAAGTAGACAATGTGGACTGTACCTGGTAAGAAATGTACTGATTCTTGCACCCCAGGTTACTATAGGATAAATATATTTATACATTAAATACTCAAATAATAAATTAATGATATGATACACTACAAAATAAATTCTTTGGACATCTAATTTTACTAATGTCTAAAAATGAAAGGGACCTGTTCACCTGCAAGATTGAAATTTCTATCTCTGGACTTGTGGAAGACACAGCTGCTTGTGTTACTGTTTATGTACAAAGTCAAGCCAGAAAATGGTTTGAGCAACAGGAAGCATCAAGAGTTGAGAGTCTGACCCAATGTGAAAAGTCAGGGTGACTTTTGTGCCCACCTGCCTACTTAAACCATTCCTCCCTGGGAGGGCTCAGTGAATGCAGTGCCAGTTAGAAACCAGAGGCCCCAAAAGCCTTTCTCACACAGCAATGGTTTTGAGTATCAGCTGCTTCCAACCCAGGTGTGAAAAAGTAATGTCAGTTCTCCAGCAACCTCCATTTATTCACAACACACAAATAATAAATAATTTACATGGCACTAGATGCCCAGGTCCCTTTAAAATGCTGCAAAAATGTACAAAAATAAAATACAGAACACAGCTTCTAAACCAGTGCAGCGATAGAGAGGAGAGAGAGAGAGAGAGAATCTAAGAGTGCCTCGGTGATGCTGTATTGAGGTGCTGTTGGATCAGATACCAAGTACAAGGAGAAACTGATTACTAGACAGGATGTAATACACCGAGGGGTCCCTCACCATCAGATACAGAAAGGGAACAGTTCATTTTTCATAGAAACTGACATGCAATTTATATTTATAAAATCTATTACACTAGAGAGAGGATGAGAAACCAGCAGTGTCCGCTCACACCAAGTCAGACTCTGTCATAAATTTGTTCAAATGAAAGAAAACCCCAAGAGGGTGAAAATCCCTGTGCCCACCTCCACACACACACACACACACACACACACACACACACACACAAAAAAGCCCTCCCCCACCTCATTACTCTTCAGTCTTCCCAAATTACCACCTAACCAACCAATTGGGGCCAATGAAGCATCATATCCAACAGCACAATCCTTACAACCATTTCTGGACATTCAATCACTCATTCCAAGAGCGGAGCAAAGTAACTCAAACCTTCAGTATCTTAGCTTTTGTTATACTGGGATATCCTGCTGATTCTCAGGCACCAAACAGAAGCATTTCCTCCAGGACAGGTACAGCACAGGATTAGATACAGAGTAAAGCCCCCTTCACACTGTCCCCACCAAACACTCTCAGGACAGGTACAGCACAGGGTTAGATACAGAGTAAAACACCTGGGGTCACAGCTTCAAGCTCCAAAAATTTCCCATGCCAGTCTGCCCTGCAGCCTCTATATTTACTAATTAGCACCAAATCAAAGGGTGAAGATCAGAGTTTAATCAAATGTATCACCCAATCCTGTTAAAATATTTGGGAGAAAGGGGACAAAGCTCCTTTCACTGTTATAACCCCAGAAACCTTAAATCATTTAGAAAATATTTAGTGTTCCACATGAAACGACATTTAGAAAGTCTGAGGCTTGATTTACTGAGAATTAAAACTGGGCGACAGACTGTCAAACTTGAACTTAAAAAGTAGATTGGCTCAAAGAGCTGCTGTTCTCCTCACAGTGTCACTGCAAGGCTGTGATATGTGACAGAGACCCAGAGACAGGGGCAGTACGAGGAGGGACAGAGGTACCCAAGCGAGGATGGAAGAGATGCAAAGAAATTCAACTGTAAACGTCCATAAACAAACTGTCGGTCAGAATATAAATATAAGAATGTTTATTCAAGACCAGTTACTGCATCAAAAAAGTGTACCTTGTACACATTTTGTGCTTTAGTGTTATTCAGTTTTACCCAGGATAGTTATGTAAAAGTATTGATGTTTTCTCAGACACTTACTGCTAGAGAATTGGGTCCAGTAATGAGAACAAACCAGGTCAGGTAACTCCAAACACTAACAATTCTGGAAGTCATCAGAAAGTTATCAAGCAATGTCCCGAACTCCGAGGTCATTTAAACACAATAGGGTTTTTATATAGGAATCATTAATACTGCAGTGAGTTAGTGCACACAGACACTATTAATACTGTAGAGGATTACTGTTATACAGAAATTTAATACTGCAATGGGTTACTGTATTCAGATAAATAATACTGCAGAGAACTTTTAATTCAAGGCAGTGAGTGTTCTTTGAAGTCCCATGTATTTGATCTGGACAAAAATTAAAAGTAATTTTCACAACTTTTTTCTAAAAAAAAGTTGGAACTTCTATTTAGTCAGAATTAAAATAGCTATGTACGCCTAGAATGTCTAATTCATTCTGTAATAAGAGATTACTGTCATTTTTATTTTCTCCAAATTCCAGCAAGGGTCACTTAAAACTGTAAACCTCCCATTCCAACTCCCAAAGGTTAAATGCGAGAATGTAAGACAAGTTTTCAAAAAAAAATCCCATGAGAATTTTCTCCCAGTCCTTGTCTTGCACTCATTAGTGTTTTGTAAACTTCAAAAACTTTCCTTCTAGTCAATCCTTATCCTGACCTTGTAGTTCTAACTGGAGGCTGAGATACTGAGGGGCTGCAGAGGAATTCGGGGCTGTGCCTCTAACAGAACTGAACTTAAAAAAAAACCTATGACCTCAGTAAGAAAATTTCATATATCAATAAAGCACCTTTGGGGTAGGTCACCGTATAAGGAGGGCTCCTGGCTGTGATCAGTGTAAAAAGAACAGTCAGTCAATCACTGGGAAGACTAGCTAACATGTGCACGTGCACACACAAGCAACTGCATAACTTGGTCAAAGCTGTATCTCCCCGCTCATGGGAGGACAGCAGAGAACAGAACAGATTCACTTTACATCCAACACCACTCCCAGATGTGCAACAATACCACCCTCTGACCCCGCACGAATGCTGAAATAACTTAAAACTCCCCAAATCCTCTCTTATCACTTGCTCTTTGTTCATTCCTGAGGCTGTACATCTTCAGACAAGCACCAAAGCTGGGGCAGCGGTCTGAAGATAGTTTAAAAATTAAATTCTTATGGATTTGTCTCTGCTGTGCCAGTGATAACAGGACAAAGGGCCAGCTTGAATGGGGAGTTTCCCGATGCTTCTGGGGAGGTGAGGAGGGGGGTGCTGCTGATGGGGGCTGATAAATATTACTAACTTTCTAACTCTGGAATACGTGAAGTACAAATCTGCAGAAAAATGTATCTTTAAACATGTCCACACAGGTGTGGGCCTGTGGCTGGAAGTATTTGCCAGCGGGACGGGACCAGTGTTAGTGGCACCTGAGCGGCCAGAGGGACTGGCAAAGTCAGTGGTGTGGCATCGAACCACTCAAAATTTAAAATAGTTCCTCCACTTGCACAGTGACCGCAGTTATTTTAAGAATCTAACCATGTTCTGAGAATTGCTCTGTCTGTCAGTGAATCGTCACTCTTGCTGATTCAGTGGTTTTGAGCGACATGTTCCTCTTTTTATTTTAGACGGGGGCATGAATCATTCCATCAAGTGTAGTCACGGGAAAGATGAGTCCAATACCAAGCTGGTGGGAGCAGGCAGGCGGGAGAGGAGCACATCTGCAGAGTGTGGTATCTCTCAAACCAAGAGAGAAAATGCTGGAAAATCTCAGCAGGTCTGGCAGCATCTGTAAGAGAGAAAAGAGCTGACGCTTTGACAAAAGGTCACCTGGACTCGAAACATCTGCTCTTTTCTCTCCTTACAAATGCTGCCAGACCTGCTGAGATTTTTCAACCTTTTCTCTTTTGGTTTCAGATTCCAGCAGCCGCAGTAATTTGCTTTTATTCAGTGGTATCTTATCAGTACTGTTTGTCACAACCCCAGTCCCATCACCTGAGCCAATGCAGAGAACGGAGCAGAAAGTAAACACGGCGGCAACAAATTGTGAATGTTTTATCAAAAGGAGCACTGGCAGCAAGCCAGTCAAACTCCAGCACCGAGCTGTAAGATCCTGATAACAGGGCGAGAGGTCAGAGCAATCAGCAATAATGCAGCGGCTTGTGAAGAGCTGCTGACAGACACACACACATCTGCAAACAAGCCTTCTCTCCCTATAAGTTCTCAAAGTGATCCTGTGAAATGGACACTTCAACAGTGGGGCAATGTTTTCATTCCTCCAACCCCGTTCTGTGTCAGTCAATCACAAAACGAGGCAACACATCACCAAACACGCTCTCCGCTATACAAGACTGACCGAGTCAGCCAGACACTTGGCATCCTGTCCAGGGTGTCTGAGGGGGTTTTGGGTAAATTGGTCAATCAGGATTCCATCACTGTGATGAAGGCAGAGGGAGAAATGCAAGTTAGTTCTGCGTCTCTACATTCCTGCACTTGTCACAGCTGGCTGGCAGCAGATTCTCTGCTCACACTCCAGAGAGAGGGGGACTTTACTGAATTGCTAAATCAGACATGTCACTTCACAGGCCAGGACGACCGAGTGTAATTTAACACAGAATCTTGAGAATCTTTCCTGCATCTCAATGACATTCTCACAAGTGTCCAAACGGAGAATGTAGGATATTTTGTGGACTGGAATTTTACAGAAGATAGAGGGGAAACCACAGATATAAAACTGATTACTTAATAAACACCAGCTGAGGCAGGGATCATAATAAAAACGGGTTGGTGGAGCTTGCAGAGGGGCCAGGGGCTGGAGGGGCTGCCATGTTAACATAGGTTGACCCCATCATCCCCTGCACGCCAGTGCTCTGTGGCATTTGCATCACTGGCACGGTTACCATGGGAGCAGCCCCAACCCTGGGCACGCTGAAGGAGGCGCCACTCACACTGACGGGTCCAAACGGAGTCTGGCTCACAGCCATCATGGAGCTGGCCATTTGTGCTGAGGTGGCGTGGAATGGGTTCGCCGAGGGAGCGGGTGCGCCTGAGGAGGGAACAGAGACACTGGTCAGAACTCAGCAGCGAAAAAAAACAACTGCCCTGAACACGACCACTACCCCTCCCACAAACCGTTAATAACCCCCCCACCACTCGCCCACCCAGTATCATTTTGAAGACACCAATTTTGATTTCTTATTGTATTAACATATAGTGAAAAGTATTGTTTCTTGTGCGTTGTACAGACAGAGCGGCTCTTTCATAGAGAAAGAAAGGAGGGCGCGGAATGTAGTGTTACAGTCATAGCTAGAATGTAGAGAAAGATCAACTTAATGCAAGGTAGGTCCATTCAGAAGTCTGACAGCAACAGGGAAGAAGCTGTTCTTGAGTCGGTCAGTACAAAACCTCAGACTTTTGTATCTTTGCCCCCCCACTGTAGTGGGTCAGATCTCAAACAACGACGAGAGTGTACAGGAGTGAGATAGAGAATCTGATGAACTGGTGTGATGACAACAATCTCTCCCTCAATGTCAACCAAAGGAGATTGTCATCGACTTTAGCAAACAAAGGAGAATTATACCCCTGTCTACATTAATGGGGATGAAGTGGAAATGGTCAAGAGCTTGGTATGGACTCCTGCTCTCCCAAGACTGCAAGGAACTACAAAAGGTTGTGAATGTAGCCCAATCCATCACGCAAACCAGCCTCCCATCCATTGACTCTGTTTGTAATTCCTGCTGCCTCAGAAAAGCAGCCAGCATAATCAAGGAGCCCAACACCCTGGACAGTCTCTCTTCTACCTTTTTCTACCAAAGGAAAACCCCAAAGCTTTTTACTCTTATGTGAGAAATAAAAGAATGACCAGGGTGAGGTTAGGGCCAGTCAAGGATAGTAGTGGGAATTGTGCATGGAGTCAGAAGAGATAGGTGATACTTTTCATCAGTGTTCACTGAGAAGCCACGTTTTTGAGGATGAGTGCGTGATACAAGCTGATAGGATGGAGGAGGTAGATGATCTGAGGGAAGATGTATTATCAATCTTGAAAAACCTAAGGGTTGATAAGTCCCCTGGGCCAGATGGAATACATCCTTGGATACTTTGAAAAGCAAGGGATGAGATTGCGGAGCCTTTAGCTTTGATCTTTGGGTCCTCACTGTCCACGAGGATTGTGCCAGAGGATTGGAGAGTGGCAAATGTTGTTCCTCTCTTCAAGAAAGGAAATAGGAATGACCCTGGTAATCATAGGCCAGTTAGTCTTACTTCGGTGGTCAGTAAGTTAATGGAAATGGTCCAGAGAGATAGGATTTATGACCATTTGGTAAGATGCAGTTTAATCCAGGAAAATCAGCATGGTTTCATGAGAGGTAAGTCCTGCCTCACAAATTTGATTGAATTCTTTGAGGCCATAACTAAGTGTGTAGATAAAGGTAGAGCAGTTGATGTCATATATGTGGATTTTAGTAAGGAGTTTGATAAGGTTCTCCATGGTAGGTTCATGAAGGTGGTGTGGGATAGAAGGAAATTTAGCCAATTGGATAAGTAACTGGCTGTCTCATAGAAGACAAAGGGTGGTAGTGGAGGGAAAATTTTCAGACTGGAGGCCAGTTACCAGTGATGTACCACAGGGATCAGTGCTGGGTCCTCTGCTATTTGTGATTTTTATCAATGACTTGAAAAAGGAGGCTGAAGGGTGGGTTAGTAAATTTGCTGATGACACCAAGATTGGTGGGTTGGTGGATGAGGTGGAGGGCTCTCGTAGGCTGCAAAGAGACATTGATAGGATGCAGTGCTGGGCTGAAAAGTGGCAGATGAAGTTTAACCCTGACAAGTGCAAGATGATTCATTTTGGTAGGACAAACCTGAATGCAGATTACAGGGTCAACGGGTTCTGAGGAATGTGGAGGAACAAAGAGATCTTGGGGTTCATATCCTTTGGGGTGGCACAGTAGCACAGTGATTAGCAGTACTGCTTCACAGCTCCAGGGACCTGGGTTCGATCCCTAGCTTGGGTTACCATCTGTGTGGAGTTTGCACATTCTCCTTGTGTCTGCGTGGGTTTCCTCTGAATGCTCCGGTTTCCTCCCACAGTCCAAAGATGATTCGGTCTGCCTTGTTGACCAATAAGGGGCATACACGCAGTGGGTTGTGTGATAGCTGCTCTTGGATGTTGCTTCGAGAGTTGCCTAGTGCTTCACGTATTTAGTGTACACTTAAACTGGACCATCTGACGGGCAACATGACAGCTCAGTGACTATGATTGTTTGCTGTGCAGATACATGGATTTGGGCCGGTGTCTGCAGGAGTTTGCACATTCTCCCTGTGATTGCGTGGGTTTTCTCCAGGTGCTTTGGTTTCCTCCCACATCCCAAAAAACGTGCTCTTGGGCTGATTGGTGTAACAAATTGTCCCTAAATTAGTCTTCCCTCAATCTTCCCCAATAGATGTAGACAAAGGTCGTATGTAGGGGAGGGCACTCAATGTTAAAATGGCGGCGCGGGTTCGTTGGGCCGAAGGGCCTGTTTCCCGTGCTGTGTTGCTCTTTGTTCTATGTGCGGGTTAGGTTGATTGGCCATGCTAAAATTGCTCCTTAGTGTTCTGAGATGCGTAGGTTAGAGGGATTAGTGGGTAAATATGTAGGGATATGGGGGTAGGGCCTGGGTGGGATTGTCGTCGATGCAGACTAGATGGGCCGAACGGCCTCCTTCTACACTGTAGGGTATCTATGATTTCTACGATATCCACAGAACTCTGAGGGTTGTCACTCAAGTGGATACAGCCACAAATAAGGCTTGTAGTGTGTTAGTGTTTATTAACGGGGTTTGAGTATAAGAGCCGTGGGGTTATGCTGCAACTATACCAGACCTTGGTGAGACCACATTTGGAATGTTGTGTACAGTTCTGGTCACCTCACTACAAGAAGGGTGTGGAAACATTGGAGAAAGTGCAGAGGAGATTTACCAGGATGCTGCCTGATTTGGAGGGTAGGTCTTATGAGGAAAGGTTGAGGGAGCTGGGCTTTTCTCTTAAGAGTGGAGGAGGATGAGAGGCGACTTAATAGAGGTTTATAAGATGATGAGGGGGATAGATAGAATGGATGCGCAGAGACTATTTCCTTGGGTGGATGTAGCTGTTACTAGGGAGCATAATTATGAAGTTCATGGTGGGAGATAGAGGACAGATGTCCGAAGCAGATTCTTCACTCAGAGCGTGGTTGGGGGGTGGAATGCACTGCCTGCTCTGATAGTGGACTTGGAACTTTAGGGACTTTCAAGCAGTTATTGGATAGGTACATGGAACACACCGGAATGATAGGGAGTGGGATAGCTTGATCTTGGGTTGGACATAGCTCGTCACAACATTAAGGGCCAAAGGGCCTGTACTGTGCTGTAATGTTCTATGTTTCTATGTAATTAGGAAAAAGATACAAAAGTCTGAGGTCACGTACCAACCAACTCAAGAACAGCTTCTTCCCTGCTGCCTTTTGAATGGCCTTACCTTGCACTTAGTTGATCTTTCTCTACACCATAGCTATGACTGTAACATTACATTCTACACTCTTTCCTTTCTTTCTCTATGAACTGTATGTTTTGTCTGTATAGCATGCAAGAAACAATACATTTCACTGTATATTAATACACGTGACAATAATAAATCAACTTGAGTTCAACTCCAATTCATGGAGCGGTGACAGTCATTGGGCACCTCACCCAATGTCGTCTCCAGTGTGCCAAGAGCAGAATCTGGTACTCACCTTGTGCTAGGAAGGGGTTGGTGCTGACGTTCGGGTGCGTTGTGCGGGTAATGAGGGTGTCCAGGTTTACCAGTGAAGCATTTGGGCCCAGGAAGGATTCGGGGTTCTTGGGTAAGCTTGACTGATGCTTGGGGGTGGGCTGCTTGGAGGTCATGGTGCTTGACATGGAGGACATGTCAAAGACGTCAAGACCACGTGTGACGACAGATGTGGCTGGAGTGGTCAGACCATCACCCAGTACCTCAAACTTACCACCTGTGGAGGGCAGAGTGAGCTGGTTGGCTTGTTTCTAAAGATGACACATTTCTCACATAAAATCAAACAGTACCGATCCTATCATAAAAAGCAAACTGACTGAGGGCAAACGTACATCATGAAGCTTCTCCGCACCGTTGAAGGACTTCCCCTTGGTACTGCTGGGAAATATCAGTAACATGTCAGCTCCCAGTGGTTGCTGCACTCGTATCTATATCATACCAGAGAGCACAACCTCAGGCTAAAGGGACAATCCTTTAAAACAGAGATAAGAAGGAAGTTCTTCAGCCAGAAAGTGGTGAATCTGTGGAACTCTTTGCCGCAGAAGGCTGTGGAGGCCAGGTCATTGAGTGTCTTTAAGACAGGGATAGATAGGTTCTTGATTAATAAGGGGATCAGGAGTTATGGAGAAAAGGCAGAAAAATGAGGATGAGAAAAGTATCAGCCATGATCGAATGGCGGAGCAGACTCAATGGGCCGAGTGGCCTAATTCTGTTCCTTTGCTGGGGGTGGGGGGATGCTGACAGATTTTGATTTGAAATCCACATGAAGACTCAAATGTACAAATCCCAGCAGTCCATTCGCTCAGGAATCGCTGCCTTGTGAAAATGAGGGGTTAAATTGAGTCCCCCACCCACCCACTCAGGAGGCTGAGACGGGAAAGGGGTGGGGCTGGTGTGGAGCAGAGACAAGATTCAGTCAATGGGCCCAGCCTGCTTTGGGAGCTAAACCCTTGGTGAAAGGGGAGAGATCTTTCTGGGAAACGAATCCATCCACTCCACTGCAGACTGACTGAAGCAATGACAAGACACTCAATCCCCATGCAGATTCCCCAAAATGCTAAAGGAAATACAGTAATTCCTCACATAATGCTGTAGATGTGTCCAAGAAAAGTGCAACTTTAACTGAAATTACTCTATGGAATTGTATTTTTCCATTACATAAAATCACTGCACTGCAGAAGGCCTGCACCCACTCTCCGAGAGAGTGTCTTACCCAAACCCACCCCCTCTGCCCTATCCCCATAACACCGCACATTTTCCATGGCCAATCCACCTAACCTACACATCTTTGGACAAGAGGAGGAAACTGGAGCACCTAGAGGAAACCCACGCAGACACAGGGAGAACGTGCAAACTCCACACAAACAGTGACCCGAGCCAGAATCGAACTTGGATTCCTGGGGTTGAGATGCAGCAGATTACAACTCATGTAAAGAGTGTAGTTAGGTTCCTGTGACAGTCTTTTGCTCTGCACTGCAGTGGTCAATGCCATTAAAACACTGAAATATTGTGCATTCCTAAACTGACTTAAATGTATAAATTTAAAGCAATTCAGTATAAACGTAATTGGAATGACATCCAGCAGTCGCCTGGTTCCATTCAGCAAAGAACACTGAGCCAGTATTGGAGCAGCTACAGATCAGCAACTCCAAGTGTCGGGGAAAAACAGAAGAAAAATCTCCTGTGCACGTGTGGGATGGGCAGAGCACATTCAGGAACCCTCTGGCAAACAAAGTAAAGTATAAGTAAAGTAGGCTTACATTAACACTGCAATGAAGTTTCTGTGAAAATCCCCCCGTCGCCACACTCGGCGCCTGTTCGGGTAGAATTTAGCACGGCCAATGCACCCTAACCAGCACGTCTTTCGGACTGTGGGGGGAAAACTGGGACACTCAGAAGAAACCCACACAGACATGGGGAGAATGTGCAGACTCTGCACAGACAGTGACCCAAGCCAGGAATCAAACCCAGGTCCCCAGCGCTGTGAGGCAGCAGCACTAATCACTGTACCACCGTGCAGTTCTTGGGTTTAATTTCAAAGAGCCCACCGTCAGGAATTCCAGGCTGAGAAATTCTACTCTGACAGTAACACAGAATAAAACTCTACTCCCTGACGTGCACAGATCAGTCAGGCAAACATCCCAAAGTATAACAGGAGGAGGAAAGCTTACCTGTACCCTGACCTTCTGCGTTCCGGGGTGATCCTCGCAGATGGCTGAACGCGGAGAAGTCATCAGTTATGGTTACGTCGGCAGCACAGAGAGAGTGGAAAGGGGAAGCCACTGAGGGAGGAAAGAATTCACCGTGAAACAAGTCACTGCAAGGCAGCAAACAGACGCTGCAAAGAAAGCCACCACTCCTCCCTCCGACCCTGGCAGAAACCAGGGAACACTGGCTTCATGTCCCACCCCCTCAGTAAGTTCCCAATCTCCATTATGTTGCTGAAGAGAAATGGCCGTGAACTGGATACTCAACTCTCACATACTGGGTATAGCCATGATGTGGAGTTGCTGGTGTTGGACTGGGGTAAGCACAGTAAGTACTCTCACAACACCAGGTTAAAGTCCAACAGGTTTATTTGGTTGCATGAGCTTTCGAAGCTCCATCACTCGCCTAAAGCACTCTGAAAGCTCATGCTACCAGATAAACCTATTGGACTTCAATCTGGTGTAGTGAGACTTCTTTCGGTGTCCACCAGGTACAGTTATGATAATTAACTAATAATCCAGAGAATGTGAACACAAATACCGCCACAACGGTTATGTTCAATTTGAGCAAAAAAAAGTCAAATAAATTGAAACTTGGATCAGTAAAAGTGACGGTGAAGCTGTCAAGACTGTCGTAAAACTCGTACTGGTTCACTAATATTCTTGAGGGACAGTAACCTGCCATTCCTACCCAGGCTGGACCCAGTCCCACACCGAGTCCTCACTTGAAACTAGCCTTGCAGGACTGAAAAGTCATTGTCAGGGAATATTGTGGAGCAGGGTCAGCGGAGGGAAAACAAACTCGCAGCCACAGCTAACACGGGATGGGCAGTCAAAGGGGAAAAAAGTTGCATTTACTATTGCACCTTGTCAAGTCTCAAAACGCCCCAAAAGCTTCAAGTCAAACAAAGTGCTTTGAAATGCAGTCTATGTGCAGATTATTGTCACCCAGAACACACCAAGATCTCGCAAACAGCAACGAAATAACCAATTCTTTTGCTATTGGTGACGTTGGCTGGTTGGGTTTCTTACAACCGGAGGTGATGGCTTAGTGTTATTATCGCCAGGCTATTAATCCAGAAACTCAGCTAATGTTCTGGGGTCCTGGGTTCAAATCCCGCCACAACAGATGGTGGAATTTGAATTCAATAAAAAAATCTGGAATTAATCTACTGATGACCAGGAAACCAGTCAGAAAACCCATCTGGTTCACTAATGTCCTTCAAGGAAGGAAATCTGCTGTTCTTACCCAGTCTGGCCTACATATGAATCCAAAGCCTCAGCAATGTAGTTGACTTTCAACTGCTCTCCAAGGGTAACTAGGGATGGGCAATAAATGCTGGCCAGCCAGCAACTCCCGTGTCCCATGAATAAAAGTAAACAGTGAAAGTACTTTACTGGCTGTGGAAAGCACTTTGGGACATGGGAGAGGTTACGAAAGGTGCAACTTTTCAATTGAGGGAAGATAGTGGAGGAGGAGAACTTGATGAAAACAAAATATTGTGGGTGCGGGAAATCTGAAATACGAACAGAAAATACTGGAAAAACTCAGCAAGTCTGGCACGCCCCAATCTTTTCCAAATATCACCACGTACAGATGTTTGATATAATCCTTTAAAGCATTCACAAAATGTTGTATTCGATTGTGAAAGGGGTTCTGAATCTCCCCCGTGCCACAAGAGAAGCAGCAGGAGCCTATCACACAGGCTATCACGCACATCCCCACATATATTGAATATGACGGCACAAAGATAAAAAGCTGTTGCTGTGATCTGAATCTCTGTCCAAACAAAGAAAATCCTGGGTCAGCTTCACAGTCACTTTTTTTTTGAAAGGACACAACTGAGTTTATCTGTCAGGAAATTTTCACTCTGTCCACACCTTCATTGAATCTTACCTGTAGGAGAGGTAGGAGCCCAGGGGTCTCGGTCAGACGCTACAGAAGCCGAACCCCAGGGGTCTGTGCTTCTCGGCTGTTGCTCTCCTGACAAGCGACGGGTCGAAGAGCCCCATGGATCGGAGGAAGTGGCGGCCAGTCGGGAACCTGCTATAAAGAGGGAATAAGTTCTTGAATTTACCAGACCCGAGAACAGAAACAGAAACCAAGAACAGAAACTCAAGAACACAATGGGTGGCACAGCGGTTAGCGCTGCTGCCTCACAGAGCTAGGGATCCAGGTTCAATTTCTGGCCCCGGGTCACTGTCCGTCTGGCATCTGCACATTATCCCCGTGTCTGCGTGGGTTTCCTCCAGGTGCTCCGGTTTCCTCCCACAGTCCAAAGATGCATGTGTTAGGTTTATTGGCTATGCTAAAATTGACCCTAGTGTCAGGGGGAATGAGAAGGAAAACGTGTGGGGTTACAGGACGAGGCCCTGGGTGGGATTGCGATCAGTACAGACTCAATGGGCTGAATGGCTTCCTTCGGCACTGTAGGGATTCTATGAAAAAAAGCTCCTGACTCAACTGGAGCAATGGACATCAAGAATCATTAGTCATTTGAACAAATTGCACCAACACGGAGGATGATTGAGTGGAGCTTTCAGAATGAGTAAATTATTTGAGACATTTACAGTCATTAGCAGAGTACACATTGTCATTGTAAATAAAAGGAGTAAATAAAACTTGTGCGTGAGAGACACGGAGACAACTGAGAGAATCCAGTACATTCACCAAGCTGACAGCTTTTACCAAGGACCACCCCCACATCTCAAAGCTCACTGCAATTCTTTGATTTGATTTGGTTTATTATTGTCACATGTATTAACAAACAGTGAAAAGTATTGTTTCTTGTGTGCTGTACAGACAAAGCATTCCTTTTATAGAGAAGGAAAGGAGAGGGCACAGAATGTAGTATAACAGTCATAGCTAGCGTGTAGAGAAAGATCACTTAATGCGAGGTAAGTCCATTCAAAAAGGAAGAAGCTGTTCTTGAGTTGGTTGGTACATGTTCTCAGACTTTTGTATCTTTTTCCCAGCGGAAGAAGGTGGAAGAGAGAATGTCCGGGGTGCACAGGATCCTTAATTATGCTGACTGCTTTGCCGAGGCAGCAAGAAGTGTAGCCAGAGTCAATGGATGGGAGACTGGTTTGCGTGATGGATTGGGTTATATTGATGACCTTCCTTGTGATCTTGGGCACAGCAGGAGCCATACCAAGCTGTGATACAATCAGAAAGGATGCTCTCTATGATGCATCTGTAAAAGTTGGTGACATGCCAAATTTCCTTACTCTTCTGAGAAAGTAGAGGTGTTGGAATACAATGACTGCATTGCAGAAGCCAGTTTGCTCCCAACACCACCTACATGGCACAGAAATAAAACGAAGCTGTTAATCTGTCCCTCGGTGGCTTTGGCCACTTGACCAGGATACTGAGAGAATTTCCAGCTGGAAGAATATTCTGACTGGATCTATCGGAAAAATCAAATTGCCACGGGCAATAAGGTTATACTCAGCCAGTATCACAACAAGGTGTTAAACAGTGAGCACAGGCTGCTGTTTCAGTGCAGGGTGTATTATACTGCCAGCTGAAACATCATCCCCAACTCCATCCTGCCTATTCAGCTGGTTGAAGTGGATTAAAAATTCCATGGCACTCCTCACGGTACAGGGATTACGACCTTGAGAAGCGGGTTTTCACTAAACTGTGTGGTCTCTGGGATAGTATTGCCCTCATGGGGCAACAGAGAGGCGATGGCCTAGTGGTATTATCGCTAGACTATTAATCCAGAAACTCAGCTAATGTTCTGAGGACCTGTGTTCGAATCCTGCCACGATAGATGGTGAAATTTGAATTCAATAAAAATATCTGGAATTAAGAATCTACTGATGACCCCTCACTCATCCAGGAGTCACCCAGGCCCATTATAACAGTTCAAAGATATGCAGGTTAGGTGGTTTGGCCTTGCTAAATTAACCCTTAGTGTCAGGGGGATTAGGGGGGTAAATACATGGGATTCCTTGGGACAGGGCCTGGGTGGGATTGTTGTCAGTGCAGACTCAATGGGCTGAATGGCTTCCTTCTGCTCTATAGGGAATCTGTGTACATGCCCACAATGACACGCTTTAGCTGCGTTCAGTACCGAACCCTTACTGATGCCGTGGTCCAAATCAACACTGGATATTCTGGTAACTAATGGAGCCGTCGGGATTATCTAGGTTAAGGATTTTGTCAGCAATGCGGCACAGATCCCATCATAAAAACAAATCTCCAAAAGGCAAATCAATCCTGGAAGATCTTACCCATTTGCTTCCAAGGGTCAGAGGATACTGGACGGGACACAGCGGCCCAGGGGTCAGGCTTGGCAGTGGACACTGATGGCAGTGGTGCTCCCCAGGGATCAGATTTGTGTGTCAGGGGAGATGGTGTGGAGTCTGTCAGATCCAGTAAAGCAGTCTGTAAAAAGGTACCACAACAGAATATCTTTTAATCTATCTGGGTGATTGTTCAATTTTTAAGCTTCTTTTTCCTGTTCTCTCCAAATTCCTGGCTCAACGTACAGGTATAATGGAAACCTCATAGCACTATTACATCTTCCCCTGCCTGAGGGTCATCATCCCCTGACCCTCCACAAAGCCTGTCCACCTTCTAAAAGGCACAAGTCAGGAGTGCGATGGGATACTTTCCACTTGCCTGGATGAGTACAGCTCCAACAACACTTAAAAGCTCCTCACCATCCAGGACAAAGCAGCCCCACTTGTTTGGCACCCCATCCACAAACATTCATTCCCTCCATCACTGACACAGAGGCAGCTGTGTGTACCATCAAAAGATGCACCACAGCAACTTACCAAGGCTCCCTCAACAGAACCTAATCTAGAGTGGACAGTGGTTAGCACTGCTGCCTCATAGCACCAGGGACCTGGGTTTAATTCCCAGCTTGGGTCACTGTCTGTGTGGAGATTGCACATTCTCCCCGTGTCTGCGTGGGTTTCCTCTGGGTTCTCCAGTTTCCTCCCACAGTCCAAAGATGTGTGGGTTAGGTGGATTGGCCATGCTAAATTGCCCCTTGGGGTCAGGGAGACTGGCTAGGGTAAATGCATGGGGTTATGGGGATAGGGCCTGGATGGGATTGTGGTCATTGTAGACTCAGTGGGCTAAATTACCTCCTTCTGCACTGTAAAGATTCTATGATTCTATAATCTGTGATCTCCACCAACTCAAAAGGCAAGGGCAGCCAATACATGTGAACATCACCTGCAAGTCCCCCTCCAAGCTACTCACCATCCTGTCTTGGGAATATATCACTTATCCTTCACTATCACTTGAGTCAAGATCCTGGAACTCCCAGAACTTTCTCCCTAACAGCACTGTGGGTGTACCTACACCACACGAACTGCAGCGGCTCAAGAAACCAGCTCACCACCACCTTCTCAAGGGGCAATTAGGGATGGCCAATAAAACTGACATGCTCTCCTCACACAAACAAATAAGAATAAATGTGAAGGAATGGTCAGAAGGTGGGTGCTGGTCCTACCTCAGTTTTATGGGGGCCTATTCCTGGCATTTGCAGCTTTTGTCGGCTCTCTTCCAGTGCCAACTGTAGACGCAGGTCATCACCACGGCGACGGTGCTCATCCTGCATAAATCACAGAATTGTTACAGTGCAGGAGGCCATTCAGCCCATCACATCTGCACCAACTCTCCAAATAGGCAATTCCCTCAATGCCATTCTCCCTCCTTCTCCCCCAATCCTGGGCACATTCTTCCTTTGTCGATCGATTTAACCTGTCTCCACCCGACTCTCGGGCAGCGCATTCCAGACTGCAACCACTCGCCAGGTGAAAAAGCTTTTTCTCACATCACTTTTGTTTCATTTGCCAGTTATTTTAAATCTGTACCCTCTTGTTCTCAATCCTTTCATGAGTAGGAACAGTTTCCCCCCCATCTCCCCCATCCATTCCATCCAGATCCCTCATGATTTGTCTCTATCAAATTTCCCCCATGGAAAACAGCCTCAAATTCTCCTATCTATTTTCATATCCGTGGAACCACTTCCTTGAATCTTTTCTGCACTCTCTCTCTCCAATGCCCTCATATTCTTTCTAAAGTGTGGCACACAGAACTGGGCACAACACTCTAGCTGAGACTAAACTCGTGTCTTGCACAAGTTCAATTTAATCTTCATGCTCTTATACTCAATGCTCCTATTAATAGAAATAGTGTAAGCTATGTTAACCACTCTCAACTTGTCATGTCACCTTCAATGACTTATGCACACATACACCAAGGTCCCTCTGCTCCTGCACTCCTCTTTACAGTTGCACCGTTTAACATTCTCTCTCATTTTGGTAGCAAGATCACAGAATCACTTCACGTTTTTCTGCACTGAAGCTCATCTGTCAACAGTCTGTGCGATCTATCAACCTGCCTGCGTCCTTGTGAAGTTCTACACTATCATCCTCACAGTTCACAATGCTTCCAAGTTCTGTATCATCCACCAATTCTGAAATTGTGCCTTGGTCTGGTTCATTCAACTGTATCAGGAAAAGCACTTGACCCATCAGGAACTCTGCTACAACCCTTCCCCTAACGCGAGAAACATCCGTTAGCCCCTACTCTAACTGTCAGTCATCCAATTAGAAGACCATAGAAATAGGTCATAGAAACCCTACAGTGCAAAAAGAGGCCATTCGGCCCATTGAGTTGCACCAACCACAATCCCACCCAGGCCCCATTCCCTTATCCCTACATATTTATCCGCTAATCCCTCTAAACTGCGCATCTCAGGACACTAAGGAGCAATTTTTAGCATGGCCAATCAACCTAACCTGCACATCTTTGGACTGTGGGAGGAAACTGGAGCACCTGGAAAAAACCCATGCAGACACGGGAAGAATGTGCAAACTCCACATAGACAGTGACCCAAGCTGGGAATCGAACCCAGGACCCTGGAGCTGTGAAGCAGCAGTGCTAACTACTGTGCCACCCATGTTGCTGTTCTTTTAATCCACAAACTGTAACACTACTCAAGTCTGTGCTGCAGCAAATACTTCTTGGAGTTCACATCCACAGCACCGACCTCGTCAGCCCCCTCTGTCACCTCATCAAAAACTCCAGCAAGTTAGTTGAGCATGATTTTTCCTTAAGAAACTCGAGTTGCCTTTCCTTCACTATTCATTTTGGCTCCCAATGTAACAGCGTTATCATTTTTGCACCTCTCTGTAATTTCCTTGCAGGTCTGTTCCTCTAAAATCTTCCCAGGACTTGGTGGCAATAAAGCTACACTGAGAACTGGAATTGCACCTTTTAACTTCCTTGGCATTCGCCAAATAGATGCTGTCCTTAAAGCCCTCCATGACATCCTTTCTCCAGAACTGCAATGCTCTTCTTAAATCAATACTGTCACCCGTCCCCCTTTTCTCATCTTTCCTTTAAAGTTTATTTATTAGTGTCACAAGTAAGGCCGACATTAACACAGCAACGAACTTACTATGAAATTCCCCTAGTCGTCACAGTCACTGTTCAGGTACACTGGGCATGGCCAATGCACCGTAACCAGCACATCTTTCAGATGTGGGAGGAAACAGGAGCACCCAGAGGAAACCCACACAGTCACGGGGAGAATGTACAGACTCCACACAGACAGTGACCCAAGCCAGGAATCGAACCCGGGTCCCTGGTGCTGTGAGGCAGCAGTGGCTAACCACCCTAAACACCTTGCATTCAAAAATATTTCCTACCCAGTTTTACGCACTAAGCTGTGTGTGTTATAGCCATAACATATTTTCCCTCATGACAATCTGCACCTGTAACTCACCAACCTTATTTAGAACACTCTTATGCAGTCACATATATGCACAGTAACCCTGATTTAGACTTTATTACTTACTCTGACCCCACCTTTTAACTTACTATCCTTTGCTCTAGTGCTAAATCCCAGTATTCTGAGCACCCTGGTATGCCACTTCAATTAGAATTTCCAAACCCCTTCAGAGTTAGATTAAACCGTCCCCAATAACACTAGCAAAACCAATCCAAAGACACGATTTACTAATCAGAGCTCTGATACTGGGAAGAGTTATGCAAAAGACAACTCGGGTTTGCTTCCCTGGTGAGATGAGACACAAACTATTACAACTGACGCCGACTGAAGGATGGGAAACAACGAATAAGTCCCTCAGGGACCCCACTAAGTGGCTACCCAAACACACTGACTGGGTAGAAAGCAGTGGGTTAGATTCTACTGTAAAGGCCAATCGTGTGACCATCAATGTCTGCATTTATGTGACCAATGCTAGCCTGTCATACATTAGCTCAGAGCTGCAGCCTGGTATTGAACTTCTTAGCGTGTATCACTGGTAACAATTTGGGGAGACAAATCTTGGGGTGTAGGGGTGGCACAGTGGTTAGCACTGCTGCCTCAAAGCGCCTGCCACCTGGGTTCGATTCCTGGCTTGCGTCACTGTCTTTGTGGAGTCTGCACGTTCTCCCCGCGTCTGCGTGAATTTCCTCCGGGTGCTCTGGTTTCTTTCCACACTCCAAAGATGTGCAGGTTAGCTGGATTGGCCATGTTAAATTGTCCCTTGGTGTCAGGGGGACTAGCAGGGTAAATGTGTGGGGTTATGGGGATAGAGCCTGGGTGGATTGTGGTCAGTGCAGACTTGATGGATCAAATGGCCTCCTTCTGCACTGTAGCACTATACTATGATATAGACAAGGGTGAGATTCAAGTGCTTTAGTGTGAAAATAGGAGAATGTGCCACACTCAAATGCAGCTTTGTCGATGTTAACCTTATCTTCCCATAACAGGAGCTAACAAGAACTCTAGGTTGCTTTACATTCACCTTAACACCTCGTAAACAAGACACCAAAGCACCATTTGGTACAAAACAACATATTTCAGCTTTCATTTTCAGCCACTGCTGTAATATATCACTGAGCAAGCAAGGGAGGAGATTAGTGCAGCCATCAACCAACTGATTCCATATCCAAAACAACAGTAACAACAGGCAGCAACAGTAAAACCCAAAACGGCTACCAAGCTCCTCGTGCTAAACCCACAGTGGGTGCAGCATATAAACAAACTGTTTGTGAAAAGAGATAAGCTGACATGGCAGCATAGGGTGGTTAGCACTGCTGCTTCTCAGCGCCAGGGACTCAGGTTCAATTCCACCCTTGGGTCACTGTCTGTATGGAGTTTGCACATTCTCCTCGTGTCTGCATGGGTTTCCTCAGGGTGCTCTGGTTTCTTTCCACACTCCAAAGAAGTGCAGGTTAGGTGGATCGGCCATGCTAAATTGCCCCTTGGTGTCAGAGGGACTAGCTAGGATAAATGCACAGGGTTATGCAGATGGGGTCTGGGTGAGATTGTGGTTGGTGCAGACTCAATGGGCTGAATGGCCTCCTTCTACACGGTAGGGATTCTATGCAAATCAAACATTTCTCTCACCCCTAGTTACCGTTCACAGTAAACTGTACTCCCTGGGATACCAATTTACAAGCCTCCCCCATCCCAATGTAAGGATTAAACAACAATCTCACCGACTACTATAAGTCAATAAAGTTTAATCTTCAGATTATAACTCAAAATGGAAATCCCTGGCACAGTAATGAGGGGAACTGATTAAACGCAAAGGAGAGATTAGAGCACTGACCAAAGAGAATGTCTGTCTGGATTTGTATTTACATCTCATGCCTAGCTGAGTTATTTTCTTCTACTCTCTGTAGGAACAACTGCTGGATCTAGGAGAGGGAGGTGGGGTGGGGGGGGAGAAATGTCCTGTGGTACAGTGGGTAACAACCCTGCCTTTGGCCCAGAAACTCCCAGGTGTGAGTGCCACCCCAGGATTTGATGTTTGAGGAAACTGAGTTCATCACATGGCCAAAACAGGTTCGAGTGGCCGGTGTGCAAGTCCTTCCAATTTATGCCAATGGCTGACGTTAAGGGCAGGAGAGATTTCCAGTCAGCTGCGCGATGGTAAGAAAATCGGAGCCTCCACCATCAGTATTCACAGCTCCGGACTGCAATCTTCATGTAAAAGTGTCTGTTGCCACAGCAATTCAGACTCCTTGAGGGGCCAGTTAACTGGACAGCTGCTGTGGATCAGATTGGTGTCAACAGTGCAGTGTTCAGTCCCTGGTCGGGCTGGGTGCATTCAGGACCTGCTTCTCTGACCGACCTGTTGTGGCAAACCTGCCTTCCTCACTGTGAAATACACCAGCTCTCCTCCGTGACTGGTCAGGGAGAAGATTTAAACAGATAGCGGGGAAGTGAGATTAACCATCCACATCCCAGCTCATCATCAAGAGGTTTAGGGTAATCCTCCCTCGCTCATCTTCCCAAATAGCCTAATCCCTCACCCTCGAGCCTCCTGGTAGGACTCTGAAGTATCTGTGCTGGTCCCACATGTGCTACATTAGAGCAGTGTCAAAGACTAGAATCACAAAAGCCTTCACAAATGATCCAGGGTAGACTGGGAGGTTTGTCAGGTAAATCAATGAAATTCAAATTCTTGGAAGATGACGTTGACAGCTGGAATTGCTTACAACTTCCACAGATCAGGGTTCAGCTGGGAAGGTGCTGAATCCAGCACTGTTCTGACCTGTTCTCCCAGCTTACAACATGAACATCCAGTCATTTCATTTTTTCCACAATGTACACGACAGGGAATAACAGAATCATATCATAATTACAGAACAATCTCACGCCCCTGCCTTCTTGAATCTGCCTCCACCACACTCTCAGACAGAACATTCCAGATGCTAACCGCTCACTGTGTAAAAACGATATTCATGTCACTGTTACTTCTTTTTCCAATCACCTAACGTTGGTTTCTCCGGTTACGCATCCTTCTGCCAGTGGGTTAAGTTTCTGCCTGTCTACTCTGTCTGGATTCCTCATGATTTTGAGCATTTCTTTCACATCTCTTAATCTTTCCTTCTCAAAGGAGAATGGCCTTAGTTTCTACAACCTATCCACATAACTGAAGTCCTCCATCACTGGAAGTGCTCCTTTGCATCAAGGCACCAAATCACAACTGAGGTGGTTTAGCCATGAGCCGGAGAGGGAGGAGGACATGTGTGTACAGTATGAACACCAGCACAGACCAGGTGGGTCCAACAGCCTGTACAGAATACATTGTGTGATATAAATTGGCAAAAGGCTATCAGAAAGAGCACAGAATACCTGTTAAATTCTTAAGGCAAGGGTCAGGAGCAAGAGAAATAGTGTTGAGGCACGTTTACGACTTGTGATACAGCAACTGGTGTAGCTTCATTCATGCACTGATTCATTTCTCAAAGTCACATATTGATACACTGCAGCAACAATTTGGAATACCAGTGTTTGTGGGTGTACAGGTGCAACCACATTTCCAAGTTGGCTCCACGTGTTAGAAGCAAACAATTAGGCTTCTGGAAGCCCATCCATTGAGTCACATCCATTCTCTCCACCACCAGTATACTGTGACAGAACCATAGAATAGAATCCCTACAGTGCAGGAAGAGGCCATTTGGCCCATCGAGCCAACAGCAACCCCACCCAGTCTCTATCCCCATAACCCTAAGTGTTTACCCTACAAATTCCTGACGCTAAGAGGCAATTTAGCACAGCCGATCCACCTAACCCACACATCTTTGCAGCATGGGAGGAAACCAGAGCAGCCGGAGGAAATCCACAAGCGTCCTGCAACTGCAGCAATTCCTGAGACTTCCCCAATTTTTCCTGGACTTCCAAGAAAAAGACAACATTGAACTCTCAGGCCCTCAGGGCTGTTCCTTTTTCCAAATCACTGACTCATGCTGACGATGAATAGTTGTCACATAACTTATCAGAAGGCGTGCCATTCCCAAGAGAATTCACTGGAAAAAGCTTCAAGGGATTTAAGATGCTTTCTTCACTTGTTTTACAATCTGTTCCTATGTCAAATAAAGTTAATTATTGAAGTGGACTACTGAATTGCTGCTTCTTTCTCTGTGCAATATTTCATCTGTGCAAAAATCTGGCCTAATAATCTTAGGCTGTTTGCATATGTCTATCAGGTTACTTTCCATCTCTGGAGGGAGGTGTTGGTGGAGATCCCATGTATTCTTAAATTAACAGTTATAGGGTTAAATCTAGACATGCAAACATTAGAATAACATGGAGATGCCAGCGTTGGACTTGGGTGGGCACAGTAGGAAGTCTCACAACACCAGGCTAAAGTCCAAGAGGTTTATCTAGAATTGCGAGATTTCAGAACGCTTATCCTTTCATCGCCTGAAGGAGCTGTGCTCAGAAGGCTCCTGATTCCAGACAAACCTGTTGGTCTTTAACATGGCGTTGTGAGGCGTCTTGCAGTATAGAATAAAAATGCAGATTCTGTTTAATAAAAGAGTTTCAGATCCTGAAAAGGCCTGAACACACACAAAAGGCATTGGGATAAAGTTCAAACTGCAAAGACATCATGAAATTGAAAAGATGACATCGCCTCAATGTGCTTCCTGAAAGAAGTAACTTCTTAACTTCGACCATGCTCACTGGATGTAGTGTGGCCACTGTGCTTAGTGGTTGTATAAAACAGCAAAAGACACAGGTTTCATTTTAACTTCACATTTTGTTTTCCAAGATTTCTGTTTTGGTTTAGGCTGTTAGCATACCCTACTGTGTGGAATCACAACAATTGTACCCTCCTAACCTGGAATCTCAATTTGCTGGCTCTAAGCATTCAAAACAAGATGAATATCGGTTCAGTTCTTGCAGCTTAACTGGACAAAAATAGCCTTTCGTTGAGTTAGACACCACAGGATGGCTGATGTAGGCATCTACTGCAGGGAGAGCTGTTCCTGAGGCTAAGGCCAAGGCAGGGTATTGAGCTTGGAGAGAACTTTGCTCTGTAGGAAGTGGTGATTGCGTTACACTAATGCCAAGAAGAAAATTGCATCGCATCCCCGTCAGCACTCAACTTAGACCACACACAAAAAAAAAATCAATCACAAAATGAAATTTTGGGGCAGCACAGTGGTTAGCACTGCTGCCTTACAGTGCCAGAGTCTTGGGTTCAATTCCTGGCTTGGGTCACTGTCCATGTGGAATCCGCACGTTCTCCCCGTGTCTGCATGGGTTTCCTCCGGATTTGCTCCCACACTCCAAAGATGTGGGAGTTAGGTTGATTGGCCATGCTTACTTGATCCCAGTGTCAAAGAATTGACAGGGTAAATACATGGAGTTACGGGAGTAGGGCCTGACTGGGACTGTTGTCGGTTCAGACTCGATGGGCCGACTGGTCTCCTTCTGCACTGTAGGGATTCCATGAAAAGTTTCACGAAGTCTTTATCCTGGGCTGAATACAGACTATAAATACCACACAATATGCTCCGTTTTTACATCTAGTTTAAGCAGAATATGCAACAGGGCTGGGAGACTGCCTTTGATCACAGAATAAAATCTCAATCAGCAAAGAAGTAACAGAAAATCCCACATGATATTGTCCATTTACATTTTATATCAGTGCATTATTCTCCTCCCAAGGTGCAGCCATGTTTAAGATGATCTTTCGCTTTAAGAGCCCTAACTATTATAACTAAACTTTGCAGCTGTGGCCGATGGTTACTTGGTGCAGGAAACCCACATATTAAACAATGTGGCTCAGTCTTCAGTTGCAACCTAGAAGGCTTTCTTTAAAAAAAAGCATTTAAGGTAAGTCTTTGTCCAGTGCAAAGCCCATTTGGAAATAGCAGGTGGAACTTAAACATTCTGCCTGTTTTACAGATCCATGGGGACATAGGACTTGACCATTCAGCTCCTTGAGCCCACTCCGCCATTTGATAAGATCATAACTGAACTAGTTGTGGTCTCAGCTTGACTTTACTGACACACAACACACGCACGCACACTTCTCTATAAAGAACTTGCCTAATTCTGCTTTGAGTAAATTAAGTGAGTCAGCCTCATCACTGCTTCCTGGGCAAGAGAGTTCCGCATATTCACGAGTCTCAGAAAATAAATCTCATCAAATGGGAGACCACTAATTTTAAAATTGTGTCCCAATTCTAGTTTTTCTCTCCCCTGGGCCGCCCACCCCCAACCCATAAGAGGACACGTCCTCTCAACATCCACCTTAAGACACCTCAGGATCTTACATGTTGTAATATAGCCACCTCTCATTCTTCTAAACTCTTGAATACAGGCTCAAATTGTGCAACCTTTTGAGGAAAGGTAAATCTTCAATCCGGGGAACGAGTCAGATGAATCCTCCTGATTCTAACGCAGCTGTATACTTTTCCAAACAAAAGTTGTATGCAGTATTCTAGGTGTAGCCTCCCAAGGCTCTGCGTAGCTACAAAAAAACTTCTCAACTTTTATAGTCCATTCCCTTGCAATAAATGCCAAGATTCCATTTGCCTTCCTAACCACTTGCTTCACCTGCATGCTGACCTTCTGAGATTCATGTATTCATAAGATACAGAATTAGCCATTCAGCCCATCAAGTCCACTCAGCCCATCAAGTCCACTCAGCCATTGGATCATGGCTGATATGCTCCTCATCCCCATTTTCCTGCCTTCTCCCCATGACCCTTCAACCCATTCCCAATTATAAATCTAACTCCTCCTTAAATTTACTCACTATCCCAGCATCCACCGCACATTATACGTGACACCCAGATACAGTGAGGCTCCCATTCACAGCTACCCACCACCGGTTATTGGGTCTGTTCTTGATAAACATCAGTCTTACCTGCGCATTCAGGGTCAGCACGGTGCTCCTTGGCTGGCTCCCTGCTGTTGTGGCACTTTTGAAAATCTATACATGCAAAGAAGAAACACCAAGAATGTCACTAAACATTTTGTACCACAACAAACTTGCACCCACTCCGTTACTGGGTCCTTATGACCCCAGGGGATTGCCAAATGTGGGTGACGTGTATTTTTAAAAATTTATTTGTGGGACATGGGCATCGCTGGCTGGCCAGCACTTATTGCCCATCCCTAGTTGCCCTTGGAGGGCAGTTGAGAGTCAACCACATTGCTGACTCTGGAGTCACATGTAGGCCAGACCAGGTAAGGACGGCAGATTTCCTTCCCTAAAGGACATGAGTGAACCAGATGGATTCTTCCAACAACTGACAATGGTTTCATAGTCTGAATCACTGAGTCCTTATACTGCAGGAGGAGGCCATTAGGCCTATCAAGTCTGCACTGACCACAATCCCACCCAGGCTCTATTCCCATAACCCCACATATTTACCCTGCTAACCCCCAACACTGGGGTCAATTTAGCATGGCCAATCAACCTAACCTGCATATCTTTGGACTACGGGATACGGGCAAAATGTGTTCGCTCCACACAGACAGTGACCCGAGGCCAAACTGAACCTGGGTCCCTGGCACTGTGAGGCAGCAATGCTAACCACAGTGCCACCCATCAGTAGATTCTCAATTCCAGTTTTTTTTTAAAATTGAATACAAATTCCACCATCTGCCATGGTGGGATTCAAACCCGGGTCCTCAGAACATTAGCTGAATTTCTGGATTAATAGTCTAGCGATAATACCACTAGGCCATCGCCTCCCCACGTGTACTGGGGCATTAACAATAAGTCTCAAAGGAGAGATTAACCAAAGATAATTCTTCCAATTGGAAATACTACACCCCCCCCCACTCACCCCCAAGAACAAAGTGATTAAAACGAACCGACTCCCATAATAATTAAAACTGCACATATCGCAGCAAAACGGACACTTCATTCAATGTGATCAACAAAACAGCTATTTTTAAGCTTCAAATATAAAAGGCGGTGAAACTTCAAAGTTCTGTCTAGTTGGAGGGATCAATATGGCATGATGTGGAGATGCCGGCATTGGACTGGGGTAAACACATTAAGTTGTCTCACAACACCAGGTTAAAGTCCAACAGGTTTATTTGGTAGCACGAGCTTTCGGAGCACTGCCCCTTCATCAGCTCAATATGGCAGTAACAGGTACAACAGAAAGAGAGGGTCAGTGTCCAGAGGAACACCGAAGAATTTTATCTAAAACATTAACCTTTCAGACACTAGTAAACATGACACATTGGGAGTTTTTTAAAAAACTTTTCGCTCCATGGAGAGAAATAGGAGTTGAATGGAAAAGGAACTTCTCCCAGGACATTATCCCAGTTTCAGCCTGGACACCTTCTTGTCCATTTTTCCCTGCCCTTCTCAACCACCTCTCCAACTCAGTCACACACACATTCTTGCCTCTAAGATTATACCTCACAGTTCAAGACTGAACAAAGATCTGAGCACAAATGGTGCAGATATGTTAAAATACATTATAACCCCTTTATATTGGAAGGGGAAAAGAGAAAGACAAAAGGCCGAGAGCTTGTAATAAAAGCTAATTGAGGCACAGAAACCGGGATGGTCCCAAACGTCTCTGCTGCTCTAGATAGCCAGATTATCCAGGGCACTACCGTCTCAATGCACCTGATTTCTGGTTGACTCTCCAGCTGACTTTGTCGGAAGTGGACAGGTGACACCGAGGACAAGACTGGTCTTACTCTGCACCACCTGCTTTCCGCTTTTCAGTAGCATTGGCCTGTCAACCCTCGCTACACGTCCTCTCTGATCACTTGGTCATGGTAACAGAGCATCCACCTGAAGTCCTCTCATGGAACCGTTCACTTTGCAAGGGGGTGTGCAAGAACTGGTTTTGCTGTTTCAGATGCTGAGTGAGCTTGCCTTTTGTTTTGTTGTTGGCATGGCCGGCAACATTTGTTGCTCATCCCGAAGTGCCCTAGAATCGAGTACCTTACCCGACCATTTCAGAGGGGCAGTTAAGAGTCAACCACATCACCGTGGTTACATGTAGGCCAGACCGGGTAAGGACAGTAAATTTCCTTCCCTGAAAGGAAATTAGTGAACCAGATGGGTTTTTCCTGACAATCAATGGTAGCTGTCACAGTCACCATTACTGAAACTAGCATTATATTACAGATTTATTAACTAAATTTAAACTCTCACCAGCTGCAGCAGTGGGATTCGAACTCATGTCCACAGAGCAGTAACCTCAACCTCTGGTTACTAGCCCAGTGTCATCATACCACTTCCCCCTAATGCTGTTTTTGCTATTTTTGTCCCTGAATTTAGATTCATATAGAATATTCAATTATGCTGCATCATCTCCACATCATAGCTCAGGATAGCAAGGATAGTCAAACAGCAGCATAAGCAGCCTATTTATGATTAAGGAGCCTTTCCAGAAACACTCCCCCCTTGCCTCCCGTGTCAAAATTCAACTTTAATTTCTCACCCCTCCGTTCATTTATTACTTCATCACAATATTGTTGAATTGGGAGCAGAACATGAAACACAGCTGCCCCCCCCCCACCCCCCAAGATTCCCCCGTGCTTGTTTTCCCAGCCCTGGGTACCTGTTCAGCCTCTTCCCGACTCATGGCCAGTGCTAACTGCAGCTGTAGCTCCTCTTCGCCGCTTGTTTGAGGCCGTGTCTGCTCCAGTTCGGAGGAGATCTTCGGCGAAGTTGCTGCAGACACAGGGAAACGTGTAAGGGACAGATACATCATTGAGGACAGTTCAGTCTCTCCACTCACGTTAGGTCACACTCCCAGAATATCGCCAAACAACTCCAGACTACTGTCATAAATGGATAATGCACAGTTGCAATTTTCTGGTCCAGAAGAACAAAGAACAATGCAGCACAGGAACAGGCCCATTGACCCCCCTCCCCCCAAGCCTGCGCCAATCAAATCTGAAATACTTTGATCATTTGTCAATCTTTCCACACTTAGAAAATACAAACTAAGTTTATGCAGCCTGCCCTTATGTCATAACCCCTTTAAATCCTGGTCTCTGCCCATTCTGTGGCCAATACACATGTCTGATGGCACATACACATGAATTTTTACAGATGCACCATAGAAAGCATTCTTTCTGGTTGTATCACAGCTTGGTACGGGCTCCTGCTTTGCCCAAGATTGCAAGGAACTACAAAAGGTCGTGAATGTAGTCCAATCCATCATGCAAACCAGCCTCCCATCTGTTGATTTTGTCTACACTTCTCACTGCCTCTGCAAAGCATCCAGCATAATTAAGGACCCTACGCACCCTGGACATTCTCTCTTCCACCTTCTTCCATTCGGGAAAAGATTCAGAAGTCTGAGGTCACGTACCAACCAACTCAAGAACAGCTTCTTCCCTGCTGTTGTCAGACTTTTGAATGGACCTACCTTGCATCAAGTTGATCTTTCTCTACAACTTAGCTATGACTGTAACACTACATTCTGCACTCTCTCATTTCCTTCTCTGTGAAAGGTATGTTTCATATAGCGCACAATAAACAATACTTTTCACTGTATACTAATATATGTGACAATAATAAATCAAATCAAAATGTAAGCTTTTTGTGTTTTTTGGTAAAATGAGAGAAAAATATCTTTTTGATTGTTAGGAGTGCTCGGATACTAAACAAGGGGAACAGCTTGTGGTCTAAGTGTATGCTTGTGAAGAATATTTATCAGCACTGCGTGAAGGGCATTTGGTTATATCATTGTCAGAATAGGCACACCCAGAGCCAGTTAGGAGCTTCTATTGGACAACATAGTGCAAGACAGGCATATATTCAAACACCATGTCAGGTTTGAAGTTACATGCTCCCACACCAGTACAATAGGGCTTGAAGTTACATGCTTGCGCACTAGTACAACAAGGTTTGAAGTTACACGCATGCACACTAGTACATGAACACTTACAGCCGTGGTAGGAAGCCGGTGATCCGCCCACTTTGCCACACTCGTCTGACTGGCTAGTGGACAGGTTTGGGTGACTGGAGCCGCGCCCAAACATGATCTGATTATTGCTGCCCACCGCAGTTGTCACGCTCGACATCCGCTCTTTTGTCTTCAGTGCGTGACTGCGTTCGACCCGAAGCCTCTCGTCATCCTTCAGTAACGCAATCAGCTGCTTGGATTTCTCCCGCACGTTGATACCTGGATTGGAGGAAAATCGATCACAGTGGCCGTGACTGCACTTCACGGTAATGCAGCTTACAGAGTCAGCTACCCACAACAAACAAAACTATCCCTTCAATGCAGCTGAATGTCACCCATACTTCCTGCAACTTTAAAGCCTCAGGGAGTTTGCTTAATGACAGTTTGTGAAAGATATGTGTGTAAAAGAAGCTCTCTGCCAGCTGGGTCACAGCACAGGAAATACACATAGACCAAAGCACCTGAATAGTGAGCGGCTGTTCCATCTCGCCTCACCGCATCGTTGTCAGCTGGCCACGCTTACCTCGAAATTAAAAGGTTACACATTCAACCCTCACCTCACTGCAGCCAGGAATCCAGGCCAAATGCTTTGCAACGTCACAAGGGCTGCCCTTTAGATCAATCACTCAACTTAGAAGCTGCTCTTTCTGATTGGGGGGGTGGTGGGGGATGTAAAAGATCCCATGATATGACTGTAAGGTCAGGTTATTCAGGCCAACACTGTCAAAAACACCATTAATACTCACTCACCTTGGTGCTTTGGGGATTTAAAGGGTGGGTTCACATTTGGAAGATTTTAGAGGAAATTAAAACACAGTTAGACGCTAGGCTACAATGGCCTTGATTTACGTTCTGATGGTGTGGGATCTCCTCACACCTTGAATGTGCCATGTCCACAGTATACTTAAAGTTTATTTATTAGTATCACAAGTTGGTTCACATTAACATTGCAATGAAGTTACTGTGAAAATCCCCAAGTCGCCTGTTCAGGTACACTGAGGGAGAATTTAGCATGGCCAATGCACCTAACCAGTATGTCTTTCGGACTATGGGAAGAAACGGGAGCACCCGGAGAAAACCCACGCAGAGCCAAGCCGGGAATTGAACCTGGATCCCTGGCGCTGAGAGACAGCAACTAACCACTGTGCTACCGTAATAGAGTGGAAACGGGCAAAGGTGGTGACATAAGGAACGGCACGTTCACACAGTGGTTAGCACTGCTGACTCTCAGTGCCAGGTTCGAATCCTGGCTTGGGTCACTGTCTGTGTGGAGATTGCACGTTTTCCCCATGTCTGCATGGGTTTCCTTCTGGTGCTCCAGTTTCCTCCCACACTCCAAAGATGTGCGGGTTAGGTGGATTGGCCATGCTACATTGCCCCTTACAGTCAAGAGGGCTAGCTAGGGTAAATGTATTTGGTTATGGGGATAAGGTCTGTGTGGGATTGTGGTCAGTGCAGATTCGATGGGTTGAATGGCCTCCTTCTGCACTGTAGGATTCTACGATAACATGGACCCAATTTGATTGGAAAGTCCATCTGAATCTTGTGAGTTTATGGATCAGGTGGGGGAGTTAACTGATAATAAATGTGGGAACGGGTTGGGGCATCACTGGGACAAAGACACTGAGGACCCCATTCCTTACTCAGTGAATCCTGCTATGTCCTTGAATGCAAGTCAAAACCAGAATCGGGCAGTACAATGCCTACTCCACCCATTACCACGGTGCAATAAGACACGGGCTGTCTGGACGCGGAACAAGGCCCTGTCATGGGTACCAGAGAGCTTCTGCTGTAAGACCACCACCCAAGACAGTCATCAGCATGACAGCAGGGAGAAAGTTAACAAGACAGAAGACAAGCTGGTTTGAGATTTTAGCAGCAATGAGTCTAGACAGTCTGAATGTGGTCTCTGCATGTCGACAGACAAATGCAAAGATAAATATAGCACAACTATAAAATCTCTAATTCAGCTGATTGTGGAACAAGATGTGTAATGGTGAGAAACATCCATTATACAAATGAATTCAGATGGAGCAATGAAGATATAGCAACTGATTTGTTCAACTCTTGTGACTAACAAGATAGAGTCATAAAGATTTACAGCAGGGAAACAGGCCCTTCGGCCTGTCATGTCCATGTCACCCCTTTTTTAAAAACCCCTAAGCTAATCCCAATTGCCTGCATTTGGCCCATAACCCTCTATACCCATCGTACCCATGTCACTGTCGAAACGCTTTTTAAAAGACAATGTTGTACCTGTCTCTACTACTGCCTCTGGCAGCTTGTTCCAGACACTCACCACCCTCTGTGAAAAAAATGCCCCTCTGGGCCCTTTTGTACCTCTTCCCTCTCACCTTAAACCTATGCCCTCTAGTTTTAGACTCCCCTACCTTTGGGCAAAGATATTGAGTATCTAGCTGATCTGTCAAGAAGCCAACTTTGTATCCATTTAGATACCTCACCCTGGATCCTGTGAGGGACCATCACAGAGAACTTCATCAGGTTTCTATCAAAAACTAGACAACAGGAATTATTAAGGCTGGAAAGAAGCCCTCACACTCAGCTCTTCAATTGAAAATGAGGTCAAAGTGCAGCCAAAGTTTGGGGGGGGGCGGGGGGGGGATTAATTTTTTCCTGAAATTTATTTCATCCCCTTTCTACTTCTCACCCCTCCACAACACTGCCAACTGAGAGGTAATGTCCCACCAGTATCAGCAATCTCCTTGCACCCAGTCACTCTTGGTGTGCTGTACATATTGCCAAAACTAAGGGGGGTGTCTTGCTCATCTGGCCCTGCATACTTTGGAATAGAAGTCAACAGGTTCTAAGCTACACAAAATCAACCTACATCTTGTTGGACCCAGAATAGGTGAAGCTGTTAGCAACCCCTCTATTAGCCAAAACACACCACACACTGGAAACTCCAAACCTGGTCAGCATGACTATCATTCTTAGAATCATAGAATTCCTACAGTGCAGGAGGCCATTTGGCCCATCCAGTCCGCACTGACCACAATCCCACCCAGGCCCTATCCCCGTAACCCCATGCATTTACCCTAGGTAGTCCTCCGGCACTAAGGGGCAATTTAGCATAGCCAATCCATTTAACCAGCACATCTTTGGAGTGTGGGAGGAGACTGGAGCACCTGGAGGAAACCTACGCAGACACAGGGAGAATGTGCAAACTCCATGACCCAATGCACTCTCTCGTTTCCTTCTCTATGAATGGTATGCTTTGTCTGAATAGCATGCAAGAAACAATACTTTTCACTGTATACTAATACGTGTGACGATAAATCAAATCAAAATCAAAGCGGGAGTCGAACCCAGGTCCCTGGCACTGAGGCAGTAGTGCTAACCACTGTGTCGCCCACTTGGTGATGCATTTTGTCACCCCCAAGACCCTGCATTATATTTAAGGTTGTAAAGGTTATTAGAAATAGAAGCTGTTACCCTGATCCCGTCCATCCCGATCGATATACTGGAAATCCTTCAGCGTTTGAATGGCAAAGACATTTTCCTTGCACTGCTGCGCCACCCGTTCAGAACCTGTCTTAATTAAATAGTCCATCAACATCAGAGCCTTGTAGACATGACGCCAGTTCTTCCCATGGTCATTGAGGCGTTTCCAAATCATGCTCATGATCTCGGAGAAAGCCACTACATTGTACGTCAGGTCAGAGATCTCTGCCATCAGTGAACTGGAGGGTCCCCACGGATCATTTGACGTGGCCTCTCGGACTTTTATCTCTGCTTCCGAGTAATTGTTCACAATGTTTTTCATCTGTCTCCGAAGAGAGGACGACGTCATGGTGACCGTTTGATCTTTCTTCTTCCTTCCTTCCCTCCGCCACCCACAGCCCCGCAGGTGCCTTTCACCAGCAAAGAATCAGCATCATCACCAATTTCTGTTTAGGGATTTGTTCCTCCGCTTTGCTGGAATTCATCTACATGTTGTCCTGGCAATGTTCACTTGGATACTTTGCTCTGCTGACAGTCCCACTGTGGCCACATACCTGCAACCTGAAATAAGAAAATGAAAGTTTGATCAAAGTGTTCCTTGTTCCAAGGAATTTTCCTTTCCTTCCCAATGTCCCACTTGTCCTCCATCACTGCATCAATAAAAACTCTTCACAGTGTCTCTGAGACCAGGACCTCAAAACAGTGCAAAAACAGAAAATACTGGAGAAACTCAGCAGGTCTGACAGCATCTGTGGACAGGGAGTACAGCTAATGTGTCATAAGAGCTAGGAGCAGGAGTCGGCCATCTGGCCTCTCGAGCCTGCTCCGCCATTCAATAAGATCATGGCTGATCTTCTTGTGGACTCAGTTCCACTTATTTGCCCATTCACCATAACCCTTAATTCCTTTACGTTCAGAAATCTATCTATCTTTGCCTTAAAAACATTCAATGAGGTATCCTCAACTGCTTCACTGGGCAGGGAATTCCACAGATTCCCAACCCTTTGTGTGAAGTTCCTTCTCAACTCAGTCCTAAATCTGCTCCCCATTATTTTGAGGCCATGCCCACTAATTCTAGTTTCAGCCTCCAGTGGAAACAACTTCCCTTCTTTTATCTTATCTATTCCCTTCATAATCGCAAATTTTTCTATAAGATCTCCCCTCATTCTTCTGAATTCCAATGAGTATAGCTCCAGTCTACTCAGTCTCTCCTCACAAGCCAACGCTCTCAAATCCAGATTCAACTGAGTGAATCTCCTCTGCACCCCCTCCTGTGCCAGTATATCCTTTCCAGTAAGGACAGTATGCCAGTAAGGAGACCAAAACTGCACACAGTACTCCAGGTGTGGCCTCACCAGCACCTTATACAGCTGCAACATAATCTCACTGTTTTTAAACTCCATCCCTCTAGCAATGAAGGACAAAATTCCATTTGTCTTCTTAATTACCTGCTGCACTGCAAACCAAGTCCTTATGATTCTTGCACAAGGATACCCAGGTCCCTCTTTGAGTCTGGATGATCCTTTTGTCAGATGACAAAGTATCACCCAGATTCGAAACATTGGCTCTATTCTCTGTCCACAGGTGCTGTGAGACCTGCTGAGTTTCTCCAGCATTTTCTGTTTTTATTTCGGACAGTATCTGCAATATTTCGCTTTTATCTTTAAACAGTGCAATTCCACATCTCTGGTCTTCCCTGCCTTCCAAATCTCCATGCATTTTAAAACCTCAACATTACCCTACATTGTGATCGCTATCACCCTTGTTTCACCTCACTCATGTCCTGCACTACGGACCTTGGTCACTCATCTGGGTTTCTGTTTAAACTAAAAATGGGGAATGTACTTGAAGATAAAAATTCTAGGATTTAGTACTCGCAGCTAAATTATATAATGTGTCATGCACATCAGATACCTCTTCTAAGTGACAAAACATAACCCTGTGACTATACAAACTGGTCTACAGCTTCTCATGAATGTGCAATGTCGGCTGAAATCATTTCCCACCATTTACCCCTCCAGTTACTTAAATTTCCAATATTCAAACAATGAACTAAAAATGATTAAATAAAATTGTTACGTTTATTCCTTTAGGGAAAGAAATCTGCCGTCCTTACCCAGCCTGGGCTACATGCGACTCCAGAGCCACAGCGATGTGGTTGACCCTCAACTGCCCTCAGGCAATTAGGGATGGGCAAATAATGTTGGCCAGCCAGCGATATCCATGTCCCACAAGTGTGTAAATACAATCATCATTGGCTGGTGCATTTACTAAAGTTTTTAAACATGAAGGGCATTGTTTTGTCTGCACTAGGGAAATTTATTCTATCCACAACTGCCTTATTCTGATACGCAAAGCGTATAATTGTGACAAAAACTAACATCGGTGCTTGCAGTTAGAATCGTGCACATTTGCCTCTCTTGCACCTTCAGCAGAATCTTTAGGTTTGTGTTTCCGTTCCCGCTCCAACATAAAAGTAGTCCTAACTTTACTCTTTAACTGATAGGTCAGTTATGGATTTGTAAAGCTTCACTTCTATGGCCTCATTGTTAAATTGGTTATAGGAGAACTACTATCTGACGTTGCTTCAAGATGCACACTGACCTGAATTCTCTACCTCACAGTACAATATTCCAACAAAATATCTGCCTCATCACGATCAACGCATGCCTCACACTGTATTGGAAAAGGAAATGTCTGCGAGGCTATGGGAAGAGAGCCAGAGTGGGATATCTCAACCAAAAAGTCAGCATGCACATGATAGGCCTTCCCTGCTGCAAGATTCGATGTAAACCAACAGCAAAAATGAATCCAGTGGTTGATCTGGAGTCTAAAATCCATAAACTGTTTACAAATGCCAAATCCGGTAGTTTTAGCAGCAGCACGTCCTAACTAGGACAGTGTCAGTAAATGACTGATTCACTGAGCTGCAAAAACTCAGGGACAACAGATGGAATCTTTACACCAAGATGGTAGCCATATGGTGCGTTTTACTGCCAGCTACCACTGCTTGAGGAGCAAACTCCAAGAGGTGAGATTTATTTTGCAAACTTCTATTCATAGCTTTGAAGAAAAAGCGAACAAACACCAATTCCATTTTTTCACCAACATTTGTTCCAATTGAACTCCAGGCTTAGTAAGTCAGCACCAAGTGCTTACACTAGTTCCAGGCTCCCGCATTCGTGTCGCAAAATCTTAAGAGCACAATAGGCTGTCATTCTGCTGTGGGGAGGGGGCGGGGGTGGGCTGGTGAATATGCTCAAACACCAGCTCCTGGCATCACATCTAAACAAGCACTGGTGTAAAAGAGAATTAAAACAGGGAGAAAAAGAACAGTTCTCAGTGAGAGTCATGAAGTCATGTGGAATGTGAGCCTGGAGTGAATACAATATGGTTCAAACTGATGAAAATTAATTAACAGGAAATATTTGAAACAAACCAGAAAGTTTATTTATTATTAGTGTCACAAGTAGGCTTATATTAACACTGCAATGAAGTTACTCTGAAAATCCCCTAGTCACCACACTCCTGTTGTGGTACACTGAAAGAAAATTTAGCATGGTCAATGCACCTAACCACCAAGTCTTTTGAAAAGTGACTGAGAGGCTGCAAAATATTCTCAGGACTCAAAAATATACATCATAGAATAGAATCACAGAATCCCTACTGTGCAGAAGGAAGCTGTTCAGCCCATCGAGCCTGCGCCGACCCCAACCCCAGCCAGGCCCTATCCCCATAACCCCATGTATTTACCCTGCTAATCCCCCTGACACTGAGGGGCAATTAGCATGGCCAATCAACCTAACCCGCACATCTGGAGGGTGGAAGGAAACCAGAGCACCCAGAGAAAACCCACGCAGACATAAGGAGAACATGCAGAGTCCACACAAACAGTGACCCAAGCCAGGAATCAAACCCAGGATCCTGGCTCTGTGAGCGAGCAATGCTAACCACTGTACCACCCTGCCACCCATAAATTCTATTACCCAAAGCCCAACACAGCTTCTCAAGGGCAATTAGGAACAGGCATTAATTGCTGGCCCAGCCAGTGGCACCTGCACTCCGTGAGTGCTTTTTTAATTTAAAACGTTAGCTGAAACATACAGATTAGGTCAACTCCTGTCCGGAGCCAAGGATCTGGCTGATGTCAATGCTCTTGGGTTTAAGAATATCAGAAGTTTAAACAAAGTTATTGATGCCCCCTGAACTCTGCAGTGAAGTGTCCACGGATGAGCATCAAGCAAGATTATGTTATGGTTCAACTATGATGGCTTCTGAAGTTGAACAGACAAATGACAATCAGCATCTAGGCTCATGCAGAGTGGCCCTGCAAAGATCAACAGCTTCCCGGTGAACCGGGAAGGAATTAGCAACGTAAAGATATTTGGTACAACTCAAATAGCCAAACCGCACATGGTGCTGTAATGTTTTCCAACATCCAGGACTCTGCACATCTGTAATAACTTACCAAGAGCAGAATTCAATGTCTAAAAGAGGGCACAGCACTGTCTGTATTATTGAACTCCCCCCCCCCCCACCGCCATCACTCCCCCTACCCCGTCCCACCTCACCTCACCTAACTGGCCCACTCCCCTCCCCCCAAGCAATTCCTACGTTATCCCTACAGTGCAAAAGTAGACTGTTCAGCCCATTAAGACTGTACCGACTCTCTAACAGAGCTTTTTAAACCAAGGACCAACTGTCACCATATCCTTGTAACCCCACCCATTTTAATCCCCCTAATCTACAATCTTGGGAAACTAAGGGGCAATTCAACATGGCCAATCCACCTAATCTCCACATTTTTGGGAGTGTGGGAGGAAACTGGAGCACCCAGAGGAAACCCACAGAGATACATGGAGAACTTGCAAACTCCACAGGCAGTCACCCATGACTAGAATCGAACCTGCGTCCCTGGCACTGTGAGGCAGCAATGCTAATCACTGTGCTGTCAACTGTATCCTCATCCCCACATTCCCACCTACCCCAGATAACCTTTTGCCCCCTTGCATATCATTAATCTTTCCACCTTAAAATTTTTCCAAGACTCAGCTTCCATCATCTTTGGAGGAAGAAAGTTCCAAAGTCTCAGGATCTTCAGGGAAAATGTTTTCTTTTTGCCTCATGTCTTAAATGAGCGACCCTTTATTTTTAAAGAGTGACCCCCTCGTTCTAGATTGTCCCACAGGCGGAAACATCCTGCCCTTACATTAAGCTGATCTTTCTCCATACCCTATCTGTAACTACAACACTATATTCTGCAACCTCTCATTTCCTTCCCCCTCCATGTACTCTATGAACAGTATGTGTAGCACGCAAGAAACAATACTTTTCACCATATACTAATACAACAATTTATCCTAGTCCCTCCATGCTAATGTTATAGACAAGAAAACCCACCAATACCTGTGCTTTCTCAGAAGACTAAGGAAATTCAAAATATCCGCTATGACTCTTTTACAGGTGCAGCATAGAAAGCATCCTTTCTGGATGTATCACAGCTTGTATGGCTCCTGCTCTAACCAAGAAATAAAGAAACTAGAAGTAAGAGTAGGCCATTTAGCCTGCTCCGCCATTCATTTTGATCACTGAATTCAATATCCTGATCGCCCCTTTCCCCCCATATCTCTTGATCCCTTTAGCCCCAAGAGCTATATCTAATTTCTTCTTGAAATCGGACATTTTGGCCTCAACTGTTTTCTGTGGGAGTGAATTCCTCACATTCACCACCCTCTGGGTGAAGAAATTTCTCCTCCCCTCATATCCAAAACCCCTTATCCTCAAACTACAACCCCCTAGTTCTGGATTCTACCATCATCAGGAATATTCTTTCTGAAACTACCCCGTCAGAATTGTACAAGTTTCTAAAGTCCAGTGAATATAATCCTAACTAACTTTGTCTCTCCTCATATGACAGGACCTCCATCCCAGGAATCATCCTGGAAAACCTTTGCTGTGCTCCCTCTATAGCAAGGATATCCTTTCTCAAATAAGAACACCAAAACAGTACAATACTCCAGGTGTGGCCCTGTACAATTGCAGCAAAACATCCCTATACTCAATCCTCTCCCTATGAAAGCCAACATACCATTTGCCTTCTTTACTACCTGTACCTGCACGCTTACTTTCAGCAGCTGATGGATGGGGACTCCAAGATCTCGCTAAGCATCCAACTCTCTCAATTTACACCCATTCAAGTAATAATCTGTCTTCCCATTATTGTCACGAAAGTGGATAACCTCATTATACTGCATCTGCCACACAGATGTCCACACACTCAACATGTTCAAATCATATTGAAGCATTGCTGCATCCTCCTCACCCACCCTCCCACCCACCTTTGTATCATCTGCAAATTTGGAGATAATACATTTAGCTCCCTTTTCTAAATCGTTAATATATAAGTGATCATTTGGGGTCCTAGCACAGATCCCTGCTGAACCCCACTAGTCATTGCCTGCCAATCAAAAAAAAGACCCATTTACTCCAACTCTTTGCTTCCAAACTACCAACCAGCTTTCTATCCATCTCAAGACATTACCTGCCTTACATAGAGGTCTGTTATGTGAGGTCTTGTTGAAAGCCTTCTGAAAGTCTAAATAAACCACATCCACTGGTTCTCCTCGGTCAACTCTATTAGTTACATCCTCAAAGAATTCCAATAGATTCGTTAAACATGATTTCCCTTCTGTCAATCCATGCTGACTTTGTCTGATTATACCACTGCCTTCAACATGTCAAGTTATGAAATCCTCGATAATAGACTCTAGCAACTTCCCCAGTATTGACATTAGGTTCACTGGTCTATAGCCCCCCTTTTCTTTCTACCTCTCTTTTTGAATAGCAGACTTACATTAGCTACCCGCCAATCTGTAGGAACTATTCCAAAGTCCAAGAAGACTCCAAGGAACTACAAAGAGTCGTGAACGAAGTCCAGTTCATCATGCAAACTAGCCTCCCATCCACTGACTCCGATTACACTTCCTGCTGTCTTGAAAAATGCTAGCATAATCAAGGACCACACACCCGGACATACCTTCTTAGAGTCATGGAATCCTTACAGTACAAAACGAGGTCATTCAGCTCATCGAGCCTGCACCGAAACAACGCACCTAAGCAGTAAGGGGCTAGTCCAGGCAGACACAGAGAGAACGTGCAAACTCCACACAGACAGTGACCCGAGGCCAGAATTGAACCAGTGACTCAGCTGATGAAGGGGCAGCGCTCTGAAAGCTCGTGCTACCAAATAAACCTGCTGGACTTCAACCTAGTGTTGAGAGACTTCTTACCGTGCTTATGCCAGTCCAAAGCCAACATCTCTACATCATGGCTACCTTGCATTAAGTTGATCTTTCTCTGCACCATAGCTATGACTATAACACTACATTCTGCACTCTCATCTCCTTCTCTATGAGCGGTATGTTTTGTCTGTATAAGCACACAAGAAACGATACTTTTCACTGTATGTTAATACATATGACAATAATAAATGAAATGACTCAAGAACCGCTTCTTCCCTGCTGCCACCAGACTTTTGAACGTACTTACCTCGCATTAAGTTGACCCTTCTCTACATCCTAGCTATGTCCGTAACACTACATTCTGCACCCTCTCCTTTCCTTCTCCCCTATGTACCCTATGACCAGTATGCTTTGTCTGTGTAGCATGCAACAATACTTTGTGTATCCAATAACGTGACAATAATAAATCAAATCACGAAGCCCTGTCAAGACCCCTCAAGATTTTAGATGGGTCAATCTCTTGCTATTTTCATCACCTGACAAAGGGGCTAACCCGAAAGCTAGTGAATTTACTATCAAATAAATCAGTTGGACTGAAACCTGGTGTTGTCAGACTTTTTACTGTGTTTACCCCAGTCCAACACCGGCATATCCACATATTTTCTAAACCCCAGTGGAAACAAGCCTAGCCTGTCCAACCGTTCCTCATAAGAGGGGGCACAGGGCCAATTGCAGAAATAGCCCTACCAAGGGGGGATAGCAGAACTCTGAGGGGCTAAATGGTCTCCCTCTGGTGCTAGGAGATTCCAGGGAGACTTAGGAATGAATTACTTTTACAAACTGGGGCCCCAAATCCAAACTACAGGATTACTGATCAGCTTTAAGGGGCTTTAATGACCTCACACACAAGAAAAATAAAAATCCACCTGGTCACACGTAACCTTCAATTGCCCCCCAGGCTTTCAGCACCAAAAAATTAATTCATTTTAAGCCGGTGTTTGGCTGCAGCTGATGGTGGGGGGGGGGGGAAACCAGCGGGCTGGATTTGAAGCCCTGGCCGGCTCGCCCGCACTGTCCGCGGACAGGGAGGGCAGGAAAGTCCGAGGCCGCGAGATGAAGCCCTGGGGTGGGTTAAGGCCGCGGCTATAGAGCCGAATTCGGCAATGGAGAGGGAGGAGGGGTGCAAGATGAGGAGTGGCGCAGGCGAGAGACCGGCTCTGAGGGGGAAGGGAGTTGCTGTGTAAATTTAACCGGCGCCTCAGGCCTGGGCCCCGGCGACCGTTACTTACTCACCACCTTCCCGCTCGATCGGGCCCGATTGCCAATCACAGCGGCGCCACCGGGCCCGCTCCGCGCCGTGGGGCGGGACTAAACCCACATGAACCAATCACAGCTATCAGCTCTGAGTGACAGCCCTTCTATCCAATCGAATCTCGGGAACTGAAATTCACTGCAGCCAATCAGCAAGCAGGACCAGTAGATTGACAGACAGAGTAACCAATCGACGCAGGGTATCCGGATTGATCGCCATATTGACCAATAGAGATAGGATACCTTAATAAGGCGGGATCTATAGTATCCAATAGAAAGGAGGACCCAGCCTTATTTGTGTGAGTGACGGCCATACTGTCCAATCACCGGGGTGAATCAGGCTACACATGGCGAATCGGATTGCCTGCACGGGAGGGGGGTGGGGCCCCAGTGGCAGTTGCCTTGAGCTGTATGGAGGTCAGTTTGTGAGAGCCCATCTTGACCCTTGGCCTTCAGCCACACTGTCCCATCTCACCGGCTTCCAGAACCTTCCACTACCATGGTACAGTGGTTTGCACTGCTGTTTCACAGCGCTAGAGACCCGGGTTCGAGTCCCACGCTTGGGTCACTATCTGTGGAGTTTTGCACGTTCTCCCCGTGTTTGCGTGGGTTTCCTCCTACAGTCTGAAGGACATGGAGTTAGGTGGATTGGCCATGCTAAATTGTCCCTTAGTGTCCAAAAGCATGCAGGTTAGGTGGATTGGCCATGCTAAATTGCCCCTTAGTGTTCAAAGATGTGCAGGTTAGGTGGATTGGCCATGCTAAATTGCCCCTTAGTGCCCAAAGATATGCACAATACTATTACGGAAGGAATTCCAGGATTCTAACCCAGTGAAGGAACGGCCAATATATTTCCAAGTCAGGTGAGTGGCTTGGAGGGGAACTTGCAGGTGGTGGTGTTCCCATGTATCTGCTGCCCTTGATCTAGGTGAAAGTGGTCGTGGGTTTGGCAGGTGCTTTCATAGACATCATAGAAACTCTACCATGCAGAAGGAGGCCATTCAGCCCATCCAGTCTGCACCAACAACAATCAGACCCCATGCCCTATTTAATGACCTTTGGTGAATTGCTGCAGTGCATTTTGTAGATGGTACATACTGCTGTTGCTGAGCATCGATGGTGGAGGGAGTGGGTGTTTGTGGATCAGGTGCCAATCAAGTGGGGCTGCTTAGTCCTGGATGGCGTCAAGCTTCTTGAGTGTTGTTGGAGTTGCACCCTTCCAGGAAAGTGGGGAATATCACGTACATGGCACTTGCTGATGCCACTGTGTTTTGGTGGTGGAGGGAGTGAATGTTTAATGTGGATGAGGTGTTAGTCAAGCAGGCTGTTGTGCCCCGGATGGGTTTTGAGCTTCTTGAGTGTTGTTGGAGCTGCACTCATCCAGGCATGCAACATATCTTCCTGATCCTGCACCGAGGATACCTCTCCACTCTGGTTTAACAGGGTCCTCAACAGTATTCATCCCTTTCCTTGTACATCTACCCATATCTCCTCTATCCTCTTTTCCCAGAACATCAATAGTGTTCTCTTGTCCTCATTTTCCACTCCGCCAGCCTCCACATTCCTGAGTATTGCTAAAATAACACATTATGTCAGCTTTGTTTATCTTGCATTCACCAGAATAGATGCCAAATCTGTCCTGTTGAGTGCAAGATGAAACGTTTCGACAGCATTTCCATTATTTCAGCAACATTCAACAAATCACCCTCCACTTCCAGTTTGGTACCACCTCCCGGCGTTCTGAAAGGATACTACCCAGCACTTGGTCCAGTTTTTGACACAGAGGGTGGTGGGTGCCTGGAACTCGCTGCCAGGAGAGGTAGTGGAAGCAGATACGATAGTGACTTTTAAAGGGCATCTGGACAAATACATGAATAGGATGGGAATGGAAAAATATGGTCCCCGAAAGGGTAGGGGGCTTTAGTTTAGTCAGGTAGCATGGTCGGTGCAGGCTTGGAGGGCCGAAGGGCCTGTTTCAAAGCTGTAATTTTCTTTGTTCTTTCTCAGCAACACTTCCCACACTCGCTTCCCATTCAAGCACAAAGTACAACGCCTGCCCTTTAACCTCCCCCTGTCCAGAGATCGGAATATCCTTCTACCAACCGGGGCTGCTGTTTTCACTCTTCTAAAGTGGGGAGACTAAGTACAGGTTGGATGACCTTTTTGCTCTGCTCACTCTGCATGCATGACCCCTGGGTTCCTGCCACACCCCCATGTTAATTCTCTCCACCCACTCCCACTCTGACCTTTCTGTTCTTGGTCTCTTGCAGTGTTCCATTGAAGCTTAATGCAAGCTCAATGAATTGCACCTCCTCTTTTGATTTAATATTTTACAGCCTTCCAGATTCAATATTAAATTACACAATTTCAGATCAAAACCTCTGGAGAGCAGATGCTGGAATTCGCTATTGTCATTTAAACTAGCTTTTACTTTGCTCTACAAGACCACACAACATCAGAGCAGAATGAGGCCACTTAGCCCATCAAGTCTCCTCCACCACTCAATGAGACCATGACTGATCTGATATGATCATCCTCAACTCCACTTCCCCGCCTTATCCTCAACACCATCGATTCCCTCACTGATTAAAAATCTGTCCATCTCAGCCTTGAACATACTTAATGACCCAATCACTGCAGCCTCTGCGGGAAAGAATTTCACAGGTTCACCACCCTCCAAGAGAAGAAACTCCTCCTCGTCTCTGCCTTAAATGGGCGACTCCTCCTTCCTCTGAGATTATACTGGTCCCAACACTCCCACAAGGGGAAACAACTTCTCAGCACCAACCCTGTCAAGCCCCCTGAGAATCATATGTGTCTCAATAAAGTCACCTCACATTGTTCAAAACTTCAATGACTATAGACCCAACCTAATCTATCTCTTCTCATAAGAAAACCCCTCCATACCCAGGATCAACCTAGTGAACCTCTCCTGGACTGCCCTCAATGAAGTGTGGAATCATAGAATCCCACATGCAGGAGGCCATTCGACCCATCAAGTCTGTACCAATGCATTAACTGTCCTGATCTGCCCCCCCGCCAGTCCCACTTGCCAGCTCTTGGCCCATACCCCTGAATGTTATGACGTGCCAAGTACTCATCCAGGTACTTCTTAAAGGATGTGAGGCAACCCACCTCCCCCACTCTCCTAGGCAGTGCATTCCAGACTGTCAGCACCCTCTGGGTAAAAAAGATTTTCCTTAAATTTCGCCCCCCCCCCACAAACCTCCCACCCCTCATTTTTAATTTGTGTCCTCTTAAACTGACCCTTCAACTAAGGGGAACAGCTGCTCCTTATCCATCCGGTCATGCCCCTCATAATCTTTACCCCTCAATCAGGTCACCCCTCCGTCTTCTCTGCTCTAGAGAAAACAACCTAAGCCTATCCAACCTCTCTTTATAACTTAAATGTTCCATCCCAGGCAGCATCCTGGTGAATCTCCTCTGCACCCCCTCCAGTGCTTGCATCCTTCCTATAATGTGGCGACCAGAACGGCACACAGTACTCCAGCTGTGGCCTCACCAAAGTTCTATAGAACTCCATCACGACCTCTCTGCTTTTGTAATCTACACCCCAATTGATAAAGGCGAGTGTGCCGTATGCCTTTTTCTCCACCCTATTAACCTGCCTTTCCGCCTTCAGTGATCTAATGCGGGTCTATCTTTCCTTAGATAAGGGGAGATTCTAGGGGCTAAAGTTGAATTCCGATGATATTGGATCAGCAGCCCTTTATATCGCTTAACTTTGCTGCCCTCCTTTGTGAGCAAAGATGTGACTGTTTCCACTGGCACACTGAAGGTACGAAGGACATTTAATATTTTTTTAGGAAAGATATCCTTATGTGAGAATTACTTGAAACGACACAGATGGCTGCAAAACATTTGCAAAATCCCAGGTGTCAGCTGTGACTCAGTGGGGCACATTCTTTCCTCTGAGTTAGCAAGTTGTGAGTTTAAGCTCCACTCACCATCCTGACTTGGAACTATATCATCATTCCTTCAGTGTCGCTGGGTCGGAATCCTGGAACACCCTCCCTAACAGCATTATGGGTGTACCTACACCACATGGGACTGCAGCGGTTCAAGAAGGCAGCTGACCACCACCTTCCCAAGGGCAGCTAAGGATGGGCACTAAATACTGGCCCAGCCAGTGACATTCACATCCCATGGATGAATTTACAAAAAAATTTTCAGAGACTCAAATACATAATGCAGACTGACAATCCCTGTGCACCACAGAGAGGGTACAACACTGTCACAAGTGCTGTCATGTGTATTACCATACTGTGAAAAGTACTGTTTCTTGCGCGCTATACAGACAAAACATACCGTTCATTGAGAAGGAAAGGAGAGAGTGCAGAATGTAGTGTTACAGTCATAGCTAGGGTAAAGAGAACGATCAACTTAATGCAAGGTAGGTCCATTCAAAAATCTGACGGCAGCAGAGAAGAAGCTGTTCTTGAGTTGGTTGGTACATGACCTCAGACTTTTGTATCTCTCTCCCGAATGAAGAAGGTGGAATGGAGAATGTCGGGGGTGCGTCGGGTCCTTGCTTATGCCGGCTGCTTTTCCCCGAGGCAGTGGGAAGTGTAGACAGAGTCAATAGATGGAATGGTTTGCGTGATGGATTGGGCTACATTCACGACCTTCTGTAGCTCCTTGCGATCTTGGGCAGAGCAGAAGCCATATCAAGCTGTGATACAACCTCTACAGTGCAGAAGGAGGCCATTTGGCGCATCAAGTCTGCACCGACAACATTCCCACCAGGCCTGATCTCCTTAGCCCCATGTATTTACCCTGCTAATCCCCCTGATACTAGGGGGCAATTTAGCATAGCCAATCCACCTAACCCGCACATCTTTGGAGTGCTGATTCTTTCCAATTAAAGACATATAGATCAGTTCATCAATTTCTAATCAGCTATGATGCAATTCTCTTTTCTTCCTTCCTTCCTTCCTCGTTTCAAAGCTTGGGAAAGGAAATTGACTTTGTGTGCACTCATCTGAACCGCTGGGAGTATTGCAGTAATGATAGGTAGGGTGGCACTGGGCGAATTATATCGTTCTTTGATGCTGACAGGCTCTATAATCAAGTTTATTGCTAAAAATCTGTGATTATCTTTCTGTCTCTCAGAGAATAAATACGGCTCATTTTCATTCATTTTCTAATCTTTCCTCCCCCCAGACTACATTTCTTTCTTTCTTTAGAATTCCAGGCTGTGTATCTTTTCCTGATTGAAATGGTGGGTGGTGGTGGGGGGGGTGCGGGTGTTATTCTCTAGAACCTTTTCGTGGTGCCGTGTGAGGCTACTGCTGTTACTAGCTCCCCTCCTCCCCCTTACTGCAATAGGAACATAGAAAGTAGGAGCAGGAGGAGGCTATTCAGCCCTTCGAGGCGGTTCTGTCATTCATTATGATCACGGCTGATCATCCAACTCAATAGCCTGATCCCGCTGGAAAGCCTCATGTGTCTAGGCCCATTGGCTACAACATTCTTCATCCCAGCTGGTACACCAGTGTGAACCTTGGCAATGGGCTATTTGACTGTGGGGCACTCACAACCCCATTGTCTCCTTCCCTTCATGTGAAAAACATGCGTCACGTCTCAGGAGCTGTCACAGGATCCTTTGCCTAAATCTATTCCTTTCCCCTTGTTCCGGTTTCCCTGGCATTTCTCCAAGGGAAGACCGGTATGAAGACATTGGAGAGAGTGCAGAAGAGATTCAGGAGAATTGTTCCAGGGATGAGGAACTTCAGCTATGAAGATAGATTGGAGAAATTAGGGCTGTTCTCCTTGGGTGGGTGAGAGGAGATTTGATAGAAGTATTCAAAATTATGAGGGGTCTGGACAGAGCAGAGAGGCAGAAACTTTTGATTTGATTTGATTTATTATTGTCACATGTATTGGGATACAGTGAAAAATATTGTTTCTTGCACGCTATACAGACAAAGCATACTGTTCATAGAAAAGGAAAGTAGAGGGTGCAGAATGTAGCATTCCAGTCATAGCTGGGGTGTAGAGAAAGATCAGCTTAATATAAGGTAGGTTCAAAAGTCTGACAGCAGCAGGGAAGAAGCTGTTCTTGAGTCGGTCGGTACGGGACCTCAGACTTTTGTATCTTTTTTCCGATGGAAGAAGGTTCCCGCTCATAAAAGGATTGAACATGAGAGGGCACAGAATTATCAAACAGCAGCATGATGATACGCTTTTCCATGCAGTGAAGGGTTGAGATCTGGAATGCTCGGTGTCCAGGAATCTCCCTTCCATCCTCAGAGTGACCCCAGACATCTATCTTCACTTTCTCGTGGTCCGCCCTCTTTCTTCAACAGTAGATCAATGACGTTGGTGCCTTTTCAATATGGTGTCTGGCTAGGAAGGTAGATTGTGCACCATCCAGGCCTGCCTCACCACAGTGCAGCATGACGGTGTAGTGATTAGCACTGCTGCCTTGCAGCACGTGAGTTCAATTCTGGCACTGTCTGTGCGTAGTCTGCACAGTCTCCCTGTGTCTGCGTGGGTTTCCTCTGGGTGCTTAGGTTTCCTCCCACACTCCAAAGATGTATGGTTAGGTGGATAGGCCATGTTAAATTGGCCCTTAGTGTCCAAAGGTGTGCAGGTTAGGTAGATTGGTCATGCTAAATTGGCCCTTAGTGTCAGGGTAAATTGACCCTAGCATCAGGGTAAGTATGTGGGGTTACAAGCATAGGGTCTGGGTGGGATTGTGGTTGGTGCAGATCAATCGACCGAATGGCCTCGTTCTGCACTGTAGGCATTCTAGGATTCTACGAGCACCCCCGGAGATCTGTCTTCATTTTCTCATGGTCTGCCCTCTTTCTTCAACAGTGGGTCAGTGATGTTGGCGAGTTTTCAATACGGCACCCAGCTAGGATAGCAGACTGTATGCCATCCAGGCCTGCTGCGCCACACTGCGAAACACCCAGGTGCATAATTAATGTGGATGACTTGCCATGTTTTTCCACCGGCCTCCACAGTGGGAAAGAATCCACATTCCCGCACCCCCACTCCCATCACAGCAGTTAGTCTCAAAATGGGAGAATTCCGCCCCCAAGTTTAAGCAGCACGCCCTCATAATTTAACCTGTTCGGCCCCAGTATGACTGTGGCCAGTGTACACTGCCCTCCTCTCTGACGTGTGATTTTCCTTTAAACGGTGATGTGTTGTGGGGGGGGGGGGATGTTGGTGAGGAGGTTTAATCTGCAGTTAAAATTAATCAGGATTTTTTTTTTTGGTGCATTTTGCCCACAACTTCCTCTCAGAAGTAAAAGCACACACACAGTGCAGTAGCTTAAGCGACACAGGAAATAGCCTGCACTTAGAACTCTGAGAGAAGGGACGAGATGAGCGGCTTCCCGAGCCCCATGTTCTGACAGTGGAGTGAAATTCCACCGATTGATGAGGGGAGATTTTCCCGCGTGCAGCTGGGCCCAGGAGCCGGGCCTGTGCAAACCCTGCTTCCAGAGTTGAACGGGCTGCAGTGAGCACGGGGAGTGGCATTGTGAGTGGCTTCCCTTGGCTCAACCTCTATATTAAAGGTTTTAGATTGCGGTTTTCCTGGAGTATCAGAAGAGCCCCAACCTATTTTTCTTTTTTAGTTTTCATTTGACGAATAGCAGACGAGGGTGTTTTGGGAGGGGGGGAAGGGAGTGGAAGCGATGGGGCTGGGGTTCGATGCTCGATATTTCTCCCCATAGTGGCAGACTTGTGGCTTCAGAAATGCAAAGGAACCACCTGGGTCCTGCCGTGAACTAAAATCAAACGTTGCTGAGACAGGTTTCTTGCATCTGTTCTCAGGCTCCCACCGTCTCGCCCCCCCCTCCATCACTTCTCCGCGCGCCCCCCACCCGCACCCTGGCTCCTCCTCCTGCTAACCCTCCTACTTGCGCACAAACGCCACGCACCCACTCCCCCGCCTCAGAGCTGTTCGATTGACGGAGCGTCCTTCCCATTTTCTTTGTTTCGAAGCCTTTGGGTCAGTTTCTGAGCAGTGAGGCGGCTGCGAGGGAATGGAGGCTGTGGCCAAGTACGAGTTCCACGGGGCGGGAGAAGACGAACTGAGCTTCAAGAAAGACGACATCCTTAAGGTACGCCGACCGTTTGTCTTTACTCGCGAGCGGTCTCTCTGACATCCTGTGCGAGGTCACAGAGCTGTACAAGCGCTCTGAGAAATTGAACTGGATGCCGGTGGTGCGGTGAGGGGTGGTTGCAGAAAGACACCGAGACCTGAGTACAGAACTGGGGCAACCGTGTCAGCCCCGCTCGCAATCCTGTTCATTCACTGGCCAAAAGCCAGGACCGGAACATTCCAAACAAATACTCTGTGGTGAGGGACAATTTTTTTTTTCAAAAAGAGAGGACAAAGAAAAGAGAACAAGAGTTAAGGATCTTTGAACTGAAAGATTAGTCATCAGTATTGGCACTGATATTCTCATGATAACTTCATTGCAGCGTTAATGTCAGCCTTCTTGTGACACGAATAAATAAACTTACCTTAGATCCAAGTTACCAACCATGTCAACCCCATTTCCATTTTCTGGCATTAGATTTGGGGGCTCTACACCAGACCCCTACCCAACCTCCACGCTCTCAGATTAACGAGGACAACAATTTAAATTGGCTGATTTCTCACGTCTGGACACTGAAACTCTCCCAAATGGGCGGATGTCAAGAGAGGACAGAAAGACGACCCAATATCTTTCTTGAGTTTGGCCACTTGAGGAAGGTCGGAGAGGCTGCTGGTATCCATTGGGCTTCCAGCCTGGCTGATCTCTGACCCTCAAGGTGAGCTGGGGAGGCACAAACATTTTCCAACAGTGGGGGGACCTTCTTATACAAAAACAGAAAAATGCTGGGAAATCTCAGCAGGTCTGACAGCGCCTGTCGGGAGAGAATAGAGCCAACATTTCGAGTCTAGATGACCCTTTGTCAGAGTTAAGAACAAAGAGCTCTTAGGGTCTGAGCCAAAGAGTCATTTAGACTTGAAATGTTGGCTCTATTCACTCTCCACAGATGCTGCCAGACCTGTTGAGATTTTCCAGCATTTTCTGTTTTTATTTCAGATTCCAGCATCCGCAACATTTTGCTTTTATCTGGTCATTCTTCCGTTTAGTTGTTCAGCTGTCTCCCTCGGACTCTTTGTGATAATTGCCAATTAAAATGACAATGTTGATCATTAGTAGGAGTTTGTCAAGGTGATGCAAACAATAATATATGGTTTATAAATAACAAAAGAGTCTTAGCAAATTATTCCCCACACTGTTGATCATCAACACCACTCTCTCTGGTATCACCGTCCCTTTCTACATAGTTTTAAAGTATATTTATTAGTGTCACAAACAGACTTGCATTAACACTGCAATGAAGTTACTGTGAAAATCCCCTAGTCACCACACTATGGCGCCTGTTCGGGTACACTGAGGGAGAATTTAGCACAGCCAATGCACCCTAACCAGCACGCCTTTCGGACTGTGGGAGGAAACCGGAGCACCCGGAGGAAACCCACGCAGACATGGGGAGAATGTGCAAACTCCATACAGATACTGACCCAAGCTGGGAATCGAACCTGGGTCCCTGGCGCTGTGAGGCAGCAGTGCTAACCACTGTGCCACCGTGCTGTCACCGTAAGTGACTGTATGATGTGACCGAGGGTGGCACGGTGGCACTGCTGCCTTACAGCGCCAGGGACCCGGGTTTGATTCCCGCTTGGGTCACTGTCTGTGTGGAGTCTGCACGTTCTCTCCGTGCCTGCATGGGTTTCCTCCGGGTGCTCCAGTTTCCTCCCACAGTCTAAAAGACATGCTGGTTAGGGTGCATTGACCCGAACTGCCGCCAGAATGTGGTGACTAGGAGATTTTCACAGTAACTTCATTGCAATGTTAATGTAAGCCTTATTTGTAACAAATAAATAAACTTTAGGGTAAATGTTGCACTCCCAGTGATGGGTTGTTGGGGCGGGGGGGGAGAGAATCAGGCTACATCTCCCTCTCTCCCGGCTGCTCTCCCTCCTCCTCACACATTGCCCACTAATATTCAAAGATGCACGATTTCTGTTTGAAACCATTGGGTCAGTCAAGAAATGTCATTCTTCTTTCTTTTAATGGTTTTAGTTACAGGTGAAACTTTGCCCAGTGTCTCACTGTACTTTCCAGAGGGTTGCATTTATGAGTTTCCTAAGAACAACAGTTCTGATTTAAAGAGGATTGTTTTCCTGTTCTATCTTCCTGCTCCCACAACCAGACCTCATGTTTAATCCCCTCCCTGCAGGCCTCGTTGGTTCCTTTTTCTCCTGTCCTTGCCTGTTCCACATTGCAGCGCCTGGACAGTGAGGCTGGCCAGCCGGTCAGCTGCTTGACTGTGGAGGCCGTCGTGGCCAGGCTCAGTCATGCCCTTACCCGTGGACAGAGCTTTCAGCTGTCATCGCCCGATGGTGATCTGGAGCAGGAGCCCTGGGTGGGCATTGCACAGGGGATTGGAGCCAGGATGTCATGGCTACACACTGTTTGGCAATGGAACTACCCCAGGCAGCAGCCTTTGTGCCAGACTGAGGCATTTGAATCTTTCTGTGCAATGTTCACAGGCAGGCTATTGGTTATAGCTCAGTTAGATAGAGTGTGGTGCACAATGCAACTTACAGCTTTGGTTCAATCCACATACCAGTAGTTATTGGAGCCTTGCCTGGCCACACGCTCACAAAGTGGTGACCCTCAGGTATATCTAAAACCTCTCAAACAGAGAGAGATGCCAAAGCTGCTTTGTGGACTAAGCCTAATCACCAAGAGGGAGGTGCAGTGTTTGCGGGAGCAGCCCTGGCACGTTAGGGTTCTCCGTATCACTCCAATGGCAATGCTGCCATTGGGGTCAAAACAATTCGGAGGAGGTCATTCAGCCCTGCAGAATTCCGAGGATCGTTTTGGAAGCCATGATTTGTTTTTACAAATCCAGAGCTCATCTGGAATGTCACCGGAATTTAGTACCGAACGTTATCAGTGGGGAGGGGGTACAGGGGAACGGGAATACAGGGACGGTGGAAGGGAAAGGGGATCAGGGGAAGAGGGAGCAGGGGGAGAGAGAAGGGGGTACGGGGGGAGTGGGTTCAAGGAGAGAGAGTGCAGGGGAAGGGGATGAAAGGGGAGGGGGTACAGAGGGAGGGGGTGAAGGGGGAGTGTAGAGGGAGGGAGTGCAGGGGGAGGGGGTGCAGGGGAAAGTGTATAGGGGAATGGGGGGAGGGGGTGCTGAAAAGGCAGAAACTGAAAAGCTTCAAGTTCCCAGTTTAGAACTCAGGCTGTTTCACCCAATTGCCAAGCCGAAATCCCTAAAGCCTTCAGTTAAGGACAAATTACCAAACAACTAGTATTTGACACAGTGAAACATCACCTTACAGCAGGCACAAATTTAACACCAAGGTACAGAAGGAAATATTGGGAGAAGTGACAAAAATCTGCAACAAGCAGGCTTTAGGCTTTAAGGAGTGTCTTCAGGGCAGAGAGCTTTTGGAGAAACAGTTCCAGAGTTTAGGGCCCAGGCAGCTGAAACCATGCACAGTTAAAATAGTCGATGATCGAGAGGGGTGCAGAGTTCTCAGAAGGTTGCGGCAGATTTCAGAGATTGAGAGAGGGCCAAGGCTTTGGAGGGATTTGAAAATAAGGATGAGAATTTCAAAATTGAGGCTGATGAGCTTGAAGTTTCCAGGGAGGCTTTCCATTGGAATGGACAAGTCTGGAGGCTTCAGAGACATGAAGCAAGAGCTCACAGGAGACCCACTGTGAGCCTTGACTCTGGCTAGCAATCCGGGCGGGGGGGGATGCTCGGGGTTAGACAGACGGCAACAGCCAGTGCGTCAAAGCTGCAGATTAGAGACCCAATCTGGTTATCTTCATTTGGAGCTGAGCACTGGATAGCAATGTTCTCTCAGAAGGCTGTAGGAACAGGGAAGAAATTACAGCCATTTTAAAATAGAAGTGATTACAATACTTTCAACTCTGAAAATGATATGTTCTACTGACAAAACTGCACCATTTACTTAAAGCTCAAAGCTTATTCAGGAAGTTGAACAGACCTTAATCAGAGTCACATGAAATCAGAATGCAGGCCGGTTTACAAATTAGATCCAGTGCTTGAATTTCTGAGACAGTTGCTTCAAGAAGGATGTTGAAGTTGGGAAATTTGCAGTCTGGTTAAGCAGATTATCGGTAGTTTAAGAAAGTGCAGAGTGGAAGTATCTTTCATTTATTTACGTCTCTTTTCCTGTCATTTAAAAGGTGCAGTGGGGCTGATGGTTAAAAATAAAATTTAACCAGTCAAAGTTACACAGGGACAGAATAATAACGGGGCATGGGACCCCAACTGAGATATGGAGTAGGCATTTAATAACAGCCCTTCTTCCCCCAGTGCTGCTCAGTGAGTGGCTGCCTTACCTCTGAGTCAGAAGGTGATGGGTTCAAATCCCACTCCAGATGTTTGAGAACAGAAATCTTGGGAAGTGGTGAGGGAGTGCTGCACTGTGAGACGGTCAGTACTGAGGGAGCGCTGCACAGTGAGAGGGTCAGTGCTGAGGGAGTGCCGCACTGTCAGAGGGTCAGTGCTGAGGGAGTGCCGCACTGTCAGGGGGTCAGTGCTGAGGGAATGCCGCACTGTCAGAGGGTCAGTGCTGAGGGAGTGCTGCGCTGTCAGAGGGTCAGTACTGAGGGAGTGCCGCGCTGTCAGAGGGTCAGTGCTGAGGGAGCGCCGCACTGCCAGAGGGTCAGTGCTGAGGGAATGCTGCACTGTCAGAGGGTCAGTACTGAGGGAGTGCCACACTGTCAGAGGGTCAGTACTGAGGGAGTGCTGCACTGTCAGAGGGTCAGTACTGAGGGAGCGCCGCGCTGTCAGAGGGTCAGTACTGAGGGAGCACCGCACTGTCAGAGGTGCTGTCTTCTGGGTGAGATGTTACATTGAGGCCCACACCTGCTGCAATCTCAGTTCTCATGGGAATTTTCTCTGTGACTTCCAAATTACAGCATATTTTGCTGAAAACTCCACTTAGGTGTGTAGTTTCAGAAAGGCTCTCAGTGTCTGAGAGCGGGAAGCAGTGCAGTTAGACCACAGCAGACTGGCAACAACTTGGAACTGCACTAATCATCATTATTGTTGTTTCATTAGCACCACTGAAACAAATGTCCAGTTGTATGATTTTTGTCATTTCTCCTGGTGCTGAATCTCCAATCAGTCACCGTATGTTTCATTCCCTCGGTTAAACACGATGATTGGAAGACCAGTTGACCTGCTCGTAGTGATGTTAATTAGGACAGGAAATTGGCCTCAGTAACCAGACAGACCACCCTCTGCTTTTCTATGTAAGAAATCTCACAACACCAGGTTAAAGTCCAACAGGTTTATTTGGAATCATGAGTTTTCGGAGTGCTGCTGCTTCATCAGTGAGTCGCAGTGCGACACTCTGTCTGACAGTGCGGCACTCCCTCGGCACTGACCCTCTGACAGCGCGGCAGTCCCTCGGCACTGACCCTCTGACAGCGCGGCAGTCCCTCAGTACTGACCCTCTGACAGTGCGGCACTCCCTCAGCACTGACCCTCTGACAGTGCGGCACTCCCTCAGTACTGACCCTCTGACAGTGCGGCACTCCCTTGGCACTCACCCTCTGACAGCGCGGCAGTCCCTCAGTACTGACCCTCTGACAGTGCGGCACTCCCTCAGCACTGACCCTCTGACAGTGCGGCACTCCCTCAGTACTGACCCTCTGACAGCGCGGCACTCCCTCAGTACTGACCCTCTGACAGCGCGGCACTCCCTCAGTACTGACCCTGTGACAGTGCGGCACTTCCTCAGTACTGACCGTCTGACAGTGTGGCACTCCCTCAGTACTGACCCTCTGACAGTGCGGCACTCCCTCAGCACTGACCCTCTGACAGTGCGGCACTCCCTCAGTACTGACCCTCTGACAGCGCGGCACTCCCTCAGTACTGACCCTCTGACAGCGCGGCACTCCCTCAGTACTGACCCTGTGACAGTGCGGCACTCCCTCAGTACTGACCCTCTGACAGCGCGGCACTCCCTCAGTACTGACCCTGTGACAGTGCGGCACTCCCTCAGTACTGACCCTCTGACAGTGTGGCACTCCCTCAGTACTGACCCTCTGACAGTGTGGCACTCCCTCAGTACTGACCCTCTGACAGTGCGGCACTCTCTCAGTATTGCACCGGGAACATCAGCTTGGTTGATTGACTCAAGTGTCGGGGTGGGATTTGTACTGACTACCTTCTAATTCAGAGATCAGCATTCTACCCACTGAGCCACAGTAAGGATGAAAGAAGTAGACTCAAAATGCACAAAAGTAAACTGTAGAAATCTACATTGTTTGGAAAGTTAGAGATTTCTCCCAGTGTCTTGGCAAATACTTATCCTTTTGCCAGCCCTTTACTCATGGATTCCAGTGTCCGGAATCCACTTTGGGATTCCCTATCTCAGTGATTATAGCTAAATTCACCAACATGTACATTGGCCAGTTTTCCTCACATGTGAATGATTAAGATACGGATTCAGTTATGGCACGACAGTGTCACGCTTTGTAACTACCTGCTTGTATTTATCTGCCTACCTTCTGGGCTGTTTTGAGTTGTCTTCTTTCATTGCATCCCTACAGTGCAGAAGGAGGCCATTTGGCCCACCAAGCATGCTCAACAATCCCACCCAGGCCCAATCCCAAGAACCTCACATATTTACCTTACTAATCCCCCTGACCCCGGGGGCAATTTAGCAAGGCCAGTCAATGTAACCTGCACATCTTTGGAGTGTGGGAGGAAACCGGAGCACCCGGAGGAAACCCATGCAGACACGGGGAGAACGTGCCAACTCCACACAGACAGTGACCCGAATTGGGATTCGAACCCAGGTTCCTGGTGCTGTGTGGCAGCAGTGCTAACTACTCTGCCACCATGTTGCACCATGGCAGTGATATTAAATAAATATTTAGCGTCTGTCTTCATGCCAGAAGACAACTTCAGGAAATAGCGGAGAACCGAGGATCTGATGGAAATGTGGAATTTAGCGATATGATCATCAGTAAAGAAAATGTACTGGAGAATTTTGGGGCTTAAAGTTGACAAATCCCTAGATCTTAGGGTTTTAAAAGGGGCTGCTACAGAGATAGTGGATGCCTTGGTTCAGATCTTCCAGAGTTCCCTAGATTCTAGCACAGTTCCCAAGGCTTAGAAGACAATCTCCACATCTTCGGACAGTGGGAGGAGCACCCAGAGGAAACCCACACAGACATGGGGAGAATGGGCAGACAGTGTCCCGGGGCTGGAATCGAACCCAGTCCATAGTGCTGTGAGTCAGCCGTGCTAACCACTATGCTGCTGCTTATTTTTCTGCCATTTCCCGTCAGTGCTGTTCCAGTTAAACACTTAACACACGTGCATTTATTCTTGTAAATGCTTGGATTGACCTATTTGGGTGGACTTTCTTTAAGATATTCCTTTTTTGGTTACCCAAGCCACGCAGTATAAGACCGGGAGAGCAGATTTAGAGATTTCCTCTGTGACACCAACCTTGTCTTGGGACTGATCGTCACTCAGACTTTGAAATGTGTTTACCTCTGTTAATATAAGATATAGGAGGAGAAGGCTGGTCAATGCTTCAAACCCTCCTCCACCACTTAATACCATGACAGTTGATCTGCAACTTTAACTTCACCTTACCGCATTCTCCATTTGTCCCTTGATTCATCGCTGCTCAAAAACCCATCGCTGTCTGCCTCACATACATTCATCAGCCTCCCATCCATTGACTCCATCTACACTTACCACTGCCTCGGCAAAGCAGCCGGCATAATTAAGAACCCCCGCACCCTGGACGTTCTCTCTTCCACCCTCTTTCGTCGGGAAAATGATACAAAAGTCTGAGGCCACATACCAACCGACTCAAGAACAGCTTCTTCCCTGCTGCCGTCAGACTTTTGAACGGACTTACCTTGCATTAAGTTGATCTTTCTCTGCACCATAGCTATGACTGTAACACTACATTGTGTACTCTCTCATTTCCTTCTCTATGAATGGTATGCTTTGTCCGTATAGCACGTGAGAAACAATACTTTTCACTGTATGCTAATACATGTGACAATAATAAGTCAAATTAAATCAAAGCAATGAGTGAGCATCCATCACTCTCCAGGCTAGGCCCACTGTCCAAAGGCCCACAAGCCTTTCTCCTCATCACAACCCTAAGTTGCCAGTCCATTATTATAAAACTTGACCCTCATCATCCTAAATCTTCTTCCCAGCTCTTCCCTGTATGGCTCCACAGATATATCAGTGTTCACTTCTTGTTCTGCTAAACTTCAGGGAGTATCCATAGAATGTCTACAGTGCAGAAGAGGCTTTTTGGCCCATAAAGGATCACTGTCTGTGTGGGTTTCCTCCGGGTGCTCCAGTTTCCCCCCACACTCCAAAGGTGTGAGGGTTAGGTGTGTTGGCCATGTTAAATTGCCCCTTACTGTCAGGGGGGCTAGCTGAGGTAAATGCAAGGGGTTATGGGGATAGGGCCTGGGATTGTATTTGGTGCAGACTCGATGGGCTAAATGGCCTCCTGCCCTGTAGGATTCTATGATTTTATGAAGTCTGCACCTACTTTCTGACAGAGTATCTTACCCAGGCCCTCTCCAACGCCCTATCCCTGTAAGCCCACACATTTAGCATGGCCAATCCACCTAACCTGCGCATCTTTGGATGTGGGAGTAAACTGGAGCACCCGGAGGATCCCATGCAGACATGGGGAGAACGTGCAGACTCTACACAGACAGTGACCTGAGGCCTGGATTGATCCTGGGTCCCTGGAGCTGTGAGGCAGCAGTGCTAACCACTGTGCCACTGAGCTGAACATATTGTTCCATGCTATTCAGCTTCTCCCCATCGGACAGCCTCATTCCAGGAATCAGTCTAGTGAACCTCTGTTAAGGCTACAAGGCTCATAAGAAAAAAGCAAGAAAGACTTGCATTTAGATAGTGCCTTTCACTACCATCAGAAGCCTTGAAGCATTTTGCAGCCGGTGAGGTGTATTTGAGGTGTCGTCAGTATTTTAATGCAGGATGTGTGGTAGCCAATTTGTGTACAGCAAGAACCCACAAACAGAAATGGGATGATGTCCCAGATAAACTGTTTCTGTGAAGTTGATTGAGGGCTAAATATTATCCATGACATTGGGGATAATTCACCTGCCCTTCTCTGGAAATAATCCATAGCATTCTTTATGTTGCCTTGAGCAGGCAGATGGGGCCTCATTTAATGTTCAAAGCAAAAAATGAGTCAAAAGCCTACACAGTTCTCCAGGTGCGGTCTCACAAAGGTCCTGTACAACTGCAGTAAGACTTCTGCACTCTTATAGTCCAATCCCTTTGTAGTAAATGCTAACTTTTTATTATGCTTTCTGAGCTTTGCTTGTTGTATCTGCATATCAAATTTTCCTGATTTGTGCACAAATCCATCTGAACACTAACATTTTCTAATTGCTGCATATTTAGAGTATTTTACTACTTTGTTTTTTTTCTTCCTGAGTGGATAACTTCACACATCCTCACATTATATCTGCAATCAGTTAAGCTGTCCATACCCTTTTGCAGCCTCTTTGTATCCTCCTCACAGCTTACTTTCCCACCTAACGTTGTATTGTCAGCAAACCTGGATATGTCATTATCACCCCTCACATGAGCAGTTGATGTAAATAGCCACGGCCAAAGTACCAATCCTTGTTATATTCCATTGGTTACAGCCTATAATTACCCATGTGTTCCCACACTGAGGAAGAATCTCGCGAACACGACACATTAACTCTCTTTCTCTCTTACACAGATGTTATATCATAGATAACCAGGAGGCCATTTAGCCCATCAAGTCTGCACCAACTCTCTGACAGACCCTTTCCCCAGGTCCTTTTCCCTACCCTATCCCCGGAACCCCACTCACTTACCATGGCTAATCTATCTAACCTGCACATCTTTGGACACTAAGGGGCAATTTAGCCTGGCCAATCCACCTAACCCGCAGCACTTTGGAGTGTGGGAGGAAACCGGAGCACCCGGAGAAAACCCATGCAGACACAGGGAGAACATGCAAAGTCCGCATAATCACCCGAGGTCAGAATTGAACCCGGGTCCCTGGCGCTGTGAGGCGGTGATGCTAAGCACTGTGCCACCGTGTTACCTGGCCTGCTGAGCATTTTCTGTTTTTATTTCAGATTTCCAGCGTTTGCAGTGTTGTGCTGTAATTTCATTTCTTCCTACGCTCTGTTTTCTGTCCATTAGCCAATTCTCTGTCTATGCTAATATATTATCCCCCAATTCTAAGACGTTTTGTATAATAATCCTTTGTGTGTCACATTATTGAATGTGTTTTGAAAACACAAATACATCCACTGGTTTCGCCTTAATTACGTTGCCAGATATAACCTCAAAAATTCAAACAGGTTTGTAAGTTCCAATTTCCCTTTCAAGACATTTCATGGGCGGCACGGTGACACAGTGGTTAGCTCTGTTGCCTCTCAGCGCCAGGGACCCGGGTTCCATTCCTGCCTCGGGTGACTGTCTGTGCGGAGTCTGCACGTTGTCTCCATGTTCCTACCTGTTGCCACCCCAGTCGTCTAGTGTCCGCACAAACTCACTGACAGAGCATCTTATTCAGACGTTATGTATTTACCTGGCTCATCCACCCAACCTACATATCTTGGGACATAAGAACATAAGAAATAGGAGCAGGAGTAGGCCATCTAGCCCTTCGAGTCTGCCCCGCCATTCAATAAGATCATGGCTGATCTGCAGTGATCAGTTCTACTTCTCCGCTTTCTCCCCATAACCCTTAATTCCCTTGTCTATCAGAAATCTATCTACCCGTGACTTAAATATATTCAACGAGGTAGCCTCCACCACTTCAATGGGCAGAGAATTCCAGAGATTCACCACCCTTTGAGTGAATGTTCTAAACTGCCCCCCCCGCCCCCTTATTTTGAGGCTGTGCCCTCTAGTTCTGTTTTCCTTTCTAAGCGGAAAGAATCTCTCTACCTCTACTCTATCTAGCCCCTTCATTATCTTGTTAGTCTCTACAAGATCCCCCTCAGCTTTCTAAACTCAGGGTCAATTTAGCATGGCCAAGCAACCTTATTTGCACATCTTTTGGACTGTGGGAGGAAACCGGAATACCGGGAGGAAACCCACGCAGACACGGGGAGAACGTGCAAACTCCACACAGACAGTGACCCAAGCCGGGAATCGAACCCTGGCACTGTCACGTAGCAGTGCTAACCACTGTGCCACTGTGCTGCACCTAATCTGCTTTGTTCAAATCTTGGACTTAACTATATCACTCTCAAACTCAATATAATAATGATATGATCACTATTCCCGGGGGCCTCTTGACAACAAGATTATTAATTAATCATTTTTCCAGTAGCGTTTCCACTGGTGTCTCAGTGAATGCTGTGCTTTTAGTAAGTCAGATCATTAGGTTTTTGCAATGTTCACTCAGTGACTAAACAAGGATTTCTTGCAGTTGAGAAGACCTTTACAACCCAACATCTGTTAACGATCTTCAGTTTGTACACCCTATTTCTATGGTTGCTTAATTGCAACACTGAGATAGTTCTCAGAGATATTAATGACATGTTGCTCAATTTTTGCAGACTAACAGAGAAGTCATTCTCAGCAGCCTTGCAGGGAAATCCAAAGTGAGACTGCATAAATAGAAGAAAGTCACAATCAATCTAAATGATCATTAAAATATTATATTTTTAATTAGTATTGGGTTGAAGGGTTATGGAGAACTGGCAGGAAAGTTTGATCTGATTTATTATTGTCACATGTATTAGCATACAGTGAAAAGTATTGTCTCTTGCACGCTGTACAAACAAAGCATACCGTTCATAGAGAAGGAAAGGAGAGAAATTGCAGAATGTAGTGTTAAAATCATAGCTAGGGTGTAGAGAAAGATCAACTTGGTGCGAGGGAGGTCCATTCAAAGTCTGATGGCAGCAGGGAAGAAGCAGTCTGTGGAGTTTTTAAAGTGGAATTGAGCCAAGATGAGATCAGCCATGATGGTATTTGTAATACGTTCACAGAGGCAGAAGTCACTTCACCAGAATCTCTTTATTTACAATTCCAACGGTGGCACAGTGGTTAGCACTGCTGCCTCACAGCGCCAGGGACCCGGGTTCGATTCTCGCCTCGGGTCACTGTTTGTGTGTGGAGTTTGCGTGTTCTCCCCGTGTCTGCGTGGGTTTCCTCCAGGTGCTCCAGTTTCCTCCCACAGTCTGAAAGATGTGCTGGTTAGGGTGGATTGGTCATGCTAAATTGACCCTAGTGTCAGTGGGACCAGCAGGGTTAACATGTGGGATTACCCGGGAATAAGGCTTTGATGGGATTGTGGTCGGTGCAGGCTCGATGGGGTCGAACAGCCTCCTTCTGCACTGAAGGAATTCTATGATTCTAGCAGTCGACAGAGTGCTATCAGTCAGCAGTCTGTCTTTGGGAGTACCAGAGGAACTGACACTCCTGGTTATATACAAAGTAAAGTCTCCCTGATTGATCCATCAGTTGGCCCCTTAATCAGGGAGCTCGTATTCCAATAGGCCAACTTCAATGGCCTGATTCAGGTCTTTACAGTAATGAATGGTGGAGTAGGCTTGAAGGGCTGAATGGTCTACTCCTGCTCCTGGTATGTTAATTGGGTGAGACAGAATAATTTGAAGGAGCTTCATGTAAACCCACATATACCCCTTGAACTGAGCAATCAATTTCTATACAGTAACCACACTTGTACAGCGAGGGGAATGCCTGGTGCTTTTGCAGGCTTGGTACAAAGAAGGAAATGTGTTCCTGTTTAATTTTAGCATTTAGGAATTGGCAACAGCGAATCAAAGAGCTGTTATTTTAGCGACTGGTTGTGTAAGCCACACTGCCCTTATTAGAAAGACAGGAACAGAACAGCACAGCTAGTTAATCAGATATTAAACTTATACCAAACTCCCGTCACTAACTAGCTCAGTATTGCGAAACCTACAATTCATACAGTGAAACCTGGACTATGTTTCACATCCGTGAATAATTCATGTCCTATTTTACAGTCACTGCTTTCATTTCAGTGTATTCAAGCTGTGACGTTTTTTAAACTGTCTTTTCTTCGCTCTATTTACGCCCGATTTCACCCCAAAGCCACGAAAAGACCCCGAATCCTGATGGGTTAGAAACACGAGCCAGTTCGACCATTGCAGACCTCACAGCTTTTCCCAGTCTCAAACCCAGAATATCCTAGCAGGATTCACGAATGTCAGGAATGGTATTCCCACCAATGTACCCCAGCCTGGTCAACATGGTGGCACAGTGGGTTAGCACTGCTGCCTCACAGTGCCGGGGGCCCAGGTTCAATTCCGAGATCGGGTCATTGTCTGTCTGTATGTAAGTTCTCCGCGCGTCAGCATGAATTTCCTCCAGGTGCTCTGGTTTCCTCCCACAGCCCATAGATGTGCAGGTTCGGTGGATTGGCCACGCTAAATTGTCCTTTAGTGTCAAGGGGATTAGCAGGGCAAATACGCAGAGTTACGGGAGTAGGGACTGGGTGAGATTGTTGTCGGTGCAAACTTGATGGGCTGAATGGCCTCTTTCTGCTCTGTAGGGATTCCAGTTCACAGGCACTGAGGCTAATGCAGAATGTCCACACCCCCCTCCCCATCCCAAAGCAGAGGTGGATGTATCCATGTGTATGGATTTACCTGTCGGCTATCTAGCCATTCGGAAAAGGTTAACCGGAACGATTCCTGGGGTGATCAGAGTTTAGGAGGGTAAGAGTTGATCTTATTGAAATATATAAGATCCTGACGGGGGTTTGATGGGGTCGAGGCTGAGAGGATGTTTCCATTTGTGGTGAAATGTGGAGCTGGAGGCCACAGTTTCGGAATAAGGAGTCTCCTATTTAAGATGGAGAGAGGGAGGAATTTCTTCTTTTGGAGGCTCATTAGTGTCTGGAATTCTGTTCCACAGAGATTTGATTTGGTTTGATTTATTTTTGTTACAAGTATTGGTATACAATGGAAAGTATTGTTTCTTGCATGCTGATACAAAGTATACCGTTCATAGAGAAGGAAAGGAGAGAGTGCAGCACGTAGTGTCACAGTCATAGCTAGGGTGTAGAGAAAAATCAGTTTAAGGCAATGTAAGCCCATTCAAAAGTCTGATGGCAGCTGGGAAGAAACTGTTCTTGAGTCAGTTGGTATGTGACCTCAGACTTTCGTATCTTTTTCCCAAGGGAAGAAGGTGGAAGAGAGATTATCCAAGGTGCATGGGGTCCTTAATTATGCTGGCTGCTTTGCCGAGGCAGTGGGAAGTGTAGACAGGGTCAATGGATGGGAGGCTGGTTTGCATGGGCTACGCTCATGACCATTTGTAGTTCCTTACGGTCTTGGGCAGAGCAGGAGCCCATACCGAGAGCAGTGGGGCTGGGTCATTGAATTGATTCAAGGCTGAGTGAGACAAAATTTTTGATCAACAAGGGAATCAAGGGTAGAGGGGGCAAAGAGGAAAGTGTAGTTAAGGCCACAGTCAGAACTACCATGATCTTATCAGTTGGCAGAGCAGGCTCGAGGGGCCGAATGGCCTCCTGCTGCTCCTATTTTGTGTGTTGCATTCTTGAATCCATCTCCTGGTGGGTGGAGAATTGGGAACTGGGAATTCTAGATTGAAATCCATGGGAATCCTTGTGTCGAGTGGGTGTGGGTGACTTGTGGGATCCCAAAATTCACTTCCCCCCACCTCCCTCGCACATTGCCCCCTCTCAGAGAGGAAGGTGGAAACAGTCCATGTTCAAGCCTCATTCTTTCAGACTGAGCAACCTGAGAATCTTCCCATTATTTTGCAGTTCAATCCACAGGAAGAAGTAAAAATATCAAGCCTGCTATCCCATGACAAGCCTGAAATCAGAACACGCAATGGGTGGCACGGTGCTTAGCGCTGTTGCCTCACAACACCAGGGACCTGAGTTCGATTCCTGGCTTAGGTCACTGTCTGTGCAGAGTCTGCACATTCTCCACGTGTCTGCATGGGTTTCCTCTGGGTGCCCCAGTTTCCTCCCACAGTCCGAAAGACGTGCTGGTTAGCATGCATTGGCCACGTTAAATTCTCCCTTGATGTACCCAGGCTCCGCAGTGTGACGGCTAGGGGATTTTCGCAGCGACTTCATTACGGTGTTAATGTAAGCCTTACTTCTGACCCTGATAAATAAACTTTAAAAAGAATTTTTTATCTCACACACTGAACTCTCAGTTGGAAATATCTTTAAAATGTCATTTCTCGGGATCTCCCTTGGAAAAACCAGAATGAGAACAGATTCGGGTAAATGAGTGAACATCAAGCCCGCCTACTTCCACTCTGTAACATTTCCCCTCTCTGTTGCGCACCTAGGGCCATCGACCTACCACTTATCTAACCTCCAGATTCACCTGTGCCAATGCCCAACCTGCCTCCAGGCTGGTCCTCCATGATCCATTCTCCCTAAACCTTGGCTGATCTGAAACCTTGTTGGCAGTCTCTAACTCATTCGTCCCTCAGCCCTTCACTCGCTGTCCTATATTGCCTCCCCGTCAGCAGTTCCTCAATTCTAAAATTCTCGTCGTGTGCTTTCAAATCATTCTGCATGATCTCACCACTTGCCATCTGTCGCTTCCTCTAACTCAGTAATCCTGAAAGATTGCTGTGCCCCTGAAATTCTGGCCTCCCGGACTGTAACCTCGCCACCATTGGCTGCCGTCCCTCCAGCTGCCGGGGTACTAAATTCTGGAATTCTCTTCCTAAGTCTCCCCATCTCTCTTTTCTCCTCTGAAACACTCTTTAAAACTTACCTCTTTGATCAAGCAATTGCTCACCTGCCTTAGAATCTTGGCGGGTGGGACTTTCCAACCACGCTCACCCAAAACCCCCACCCAAGATCAATGGACTGACGCATGCCCGCACCCCCCCCCCCCCCCACCACCCCCCCCCCCCCACCCCCCCCACCACCCCGCCCCACCACCCCACCCCACCACCCCCAGTGAGCAGGATGGGAAAATTCTCTCCATATGTGGGTCAGTATCAATCCTTTCTGTTTGGTACTGATTCTGTGAGAGCCCTTGGTATATTAAAGGTGCTGTATAAATGTGAATTGTTGTTGTAATTTTGCAGGATGCGTCTCATAGTGAGGGAAGGGAATGGGGGAGCCAAAACAAGTGGTAAACTAATAGGCAGTCAGTAACCCAGGAGTGTCTAAGATTCGAATGGACTTCATTTAACGATTAGAAGTTCTTGTTTTTTGACCTGAAAAATGAAGGTGTTGTATCAGATATTTGCAGCATGGCTGCAGGTAATGGATTTGATGCTGTCTTACACCAGTGAGATGTTTTACTTTGCAGGCAACAGGTCACTAAATTCCTTGAAATATGAAGATGGGTTACGGGGGAACAAGACCACAGAACAGCTTTGGATCTGCCCCTGACAGAGGGGGCAATTGGGCAGATCTGGAGGAGTCAGAGAGGGGTGGTGTTGGGGATGGGGAATACACAAACTCAAACTAACCCCCCATCCCGTTCTCTCCCCATAGCCCAGTGCCAATCCCAAACTAACCCCACTGCCCCACTCTCTCCCTGTATGCCTGAATCAATCCCAAACTAATACCATTGCCCCACTCTCTCCCCATAGTCCGGTATCAATCCCAAACTAATCCCACTGCCCCGCTCTCTCCCTATAGCCCAATATCAATCCCAAACTATTCCCATTGCCCTGTGCTCTCCCCATAGCCCAATATCAATCCCAAATTAATCCCACTGCCCCACTCTCTCCCCATAGCCCAATGTCAATTCCAAACTAATCCCACTGTCCCCATAGCCCTGTATCAATCCCCAAACTAATCCCACTGCCCCACTCTCTCCATAGCCTTGTATCAATCCCCAAACTAATCCCACTGCCTTGCTGTCTCCCCATAGCCCTGTATCAATTGCAAAATAATCCCACTGCCCCGCTCTCTCTCCATAGCCCTGTATCAGTCCTAAACTAATCCCCCTGCCCCATTCTATCTCCATAGATCTGTATCAAACCCAAACTAATCCCCCTGCCTCAATCTATCTCCATTGCCCTGAATCAATCCCAAAATAATCCCACTGCCCCGCTCCTCCCCATCACATTGTATCAATCCCAAACTAATCCCACTGCCCCACTCCCTCCCCATAGCCCTATATCAGCGTCAATCTAATCCTACTGTCCCATTCTCTCCCTGTAGCCTTGTATCAATCCCCAACTAATCCCACTGCCCCTCTCCCTTTCCATAGCCCTGTATCAATCCTGAACAAATCCCACTGCCTCACTCTCTCTCCATAGCCCTGTATCAACCCCAAACTAATCCCACTGCCCCGCTCCTCCCCATAGCCCTGTATCAATCCCAAATTAATCCCACTGCCCCACACTCTTAATATTTCTGCATTTTCCTCTGTTTTAAATATTTATCCTATTTTCCAGTGAAGATGCAGTTTCCCCCTCTGTCAGTCCCTGTGATATTGCCATTGCAGCAACGCTCCGTGCAGAGCATTTTCTGTGCACCTCCGTGCTGACTCTGACTCTAGCAATGTTACCTCAATGAGTGCTCATCTCTCTGACCACCCCACCCAAGCCAGAAGGGAGAGTATTTCTTCAATTGATTCAATTTTCCCCATAGCGTCCCAGATTGAGAATCGTTTGGAGGAATGGGCTGTGTCATTGGGCCTATTTAGCACAAACTAGTCAACTGGTACTGAGGGAATGCTGTTAAACTAGTCAACTGGCTGATTGTCTTAGGGTCTTGTGGGGTAAAATGTGGTAACCTGAGCAAGGAGAGTGAGGGTTGCATTGCAAATTGTGCAGAGGTGAGAGAGAGAAAACCCTCGTGGGACTGAATGTGTTTTGCAGATCTGCACGGTTTCAATCGCAGCCGCAACTCAGACGTCTGCATGCTCAGAATGAGATGTAAAGTGGTCTGTTATTTCTCAGCAAACTGACAGCCTTGCTTCTTTTCGCAATGACATCGTCTAATGTCTAACCTGGATTCCAGGGCATTGTGAACTGAACACCTTCCACTTTCCAGTGACTTGAGCCTATCCCAAACTCTGCTGAGCACATTCTAACCTGCACCAAGTCACGGTGGCACAGTGGTTAGCGCTGCTGCCTCATAGCACCAGGGACCTAAGTTCAATTACATCTGTGTGGAGCCGGCACGTTCTCCCCGTGTCTGAGTGGGTTTCCTCCAGGTGCTCTGGTTTCCTCCCACAGTCCGAAAGACGTGCTGGTTAGGTGGACTGGCCATGCTAAATTCTCCCTCAGTGTAACCAAACAGGAGCTGGAGTGTGGCGACTAGGGGATTTTCACAGTAACTTCATTGCAGTGTTAATGTAAGCCTGTGACACTAATAAATAAACATTCACCCATCACCTCCTGTACTCGCTGACCATCACTGGCTCTCAGACCAGAAATGCTTCAATTATAAAATTTCCACCCTTGTTTGTTAAATCATTCTCTTGTCTTGCTTCTCCCAATACCCTGCAGTCCCATAGCTAGGGTAAATGCGTGGGGTTATGGGGTGGGATTGTGGTTGGTGTCGACTCAATGGGCTGAATGGCCTCCACCTGAACTACAAGGATTCTATGATATCCCCCTGAGATCTCTGTGCTCCTCGGATTCTGGTCCCTTGAGCGTCTCCAAGTTTAGTCGCGGCACCATTGGCAGCCGTGCTTTCAGTTGTCTGGGCGCTAGGTTCTGGAATTCCCTCCATAAATTTTTCCATCTATCTCTCTCTCTCCCCTTCTTTAAGACACTCTTTAAAACCTGCCTCTTCGTCAAAACCTGTCCGAATATCTCTCTATGCATCTCGGAGTCACACTGTTTTATAAAGCATCTCCAAAGAGCCAGTGGGAGTTTTTGATATTCTTGACAATATTTGTAGTTCAGCATCTAAATCTTTAGAACGATGCAAGTATAAATTTAAATGTGTTAAACACTAACTAGAAAGATTTCCTGCATTTCTTTAGCACCTTTCTTCAGCTATAAAAGGCAGTGGTAACTGATGGATGTTATGACGCTGAATGTGGTCCCAAATCACACAGAGATCAAAGACTCGTGATTCTGTTTGAGTGATGTTGATTGAGGAAGGCAGGCTGGCCCATGGCACTGGCTCACAGGCCCCTCACTTCTACAAGTTCCAAACTTTCTGGATCCAACAAGGAGGACAGATTGGGTCCCAGCTTAATGCAACTGACAGTGCGGCACTCCCTCAGCACTGACCCTCTGACAGCACGGCACTCCCTCAGCGCTGACCCTCTGACAGTGCAGCACTCCCTCAGCGCGGCACTCCCTCAGCGCTGACCCTCTGACAGCGCGGCACTCCCTCAGCGCTGACCCTCTGACAGCGCGGCACTCCCTCAGCGCTGCACCGAAATGTCAGCTTAAATTACATGTCATGTAAAGGGACTTGCCGGGGGGGGGGGGGGGGGGGGTGGTTCTATGTGACAAACCAGCCTTCAGTGACAGCAGCAGAAAGTGATGTTTTTGAAATTGACTCCTCTTGTTTTAAGTGCAATGTGATCGGAGCAGTTTCCTCGATATAGCTGAGTTTGTGATGGCGACACAGTCATTGACCCCCCTCCTATCTGTCAGTTATTCTGTGCTACACTTACCCCATCTTCGTATGAGTGTGTATAAGTGTTTACGTAGAACATAGAACACTACAGCACAAACAGGCCCTTCGGCCCACAAGTTGCGCCGATCTATCAGGCCTATCTATAACTCTCAATCCCATTAAATTCCATGTACTCATCCAGAAGTCTCTTAAAAGACCCCAGCGAGTTTGCCTCTACCACCACTGACAGCAGCCGATTCCACTCACTCACCACCCTGTGAGTGACAAACTTACCCCTGACATCTCCTACGTTTAAAAGAGATGAGGGTGTCTGGAAGAACTGTGATACTTTCCAGGGCTGTTCAGCCTGATGACTCTCACTGCCTTGAATGAGGCATCAGAGAACCACCAACCTTGGGAGGCCCATGCCCTCAGGAGAGGAGGGTGCAGCATATCATAACACTCAATTTGAGTGAGGCCAAATGTTCGAACACGGATGTTTTTGATCTGACATTTTTCAAATGCAGTCACTGCACGGTGGCAAAGTGGCTAGCACTGCTGCCTCACAGCGCCAGGGACCCTGGGTTCGCTTCCCGGCTTGGGTGTCACCGTCTGTGTGGAGTCTGCACATTCACCCCGTGCCTGCGTGGGTTTCCTCCAGGTGCTCCGGTTTCCTCCCACAGTCTGAAAATCGTGGTGGTTAGGGTGCATTGGCTAAATTCTCTCTGTGTAGCTGAACAGGCACCGGTGTGTGGTGACTAGGGGGTTTTCACAGTAACTTCATTGCAGTGCTAATGTCAGACTACTTGCATCACTGTTCTCCCCATGGCTGTGTGGGTTTCTTCTGGGTGCTCCAGGTTCCTTCCACCCTCAGGTTAGGTGGATTGGTCATGCTGAATTGCCCCTTAGTGATGGGGCGGGGGGGACTAGCTAGGGTAAATGCATGGGGTTATGGAGATAGAGTGAGATTGTAGTCAGTGCAGATTCGATGGGCCGAATGGCCTCCTTCTGCAGTGTAGAATTCTATGATTCTAACATGAGATATTTAATATTTGTCATTTGTAGTTGGAGTGGGTGGAGGGGAAGGCAGGGGGGTGGTGGAGGAGTCGGGGGAGGGGAAGAGACATCTAATAAGTTCTTGATCAACTGGAATACCCAAGCCAATTCCAGCCATTAAACGCAGCCGCTCGCTCGATGAAGAGCGAAAGAAGTGCTTGGGGATTTCTGCTCGCTGAGTAACGCCTTCACTTGGGAATTTCTGACTACACACTTACATCTGCTGGAGTTAAGTTAAATAATCCTCCCCCCCCTCCCACCACACTCCCTACCCTCCCACCTTCCGCCTTACAAAAGGACCATGGGGTCTTCCATCACAACACGGGTGTTCCAATTCCTCACCTTTGCCAATCTGACATCACCAGAACAGATTCCCGGGTCTGCTTGAAATCAAAACAGAAAGTTCCAGAAAAACCCAGTGTGCCTGGCAGCAAGTGTGGGGGGGAGTAATGACTCTTCTTCAGAACCGCTTCAGTTCCAAGGAAGAGTCAGTCCACATTCAACTCGAAACATTCACTCTGTTTCTCTCTCTCCACAGCAGCTGCCAGACCTGCTGAGTTTTTTAATTTGCCCCAGAACCTTCTGGGTGTTTTTTCTTTAAGGTATTTGCCTTTCGTTTTTTAGGTCAGCTATTAATTTGTGGGATCTTGCTACGCGCAGATTGGCTGCCTTTTGTGCTCTTCATCTGTCTATCGGGTGTTTTGGAGTGTTGTGCGAGGCTGCGAGCAGTTGGACATCAATGCTTATTTCTATCTTTTCCCATTGAACCTGTCAGAATGCGATTAAATAGCATCTCTGGTGGGGGCGGGATGATGGGGGTGCGGGCAAAGTGGGGGTCAGAAGAACTCTGAACTCGGCTTGTCGCAACCCTCTGTCCACCAGCCAAGAGGAGGGTGTGTCAGCATTCGCTATCTGCCTTGCAGTTTCTGTGGTTGTACACTAAAAAAGAAAGCGATTAAAGTTCAGAAAGGATGGTGAGATGTTTGATTTGCATTTTCGAGGTTGTTGGGTTTACCAGAAGCTGCGACACTCCCCCAGTTTTGCCTTTGACAAGCTGAGGTTAGAATAAGATGGGGGCATGGTCTGTTTATAGGTACGGTGTGTGTCCTGCGTCCTGGGCTGTTAATAGGTACGGTGTGTGTCCTGTGCCCTGGGTTGTTTATAGGTACAGTGTGTGCCTTGCGCAGAACCTGCCCTTACCTCAAAATGTGGCTCTTACACATTGAGCATCAAAGTGAAAGAATAAACTGACATGATTTAGTTCTTCAACTCTTGGCACTTTGGCTAAAATCAAGTGTAGGATCAAGGCTTTTGCTACCAAATAAACCTATTGGACTTTAACCTGCTGTTGTGAGACTTCTTACTGTGTTTACCCCAGTCCAACGCCAGCATTTCCACATCAGTGTTTGATGGAGACAGTGTAGAGGGAGCTTTACTCTGTATCTAACCCTGTGCTGTACCTGTCCTGGGAATGTTTGATGGGGACAGTGTAGAGGGAGATTTACTCTGTATCTAACCCTGTGCTGTACCTGTCCTGGGAGTGTTTGATGGGGGACAGTGTAGAGGGAGATTTACTCTGTATCTAACCCTGTGCTGTACCTGTTCTGGGAGTGTTTAATGGGGACAGTGTAGAGGGAGCTTTACTCTGTATCTAACCCTGTGCTGTACCTGTCCTGGGAGTGTTTGATGGGGACAGTGTATAGGGAGCTTTACTCTGTATCTAACCCTGTGCTGTACCTGTCCTGGGAGTGTTTGATGGGGACTCTGCAAACACTTTAAAACTCTGTATCTAGCTGGGACAAAATCAAAATCACAAAATTTTTACAGGTGCTGAAGGAAGCCATTCGGCCCATCGTATCAATAGTGGTTTGTTCATGAGAAGTACACCTAGTGCCATTCTCCCGCTCTGTGCCCTAGCCCTGCATATTCTTCCTTTTCAGATAATGATCCAATTCTCTCTTGAATGACTCGATTGAACCTCCACCACAATCTCACTAAATGTCGGAATAGAGTTGAGGGAGTCAAAGGGCCTCTTCCTCTTCCCATACCCTATGATCCAATATCATTCTTTCACCCTCTGTCTCTGGGTCCCCTCTTGGTCTGTCTCTCTCACTTTTTCTTTCATCTAGACTGTGCTTCTCTCTTACTTTCTCTCTTTCTCGTCCTTTGATAATCTGTAAAATGAGGGCAGCACGGTGGCACGATGGTTAGTACTGCTGCCTCACAGTGCCAGGGACCCGGGTTCAATTCCGGCCTTGGGTCACTGTCTGTGAAGAATCTGCACGTTCTCCCCATGTCTGTCTGGGTTTCCTCCGGATGCTCCGGTTTCCTCCCACAGTCCAAAGATGGGTGGGTTAAAATGATTGGCCGTGCTAAATTGACCCTAGTGTCAGCAGGGTAAATATGTGGGGTTGTAGGATAAGGGCCTGGATGGGAATTGTAGTCAGTGCAGACTCGATGGGCTGAATGGCCTCTTTCTGCACTGTAGGGATTCTATGATTCTATAATAAAATCTACAAACATCAGTCAGCCATTCCAGGAACATGTGCATAAAATGTGCAAGGAAAAAACTGGGCACAAGATGTCCGTGTAACTAACCCGTGATGTGGTTACTGATCCATTTCTAAAGAAGAAATGCAGTGAATGAGCTCATGTCTATATAAGGAACCTTTCTTTTCCATGGAACACATTTTAAATGTTTCAGAAGATCACCGTGAAAGTGTAGCGCCTGCCCATGTCTCAGGTTTTAGGGTGTGGGAAAGCATTGATTGTATAAAGCTACAGGACATCCTGGTGGATTTCTGAGCTGGAGTTGGAGTGATCTCCCAGTGATCTCGCACTGCATCGATTTAACTCAGCTGAGCTCGCTGTGGGGAGACAGCCAGGAATTAGACCTGGAGTTAGCTGCCTTATGGAGGTTGCCTCAGTCTAATCTTCCAGCCTCCTGAACTAATCCAAACTCTCACACAAACTCACTGTCCTGAGGGAACTGACCTCCATATATTATTGTAGCAATGTTGTGGGTGTAGGATTGTAACTGTTGGTGTCACTGATCTCAGACAACGGAGGGAGAAAGTCATCCAGGATTCCTGTTCCTGTTTACCCTCCAGTATCCCTCAATCTTTCTTGCGTTCTGTTTCCCCCCACCCCATGTCCCTCAATCTTACTCACTATCTCCCCGTGTCCCTCAATCCCACGCACCATCTCCCCGTGTCCCTCAATCCTACGCACCATCTCCCCGTGTCCCTCAATCCTACGCACCATCTCCCCGTGTCCCTCAATCCCATACACCATCTCCCCGTGTCCTTCAGTCCCACGCACCATCTCCCCGTGTCCCTCAATCCCACGCACCATCTCCCCGTGTCCCTCAATCCCACGCACCATCTCCCCGTGTCCCTCAATCCTACGCACCATCTCCCCGTGTCCCTCAATCCTACGCACCATCTCCCCGTGTCCCTCAATCCTACGCACCATCTCCCTGTGTCCCTCAATCCCACGCACCATCTCCCTGTGTCCCTCAATCCCACACACCATCTCCCCGTATCCCTCAATCCCACGCACCATCTCCCCGTGTCCCTCAATCCCACGCACCATCTCCCCGTGTCCCTCAATCCCACGCACCATCTGCCCGTGTCCCTCAATCCCACGCACCATCTCCCTGTGTCCCTCAATCCCACGCACCATCTCCCTGTGTCCCTCAATCCCACGCACCATCTCCCTGTGTCCCTCAATCCCACGCACCATCTCCCCGTGTCCCTCAATCCCACGCACCATCTGCCCGTGTCCCTCAATCCCACGCACCATCTCCCTGTGTCCCTCAATCCCACGCACCATCTCCCTGTGTCCCTCAATCCCACGCACCATCTCCCTGTGTCCCTCAATCCCACGCACCATCTCCCTGTGTCCCTCAATCCCACGCACCATCTCCCCGTGTCCCTCAATCCCACTCATGCACCATCTCTCCAGGTCCCTCAATCCCACTTGGATGTGATTTTCACTTCAATTAATTTGCGAATCTGTTGTCTGGCACTGAACAAAATAACCAATCAAGGTGATGGATTGATGTTTACATAACATTAGTACTTTGATGTCTTTTAGGGACTCCTTCACCCCTCTCTGAGCAGCACTTGTTTCCAGTGCCACATTGTGGGTGAGGTTGGCCCTGCTCCTGTCTAGACCCCAGGACACGATGTGCCAGGCTCTAACTCATCCCAAAAATGAAGGAAACAAAATTTCTTGACCATCGCGGGGAAAATGTTGCACACAGAGAGGCTGGATGCTGAGAACTCAATAGCAGCAATATGTGCTGCCACTTGCTAAAGATCGAGATGCTGATAAGAGGGAGTGTGCTGTCAGTTTGCACTGCGCTATCAGATGATTTCAGGAAGCTGAGGCTGAGAGAGAGAAGGGTTTTGGGTGAAGGGAGCTGAAAGCTGTGTGTGGTCTCGGGACACGCAGGTGCACGGGAAGGAAACCAGCCCTGGTACTGCAGCCAATAGGCAGCAGAAGATTCTTAGAAAATTCTGCTATTCGAGCTGACAATTCAGAAACAAAACTCTGCAAGAAACTGCACATTCAGGCCCTCATAGCACAGTGCAGGAGGAGGCCATTCAGCCCATTGTGCCTGTGCCAGCTCTTTGAAAGGCCAATCCAATCAGTCCCACTGCCCAGAGCCCAGCATGTAATTCCTTCTCCAATATTCACCCAACTCCCCTTTAAAAGTCACCGTTAGATCTGCTTAAGACCGTCGCACCCACACACCATCTCCCCGTGTCCCTCAATCCCACACACCATCTCCCCGTGTCCCTCAATCCCATACACCATCCCCCCGTGTCCCTCAATCCCATACACCATCCCCCCGTGTCCCTCAATCCCACACACCATCCCCCCGTGTCCCTCAATCCCACACACCATCTCCCCGTGTCCCTCAATCCCACATACCATCTCCCCGTGTCCCTCAATCCCACATACCATCTCCCCGTGTCCCTCAATCCCATACACCATCCCCCCTTGTCCCTCAATCCCATACACCATCTCCCCATGTCCCTCAATCCCATACACCATTTCTGTGTCCCTCAATCCCACTCACACACCATCTCTCTAGGTCTCTCAGTGGTTAGCGCTGCTGCCTCACAACACCAGGGACCCGGGTTCAGTTCCCAGCTTGGGTCACTGTCTGTGTGGAGTTTGCATGTTCTCACCATGTCTGCATTGGTTTCCTCCAGGTACTGCGGTTTCCTCCCACAGTCTGAAAGATGTGCTGGTTAGGTTGGTTGGCCACGCTAAATTGATCCTAGTGTCGGGGGCTAGCAGGGTAAATGTGTGGGGTTACAAGAATAGGGCCTGGGTGGGATTGTTGTCGGTGCAGACTCAATAGCCCGAATGGCCTCCTTGTGTACTGTAGGGATTCTATGATAAAATAAAATTTTAAAGTTTATTTATCAGTCACACGTAAAGCTTACATTACATCTCTGCAATGAAGTTACTGTGAAATTCCCCTAATCACCAGACTGCAGCATCTGTTCGGGTCAATGCACCCTAACCAGCATGTCTTTCAGACTGTGGGAGGAAACCAGAGCGCTCGGAGGAAACCCACACAGACACGGGGAGAATGTGCTGACTCCACACAGACAGTGACCCAAGCTGGGAATCGACCCAGGGTCTCTGGCTCTGTGAGGCAGCAGTGCTAACCACTGTGCCACCGGAGCACGTACAGGAGCAGAATTAGGCCATTCAGCCCATTGAGTCTGCTCCACCATTCAATCACGGCTGATACTTTTCTCACCCCCGTTCTCCTGCCTTTTCCCCATAACCCCGATCCCCTTATTAATCAAGAACCTTTCTATCTCTGTCTTAAAGACACTCAATGACCCGGCCTCCACAGCCTTCTGCAGCAAAGAGTTCCACAGGTTCACCACTCTCTAGCTGAAGAAATTCCTCCTCATCTCTGTTTTAAGAGTGCGTCCCTTTACTGTGAGGTTCTACCATCCTTTCACGCAGCGCCTGCCAAACCACAGCAACTTGCTGTGTTAACTTTGTCTCATGTCTAAAGAGTTAAAGAAGAGCTGAGGGAATGCAGCAAGTTGGTTAGGGTTGGGAATATACAGGCTGAGGAAGTGGTGGGGCAGATCCAATGGCAACTTTCAAAAAGGAATTGGATCGAACCCTGAAAGGAGAAAATAATTCAGGGCTCCGGGGGGGGCAATGGTAGGAGCTAAATATCTCTTTCAGAACTTGGTTTTCTCTTATGCTGTACCCAGTCAATGATGCTAGGTTTGGTCATGACCTGGACCTTGCTCCCTCTGAGGGCGGTGGAAGTGGAGACCATCTTTGGTTTTCAAAAGGAAATTTGATGGGATGTTGAAGAAAATGAATGCATATTGTGAGAAGGATAAAGTGGTGCAAAATGGGACTGACTGGACAGCATGGAGTCAATGGGATGAATGGCCTGCTCCTGTGCCATAGGCATCTGTAGTTTAGAAGAGTGAGAGGGGATCTCATAGAAACTTAAATTCTGACAGGGTTAAACAGGGGTTGATTCAGAAAGAATGTTCCCAGTGGTGGGGGAATCCAGAACTAGGGGTCATAGTTTGAGGATAAGGGGTAAACTGAGATAAGGAGAAATTTCTTCACCCAGAGGGATACACTACCACAGAAAGTATTTGAGGCCAAAATATTGTCTGATTTCAGGAAAAAATTAGATGAAGATCTTGGCGCTAAAGGGATCGAGACATGTGGGGGGAAGTGGGGGATCAGGATATTGAATTCGATGATCAGCCATGATCAAAATGAATGGTGGAGCAGGGGCTGGAAGGGCCGAATGGCCGCCTCTTGCTTCTGGTATCTATGTCTCTATTCTGCAATGCCACTTGATGTCAAATGAGGCCATGGTGTTGATGACCCTAAATCTCTGTGTCCTCTCGCTCCCCTCTGTTGTTCAAATTTCTCCTGATCTGAGATGAATGTTTATAAGAGGGCCACTCCGATATTCCTAGGGTTTAATCCCACAATATGAACCCACAAACAAGCTGCAGGAGTAAGGCCATTCAGCCCCTTGAGCCTGTTCCATCATTCAATAAGACCGTGGCTGATCTGATGATAAACCTCAATTCTGCATCCTGCCTACCCCTGATAATCTAACACACAACCCCCCTCCTTGCTTATCAAGAATCTATGCCATAAGAATGTTCAAAGCTTATACTTGCACCATCTTTTCAGGGAGAGAGGTCCAAAGGTTCACACCCTCTGCTGCTTCTCCGTTTTAAGTGTTCGACCCTTTATTTTTAATCGGTGACCTTTAGTCTAGTTTCACCCAGAAGAGTAAACATAATCTCCACATCCACTCTGTCAATTCCCTTCAAGATCTTAAGGTTCAATCAAGTTGCCTCTCACTCTTCTAGGATACAAGTCAGGAGGAGGCCATTCAGCCCATCGAGCCTGCTCCACCATTCATCACAATCATGGCTGATCATCCAACTCAATAGCCTAATCCTGCTTTCTCCCCATAACTTTTGATCCCATTTGCCCCAAGTGCTATATCCAGCCGCCTCTTGAATACATTCAATATTTTGGCATCAACTACTTCCTGTGGCAATGAATTCCACAGGTTCGCCACACTTGAAGAAATGTTTCCACACCTCTGTCCTAAATGGTCTACCCCGAATCCTCAGACTGTGACCCTGGTTCTAGACTCCCCCATCATTGGGAACATCCTCCCTGCATCTACCCTGTCTAGTCCTGTTAGAGTTTTATAAGTCTCTATGAGATCTCCCCCCACCCCCCCAATCATAGAATCATAGAAACACTACAGTGCAGAAAGAGTCTGCACTGACCGCAATCCCACCGAGGCCCCACCCCATATCCCTACACATTTACCCGCAAATCCCTCTCATCTACACATCTCAGGACACTAAGGGGCAATTTTACCTTGGCCAATCAATGTAACCTGCATATCTTTGGACTGTGGAAGGAAACCGGAGCATCGGGAGGAAACCCATGTAGACATGGGGAGAATGTGCAAACTCCACACAGTGACCCAAGGTGGGAATTGAACCCAAGTCCCTGGAGCTGTGAAGTAGCAGTGCTAACCACTGTGCTACCGTGCCACCCAAAAGTTGATCCTGGTAGCGGTGGGATTCGAACCCGAAGAGACTGGAGCCTTAATCCAGCGCCTTAGACCACTCGCCCACACTACCAGCACACTACTATTTGTCTGAACTCCAGCGAAAAATATTCTAACCTAGTTAATTTCTCCTGAAGCAGTAATCCCACCATCCCTGGGATCAGCCTGGTAAACCTTAGCTGTACTTCCTCAAGAACAAGAACATCCTTCCTCAGAAAAAGAGACCAAAACTGCGCACAATACTCTTTGTGTAGCCGCACCAAGGCCCCTGTATAATTGCAATAACACATCCCTGCTCCTGTACTCCCGCGATGAATGTATCCTTCCAGCAGTTTCCAGTCACGTATAATAGCACCTGTCCGACAGCGATGGTTCTTACCATCCTGAACCCACAGTGAAGGACTTCATGTGACAAGGATGTAAATCAGCAATTTGATATGGAAAGCACTGTGTAGCTGTGGATCAGACTTTCTCAACTCAACACGCAAATTTATCATTTGCTTGATGGTTTGAGTTATAAGGAGAGGCTGGATGGACTGGGACTTTTTTCTGTGGAGCGTAGGAGTTGTAGGGGTAGAGGTCCATAAAATAATGAGGGGCACAGATCAGCTAGTCAGCATCTCTTCCCAAAGGTAGTGGAGTCTAAAACTAGAGGGCATAGGTTTAAGGTGAGAGGGGAGAGATACAAAAGGGTCCAGAGGGACAGTTTTCTCACACAGAGGGTGGTGAGTGTCTGGAACGAACTGCCAGAGGTAGTAGTAGAGGTGGGTACAATTCTGTCTTTTAAAAAGCATTTAGATAGTTACATGGTTAAGATGGGGATAGAGAGATATGGGCCAAATGCGGGCAATTGGGAGTAGCTTAGTGCTTAAAAAAGGGGCAGCATGAACAAGTTGGGTTGAAGGGCCCGTTTCCATGCTGTAAATGACTGATTTACAGTCACCGAACACAGAAACACTTTACTAGCAATTCATCACAGGATTCACTGAAATATAAGCACCCAGCTTTATCTCATTCACCTTTACCATAAAAAGTTTATTTATTAATCACAAGTAAGACTTACTTTAACACTGCAATGAAGTTACTGTGAAATTCCCCATGTCGCCACACTCCGGGTAGACTGAGGGAGAAGTTAGCATGGCCAATGTACCTAACCATCCTGGTCCTCACATGGGATAATGATTCTGGAACACAAGACGATGAGAAATAGGAGCAGGAGGAGACCATTCGGCCCATGAAGCCTGCTCTGCCATTCTGTACGACCATGACTGATCTTGGGTCCATTTTCCTGCCTGTTCCCCATATCCCTGATTTCCCTGAGTGATCCCACAGTCTTAAATATATTCAACAATGGAGCATCTACACCCCTCTGGGAGAGAGAATACAAAAGATTTACAACCCTTTGAGTGAATTAATTTCTCCTTATCTCAGTCCTAAATGATTGGCCCTGCATTCCCAGTGTTTTAGATTCTCCGACCAGCGGAAACAATCTCTCGGTGTCCACCCTATCCAACCCCCTCAGAATCCTCTACGTTTCAATGGGATCTCCTCTGATTCTTCTAAACTCCAGAGAATATTGACTCCAGTTTACTCAGCCTCGTCACTGGACAACCCCCTCATCCCAGGGACCAATCCAGTGAACCTTTCAATGCAAGTTTATCCTTTCTTAAATATGGAGACCAAAACTACACACAAAGTGGTCTCACCAAAACCCTGTACAACTGTAGCAAGACACTTTTGTTCCTGTACTCCAATCCCCTTGCCAAGGCTAACATGTCATTTGCCTTCCTAATTACTTGCTGCACCTGCACGCTAACTTCGTGTACTCGCTGTACTGGCACACTCAAATTCTCACCTTTAGCAATCCTTACAAACTCCTCATCTTTAGAAATATGCTATCTTTCCAGTTGTTACAACCAACGTGAGTAACTTCCTGTCTTCCATCTTCCACCGTGTTGCCCCCTCACCTAACCTTTTCAGAGCAGACTTAGATTCATCACTCTCTGTCTCATCATCTCAATTATTGATATAGATTGTAAATAGCTGGGGCCCCAGCTCTGATCCTTTGTCATGCCCCACTGCTTGTCACATTGGAAAACCCCTGTTTTTCCCCACTCTCTGTTTCTTATCCATTAATCAACCCTCTAGCCAAGCTAAAATATTACTGCCACCTCCATGAACATTTATCTTGCCTGTTAACCTTTTGTGCAGAATCTTATTCAAGTATACCACATCTACTTCGCCTTTATAGAATCCCTACAGTGTAAAAGGAGGCCATCTGGCCCATCAAATCTGCACTGACCACAATCCCACCCAGGCCCTATCTTTGTAACCCAATGTATTTACCCTGCTAGTTTCTCTGACAATTTATCTGGCGCTGGAAGGGTGCAGAGGAGATTCACTAGGTTGATTCTGGAGATGAGAGGGTTGGCTTATGAGGAGAGACTGAGTAGACTGGGGCTATACTCATTGGAATTCAGAAGAATGAGGGGAGATCTTATAGAAACATATAAGATTATGAAGGGAATAGATAAGATAGAAGCAGGGAAGTTGTTTCCACTGGTGGGTGAAACTAGAACTAGGGGGCATAGCCTCAAAATAAGGGGGAGCAGATTTAGGACTGAGTTGAGGAGGAACTTCTTCACACAAAGGGTTGTGAATCTGTGGAATTCCCTGCCCAGTGAAACAGTTGAGGCTTCCTCATTGACTGTTTTTAAGGCGAGGATAGATAAATTTTTGAACAGTAAAGGAATTAAGGGTTATGGTGAACAGGCGGGTAAGTGGAGCTGAGTCCACAAAAAGATCAGCCATGACCTTATTGAATGGTGGAGCAGGCTCGAGGGGCCAGATGGCCGACTCCTGCTCCTAGTTCTTATGTTCTTATCACATCCAATCAACCTAACCCACACATCTTTGGAGTGTGGAAGGAAACCAGGAGAATGTGCAAACTCCACACAGACAGTCACCTAAGGCTGGAATTGAACCTGGGTCCGTGGCATAGTGATAACTACTGTGCCACCGTGCCACCCCCACCATCTTATCTACCTGACTAGTTACATCCTCAAAAACTAATAAATTTGTCAAACAGCATTTCCCTGTAGTAAAACCATGTTGACTTGTTCCAATCATACTATGTTTTTCTAAGTCAATTGTTAAGACTTCCTTAGATTCCAGCATTTTCCCAACAATTGATGTTAGATTCACTGCTTTCCACCTCCCTCATTTCTTAAAAAGCGGTCTAACATTTGCCAATTTCCAATCTAGTGTGACCATTCTCTAATCTAAGGAATTTTGGGAAATTCTTCATTCACTTTTTTCAACAGCTGTCTCTTTTAGGGCCTTAGGATGTAGGCCGTCAAACCTCAGAACTTTGTCAGATTTTAGCTCCTTAAGTTTCTCCAATGCTTATCTTTCTGATGTTAGTTTGCCTAATTTCCTCACTCCTTATAGCCCCGAGGTTATAATCTATTTCTGGTACAGAACTTGTGTCTTCTGCTGTGAAGGCAAACAGAAAATATTTGTTCAATGCTGCTGCCATTTCGTCATTCCTCATTTTAATTGCTCCGTCTCAGATTCCAGTGGATCAATGTTTACTTTAACGTGGGAGTTATTGGTTAATCACAATGATCAATCTCGGCCAATGAATCAACATTGGACCCAGACATGAGGTGAGGAAAATCCCCACCCCCTCCTCTGGAGTGGGCAGCTTTGGGAATCGATCAAAATTCACCCCACGCCTCACCAAATTACTCAGATATTGGCTTCCCAAAATGTTATTTCCAGAAAAAAAAATTCTATCTCATTCACATTTGAGCGAATCAGTACTAATTACTCAGCCATCTTCCTCAGAATCCTGTTCCACAGGTTGGTCACTCACTCACAGAAGTATTATTTCTGAAGATCTAGATCAGTTTTTGCGTTTAGCCCTTCTAATCTCCTCTGGATTGACATTTGATTGGATTTGATCTGATTTATTATTGTCACATGTACCGGGATGCAGTGAAAAGTATTGTTTCTTGCGCGCTATACAGACAAAGTATACCATTCATAGAGTACATATAAAGAAGGAACGGAGAGGGTGCAGAATGTCGTGTTACAGTCATAGCTAGGGTGCAGAGAAAGATCAATTTAATGCAAGGTAGGTCCATTCAAAAGTCTGGTGGCAGCAGGGAAGAAGCTGTTCTTGAGTCGGTTGGTATGTGACCTCAGACTTTTGTATCTTTTTCCTGACGGAAGAAGGTGGAAAAGAGAATGTCCGGGGTGTGTGGGATCCTTGATTATGCTGGCTGCTTTGCCAAGGCAGCAGAAAGTGTAGACAGAGTCAATGGATGGGAAGACAGTTTGCGTGATGGACTGGGCTACATTCACAGCCCTTTGTAATTTCTTGTGATCTTGGTCAGAGCAGGAGCCCATACCAAACTGAGATACATCCGGAAAGAATGATCTGATTTTTATTTTAATTTGATTTATTATTGTCACATGTATTAGCATGCAGTGAAAAGTATTGTTTCTTGCACGCTATACAAACAAAGCACACCATTCATAGAGAAGGAAACAAGAGAGTGCAGAAGGTAGTGTTATAATCATAGCTAAGGTGTACAGAAAGATCAACTTAATGCAGTGTGGGTCCATTCAAAAGTCTGACAGCAGCAGGGAAGAAGCTGTTTTTGAGTCAGTTGGTATGTGACCTCTGACTTTTGTATCTTCTTCCCGATGGGTGAAGCTGGAAGAGAGAATGTCCAGGGTGCGTGACAACATTAATTATACCAGCTGCTTTGCCGAGGCAGCAGTAAGTGTAGACAGAGTCAATGGATGGGAGGCTGGTTTGAGTGATGGACTGGGCTACATTCACGACCCTTTGTAGCTCCTTGCGGTCTTGGGCAGAGCAGGAGCCATACCAGCTGTGATACAACCAGAAAGAATGCTTTCTATGGTGCACTTGTTAAAGTTGGCAAGAGTCGTAGCGGATTGTTTCAGACAAGACAAAATGGCTTGTCACTGCCAATGTTTTCCAGCTCCTTTAGAATCCTAAAAGTAATGATTGTATTACCTCTCAGCCATCACCTTGTCCATTGAGAATGAGCTACAATCAGCGGTGTGCTTCCCTATATCGTTTTCCTTACCTTTTCATGTCTTATCCCCCAGGTCCTGAGCACAGAGGATGATTGGTACAAAGCTGAACTTCATGGGCATGAAGGGTTTGTGCCAAAGAACTACATTGAAATTAATGTACCCAGGTATGTACCAGGAATGCAATATACATTCCCCCCCTCAGCAGCATGTTACACACTCCAAAACAAAGCCAGTAATATTTATATCTTTACTAAATAGATTGGAAACAGATGTGTAAGTCCCAATTAATAGCCATTTTTCTGTCTGTTATACAGAACAGCAGCTGCTGGGTATACTGCACAGGGAATGGCAGTCACTGTGTATGTTATAGGGAGTAATAGTCTCTGTGCATTTTATTATTCATTCATGGGATGTGGGCTTTGCTGGCTGGGTGAAAGGTAGGGACAGGATGGTAGGGAGCAGCTGTTCCCCTCCGTTGAGGGATCAAACACAAGGAACAGTTGAGGACTTTGAGTCTGTACTCATTGGAGTTTAAAAGGATGAGGGGGGATCTTATTGAAACTTATGGGATACTGCGAGGCCTGGATAAAGTGGATGTGGAGAGGATGTTTCCATTAGTGGGAAAAACTAGAACCAGCGGGCGCAACCTCAGGCTAAAGGGACAATCCTTTAAAACAGAGATGAGGAGGAATTTCTTCAGCCAGAGTGTGGTGAATCTGTGGAACTCTTTGCCGCAGAAGGCTGTGGAGGCCGGGTCACTGAGTGTCTTTAAGACAGAGGTAGATAGGTTATTGATTAATAAGGGGATCGGGGTTGTGGGGAAAAGGCAGGAGAATGGGGAGGGGAAAAATATCAGCCATGATTGAATGGCAGAGCAGACTCGATGGGCCAAGTGGCCTGATTCTGCTGCTAGTTCTTATGGAACATAGTTTTAGAGTGGGAGACAAGTAGATTCAAAGGTGATTTGAGAAAGAAATAATTCACTCAGAGGGTAGTGGGAGGTATTGGAACCTGGAAACCTTACAACCTTTAAAAAATATTTGAATGAGCACTTAAAATATTACAACATTCAAGGATATGGGATAAGTGCAGGAAAATGGGATTAGCTCAACTTTAGTGCTAGTTATTGTCAGTGCAGACTCGACGGGCTGAAGGGCCTTTTCTCTTTGACGAACCCTATGAATCTATGACTCTGATAACAGCTCCTATGTATATTGTCAAGAATTACAGCTTCTGTACATATTAATATCAGCTTCTTTGTATTTTATGGAGAATAGCAGTCCCTGTGTATATTATAGAGAATAGCAGTCCCTGTCTACATTATAGAGAAAGCAGTCCCTGTGTATATTATAGAGAATAGCAGTCCCTGTGTATATTATAGAGAATAGTAGCCCCTGTGTATATCGTAGAGAATAGCAGCCCCTGTGTATATTATGTAGAATAGCAGTCCCTGTGTATATTGTAGAGAAAGCAGTCCCTGTGTATATTATAGAGAATAGCAGCCCCTGTGTATATTATAGAGAAAGCGGCTCCTGTGTATATTATAGAGAATAGCAATCCCTGTGTATATTATAGAGAATAGCAGTCCCTGTGTACATTATAGAGAAAGCGGCTCCTGTGTGTATTATAGAGAATAGCAGTCCCTGTGTATATTATAGAGAATAGCAGCCCCTGTGTATATTATAGAGAATAGCAGTCCCTGTGTATACTATAAAGAAAGCAGTCCCTGTGTATATTATAGAGAATAGCAGTTTCTCTCTACATTATAGAGAAAGCAGTCCCTGTGTATATTATAGAGAATAGCAGGCCCTGTGTATATGATAGAGAATAGCAGTCCCTGTGTATATTATAGAGAATAGCAGTCCCTGTGTATATTGTAGAGAATTGCAGTCCCTGTGTATATTATAGAGAATAGCAGTCTCTGTGTATATTATAAAGAATAGCAGTCCCTGTGTATATTATAGAGAGTAGCAGTCCCTGTGTATATTATAAAGAATAGCAGTCCCTGTGTATATTGTAGAGAAAGCAGTCCTTGTGTATATTATACAGAATAGCAGTCCTTGTGTATATTATAAAGAGCAGCAGCCCCTGTGTATGTTATAGAGAATAGAAGTCCCTGTGTATATTGTTGGGAATATTGGTTTTTGTGTATACTACAGGGACTAGCAGCTTGTGTGTATATTATAGGGAATAGCGGCTCCTGTGTATACTGCTGAGAATAGCAACTGCTCTGTATATTCTCCAGAGTTGCAGCTGCTGTGTACACTGGCACTCTGGGAGTTGGCCAGAATGGGGTAGTTTGCACTGGGCATGAGGGCCATTTCTCAGCCTTGCCCAGTGTGATTTTCCTGACCATGCAATTCTATTTTCTCAAACAGCTGGTTCTACGGAGGGATTGCCCGAAATGAGGCTGAGGCCATTCTGTTGGAGCAGGAGGTGGGATTCTTCCTCATCCGGGCTAGCCAGAGCTCCAAGAATGAGTTCTCCATCTCAGTCAGGTACGTAGAGGATGGGATGGTGGTGGTTGGTGCGGGGACCAATGTACAAACTTCACCTGGCAGCCTCCTGGGGAGAGCATGACTTTTTAACCATAAAATATTGTAAACCATCGAGTCGGCACTGGCATTATGCCAAATATGGAGATCAGTGCTGTCACTGAGGGCCAAAGGTTTTTACAGTTTCTTTTTGAATTCCATCCTGACATTTGCAGCACGAAGGGGTTTTTAGTAAGATACGCACAGATCAATAGATAGATTCACTGTTGTCTTGATTGTTTAATAGATAGGTGAATTTATTCTCACCAAGATTTAGATCACACTTACTAATCACCTCATCGCAACATTCAAAACAGCCTTGCAGATGGACTGATAGGGGTATACGTGAAGAGTGGGAGATTTGTATTCGATATCAACATGAAAGTGACAGAGATCAACCTGTTCAGACAACATCAGGAGGGTGTAGACATTAAGGTCAGCAGAATGAAATTGGACAGGCAGAAACATCGTCAGATTTCATGATTATTCTCAGTGAATGAGGTCTATGCGGAGGGCGTCGAAAGAAGGATTGGAGATACTGCATCGTGACCTCATTTATCTGCTTCACGTTCATAAACCTCAATGTTCAATCAGTAGCACAGTGGGTAGCACAGCGCTACTGCCTCGCAGCGCCAGGGACCCAGTTTGATTCCTGGCTCGGGTCACTGTCTGTGCGGAAGTTGCACATTCTCCCCGTGCCTGCGTGGGTTTCTTCCGGGTGCTCCAGTTTCATCCCACAGTCCAAAAGATGTGCTGGTTAGGGTGCATTGGCCAATGCTAAATTCTCCCTCAGTGTACCCAAACAAGCGCAGGAGTGTGGCGACTAAGGGATTTTCACAGTAACTTCACTGCAGTGTTAATGTAAGCCTACTTGCGACACTAATAAATAAACTTTAACATTGGAGATACTTTTACTCCTTTTGGAAAATTAAACAGGTTACAGAAAGCTAAAGATATTTTGGTCAAATGGAAGGTAAAGGTTCATAAAGGGATGATATTCCCGTTTTATTATTATCTGGATCTGAGTGTCGGAATGTGAGGGAAGTTGACCTGGGAATGATAGAGCAGGAGTGAGTTCTTTGTGAAAAATATCCAGGGCACAAATATTCAGGACACGGACATTTTTCATTCTGAACAAACACATTAAGAACCATTTGGTCTTTCGAATGAGAACGTGGCTTGCAAAAGAAGCAATGTTTATGCAGGAGATTGAATGTTAAAGACTTTGAAATGGAGGCACATGATGGGGTTAGGATGCAGATTGTTAGAATTTATTTGACTGACAGTACGGGCTTGAGGGGCTAAATGATCTCCTCCTGTTCTTGGGTTCATAGAATTCCTAAAATCCGTAAAGTGCAGAAGAAGACCACTTGGCCCATCAAATCTGCACCAACTAACCCCACTTGCCATCCTCCCTGTCCCCGTAACCCTGTACATTTATCATGGCTAATCCACCCAAGCTGCACATCGTTGCACACTAAGGAGCAATTTAGCATGGCCAATCCCCCTAACCTGCACATCTTTGAACTGGGGGAGGAAACCGGAGCACCTGGAGGAAACCCACGCAGACATGGGAAGAACGTGCAAACTCCACACAGACAGTGACCCAAGCAGGGAATCAAACCCAGGTCCCTGGTGCTGTGAGGCAGCAGTGCTAACCATGGTTCAGGAAATAGTTTTGCCACACAGTTTCCTAGAGTTTCTTTAACCCCAGGCTCACTCCCAGTTTAGCCCCACAATGGAAAACTCCAGGACAGTGCTTTATAAAATTCTGAAAGGTTTTGAGAGAGTGGAGATGGAAGAGAATGTTTCCTGTCGTGGTGAAGAGCATAACCAGAGGCTGTCAATATAAGATAGTCACTGATAACTCCAACAGGGAATTTAGAAGAAATTTCTTTACCCCAGACTGGGGGCAACATGGAACTCATTCCCACAGCAGCGTTCGAAGAGAATAGTGAAGGTACATTGAAGGGGGAACTAGAAGAAAATGAGGCAGAAAGGAATAGAGAGATACGATAATAGGTTTAGGTGAGGAAAGATGGAGGGAGGCTCAAGTGAAGCATAAACACCAGCATGGACTGTTAATTGAATCCTACAGTGCGGGAGGAGACCCTACATTGGGTCTGCACCAACCACAATCCCACCCAGGCCCTATCCTCATAACCCCATGCATTTTACCCTAGCTATTCCCCCCCCGTTACTAAGGGACAACTTAGCATGGCTAATCCACCTACCCTGCGCATCCTTGGACATCATGTGGAGATGCCGGCATTGGACTGGGGTGGGCACAGTAAGTACTCTCACAACGCCCAGGTTGAAGTCCAACAGGGGCGCTGCTCCAAAAATTCATGCTACCACATAAACCTGTTGGATTTTAACCTGGTGTTGTGAGACTACTTCCTGTGCCCAACTTTGGGCACTAAGGAGCAACTTAGCATGGCCAAGCCACCTAACCTGCACATCTTTGGACTGTGGGACTAAACTGGAACACCCAGTAGAAACGCATGCAGACACGGGGGAGCAGTTGCAATCTCCACACTGGAAAGTGACCCAAGCCGGGAATGGAACCCGGGACCCTGGCGTTGTGGAATGTCCCATGTGATCTTTGTAAGTGTGAAACAACGAAGTGCGACGTAGCTCGCTGCCTTTTGATGCAAGGTTCCAGTTGCAGGATTTCCTAAGTCTCTGTTCCCATAGCAAGAGCCAATCCTTATCTGAACACCTTTCCAGACCTCAGGTCCTCGATTCCACCAGTTTCCAAAAAGCCATAATTCTAAGCGTCTCATCATTACTGGATTTTCAATCAGAAATTGGGTTTATTTGCAGGCATGAGGAAGATGTCCAGCATTTTAAGGTGCTGCGAGATGGCAAAGGTCATTACTTCCTGTGGTCAGAGAAGTTTGACTCCCTCAACAAGCTGGTGGAATATTACAAAGCAAGCTCCATCTCCAAGACAACGCAAATCTACCTGAGGGACTCTAAGAAAGAAACAAAGGTAAGTACAGGAGTCAGCAGAGGCTCAGTGAGAGTGTTCGTGCCAAGTCGCCATTCCAGAGAGCTGGGCACAAATTTTAGCTTGATAATTTCAGTGCAGTGCTGAGGGAGTGCCGCACTGTCAGAGGGTCAGTACTGAGGGAGTGCCGCACTGTCAGAGGGTCAGTATTGAGGGAGTGCCGCACTGTCAGAGGGTCAGTACTGAGGGAGTGCCGCACTGTCAGAGGGTCAGTATTGAGGGAGTGCCGCACTGTCAGAGGGTCAGTGCTGAGGGAGTGCCGCACTGTCAGAGGGTCAGTGCTAAGGGAGTGCCGCACTGTCAGAGGGTCAGTGTTGAGGGAGTGCCGCACTGTCAGAGGGTCAGTGCTGAGGGAGTGCCGCACTGTCAGAGGGTCAGTGCTGAGGGAGTGCCGCACTGTCAGAGGGTCAGTGCTGAGGGAGTGCCGCACTGTTAGAGGGTCAGTGCTGAGGGAGTACCGCACTGTCAGAGGGTCAGTACTGAGGGAGTGCCACACTGTCAGAGGGTCAGTGCTGAGGGAGTGCCGCACTGTCAGAGGGTCAGTGCTAAGGGAGTGCCGCACTGTCAGAGGGTCAGTGTTGAGGGAGTGCCGCACTGTCAGAGGGTCAGTGCTGAGGGAGTGCCGCACTGTCAGAGGGTCAGTGCTGAGGGAATGCCGCACTGTCAGAGGGTCAGTGCTGAGGGAGTGCCACACTGTCAGACAGTCAGTACTGAGGGAGTGCCGCACTGTCAGAGGGTCAGTGCTGAGGGAGTGCCGCACTGTCAGAGGGTCAGTGCTGAGGGAGTGCCGCACTGTTAGAGGGTCAGTGCTGAGGGAGGACCGCACTGTCAGAGGGTCAGTACTGAGGGAGTGCCACACTGTCAGAGGGTCAGTGCTGAGGGAGTGCCGCACTGTCAGAGGGTCAGTGCTGAGGGAGTGCCACACTGTCAGAGGGTCAGTACTGAGGGAGTGCCGCACTGTCAGAGGGTCAGTGCTGAGGCAGTGCCGCACTGTCAGAGGGTCAGTGCTGAGGGAGTGCCGCACTGTCAGAGGGTCAGTGCTGAGGCAGTGCCGCACTGTCGGAGAGTCAGTGCTGAGGGAGTGCCGCACTGTTAGAGGGTCAGTGCTGAGGGAGTGCCACACTGTCAGAGGGTCAGTACTGAGGGAGTGCCGCACTGTCAGAGGGTCAGTGTTGAGGGAGTGCCGCAGTGTCAGAGGGTCAGTACTGAAGTGTGCTGAGTGCGTCTAGATGCTAATTCGAAACAAAACAAGGCTGGGGCTCGTAAAACCTGCTGCGTTGCATTCCAGCCAGGTCCCAGTAAATGTTTATATTGAAGTGGTTCTGTGACCTGCTTGTTCCTGATCCAGCTGTGTTTGTAGCAGGAAGCAAAATGTCAGAATAAATTAAAATGTTAGATTGTTCAGCGGGACACACAACTGACATTTATATAAATAACACTCGTATGAGATGGTGTATGAGAATATAATCAGACAGAAGCTGGCGCAAAGCCACTGAGGGAGATGTTAGAATGAGCAGTCGGAAGTTTGGTGTGAGGAGGAGAGAGCAGTCCGGACACGGAGAGGTTTAAAAGGGGAATTCCACAGTTTGGGAGGAATAGAAATCAGACAATCTCATGAGGCCAGAACTGGAGGAGTGCAGTAAATGCAGAAAGTTGTGAAGACCATGGAATAACTGTTTAAGTTTTAAGTTTATTTATTAGTGTCACAAATAGGCTTACACTAACACTGCAATGAAGTTTTGTTTTAATTCAGTCGTGGGGCATGGGCGTCACAGGCTGATCCAGCATTTATTGCCCATCCCTCGTTGCCTGAGGGCAGTTGATAGTCAACCACATTGCTGTGGCTCTGGAGTCACACATAGGCCAGACTGGGTAAGGACGGCAGATTTCCTTCTCTAAAGGACATGAGTGAACCAGATGGGTTTTTCTGACAATGGTTTCATGATCATCAGTAGATTCTTAATTCCAGATTTTTTTGAATTCAAATTCCACCATCTGCCGTGGTGGAATTTGAACCTGGGACCCCGGAGCATTAGCTGAGTTTCTGGATTAATAGTCGAGCGATAATACCATTAGGCCATCGCTTCCCATGTTACTGTGAGAATCTCTTAGTCACCACACTCCGGCGCCTGGACGGGTACACTGGGGAGAATTTAGCACGGCCAATGCACTCTAACCAGCGACGGAGACAGGGAAAAACAAGACCATGGAAGGATTTTATAAGAAGCATGGAAATATTTAACTGAGGTGAACTGGGAGTGAGTGTCAGCCAAGGAGTAGAGAAAGTGATACCTGGAGACACTGTGTCAGTGGGTGGGTGAAATATTTTGTGCAGAATTGTGTGATTTCAAGAAGAAATTGGATATAGCTTTTGGGGCTAAAGGGATCAAGGGCAAGGAGGGGAAAGAGGGAGGAACCCAGATATTGAATTTGATGATCAGCCATGATCATAATGAATGGGCGGAGCAGGCTCGAAGGACCGAATGGCCTCCTCCTGCTCCTGGTTTCTGTGGTCAGGAGATGGGAAAGAATCCTCAGAAATCCGCTCCTCAGCGCCACCTTCTAGCCAGAGTCAGCTACGACATCGTTACCTACTGTTTACATACAATATTTCCATCTGAAATGCTTCGGTTGCCACTTCCAATCTGAAACATTGACATAAAAGCATGACCAGAACTCAGCCAGCTGATGGGCCAAAACTGCAGGGGCATGAGGGCTTTAATAACTTGCAGGATGTACGCGGATGGATGTGATCTGAAATGCAAAGGACTTTTAAGAACTTTTTCTTTTTCAGGGAGGCTTTAGTCATTCTGACTTGCGAATGCCAGATCCACGAATGATGAGCTCAAGAATGGCAGATTCCCGAATGTCGGATTCCCGAATGCCAAGCCCTCGAATGCCGGATTCCCGGATGCCAAACTCTCGAATGTCAGATTCCCGAATGCCAAACCCTCGAATGCCAGATTCCCGAATGCCAGATTCCCGAATGCCGGATTCACGAATGCCAAACCTTCGAATCCCAGAACCTCGAATGCCTAACCCCCGAATTCCGGATTCGCGGATGCCAGATTCGCGGATGCCAGATTTCCGAATGCCCAGTCCCCGAATTCCGGAACCCCGAATTCCAGATTCCCGAATGCCAGATCCACGAATTCCAGATTTCCGACTGCCGGATCCACGAGTTCCAGACCCTCGACAGGCTAGCTCGCCAGGCTCAAGTGCACTTTTCAGCGACACCTCATCCATGTTCCGGAAGGGCTCCAGCCCACAGCCGTCATTCAATGACACTCCATCCAAATTCAGGCAGTCCAGCAGTCCACAGCTCCCTTTCCAGGAGCCATCAGTGAGGAAAGCCAACGAATGCCCACCGATGCCAGTAAGTCTAATCATTGGCTTGTCAGAAAACCAAACCACTGCTTTGTGCCAGTGTGAGGGGTTAGGAGGGCAGAGTTTATTTATTAGTGTCACAAGTAAGGCTGACATTAACACTGCAATGAAGTTACTGTGAAATTCCCCGAGTACAGAGAGACATGACGGAAACATTGCGCGCAGAGTCAGTAAGCTGCTGTACCTGTGGACACACCAGGCTGGGGTTAAAGTGGAATGTTCCGTTAGATACTGCTCATCTCTCGGAGCCTTAGGGCCAGAAAGCTCCCCCCTTCTCCCTCTGGAATCCTACAACGCTCCCTCACTGCTGTGAAAGTGAATCCCCACTCTCTCACTCCTGCACATTTCCTCCCTATTTTTATCTCCCCTTGTCTAAGCGTTGGTTCCCTCTATTCTTCCTGTCCCATTCTCTCTCTCTCTCTCTCAATCTCTTGGCTGCATCTCCTTCTGACTTTGCCACATTTCTCTCTCTCTCTCTCTCTGAGTCACGCTCTGTATTCTGTTGACCTAAAGCCTTGGTTCTTATATTTTCTCTATATTTCTTGTAATCCTTCTCCCCATATCCCTCTCATTATTTACCTTGCTTTCTCTTCCTCACTCTCCCCCATCTCTCTCTCTCCCCCCTCTCTCCACCCCCTCTCTCTCCCCTCTCCCTCCCCCACTCTCTCTCACTCTCTCCCCCTTCTCTCTCTTCCCCTTCTCTCTCTCCCCTTTCTCTCTCTCCCCTTTCTCTCTCTCCCCTTTCTCTCTCTCCCCCTTCTCTCTCTCCCCCTTCTCTCTCTCTCAACCCTCTCTCTCTGCCCCGCCTCTCTCTCTCCCCCCTCTCTCTTTCCCCTCCTCGCTCTCTCTCTCCCCTGTCTCTCTCTCCTCCTTCTCTCTCTCTGGGCGCCACTCTGTCTGTCTGTCTCTCGTTCCCACTCCCTCCCTCAGTCTCTCATTCTGTCTCTCTCTGTCCGTTTCTCTCTGTACCCCCCCCTCTGTTCTCTCATTCTCTCTCTCTCCCTCACTCTCTCTCCCAATCTCTTCCACTTTCTCATCCTCTGTCTCTCTCTTTCCTTCTCTCTCTCATCCCCTTCTTCCCTTCCAGCTCTGTCTCATTCCTGCTCTTTCCATCTTTCTCTCTCCCCACTCTCTCTCTTTCTCTCTCCCTGTCTCTCCTTCTCTCCCTCCACATCTCTCTCTCGTTCCTTCTCTCTCCATCGTTCTCTCTCTCCTCTCTCATTCTTTTTTTCTCTCTCTCTCACTTGCTCTTGCTCTCTTTCCCATCACCTCTTCCCCAAGTGCTGCGCCCCTTTGTGCTTCTCCTAGCCCATTAACCTGGGCTGACATTAGAACAAAGCCACACCAGGCACAGGCCTATATTTTCTGCTTACAGACCATTGCTGGCCATCTGTGTGTTTGCAGTGTTTTGTGTGTTCATTTTAACCATTGTCAGGTATTTCTATCTATGCGGTGAGCCTGTACAGAGCCATCCCATAGAGGATTGGGAAAAGAACCAGAGGGAACGTGAGAGGAGGGAACCCTGAACACAGCGAGTTGTGATCTGAGGCTGGGAGCAGATCCAAAAGCAACTTTTCAGAAAGAATCTGATAAATATTCAAAGGGGGAAAATTTGCAAACCTCTGGGGAAATAGCAAGGGGTTGGGCGGGGGGAATGTGGCCAGTTAGATCGTAGAATCATAGAATCCCTACAATGCAGAGGAGGTTATTCAGTCACTGAGTCTGCACCCACTCTCTGACAGAGCATCTCACCCAGGCCTTCTGCCTCGCCTTATCCCTGTAACCCCACACATTTACCAGGGCTAAGCCATCTAACCTGAACACGTGGGGACACTAAGGGGTAATTTAGCATGGCCAATCCACCTAATCTGCTCATCTTTGGAGTGTGGGAGGAAGCCGGAGCACCCGGAGGAAACCCACACAGACACTGGGAGAACGTGCAGACTCAACACAGACAGTGACCCGAAGCCGGAATTGAACCTGGGTCCCTGATGCTGTGAGGCAGCTGTGCTAATCACTGCGCCATTGTAGTGGAGGAACAGTGAAATTCAGGGGCGCTGAAGAGGCCAGAATTGGAGGAAATTAGCAATTTCAGAGGGTTCAAGGAGGTTACAGAGATGGGGAGAGGGTGAGGGAGTTTTAGACTCATCCCAAAGGTGCAGGAGTCTAAAACTTAGGGGGCATTGGTTTATGGTGGAAGGGGAGAGATACAAAAAGGTCCAAGGGGCAGTTCTTTCACACAGAGTGTGGTGAGTGTTTGGAACAAGCTGCCAGAGACAATAATAGAAGAGGGTACAATTTTGTCTTTTAAGAAGCTTTTAGACAGTTATATGGATAAAATGGGTGCAGAGGAATATGAGCCAAATGCAGGCAGTTGGGACTGGCTTAATGGTAAAAACTGGGTGGCATGGACAAGTTGGGCCGAATGGCCTGTTTTCATGCAATAAACCTCTATGACTCTGTGAAACCACGGAGGAGTTGAAAATGGGAGGCACGGTGGCACACTGGGGGTTAGCACTGCTGCCTCACAGCGCTAGGGACCCAGGTTTGATTCCCGGCTTGGGTCACTGTCTGTGCACAGTCTGCACATTCTCCCCATGTCTGCATGGGTTTCTTTCAGCTGCTCTGGTTTCTTCCACAGTCCGAAAGACGTGCTGGTGCTAAATTGTCCGGCAGTGTCAGGTGGACTAGTTAAGGTAAAACGCATGGGGTTTTGGGGATAGAGTGGGATTGTGGTGAGTGTAGACCTGATGGGCTGAATGGACTCCTTCTGCTCTGTAGGGGTTCTATTCTATTTTAAGAAAACAAGGGGAATAAAAATCGGATGGGGATTTTAGAACTGAGGAGTGGGCGCCAAGGTAGGATGGCGCGCAGTGGGTAAGGGGGTGGAGCGGGATTTGGTGTGGGATGTCTGTCTTTGCACTGTACCTGTTGACACGGTTTCTCACTCTGTCCCCCACAGAAAGCCAGACGAGTCCGCGCCATGTTCGATTTCACAGCAGAGGCGGACGATGAGCTGGAGTTTAAAAGTGGTGACATTATCGAGGTCCTCGACAGTACGGACCCCTCCTGGTGGAAGGGAAGCTTATGGGGACGGATCGGATTATTCCCGAGTAACTACGTGGCACCCATTAACCGGTGACACACCCCCCACCCCACCCACCCACCTTGATGTCTGGGCGGACGCCATTTTCTGCCTCACCCGTCAGAATAGCCATCAATAAAATCTTTGTGCTTGAATGAAGTGTGACGTTATTGGTACAATGTCTCCCAATCGCAAAACCAAATCCTGTTTCAGTTTTTCAGAGAGTAAACCACAAATAAAGTCGGGAATTTCTAACAAGGAACTGTAATTTCAAATTGTCAAATCAGCTTCTGTAAATTGGTTGCAGAGAGAGTTCAACTTGAGTAGCTTCACAGTTGAAGGTGAGATCATCCATTTCGAATCCACACTGTAACCACTGCAGCCAAGAATAACGCTACTTGTTTCCTTATTTTCTATTCAGCCAGGGTTCACCCATTGCACTCTCACCTCTGACTTAGCAGCTCATGGGGTAATGACTGACTGCAGAGCCAATAACTGAGTCTGACTCTTTCAGGGTCAGTACTGAGGGAGTGCCGCACTGTCAGAGGATCAGTACTGAGGGAGTGCCACACTGTCAGAGGGTCAGTACTGAGGGAGTGCGGCACTGTCAGAGGGTCAGTGCTGAGGGAGTGCCACACTGTCAGAGGGTCAATGCTGAGGGAGTGCCGCACTGTCAGAGAGTCAGTACTGAGGGAGTGCCGTACTGTCAGAGGGTCAGTGCTGAGGGAGTGCCGCACTGTCAGAGGGTCAGTGCTGAGGGAGCGCCGCACTGTCAGAGGGTCAGTGCTGAGGGAGTGCCGCACTGTCAGAGGGTCAGTACTGAGGGAGTGCCGCACTGTCAGAGGGTCAGTGCTGAGGGAGCGCCGCACTGTCAGAGGGTCAGTGCTGAGGGAGTGGCAGAAAATCCTACCCGCTGTTTCTCATGGGGATGGAGCACTCTGAGCAGACACACAGCTGAAGCAATGGCGGCTGTTCTGAGTGTCTGTCCACCAGGAGTGGGTGTTGGATGTCACAGACTGTGTTAGTGATTAAAAGTGAAAGGCGATAATGCGTTAGATAAGGACATCACTTCTGAAGGAAATAAATATCAGTTAAGAGTCAAAAAGAGGAATTGAGTTGCAAGCTGTTGTTGAAGAAATTGAGATTCTCCCCACCCTCAATTTGACACAACCCGATGCAAAAGCATTTTCAATTCCTCATTGAGGGGTTAGGAATTGTGTAATTCAGTCCTGGCCTCCCTCTTGAATCCTTCACTTGCCACCCTGGGTGCAGGGGTGAGCAGTTAAGCAACTAGACTATTCATTGCCAAAGAACACGACACTGAAGAAGATTCATATCAGACTCGAAACGTTCACTCTGTATCTCGCTTTGCAGATGCTGCCAGACCTGCTGCTGTTTTTTTGCTAAAGCTTTCTGTTTTTATCCACGCAACACAAACTGGGCAGCTTGCAATCGGAATCTAGGTGTTAACAGCTGCAAATAGAAAGCTGTGAGCTGGGAGCAGACCAGTAAATCTCCCTTGCTCCCACCAAACTGTGAAAAGCCTCATCATTACCTTCTTGGGGAAACTAGGAAAGAATCCAGTCTCATCAACCACACCCAAACCCTAACGTCTTTCTGTGACACGGTGGTACAGTGAGTTAGCACTGCTACCTCTCAGTTCTAGGGACCTGTGTTCGATTCCCGGCTTGGTTCTCTGCCTGTGAGGAGTCTGCACGTTCTCCCCGTGTCTGCGTGGGTTCCCTCCGGATGCTCTGGTTTCCTCCCACAGTCCAAAGATGTGCGGGATTGGCCATGATAAATTGCCCCTTAGTGCAGGGGGCTTAGCCAGGATAAATGCATGGGGTTATGGGGATAGGGACTGTGTGGGGTTGTGGTTGGTGCAGACTCAATGGGCTGAATGCACTGTATGATTCTATGATCACTGCCTGAAGTGGTCTTTGATAGAATTTCCCTCCCCCCCAGTTATTTTGATTTGATTAATTATTGTCATATGTACCGAATATAGTGAAAAGTATTGTTTTGTGCGATATCCATAGGAATCATAACCATATATAGCTCACAGAGTCGCGACACTCCACCAAGGCAATGGCCCTGGACCTTTCCTATTTGTGTCACCTCAGCAACGTGCAGAGGCAGTGCTGCAGGGGTATTGTCACTGGACTAGTAATCCAGAAATTCAGGGTAATTCTCTGGGGACCCACGTTCGAATCCCACCACGGCAGAATTCAGTAAAAATCCGGAATTATAAGCCTGAATTTTTTTCAGCCAGAGGGTGGTGAATCTGTGGAATCCATTGCCACAGAAGGGCAAGTCGTTGAGTGTATTTGAATTGGTAAGGGGATCAAAGGTGGGAGAATGGGATTGAAAAACATATCAGCCATGATATGGTCCCCGGAAGGGTAGGGGGATTTAGTTGAGTCGGGCAGCATGGTAGGTGCAGGTTTGGAGGGCCGAAGGGCCTGTTCCTGTGCTGTAATGTTCTTTATGATTGAAGGGCAGAGCAGACTTGATGGGCCAAATGGCCTAATTCTGCTGCTATACCTTATGGTGTGGACACAGTGCAGGGGAATCGCCCTCACCCCCCCCATCAGAAATGTATTAAAACAATAATCAAACTGCTTTAAAGATTCACTCACACTCACACACATCTCATCCAGTGCAGTGAAGGAAGAACTTGCATTTATATAGCTCCTTTCCCAACCTCAGCTTGTCTATCTATCTATTATCATCTCTCCTGTCTATCCTACAGATAGGCTGAAGTTAAAATTGACAATCACTAATCTGTTCAACTCAAAAACAAAAAGTGCTGGAAAATCTCGGCAGCTCTGACAGCCTCTGTGGAGAGAGAATAAAGCCAACATTTTGAGTCTGGATGACCCTTCGTCAGAGCTGCTGAGATTTTCCAGCATTTTCTGTTGTTTCAGATTCCAGCAACCCGCAATATTTTGAATCATTGAACCATGCAATGCAAAAGAGGCCCTTCGGCCCATCGTGTCTGCACGTGAGAAACACCTGACCTCCCACCTGATCCCATCTGCCAGCCCTTGACTCTGAGTGTTATGACGGGTCAAGTGCTCATCCAGGTATTTTTTAAAGGATGTGCGGCATCCCGGCCCCACTATTCTCCCAGTCAGCGCATTCCAGACCCTCACCACCCTCTGGGTAAAAAGGTGTGTCCTCATATCCTTCCCCCCAAACTTTCTGCCCTTCACCTTGAACCTGTGTCCTCTCATGACTGACCCTTCAACTAAGGGGAACAGCTGCTCCTTATCCACTCAGTGGCACAGTGGGTTAGTGCTGCTGTCTCACAGCGCCAGGGACCCGGGTTCGATTCCCAGCTTGGGTCGCTGTCTGTGTGGAGTCTGCATGTTCTCCCCGTGTCTGCATGGGTTTCCTCCGGGTGCTCCGGTTTCCTCCCACAGTCCAAAGATGTGCAGGTTAGGTAGATTGGCCATACTAAATTGCCCCTGAGTGTCAGGGGGACTAGCCAGGGGAAATGCATGGGGTTATGAGGGCGCCGCACCTGCGCAAGGATATTTTGGCCCTGGAGGGAGTGCAGAGGAGGTTTACTAGGCTGATACCGGAGTTGAGGGGGTTGAGCTATGAGGAGAGGCTGAATAAACTAGGCTTGTACTCGTTAGAGTTTAGAAGAATGAGGGGAGATCTCATTGAGACGTATAAGATGATGAATGGGATGGATAGGATAGAGGTGGAAAGACTCTTCCCGCTCAAAAAAGACAGTAGGACTAGGGGGCACAGCCTCAAGATAAAGGGGAGGCGGTTCAGAACGGAGTTGAGGAGGAACTTCTTCACTCAAAGGGTGGTGAATCTCTGGAATTCTCTGCCCGTTGAAGTGGTGGAGGCTGCCTCGCTAAATATTTTTAAGAAGCGGGTTGATGGGTTTTTGATAAGAGAGGGGATTAAGGGTTATGGGGAGAGGGCGGGAAAGTGGAACTGAGCCACGACAGATCAGCCATGATCTTATTGAATGGCGGGGCAGGCTCGAAGGGCCAGATGGCCTACTCCTGCTCCTATTTCTTATGTTCTTATGTTCTTATAAGGCCTGAGTGGGATTGTGGCTGGTGCTGACTCGATGGGCCAAATGGCCTCCTCATGCACTGTAGGATTCTATGTCTCTGTCCATATCTCTCATAATCTTGAACACCTCAATCAGGTTGCCCCTCAGTCTTCCCTGCTCCAATGAAAGCAACCCTTGTCTTAATCTATTTAAATACATTTTTTGTCTCTCTGCACCAGAAATAGTAATTTGGAAGCAGTCTGAACAGCAGAAACAAATTTACTTGTTCCATAGAATCCATACAGTGCAGAAGGAGGCCATTCAGCCCACCTTTTCTTCCTTGTGCATTGCCCACACCTGCTCACAGTTTGACCGAAATCTGAGCTGTGGCTCCGTTCTGGAAAGACGGCCCCCCCTTTAAGAAGTCCCGCCCCCTTCGCATGGTGATTGGATGTTCAGACGGGCCTCACCCGCCGATTGGCTAAGATGCGTGTCAATCACGTCCTTAAAGGGAGGACGCTCCCAACAGCAAAAAAAAGTTGCCTTACCTGTTGGACTTTGCGTGACGTCAGCCAGGTGAGTCGGGACAGGAAGAAGAGTAGGAAGCGGAGAAGATGGCGGGTTCCCAGCTGGAGTGCTTGGAGGATGGTCACATCAACATTAGACTCACTGATAAAAATGCAGAGTTCTATTATTGTGAATATCAACGTTTGGCTTTGAATGGCCTTCTGGAATCTGGAGAGGAGAACTTTCACAAACTCCTGAAGGAGAAGAAAATCAAAGAGTTTATTTCCTCCAAAGAGGTGGAGCACATTTCCAGAAACTGCCACAGGTACGAGGAGAGAAAGGACAACTCCAAAGGTGAGAAGGCAGCCAATGACAGCTCCTCGACCTACTGGCCAGAGCAGAGTGACGTCCCCATCCCGGACCTGGACCTGGGCTGGACTGACCAGGTGACGTACCGGGGGATCACCCGGGCAACGGTCCACATGCACCCCCCCAAAAACAACGACCCCTTCATCAAGGAAATAGTCAGGAAGGTGATCCAGGAGGCAAAGAAGGTGAGTGACTGCGACACAGCAGCTGGCCCTCCTTTCTGAGGCACCCCCTCTCACCACCTTTCCAAGCACAGTCACTGTTGTGAGGTAGGAAACACGGCAGCCAATTTGCGCACAGCAAGATCCCACAAGTGGCAATGTGATAATGGTCGAATAATCCATTTTAATGATGTTGCTTGAGGGATAAACATTGGCCCTGGGTCACTGGTGAGAACTCCCTTTCACTTTTCCTACCCACTCCCCCACACCCTCTCCCCACTGCCAACAGCGCGGCGCTCCCTCAGCACCGGGCCCCTGACGGTGTGGCGCTCGCTCAGCACCGGGCCCCTGACAGTGTGGCGCTCGCTCAGCACCGGCCCCTGACAGCGCAGCGCTCCCTCAGCACCGGGCCCCTGACGGCGCGGCGCTCCCTCAGCACCGGGCCCCTGACGGCGCGGCGCTCCCTCAGCACCGGCCCCTGACGGCGCGGCGCTCGCTCAGCACCGGGCCCCTGACGGCGCGGCGCTCGCTCAGCACCGGGCCCCTGACGGCGCGGCGCTCCCTCAGCACCGGCCCCTGACGGCGCGGCGCTCGCTCAGCACCGGGCCCCTGACGGCGCGGCGCTCGCTCAGCACCGGGCCCCTGACGGCGCGGCGCTCGCTCAGCACCGGGCCCCTGACGGCGTGGCGCTCGCTCAGCACCGGGCCCCAGACAGCGCGGCGCTCGCTCAGCACCGGGCCCCTGACAGCGCGGCGCTCGCTCAGCACCGGGCCCCAGATGGCGCGGCGCTCCCTCAGCATCGGGCCCCAGACAGCGCGGCGCTCGCTCAGCACCGGGCCCCAGACAGCGCGGTGCTCGCTCAGCACCGGGCCCCTGACGGCGTGGCGCTCGCTCAGCACCGGCAATGGATGGGTCTGTGTCAACTTTGTAATGGAAAATGATTTAGCAATCTGTTTCCGAGGTGACAGTGCCTACCCATTGAGTCACAGAGATCAGTAAACTGGATACAGGAGGTCCTTCATGACAGAAGGTGCCCAAGAGGTATTAATTCCCCCCTGCCCAACATCCGCTGTGTGTTTTCATAAGAAATAGCAGCAAGAATTGTCCACTTGGCCCCTTTATTCTGCCCTCTTTCTCCAGTTGGATAGATTTACACTCTTTGTATAACTTTGAGTTATATTAGTCAGTGTCGCTTTCAGTTTTACTCTCCAATCTTGCCAAAGTCTTGTTCCAACATGTTTTCCTGCTTTGCTCACCTGGATCCCCATCTCCAGGCTTCCACCGCCTCCCCCCCCTCCCCATGGCCCCCTCCCTCCATCCCTCCCACTCTACCCTCACCTTGCCTCTCTCACCTTTAAAAAGCTTCTTTCTTAAACCTCACCTTTTCAACTTGATCATTGTTAACATTGTCTGACTCTCCCGCTGCGCATTCTGGCACTGTGCTCTCGTGTCTGGTTTACATGACTGTTGCTCCCAGGGCAGGGACTAAATGCCCCAGCTGGATGGTGAGTTTCAATCGCACCAATTCTCTGTTGTGAATCTGAGTTAAGTTTGAAGAGGTGAAATCGGTTTTGGTGACCAGGGAAGTAAGTGTTGGATTGTCCCCGGTGTTGCATCGTTCAGAAAGGAGACCTGCAACTCTACGTGACTCCAGTCCCACAGCAGCCTTGCCTTTTACTACCCTTTGCAGTAGTTAGCACTCCTGCCTCACAGCGCCTGGGATGGGTTTGATTCCAGCCTTGGGTCACTGTCTGTGTGGAGTTTGTACATTCTCCCCGTGTCTGTGTGGGTCTTCTCTGGGTGCTCTGGCTTCCTCCCACAGTCCACAGATGCGCAGGTTAGGTGGATTGGCCATGCTAAATTGCCCCTTAGTGTCAGGGAGTAAATATGTGCACTGAGGGGGATCGGGCCTGGGTGGGATTGTGGTCGGTGCAGACTCGATGGGCTGAATGGCCACCTTCTGCACTGTAGGGATTCTATGATTGCACATCAGCCATTTGTATTACCCTGTTATGCGGTGGGTTTTAGAAGGTAACCCTCACTGCTGCCTCCACGGGGGGCAAAGAAACAGATGGTCAGGACGCTTTTTAAAACAACTATTTCTTGGTGTAAAGCGGGTTGGGCAGCTTTCCGAAGTTGTATCAATGTTGACACATGAAGCAAGTGGAGGATTTGTTTACAGAAAGATGTGAATTTGTTAACCTAATATCACCATGGTAACCAGCATTTGGGTGATAACTGCTGGATCGTTGGGTGTGTGTGTCAGTGTGTAAAGTATATTTATTCATCACAAGTCAGTCTTATATTAACACCGCAATAAAGCTACTGTGAGAATCTCCTAGTCGCCACAGTCTGGCGCCTGTGTGTGAGCGAGAGAGGCCTGTGCTCACTTGGAGTTTCCCTGGGAGAACTGGGGAGGAATTTCCCACAGACTATCCCAAAATTGGTTGCTCTTTGCTCACTTCCCCCCCCCCCCCCCACGCCCACCGCCACCGCCACTCCCTCCAGTTTATTTCTCTTTGGTTGCCGGGGTGGGAGGTGCAGTCAGACTATTGGGTGAGGGGATTGAATGTGGGTGGGTCCAGTGTGTTTTTCGACGGTCTTTGATCTGAATTTACACCCATGTCCTTTCTCTCACTCAATCCCGATTCTTCACTCTGTCGCACTCCAATCAGTGCCGCGGCGATGTCGCACCCCTGTTATTCGCCGCGGCGATGTCACACCCCCATTATTCGCCGCGGCGATGTCGCACCCCTGCTATTCGCTGTGTAAATGTGAATCGACTCAAAGTTGTTGGTGATTTTTTTCAGACAAGAAACAATCCTTCATACAAAGCGGTTGAACAATTCCAAGAACCCCGCCCTCTGCCATCGCTCCAAACATAAATCCTAGCTGTTCAGCATATCCTGCTCTTGTATTTAATTCATTCACAGGATATGGGTGTCACTGGATAGGCCAGCATTTATTGCCCATCCCGAATTTAAACCTTACTTATTAGTGCTTACATTAACACTGCAATGAATTTACTGTGAAAATCCCCTTCAGAAGGTGTTGGTGATCCGCCATTTTGTACCGCTGCAGTCCACATGGTGTAGGTACACCCACAGTGCTGTTAGGGAGACAACTCCAGGATTCTAACCCAGCGACAGCAAAGGAACGGCCGATATATTTCCAAGTCAGGATGGTGAGTGACTTGGAGGGAAACTTGCAGGTGGGGGCGTTCCCCATGTACCTGCTGCCCTTGTCCTTCTAGATGGTGGAGATCGTGGGTTGGAAGGTGCTGTCTAAGGAACCTTGGTGAATTGCTGCAGTGCATCTTGAGTGTCGGTGGTGGAGGGAGTGGGTGTTTGTGGATGGGGTGCCAATCAAGCGGGGCTGCTTTGTCCTGGATGGTGTTGGGCTTCTTGAGTGTTGTTGGAGCTGCACCCTTCCAGGCAAGTGGGGAGTATTCCATCGCACTCCTGACTTGTGCCTTGTAGATGGTGGACAGGTTTTGGGGAGTCAGGAGGTGAGTTACTCTCCGCAGGATTCCCAGCCTCTGATCTGCTCTTGTAGCCACTGTACTTTCGTGGTTGGAGTTTCTATTCGATGATAATGTTCCCAGGATGTAGATGCTGGGGGTCTAGGAGATGGCAATATGATTGAAGCCACGGGGTTTCTCCCCCTTCCCCTAACATACCCTGCCTGTGGTGATGCTGACTCTCGCTCAGTTTTGATTCCACAAGGAATAGGAACCCCTTTGATGCTTCAGATCTGTCAGCTATTCATCCATGAGTGCATCACTAGCTCGATCCCCTCCTCACCTGGCCGTGAAACTCTCAATCTGTCCCGCTGAGACTGGCAGTGGGTATTTCACAGGAGTGAGGATTCATTGTTGATTGTCTGTCCCCTTATTGTCTGTGCTAGAAAGAGCTTCAGATTTAATATAAAACCTTCCAGGGGCACTTCTAAGTGCAGCCCTGCCACAGACATGCCGTTATCTCTTGGTGAGGCCACTGTTGCTTTGTCTACCTGGACTTTAGCAAGGCCTTTGACAAGGTACCGCATGGTAGGTTGTTGCACAAGATTAAATCTCTCAGGATCCGGGGTGAAGTTTCTAAATGGATACAAAATTGGCTCCCTGACAGAATGTGGAGATGCCGACATTATCCAGTCAGAACTCTCCACTCACCTGACAAAGGAATATCGTTCTGAAAGTTTGTGACATTTACTATCAAATAAACGTGTTGGACTTTAACCTGGTGTTGTGAGACTTCTTACTGTTCTTGACAGAAGCCAGAGGGTGGTTGTAGAGGGTTGTTTTTCAAACTGGAGGCCTGTGACCAGCGGTGTGCCTCGGTGATCAGTGCTGGGTCCACTGTTATTTGCCATTTATTTAGGAGACATGGTTAGTAAGTTTGCAGATGACTCCAAGATTGGTCAGTGATGAAGGCTATCTCCAATTGCAACGGGATCTTGATCAATTGGGCCAGTGGGCTGACGAATGGCAGATGGAGTTTAATTTAGACAAATGCGAGGTGATACATTTTGGTAGATTGAACCAGGGCAGGACTGACTTAGTTAATGGTAGGACTATAGAACAAAGAGACCTAGGGGTACAGGTTCATAGCTTTTTGGAAGTGGAGTCACAGGTGGATAGAGTGGTGAAGAAGGCATTCGGCATGCTTAGTTTCATTGGTCAGAACATTGAATACAGGAGTTGGGACGTCTTCTTGAAGTTGTCCAAAACATTGGTAAGGCCACACTTGGAAGACTGTGTACAGATCTGTTCATCCTTTTATAGGAAGGATATTATTAAACTAGAAACAGTGAGGATGTTACTGGGACTTGATGGTTTGAGTTATAACGAGAGATTGGATAGACTGGGACTTTTTTTCTCTGGAGCGTAGGAGGCTTAGGGGTGATCTTATAGAGGTCTATAAAATCAAGAGGGGCATAGATCAGCTAGATAGTCAATATCTTTTCCCAAAGGTAGGGAAGTCTAAAACTAGAGGGCATAGGTTTAAGGTGAGAGGGGAACTTGCAGGTGGGTAGTGTTCCCATGTATCTGCTGCCCTTGTTGTCCTAGATGGTGGTGGGGGAGAGACACAAAAGGGTCCAGGGTCACACAAAGGGTGGTGAGTGCCTGGAACAAGCTGCCAGAGGTGTAGTGGAGGCAGGTACAATTTTGTCTTTTAAAAAGCATTTAGACAGTTACGTGATAAGATAGGTATAGAGGGATATGGGCCAAATGCGGGCAATTGAGACTAACTTAGTGGTAAAAGCTGGGCGACATGGACAAGTTGGGCCAAAGGGCCTGATTCCATGCTGTAAACTTCTGACTCAATGACAGAGATTGGTGCACAGCCAAATCCAACATTTCTGATCTCCAAACCTGCCTGACCCTTATCCCCACCCCATTCTGCTCTGGGTTCTGAAACCCTCCCCCATCTCTGTCGCCTCACAGGAAAGAGTGAATCTTGAAGCGATGCTGAGTTTAGCTGTTTTTATCTGATCAATGTCAGAGTGTAGCGGCAATGCAAACCACAGCCAAGCCTGCAGCACAGGTAGTCAACAGGGAAAAGGAAGATATTCTTATCAGTTTAACTTGAGCAACACCCCTGTCATCATATCTGCATGGCCACAAATTAACCCTTTGCAAGCTGCAGGACTCCATCAGTGATGCACAGCGACACCCATGTGTACCGTCTACAAGATTGGAGTTCAGAAGAACGAGTGGAGATCTGATAGAAACATATAAGATTATGAAGGGAATCGATCAGATAGAAGCAGGGAGGTTGTTTCCATGGAGGGTGAAACTAGAACTAGGGGGCGTGGCCTCAAAATAAGGGGAAGCAAATTTAGGACTGAGTTGAGGAAGAACTTCTTCACCCAAAGAGTTGTGAAACTGTGGAATTCCCTGCCCAGTGAAGCAGTTGAGGCTACTACACTGAATGTTTTTAAGGCAAGGATAGATAGATTTTTGAACAGTAAAGGAATTAAGGGTTATGGTGAGGGGGTGGGTAAGTGGAGCTGAGTCCACGATAAGATCAGCCATGATCTTATGGAATGGCGGAGCAGGCTCGAGGGGCCAGATGGCCGACTCCTGCTCCTAGTTCTTGTGTTCTAAGACGCACTGCAGCAACTCGCCAAGGCTCCTTCGACAGCACCTTCCAAACCCACGACCCCTGCCGTCTAGACAGACAAGGGCAGCAGATACCTGGGAACATCCTCGCCTGCAAGTTCCCCTCTGAGTCACTCACCATCCTGACTTGGAAATAGATCACAGTCACTGGTTCAAAACTATTAAACTGAATATCAGATTGCCAGAGTCCAGAAAGTACCAGATGCAGAGGGGGTTCTGTTTTGGGGCAATTCTAATGCAGGGGGGTTCCTGGCTGAAGGTGAAAGTGTCGAATTCCTTCAAGGTGATGTGGCCACAGTAACATGGGGTCAATTATTAGGAAGTTTTTTTTCTGTTTGTCAGCCAGTGCACCGTGGTTTCCGGATTAACAGGTTGTGGGAAGGGGTTTCCGCGGATTGCCTGGATGTTGCGAGCAGCTTACAGATGAATCAGATAACCGGCCTGCTTCTGCCTTCTCAACAATATAAAGACATCACGGAAAAGGCCATGCAAGTCACATGACCTCCTTCATCCACAACAATTTCATAAAGGGATGTTCATCTGGTGTCTGGACCAGACTTTTGTTTTATGGCTTAGATTGGCCCAATCATGAAGCTCCAAAAGAGTCATTATCCATATTAATGACCCTGTTCCTTGTTGCTATTTCTTGACAAACCCTCCTACTTCAATCGAGCTTATAAAGATCCAAGCGATCTCCACTTCCTTTCAAATGTTCCTGTTTGAAGCGGACGTTGACAGCCCCAGGTGTGAGATCCCACGAGCAGTGTGTTGGGCAAGTTTCTTCTGGAATACCTAAACCGTCATCTTACAAATCCAAACATCAGATGACTTGTGACAGCCATCTTTAAACACAGCAAAGTTTATTTACAAACAAGCAGAAAATAAGTTTCATTTTACACAGTTTATGATTTCTTTCCTACCTTTCAGCTATAATCTTATTGAATGGAAGATTCTCCAAAACAGCATCCCACCCAAGCCCCTATTGCACCCCCCCCCCACCATGCTCACTGACCTCCAATGAGTCCCAATCAAAGCAATGTCTTGAGTTTAAAATTCTCATCCATTTGGTTTCAATCCTTCCTCCCTCCATCTCTCTACCAATCCCACAGCCCTGCCCTCCGATCTCTGCACTCCTCCAATTCTGACCTTTTGTGAGTATCACTGATCGATTACAAACACCCACTCCCTCCACCACCGACACTCAGTAGCAGCAGTGTGTACCACCTACAAGATGCTCTGCAGCAATTCACCAAAGATCCTTAGACAGCACCTTCCAAACCCACCACCGCTTCCATCTAGAAGGACAAGGGCAGCAGATACATGGGGAACACCCCCACCTGCAAGTTCCCCTCCAAGCCACTCACCATCCTGACTTGGAAATATATCGGCCGTTCCTTCACAGTCACTGGGTCAAAATCCTGGAGCTCCCTCCCTAACAGCACTGTGGGTGTACCTACACCACATGAACTGTGAGAAGGTGGAAGATTGATGTATTGCAGCCTGTCACACAGCAGCACCCACGCAATGGGTGTCACATATCGGCTGTTGTGTTGAGAAGGAAATAAAACCGTTCTCCCTCTCCTGGGCTGTTGTTAACAAGCAGCCTGAAACTTACAGGCCGGTTATTAAACTGTAATTCACACTGGCAGATTACAGAAGGCTGATTAAAGCGGATTTACCAATCTGACCGCGTTCCTGAGGGGAATATTGCCAGAGAGGTAAAGACCTGGAGACAGCAAACAACACAAGATATTCACAGTCTGAGGTTCAAAGTAGGAAGCGTCTCCTTGTTCTGATTGGAGGTTCCAATCCCCACTCTGTCATTAGGTTCATTTCAAACCCCATTAACCTCGACAAGATTAACTCCAGGATCCCTCGTGGATTCTCAAACACTCTCTCACTCCGCACTCTTTCCAATTCTGCTCTCTAATCCAGAGGTCTTCCTCCACCTCATACCACCCTCCCCCACCTTGCACCTCCCTCTGTCCTTGCCCCTTCCTCCCTCGCCCTCCTCTCACCTCTCTCCGCCTCCTCGCACCTCCCTCCCTTGGGAATGGCGATGGGGGCTCCAGATCCAGAGAATCCTGGAGAGCATGAATCTCACCGGTGATGTAATCAGAATCACAGAATCCCACAGTGCAGAAGAGGCCCTTCAGCCCATCAAGTCTGTACTGATACATGAAAGGCTCTGACCTGCCCACCTGACCCCACTTGCCAGCACTTGGCCCATGGCCCTGAATGTTACGATGGGCCAAGTGCTCATCCAGGAACTTTTTAAAGGATGTGAGGCATCCCACCCCCACCACCCTCCCAGGCAGCACATTCAGACCCTCACCACCCTCTGGGGAAAAAAGCTTTTCCTCACATCCCTCCTAAACCTCCTTCCCCTCAGCTTGAGTCTGTATCTCCTTGCGACTGACCCTTCAACTAAGAGGAACAGCTGCTCCTTGTCCACTCTGTCCGTGCCCCTCATAATCTTGTACACCTCGATCAGGTCACCCCTCAGTCTTCTCTGCTCCAGAGAAAACAAGATGTGGATATGCTGGTGTTGGACTGGGGTAGGCTCAATAAGAAGTCTGTCATCAGGTTAAAGTCCAACAGGTTTACCCAATGAAAACGACCCAAGCCTATCCAACCTCTGTTTATAACTTCAATGTTCCATCCCAGGCAGCACCCTGGTGAATCTCCTCTGCACCCCCTTCAGTGCAATCACATCCTCCCTATAATGTGGTGACCAGAACTGCACACAGTGCTCCAGCTGTGGCCTCACGTAAGTTCTACACAACTCCATCACGACCTCTCTGCTTTTGTAATCTACACCCCGATTGATAAAGGCATTTTGCCTTTTTCATCACCCTGTTAACCTGCCTTTCTGCCTTCAGAGATCTGTGCACAAACAATTTTGTCTTTTAAAAAGCATTTAGACAGTTACATGGGTACAGAGGGATACGGGCCAAACACGGGTAGTTGGGACTAGCTTAGGGGTTTAAAAAAAGGATGGCATGGACATGTTGGGCCGAAGGGCTTATTCCCACGCTGTAAACTTCTATGACTCTATAAACACACCAGTGTCCCTTTGTTCTTCGGAACTTCCCAGTGTCAGACCTTTCGTAGTACACTTCCTTGTCAAATTACTCCTTCCAAAGTGGCATTTCCTCTCACTTCTCAGGGTTAAGTTCCATCTGCCACTTATCCGCCCATTTGACCATCTCGTCTATATCTCTCTGTAACTCAAAACACTCAATCTCACTGTTAACCACTTAGCCAATCTTTGTGGCATCGGCAAACTTACTGATCCTACCCCCCAACATAGTCATCTGTCATTTATTTAAATGACGAACGATAGGGGGCTCAGCACAGATCCCTGTGGAACGCCACTGGTCACTGGACTCCAGTCACTAAAGCAGCTGTCTGTCACCACCCTCTGTCTCCTGCCACTAATGATGTGGAGATGCCGGTGTTGGACTGGGGTAAACCCAGTAAGAAGTCTGACAACACCAGGTTAAAGTCCAACCGATTTATTTGATAGTAAACTCACAAGCTTTCGGGGTTTGCCCCTTCGTCAGGTGAATGGAGAGTTCTGGCCTCAGACAAAGCATATAAAGCACAAACAGTGTACAGATTACTGATTAGAATGTGAATCTTTACACCTAACCTGCTGTTCAAGTCTTAAAGTGGCCGACAATGTGTGTGGAAGGAGCACTGATCACAGGTTAAAGAGATGTGTATTGTCTCCAGACAGTACAGTAAGTGAGGTTTTGCAAACCCAGGCAAGTCACGGGGGTTACAGATAGTGCGACATGAACCCAAGATCCTTGTTGAGACCGTCCTCATGTGTGCGGATGCTCCTTCCACTCACATTTACTCCCCTTATACTTGTTAAAAGCTTCAGCTGGAGTACTGTGTGCAGTTTTGGTCGCCGCACTTACGCAAGGATATTTTGGCCTTGGAGGGAGTGCAGAGGAGGTTTACTAGGCTGATACCGGAGTTGAGGGGGTTGAACTATGAGGAGAGGCTGAATAAACTAGGCTTGTACTCGTTAGAGTTTAGAAGAATGAGGGGAGATCTCATTGAGATGTATAAGATGATGAATGGGATGGATAGGATAGAGGTGGAGAGACTCTTCCCACTCAGAAAGGACAGTAGGACTAGGGGGCACAGCCTCAGGATAAAGGGGGGGCAGTTTAGAATGGAGTTGAGGAGGAACTTCTTCACTCAAAGGGTGGTGAATCTCTGCCCGTTGAAGTGGTGGAGGCTGCCTCGCAAAATATTTTTAAGACGCAGGTTGATGGGTTTTTGATAAGCGAGGGGATTAAGGGTTATGGGGAGAGGGCGGGAATGTGGAACTGAGCCAAGACAGATCAGCCATGATCTTATTGAATGGCGGGGCAGGCTCGAAGGGCTAGATGGCCTACTCCTGCTCCTATTTCTTATGTTCTTCTGTTCTCTTTTCCTTCTCCTGAGTGTCTCTGGTCATCTGCGGTTCCCTGGGTTTGTTGCACCTTCCTGTTACCATTTAATTTTTGAACAGCCCCCGCCCGCTCCCCCTTGCCCTCCGTAGATTTCTCCACAAATAACTTGTTCCAGTTAACTTGGCCAGCTGCTGCCTATCAGGTTCGGCCTATCTATCATATCAGGTTCACTCCCAGAACATGTGCCAGCCTGATTTTATTACATCTCAATATGTTTAAATAAAACACTGCTGCTCTCAGCTCCAGGGACCCGGGTTCGATTCTGGCCTCGGGTCACTGTCTGTGCGGATCCTGCACATTCTCCCCGTGTCTGCGTGGGTTTCCTCTGGGCGCTCCGGTTTCCTCCCACATTCCAAAGATGTGCGGGTTAGGTGGATTGGCCAGACTAAATTGCCCCTTAGTGTCAGGGGGATTAGTAAATATGTGGGGTCACGGGGATAGGGCCTGAGTGGGACTGTAGTCGGTGCAGGCTCAGTGGGCTGAGTGGCCTCCTCCTGCACTGTAGACCTCCTCCCCCCCCCCCAGGATGTGATGGTGAGTATAGTCCCTGCGGGGGAGGGACATGACTGGGCAGTGCCTGGGATCTCACTGGTGGGATCTGCATGGGCTGGGGGGGGGGGGGGGGGGGGAATGCATTGGGGGGCAGGCTGGTGATGGCTGTTTGAATGGGGGGGTTGTGAGGAGATATGCCAGCTTTGATCACGGGAATGGGGGGGAGTCACTGAGGCCTCCATGGTGGGGTGGGTTATATTTTTGCTCAGATCGAGGATCCCTTTAACCTTCCTCCTCCCCACTCCCCCCCCCCCCAATCTAAGTAAGTTAAGCCTTCATGGTGTGTTTAGCAAGTGGCCAGCAAGTTCCAAGTCACTGTCACTCACTGAAGGAATAAATGTCCAACCTCTCTTTAAACTCAACACTGAGAACTGAGAGTGGCACAGTGGATGAGTACTGCTGCCTCACAGCTCCAGGGACTCGGATCCGAATTCCGGCTTGGGTCACTGTGTCTGTGTGGAGTTTGCACATTCTCCCCATGTCTGTGTGGGTTTCCTCCGGGTGCTCCGGTTTGCTCTCACAGTCCAAAGGTGTGCAAGTTGGGTGTATTGGCCATCCTAAGTTGCCCCTTAGCGTCCAAAGGTGTGTGGGTTAGGTGGATTGGCCATGCTAAATTACCCCATGGTGTCAGGGGGAACTAGCTAGGGTAAATGCATGGGGTTATGGGAATAGGGCATGGATGGGACTGTGGTTGGTGCAGACGCGATGGGCTGAATGGTCTCCTTCTGCACAGCAGGGATTCAGTGATTCTCAGAATTGAGTGTCGGCTGTTTGGAAAATGTCTCGTTAACTCTTTATTCAGGTGATAGCGCTGGTTATGGATGAATTCACAGACCGGAATATATTTGAGGATCTGACTGAGGCGTGTTACAGACGGAGAATCCCTGTTTACATTGTCCTGGACGAGGGGAACCTGAAATACTTTCTGGAAATGTGCAGGAAAATGGAGCTGAATGACTTGATGGTCCGAGTGAGTGCGGGCGCTGGGGGACGTGACCCAATCACGCTGGGATTGCCTCAAGCTCCAGGGTTGCTGAATCCTGGATTCCTGTCCCACCGGAGCAGACAGCGCCAATGGGAGGGGGAAGGGGGGAGAGTCTATGTCCAAATGACTGTGGTCCGTGAGGATAGGGGCTGTTCGGAGTTGGGAGACTTTGAGGTGGAAAGCTGTGGGGAGGAAAGGCATCCAGAGGAAATGAGATGGGTGACGATATTGGAGATATGGCTTCATGTTCATGGTGTGCACACGGTCCAGAGGAAGGTAGGAGGAACTATCTCTGAGGGTTGACACTCAGCCCTTTGTCGGCAGGTTTGATAAATGGATCATCTGGACTCGAAACATCAGCTCTTTTCTCTCCTTACAGATGCTGCCAGACCCGCTGAGATTTTCCAGTCTTTTCTCTTTTGGTTTCAGATTCCAGCATCCGCAGTAATTTGCTTTTATCTTTGTACAGGAGAGCAGGAGAAAGTTTTTCAAGAGGGAGTCACTTACATCTCTTGGGACAAAGTTGGGGTGGGGGGAAGGCAGGATCTAGCTATTGAGTTGGATGATCAGGGATGATCCTAATGAATAGCGGAGCAGGCTCGAAGGGCTGAATGGCCTCCTTTTGTTAATACAAAGACAAAATACTGCAGGTGCTGGAATCTGAAACAAAAACAGAAAATACTGAGAGTTCTCAGCAAGCCTGGCAACGTCTGTGGAGAGAGAGAGTAGGAGAGTTTCTACATTCCTAATCGTCCCTAATGGATTGATTAGTAAGCTTGCGGACAACACAAAGGTAGGTGGATTTGTGGATAGTGATGAGGACCAGAGGATACAGCAGGATATAGATCGGTTGGAGACTTGGGCAGAGAGATGGCAGATGAAGTTTAATCCAAACAGATGTGAGGTAATGCATTTTGGAAGGTCTAATGCAGATAGGAAATATACAGTAAATGGCAGAGGGATCTGGGTGTTCAGGTACACAGGTCATCGAAAGTGGCAATGCAGGTGGAGAAGGTAGTCAAAAAGGCATACGGCATGCTTGCCTTCATCGGCTGGGACACTGAGTTTAAAAATTGGCAAGTCACGTTGCAGCTTTATAGAACCTTCGTTAGGCCTTAGTGTTCAATTCTGGTCGCCACACTACCAGAAGAATGTGGAGGCTTTGGAGAGGGTACAGAAAAGATTTACCAGGATGTTGCCTGGTATGGAGGGCATTAGCTATGAGGAGAGGTTGGAGAAACCTGGTTTGTTCCAGCAACGGAGATTGAGGGGAGACCTGATAGAAGACTGATAGAAGTCTGCAAGATTATGAGGGGCAAAGTGGATAGTCAGAAGCTTTTTCCCAGGGTGGAAGAATCAATTACTAGGGAAAAACTAGGGTTCAAGGTGCAAGGGGCAATGTACGAGGCAAGTTTTTTTACCTAGAGGGTGGTGGGTGCCTGGAACTCGCTGCCAAGGAGGTAGTGGAACAGATACAATAGTGAGTTTTAAGGGACAAATCCATGAATAGGATGGGAATAGAGGGATATGGTACCCAGAAGGGGAGGGGGTTTTAGTTAAGTTGGGCGGCATGGCTGGTGCAGGCTTGGAGGGCTGAAGGGTCTGTTCGTGTGCTTTGTTCTTTTTATTTGAAAGAGGGCGAATTGGATGAGCGACAGGGTGTGGGGTTCGAGAACGCAGGGAGATTCCTTCCCAATTGCTGGCTTCATTGCCTCACGCAGGGATCCCAATCCTGCCAGCCCCTCATTCCTGTGTGACAAACTGGACGGGATTGGCCCTGGGGGTGAAGTCCCCACAGCCAAATAGCAGGATTGCAGGGGAAGGATGGGCTGCTCAGACAGGGGGCGCTGCTGGAAAATTCAATCACAGCCGCCCTCCGACTCCGGGAGAGAAGGTGGGAGAAGGAAAGTGTGGTTTTCTGTCTGTCACTCGCTCTCTTGTTTTTTCAGTACCTGCGTGTCCGTTCGATTGCTGGCACTGGCCTCTATTTGGAATCGGGATACATTAAGGGTGCTTTAAACCAGAAGTTTATGATTGTGGATGGTGACAAAGTGCTTTCCGGCTCCTACAGGTAAGTATCTACGTCCGGACCCGAGGCTGGATAATACCAACCCCGACTCCTCCTGTTGATGGTTATTTATTGCTACACGTGCTGTTTGGCAGCAGGAGGCTCGGTCCTGCTTTTCAGTGAGGTCTCCCCGTCACAGTTACATCACTGTAAAGGCTATTTTTCCCCCACCCCCTGGGGGATCCAGTTGGACTGTCACACAGAGTCAGCCAGTGTGGAATCAAAGCTTCTGAAAGGGTCCGGCTACAGAGGCTCGGACAAAAGCGCGATTGACTCCTGCTGGGGTGGCTGTGTCTGTGTGCGTGTGTGTGTAAATGTCTGCGCGTGTAAGTATCTGTGTGTGTGTGTGTCATACTGTGTTTGCATATTTGTGACACTGTGTGTGTGTGAGAGTGAGTGACTGTGTGTCTGAGAATGAGCGACTGTGTGTATCTGTGTGTGTGTGTGTGTGTGTGAGAGAGAGAGTGAGTGACTGTGTGTGTGTGTGTGTGTGTGTGTGTGAGAGAGAGAGTGAGCGACTGTGTGTGTGTGTGTGTCTGTGTGTGTGTGTCTGTGTGAGAGAGTGAGTGACTGTGTGTGTGTGACTCTGGGTATCAGGCTGACTAAGGTCTGGGTTGGGTTTGTATGTGGGAACGCTCCTCTCCCATTGGAAAATGAGAAGTCCTGAGAAGGGAGTAAGTTTTTTGGGTTGTTGATGTAGTTTGAGATGGGGACCCCCATCCCCACAGCCCCCACGCTCCCGCCCACCCCTCCCCCCAACTCCGCCACCCCCTCCAACCTCCCCCACCACTTCCTGGATACAAATACCCCCCCCACCCCCTCCTGCGAGCTCCCCGTACTCTGTATAAAGGGGACTCTCACTCTTCATTTCCGATCGAGGCTGAGCTGGGTTTGTTGTTTTCCGGCAGTTTCACCTGGAATTGTTCCCGGTTACACCGCAGCGCGCTGACCGTCTACACCGGGCAGATCCTGGAAAACTTTGACATTGAATTCCGGGAGCTGTACGCCAACTCGGACGCAGTGAATCTCCAAGATCACCTCAACATCCAACCGGGATTCACCGCCCTGGTGAAGGGAATCGGCACCACCTTCATCCCGCCGCGCTCTGATGATTTGAAAAGGAAATTCCACAATCCCAAATACCAGCTGGTTGCACAGGGAATGCGCCGAGTGTCCTCGGAAAACCAGCTGCTCCCTCTGAGTGAGCTGAGGGTGCGGGAGAGCAGTGTGAAACTCCGAGAGAGGAAAGGCACCATGAGGGACAGTACGAAGGAGGATCACAGCAAAGGGATCCAAGCCGTCCGGGAGTGGCTGCTCAGTAACGACGTGCGGGGTCTGGAGGAGCCGGAGGTGCTGGAGGACCTGGTTCCGGATGCTGAGATGCCCAATGCCAGCAGCACAGCGAGCAGCAGGAGGAAAATCCTGAACATCGGCCAGAGCAGCTCCAGGAAGGTTAAAGCAGCTCAGAACTCCGACGGTGACTCCCGGCCGGCTGAGCTTCCCGGGGGATTGGAGCCCAAAAGCTACAGGAAGAGTCTGAGGGGCAAGGTGAAAAATACATTCAGAAGCGGGAGGCAGCCCGGAGAGACCGCGAACCCGACTGACACGAGTGCAGGTATCTTCGGTCACACTGTACCTTCTCGAACTCAGCATCCGGTGCCCCTTCAGTCAGTGTACAGAGGGCCCCCTCTCCCCCTCCCCTCCCCTCCCCGCCTCCATCATCCCCAATCCTTCCTCCCCCCCTTCCGCCTCCGGATAGGCACAGTAACTGGTCTCACAACACCAAGTTAAAGTCTAACAGGTGTTGTGAGGCTGTTTTACTGAGTGCCGACAGTGTTTCCACATCACCCCTCCGGATAGGGCAGTTCTACATTTCAAATTTTGATCTGTCACAGAGTCACAAGGTTTACAGCATGGAAACAGGCCCTTCGGCCCAACTTGTTGCCCCTTTTCTTCTATAAACCACTAAGCTAATCCCAATTGCTCGTGTTTGGCCCATATCCCTCTGCACCCATGTAACTGCCTAAATGCTTTTTAAAAGATAAAATTGTACCCGTCTCTACTACCTACCTCTGGCAGCTTGTTCCAGACACTCACCACCCTCTGTCTGAACAAATTGCCCCTCTGGACATTTTTGCATCTCTCCCCTCTCACATTAAACCTACGTCCTCTAGTTTTAGACTCAGCTACCTTTGTGAAAGGATGTCCCCAAATCCATCCTCCGCCTCATCCCTCCCTGTCTCTGTAAACTGGCAACTGGGCATCACTCAACTGGACAAAGCAGCCCTGCTCGATTGGCACCCCAGCCAACACCCGCCCCCTCCACCCCAGCCGACACTCAGTAGCAGCAGTGTGTACCATCTACAAGATGCACTGCGACAACTCACCAAGACTCCTCAGACAGCACCTTCCAAACCCACCACCACTTCCATCCAGAAGGACAAGGGCAGCAGATACATGGGGAACACCCCCACCTAGAGGTTCCCCTCTGAGTCGCACATCATTCTGAACCCAGGTCCCCAGAACATGAGCTGAGTTTCTGGATTAATAGTCCAGTGATAATACCATTCGGCTGTCGCTCCCCCCACCCCGCCCCACCCCCACGTATGTTCCCCGCAGAGGAATTAATGCCCTGGATGAGCAGAAGGTGAAGTTGCACATCTTTTGCGGACCCCTCGCCACACTGCCTGCCTCCCCACCCCACCCCAATACCCCCTCCTCATTACACTCTCCCGGGGCCCCTGGTGTCAATGTGGGATTCCCCTCCCCGCTCTCACTCACCCTGTGTCCTTTCTGTTTTTTTTTCCAGGGAAGGGCAGCTCCTCTATCCCAGATCGGAAAATCAGCCTGAGCAGCGTCAGGAATAAGAAGGATAAATGCATTCTCTCATGAGGAATTGTGCTGAGGTTTGGAGAGAGAGAGGCACGGAAAAGTGGTGGGGATTGGGCCAGTGGCTGGTGAGTCACTTGCAGATTGCTACTTGTTCTCCACTGGATTTATTTCTGTCTCTGGGCAGCCAGGTCAATGGTGATGTTACTCAACGTGGATTATCTTGCCCTCCCATCCCTCTTCCGCCATTGTGAATGTGCCAATCACTGGGTCCATTCTCCTCCGTGCTCCCCACACAGTTGAGCTGCGCAGGTCAGGGAGGCCCCACGATTGGCCGGTGTTGAGTTGGAGGGCAATGGATCTCATTGCCCTGGCTTTAGGAAGGAGCAATAAACCATTACCAAGGCCATTCCCCCCACCTCTGGGCAGGGATTCCTGGTTGATACGACACAGACAGGTCTGGAAAGGTAAGCCTGGGGTTTAGGGTCCCAGAGTCTGAGAGAATCAGTGCAAATGCTCATTCTCTGTGTCCACACATGAAGTGTGAACACGTGGGTTACTGCGCAAAGGAACTGGGGGCCAGACAGAGCGAGCTGCCGCTGGCACTGGGGGCCAGACAGAGTGAGCTGCCACTGGCACTGGGGGCCAGACAGAGCGAGCTGCCGCTGGCACTGGGGGCCAGACAGAGCGGAATACAAGCAATAGAATTTCTATTAGTTTCAGGCGGAGGAAATAGCAAATACACTAGTGGTAATTTACCAAAATTCACCGGACTCTGGGGTAGTTCCCGCGGATTGGAAAACAGCAAATGTGACGCCACTGTTTAAAAAAGGAGATAGACAAAAGGCAGGTAATTATAAAAATATATAAGATTATGAAGGGAATAGATAAGATAGAAGCAGGGAAGTTGGTTCCACTGCTGGGTGAAACTAGAACTAGGGGGCATGGCCTCAAAATAAGGGGGAGCAGATTTAGGACTGAGTTGAGGAGGAACTTCTTCACCCAAAGGGTTGTGAATCTGTGGAATTCCCTTCCCAGTGAAGCAGTTGAGGATACCTCATTGAATGTATTTAAGGCAGGGATAGATAAATTTTTGAACAGTAAAGGGATTAAGGGTTATGGTGAGCGGGTGGGTAAGTGGAGCTGAGTCCATGAAAAGATCAGCCATGATCTTATTGAACGGCGGAGCAGGCTCGAGGGGCCAGATGGCCAACTCCTGCTCCTAGTTCTTATGTTCTTCTGTGTTAGCACCCACTGGAACAGAGAGCCAGATGTATTGCACTGCTGCTATTTTAAAACTGAGCTCAGTTCAGAGGCTCCAAAGCACAAATCCATCCAGCTGACGGAATCATTGTTTAAAAGTTGTGTTTTATTGACACATTCCCTGGGATTGGAGCTGAGTTTGTGCCACGATGAAAGAATGACTCAAGTGAATTTACCGATGACAAAACGTGACAAAGTGTGTGCACCGAACTTGTAATATTTTATAGATTCACGTATATATTCAAATTAAAAGAGTCTTTTGTATAAAGGAGTCTTATTGAAAGAGAAAATGTGAAATAAAAATATTTTGTACATTTTCATACTTGTATTTTATGATGCCTTCTCAAAGGGATTTGTCCCAGTTAAGAGTTCGGAGCAGAGAGGAGACCATTCGGCCCATCAGCCCTGCTCCTCTATTCAATACAATCATGGCTAATCTTGGGTTTCAAATCCATTTTCCCGTCTGCTCCCCACATCCCTGAATTTCCCAAGAAACGAAAACTCTGTCAATCCCACAGCCGTAAATATTAGTCAACACTGGAGCATCGCAATCCTCTGAGGAACAGAATTCTAAAGATTCACAACCCTTTGAAAGAAATCATTCCTCCTCATCTCAATCCTAAATGATCTGCCTGAAACTGTTCTCAATGTTTCAGATTCTCCATCCAGCGGAAAGAAGCTCTCGGTGTCCACCCTATCCAGCCCCCTCAGAATCCTCTACCTTTCAATGAGATCTCCTCTGATTCTTCCAAACTCCAGAAAATACAAACCCAATTTACTCAGTCTCCGGATTGCTCGCTGTACCAGATTTGGTTTATTATTGTCACGTACGATACGGCCAATGGTGGAGTGATTAACACTGGGGCGCGCTGGAGACCGTAATTAGAGAACTGTGCTGTTCTCGGAGGGTTTTGGAGCTGGAGGGGGTTGTAGAGATTGGGAGGGGAGGAGGCCCTCGAGAGATGTGAAAGCAAGGATGAGAATTCGAATTGCTGATTTGGTGCGTTACAGCCCTCGGGGGCTCAAGAGCGAGTTCAACAGTTTTAGACTGTCACCTTTCCCCGCAATCCTCACCCCCGGTTTTAGAGTCTGGAGGAAGTGTGTTAGCTGTTGTGTCAATTGTTCAAGAAGGTGGTGGTGAGCTGCGTTCTTAAGGGCAACTAGGGACTGATGCCCAGTTCCCACAAATGAATTTAAAAGGTGCACAGATTAAAACTGGAATAAATGAGTCCTTTTCAGAGTGGAATGGAATAACTACTGGATCCCTGCAGGGATCAGCACTTGTCTCACAATCGTTCACTATTTACATTAATGGCCTGGGGGGAGGAAGAGAATGAAAGACTCCCAAATATTCTGCTGATACAAAGGTAGGTGGAAGGACAGGTGGTGGTGATGAGGATATTGTAATTCTGCAACAGGATATAGATAGACTGGGCGAGTGGGTGAAAACCTGGCAAATGTGGGGAAGTGTGAGCTCATGCACTTTGATAGAAGGAGTCAAAAGGCAGATTATTATCTAAATGGAGAGGGACTGCAAGTGAGTGAATGCAGAGGGATCTGGGTGTCCTAATGCACGAATCCTAAAAAAAAAGGCTAGCAGACAGCACCAACAAGTCGTTAAGAAGGCTTTTTTTTAAAGTTTATTTATTAGTGTCACAAGTAGGCTTACATTAACTCTGCAATGAAGTTACTATAAATTCCCCTAGTTGCCCCACTCCGGTGCCTGTTTGGGTACACTGAGGGAGAATTAAGCACCTAACCAGCACGTCTCTTGGGCTGTGGGAGGAAACCAGAGCCCCCAGAGGAAACCCACGCTGACACGGGGAGACTGTGCTGACTGCACACAGACACTGACCCAAGCTGGGAATCAAATCCAGGTCCCTGGCACTGTGAGGCAGCAGTGCTAACCACTGTGCCACTGTGAAGGCAAACAGCATTTTGGTCTTTATTGCAAAGGGATTGGAGTTTAAAAGTAGGGAGGTTTTGTTGCAATTGTACAGGGTGTTGGTAAGGCCTCACCTGGAATAATGCACACAGTTCTGATCCCCTTATCTAAAAAAGGATATAGTAACACTGGAGGCAGTCCACAGGAGATTCACCAGGCTAATTCCTGGGATGAGAGGGTTGTCCTATCAGTTAATCTGGCTCTGTATGCCTTGGAGTTTAGAGGAGTGAGGGTTGATCTTATTCAAATATATCAGATCCTGAGGGGGGTTGGCAGGGTAGATGGTGAGATGTTTTTACTAGTGGCAGAGTCTGGAAGAAGTGGACATCACTACAGGACAAAGGGCCAGTCATTTCAAACTGAACTGTGTAGAAATTTCTCCTCACAGAGAGTGGTGAATCTCTGGAATTCTCTGCCCCGAAGGGTGCTGGAGGCTGGAGCATTAGAAGTATTCAAAGTGGAGCTGGATAAATATTTGATAGATCAAGGAATAGAGGGCGATGGGGAAAATGGCACAGAGAAGGAGCTGAGGCAGCCATAGATCAGCCATGATTTATGGGACAGGCTTGAAGGGCCGAATGGCCTGCATTCTTTTAAGTAAACCAAATAAACTAAAACAGCAGACAGACTAAGAGACAAAACAAGAAGTGCAGTTCCCAAATAAGGGGGCAACCACCCAAAACAAAAAACAAAGCAGAAAGTGCTTTAATGACTAATGTCCGGCGGCTCTGATATCCATCATTATGAAGTGCTTCGAAAGGTTAATCATGGCATGAGTCAATTCCAGCCTCCCGGACTGCCTGGATCTACTACAGTTCACCTATGGCGCAACAGGTTCACAGTAGACGCCATCTCCCTGTTAGCTACACTCAACCCTGGAACACCTGGATAACAAGGACACCTATATCAGATTCCTATTTATTGAACACAGCTCAGCCATCAACGCCATCATCCCAACAAAACTCATCTCCAAACCCCGTGGCCTAGGGCTTGGCTGCTCCCTCTACGACTATATCCTGAACTTCCTAACCCACAGGTCGCAATCAGTAAGGATAGACAACAACACCTCCCTCACGATCATCCTCAACACTGGTGCCCCACAAGGCTGTGTTCTAAGACCCTAACTATACTCCTTATACACACACCTATGACTGTGTGGCCAAATTCCCCTCCAACTTGATTTTCAAGTTTGCTGACAACACCACTGTAATGGGGCGGATCTCAAACAATGACAAGACAGAGTACAGGAAAGAGATAGAGAATCTGGTAAACTGGTGTGACAACAATAATCTCTTCCTTAGCGTCAACAAAATGAAAAAGATTGTCACCAACTTCGGGACGTATAAAGAAGAACATGCCCCTGTCTACATTAACAGGGGATGAAGTGGAAATGGTCAAGAGCTTCAAGTTTCTAGATGTCCAGCACACCAGCAACCTGGTCCCCTCTACGCTGAGACCATAATTAAGAAAGCCCACCAATACCTCTACTTTCTCAGGAGGTTAAGGAAATTCGGCCTGTCCGCTACGACTCTCACCAACTTTCACAGAAGCAGAACTTACTGTGGATTCGCTGCCACTGGGGACATTGGGCTGAGCAGAGACTGACAGCCAAGTTCCGCACACATGAGGATGGCCTCAACCGGGATCTTGGGTTCATGTCGCACTATCTGTAACCCCCACAACTAGCTTGGGGTTACAGATCTCACTAACTGTCCTGGCTGGAGACAACACACATCTCTTTAACCTGTGCTTAATGCTCTCTCCACTCACGTTGTCTGTACCTTTAAGACTTGATTACCTGTAAAGACTCACATTCCAACCATTATTTTGTAAATTGAGTTTGTGTCTTTATATACCGTGTTTGTGAATAGAACTCCCACTCACCTGACGAAGGGGCAGCACTCCGAAAGCTAGTGGCTTTTGCTACCAAATAAAGCTGTTGGACTTTAACCTGGAGTTGTGAAACTTCTTACTGGGTTCTCCACATCTGTCCAAACCCCCTTCCAGGCACTGGAATTCAGAGAGCTGCAGTTTCCCCTCCAGCCAGCAGTGGGAGGTCAGCCTCAACCAGACTGGGGGCCCTCTTGCTGCCGCTCACGCACTCCTTGTTTCTGAGGCCGCCGTCAGCGGCGCTGCCACAGAGCCGTAAAGCAGATTGACTAAATTAAAAAGTAGAACGGCAAATGTTTGCTTTGTTCAGTTCTTCCCCATATAAGACATTTAGAAAAGTGGTTCTTGCCCCGTTTAGTTTCGAAATTGCCCTTGAAAAGAAAGTAAATTCCAACATTTTACGACAGTATCGTACATCAGTCCCGACGTGGTCGGAGTTGGCATCAGGACCGTAAAGTAGATTTGGGAGGCCTTTCATGCATTTAAACGAATTTCTCCTTTTTAACGGAAATGGAGTTGCTTATTCGGACCCCATCGATATGGCAGATCAGTTATTGATGGAGCAATCGTCGCTGAATGAAGTTTAAGCGGCGCAATGGAGAGGGTGGAATTTACGACAGTGTCGGGCCGCCAGCCGGCCCCGCTTTACGGCAGTGTGGCGCCTCCATCTCCGCCGGGCGACTTGTGGATTAGTTTTTTTTTGGGAAGTTTTTAATCCGCCGCCATCGGGCTGAGCGCGGCAGCAAAACCGGACCCCAACCCAACTATCGACACCCCGCGGACCCGGGAATCAGAATAACCGGAGATTGGAGCTGGGAGGTGAGTGAAACTGTCAGAAATATCCGCTTTTCCCCAATCCCCCCTTCCCCCAATCCCCCCTTCCCCCAAACAAAAACATCCCATCGACAGGAGGGCTGCGTTTACGTAGCGCCCGGGACCGGGAGGGCTGCGTTTACGTAGCGCCCGGGACCGGGAGGGCTGCGTTTACGTAGCGCCTGGGACCGGGAGGGCTGCGTTTACGTAGCGCCCGGGACCGGGAGGGCTGCGTTTACGTAGCGCCCGGGACCGGGAGGGCTGCGTTTACGTAGCGCCCGGGACCGGGAGGGCTGCGTTTACGTAGCTTCTTTACTGTGGAAAACTCGGCCAGGGTGTTTATAGACAGATCGGAAAGCGCTGTTTCTGCTGATCTAAGAAGTCTCACAGGTGAGTTAACCTGATGAAGGAGCAGCGCTCCGAAAGCTTGTGATTCCAGATAAACCTTTAGCCTGGTGTTATGAGACCTCTTACTGTGCCCACCCCATTCCAACGCTGGCATCTCCACATCCTTCCTGCTGTTGGTTCCTGCCCCTGATAGGGACAGGGCTGTGCTGCCTCACCCTCCACCCCATCCAGCCTTTCCATCAGGCCTGAGTTGCCTGAGATCTGGGGTGAAATGCAGAGGAGGCAAATTCTGGGAGATTTGGGGCAGGGGGGGGTTGCGGGGTGTCATTCGGAAATTGCAGGAAGAGGGCTAACTACAAATGCAAATGGTTGAAAGAAGAAAAAGATGGACTTACATTTCCAGAGCACCATCACCATTCAAGATGTCCCAAAGTACGGTACAGCCAATTAAATGGTTAAGTGCAGTCATCATCATAATATAGGAAGCCCCCCCCCGCAGACTGCAATGAGAATATGATTGGACCATCTGTGGTGCTTTGTGAGTGATAAGAATTTGCCCACATAGATTGTGGTGAACTCCCAGGCTCTCCAGAAATGTAGTAGCCATTGGATCATGTACATCCAGCTGAGAAAGATGGTGAGGCCTCTGTTTCGACAGATCTTTTGACAGCTAGCCCCTCCGGCACTGCAGCACTCTTTCGCCACTGCAGTGAGAGTCTTAGCCTGCGTTTTATGCTCTAGTCTTCAAATGAGAGCATTGTCCATAGATACTTCAGAGTGACTGTCGGTCAATCTGGCAGTTGGTGACTAATGAGTGCCGCAGGGATTGGTGCTGGGGCTTCAGTTATTTACTATTTATATAGATGATCTGGAGGAGGGGGCTGAGTGTATGGTGACGAAATTTGCTGATGACACGAAGATGAGTGGAAAAGCAAATTGCGCGGAGGGTGTGGAAAGTCTGCAGAGGGATCTGGATAGACTGAGCGAGTGGACGAGGACCTGGCAGATGGAGTACAGTGTTAGCAAGTGTGAGGTTATCCACTTTGGTAGAAATAATAGTAGGTTGGATTACTATTTAAAGGGCGAAAAGCTGCAGCATGCTACGGTGCAGAGGGATCTCGGGGTCCTTGTGCACGAGTCGCAAAAACCCAGTCTGCAGGTGCAGCAGGTGATCAAGAAGGCGAATAGAATGCTGGCCTTTATAGCGAGGGGGATAGAATATAAAAGCAGGGAGGTCTTGCTGCGACTGTACAGGGCATTGGTGAGGCCACAGCTGGAGTACTGTGTGCAGTTTTGGTCGCTGCACTTGCGCAAGGATATTTTGGCCTTGGAGGGAGTGCAGAGAAGGTTCACTAGGCTGATGCCGGAGATGAGGGGGTTGGACTATGAAGAGAGACTAAATAGACTGGGTCTGTACTTGTTGGAGTTCAGAAGGATGAGGGGGAATCTTATAGAGACGTATAAGATAATGAAAGGGATGGATAGGGTAGAGGTAGAGAGATTCTTCCTGCTTAGAAAGGATAGCAGGACTAGAGGGCACAGCCTCAAGATAAGGGGGGAGCAGTTTAGAACGGAGTTGAGGAGGAACTTCTTCACTCAAAGGGTGGTGAATCTCTGGAATTCTCTGCCTGTTGAAGTGGTGGAGGCTACCTTGCTGAATATACTTAAGTCATGGGTAGATAGGTTTTTGACAGACAAGGGAATTAAGGGTTATGGGGAGAGAGCGGGAAAGTGGAACTGATCCACTTCAGATCAGCCATGATCTTATTGAATGGTGGGGCAGGCTCGAGGGGCTAGATGGCCTACTCCTGCTCCAATTTCTTATGTTCTTGTGACAGTCGTGGGAAGCAGGGAGCTGTGGTGTGGATGTTGTGTTTGTAGGGAGGGGAGGAGGCCGTGAGTCAGAAGTTCTGAACGCCCTGGGCTCGCTTCCTCCTGTCTGTTTAATGCCTGGGTGTCTGTCTCTCTGCAGCTCACTGTGGAACATGGCAAAATTCCTGACCCCCGTGATCCAGGACAATCCGTTCGGATGGGGACCGTGTGCAGTCCCGGAGCAGTTCAAGGACATGCCATACCAGCCATTCAGTAAGGGCGATCGGCTGGGGAAGGTAAGGCTACCTTCTGAGGTCAGGTATCGGAGCAGCGGGGGTCCGTGTGCGGTGAATGACTCTTCAAGAATAAGAAGTGTTTGAGTGCTAGGTTTAGGGAGCTGTTCTGTATCATCCGCTCACACTGTGAAAACAAGTGGATCCTCTGTGCTGTTGCCCAGGCGGATAGCATTGTCATGTCTGTGGGAGGGGTGGGTGGGATCAAGAAGGGGCTGGGCTCAAGACAGAGTTGTTTACAGCACAAAAGAAGGCCACTAGAATAGAGAGTGCTGAAAAGTTTCAGCAGGTCAGACAGCACCCGTGGAGAGAGAACAGATCCAAAGTTTTGAGTCTTGATGACCCTTCGTTGACTCTTCTGCTTTTGCTTCGGATCCCAGCGTCTGCAGTAATTTGCTTTCACAAAAGAAGGCCATTTGGCCCACTGGGTCCATGCTAGCTCCCTGTGGAGCAGTCCAGTCCGTTGATCCATGTAGCCTTGCGAGCTTATTTCCAAGTGCCCTGGAGTGAATGACAAAAATGTGTTGTACAAGTAGAGCACAGCAAATGGTCAGGAAGACAAGTGGCTGTTGTTTCTTGCAGGGGACTGGAACTTAACAGTGGGGCTGTTTTGCTGCAGTTTTACAGGGCCTTGATGAGGCCACTTCTAGAGTACAGTGTAGTATTGGTTTTATTTAAGAAGGAATGTAAATATGTTGGAAGCAATTCATAGAAGAGTCACTGGAGAGAAAGGTTATGCGGAAAGTTAGGACAGCTTGGGCCTGTATCCACAGGGGTTTAGAAGAATGAAACATAGAAACTAGAAGCAGGAGTAGGCCATTCGGCCCTTTGAGCCTGCTGTGCCATTCATTTTGATCATGGCTGATCATATTCAATATCCTGATTCTTTTCTCTCCCACAACCCCCACCCCCCCATCCCTCAATCCCTTTAGCCCCAAAAGCTATAGCTAATTTCTTGAAATCACACAGCGTTTGGCCTCAACTACTTTCTGTGTGAGTGAATTCCACACATTCACCACCCTCTGGGTGAAGAAATTTCTCCTCACTTCAGTCCTAAAAGGTTTACCCCTTATCCTCAAACTATGACTCCTAGTTCTGGACTCCCCCACTGTGGTGAACATTCTTTCTGAATCTACCTTGTCTAACCCTGTTAGAATTTTATAAATTTCTGAGATCCCTTCTCGCTTTTCTAAACTCCAGTGAATATAATCCTAACTGACTTAGTCTCTCCTCATATGACAGACCTGCCACCCCAGGAATCAGCCTGGTAAATCTTTGCTGCGCTCCCTCTATAGCAAGAACATCCTTCATCAAATAAAGACACCAAAACTGTGCATGATACTCCAGCCTCACCTGTATAATTGCAGCAAAACATTCCTACCCCTGTACTCTTGCTATGAAGGTCAACATACCATTTGCCACCTTTATTGCCTGCTGTACCTGCGTATTCACTTTCAGTGACTGATGCACGAGGCCTCATTGAGAGGTGATCTTATTGAAACATACAAGATCTGAGGGGACAAGACAGGGTAGGTGCTGAAAGGATGTTTCTCCTTGTGGGAGAATCTAGAGCAAGGGGTTCCAGTTTAAAATAAGGCATTTCCCATTTAAGGCCCGCGTGAGAAGAATTTTTCTCTCTGGTCAAGAGTCTTTGGAGCTGTTCCCCAGGGAGGCAGGGCCAGTAGATATTTTTATGGGGGTGGTAAATGGATTCATGAGTTGAAGTTATTTGGAGTAAGTGGGATGTGGGGTTTAAGAGCGATTGGATAAGTCAGTGTTTTATTGAGTGGCGGTGCAGGCTCGAGGGGTGGCATTGCCTACCTACTCCTGCTCCTAATCCATATGGCCATGGGCAGCGAGTTGCAGGTCATTATCACTCGCTGCATTTAAAATAAAACATTCTTCTCATGCCTCCTGTCAAAATCCTAAATCTATCCCCCTGGGAGTCTAGGGCGGAGTTGTTGTGTGTGAGACGGTTAGTGTTGGAGGAGTGTGACAGGGACAGTGTTAGAAGCAGCATGTGCTATAGCTGGACCTTTCAGCTCATGGAAGTGGAATACTTTGTTTGCCTGAACCGTGGCAGATGGTGGAATTTGAATTCAATAAAACAACATCTGGAATTAAAAATCTACTGATGACCGTGAAACCATTGTTGATTGTCAGAAAAACCCATCTGATTCACTAATGTCCTTTAGGAAAGGAAATCTGCCGCCCTTACCCGGTCTGGCCTACATGTGACTCCAGAGCCACAACAATGTGGTTGACTCTCAACTGCCCTTGGGCACTTAGGGATGGGCAATAAATGCTGGCCCAGCCAGTGACACCCATATCCCATGAATGGATGAAAATTTTTTTTAAAACTAGTGAATGCCAGGTTTGGGAATGTCAAATCAACGGGTTGATGTGGTTAAACACTCCCTAAAACAGAATCACAGGATGGTGAGTTACCCTCTAAACATGTGTAACAATTTATATTTGCAGGTTGCTGATTGGACAGGAGCAACGTATCAAGATAAGCGATACACCAGTAAGTATGAATGCATTTGGTGTGCGGGAGGATGTATCTGCTTGGGAGAATCTAGAATTATGGCTCCTTAGGAATAAGGGGTCACTGATTTAAAACAGTGATGAGATGGAATTTCTTTACTGAGGGTTGTGAGTCTTTAGAACTCTTCCTCAAAAGGTGGCGGAAACAAGAGATTCTTGGGTAGCAAGAGGTGATAGGTTATCAGGGATGCAGATTTGAGGTTACTGCTAGCATTGGGCGGCACGGTGGCACAGTGATTTGCACTGCTGCCGCTCAGCGCCAGGGACCCAAGTTCGACAATCTGGCCATTCTTGCGTTGGTGTGTGTGGGATCTTGCTGTGTGCATATTGGCTGCTACGTTTCCGTCACTGCAACAGCGACTGTATTTTGAACAGTGTTTTATATGTGAGGTGATGAGATAGGACCGGGGTGGATGTAAAGTGCTTTGAGATGCCCTGACGTTGTGAAAGGTGCTATAGGAATGCAGGTTCTTTCCAATGTACAAGGTTATCTTGCGGTTTCTCTGTTGCTAGTAATTTGCCACCTCTTTCTCCCTACCACAGATAAATACTCCTCCCAGTTTGGGGGTGGCAGTCAATATGCTTACTTCCATGAGGAGGATGAGACCAGCTTCCAGCTCGTGGACACTGCCCGTACACAGAAAACCGCCTACCAGAGGAACCGCATGCGTTTTGCTCAGGTACGTACCTGGGTACGTGTTAATTGGATTGGGGATGGGATTTATTGATGCAGCCTGCGCAGGCGAGGGTGGGAGGCCAACAACACGTGAGCGTGTCAACCCGTCAACACAAAATAAAAATAGCCGAGAGATCCATCAATACAGACAACATTTCATAAAATCCCTACGGTACAGAAGGAGGCCATTCACGCTATCAAATCTGCACTGACCACAATCCCACCCAGGCTCTATCCCTGTAAGGCCACATATTTACCCTGCTAATCACCCTGACACGAAGGGGCAATTTAACACGGCCAATCCACCTAATCCACACATCTTTGGACTGTGGGAGGAAACTGGAGCACCTGGAGGAAACCCATGCAGACATGGGGAGAACATGCAAGCTCCATACAGACAGTGACCCAAGGCCAAAATTGAACCCGAGTCCCTGGCGATGTGAGGCAGCAGTGCTAACCACTGGGCCGCCCATCTGTGAAGAGAGAAGGTTTCAGCTCCATGATCTGGGAGACGTTAGTGATGGGACAGGAACCGGGAGATGGTAGCAATAGGACAGGTCTTCAGCCAGTGTGGAGCCAATGATCTTTTTGCTGGTGATTTATCAGTGAGATGGTTGTGTTATGGATTTGCATCAAGTTTGGTTAGACTGTGCAGACTGCCCTGGGTGTAGCAGGTTTAATAAAGTCAGGGGGAGATCTTTATGAATCGCTGGGGGATCGCCCTGTTTCCTGCATCCATAGAATCCTTGCACTGCGGAGGAAGGCCATTCGACCCATCGGGTCTGCACCATTCCTCCGAAAGTGCACTCTTCCCAGGCTCGCTCCTGCCCTGCTCCTATCCCGGTAAGCCCATGACTCCACCTAACCCACACATTTTTGGACACTAAGGGGCAATTTAGCGTGGCCAATCCTCTGTGCCACTCACACCCAGGTCCCTGGCACTGTGAGGCAGCAATGTTAACCACTGTGCCACATGTTTTATGAAGGCTGTGAGGAAGTTTGGGAGATGAAACTGGGCCTGTCTCTGCATGGGGAGACCTGCGGGTTGCGTGTGTGTGTTACAGACCGATTGTCCACAAGTAAACTGGCTTTTTCTGAAAGACTCTACGTGCTGCTGTTGATTCAGTGCAGGGTTTAACACCACTTCGCTCTTTGCAGCAAAGAAACATGCGACGGGAGAAAGATCGGCGGCAGCTGCTGCAGTTTAACATGCAGACACTTCCTAAAAGCGCCAAGCAAAAGGAAAGGTGAGTATTAATTTAAAATTCTTGTTCTGAGATCCAGCCCAAGCCAGGATATGAATAAATACAACATTATCCCTGTTTCCATCATTATTGACACCTGCATTTCTTTCTGGCTGGAGAGAATATTTTAGAAACTAGAAGTAGAAGGAGGCCATTCGGCCCTTCAAGCTTGCTCTGCCATTCATTTTGATCATGGCTGATCATCCTGATTTCCACCACCCCCCCCATATCCCTTTAGCCCCAAGAGCTATATCTAATTTCTTCTTGAAATCACACATTTTGGCCTCAACTGCTTTCTGTGGGAGTGAATTCCACACATTCACCACTCTCTGGGTGAAGAAATAGGTTTAATTAGGGTTTACCCCATATCCTCAAACTATGACCCCCTAGTTCTGGACTCCCCCACCATTGAGAACATTCTTTCTGAATTTATCCTGTCTAACCCTGCTGGAATTTTATAAGTTTCTATGAGATCCCCTCTCACTGTCAATATAACCCTAATTGATTTGTCTCTCCTCATGACAGACCTGCCATCCCAGGAATCAGCCTGGTAAACCCTCACTGTACTCCCTCTATAGCAAGGACATCCTTTCTCTGATAAGGAACCAAAACTGCGCACAATACTTCCGTTGTGGCCTCACCAATACCCTGTACAATTGCAGTAAAACATCCCTACTCCTGCACCCATTTCCTTTTGTTTTGTTGGGAGGTGTGACTACAGGATGCTGCCATGTGCTGTTGGAGGGTGTTTTGGTTTTGAAATGTTAATGCCCTCTGTTTTATGTGTAGATGTTTGTGACTGAGTCCGGGTTAGTGTAGATTTTCCCCCACCTCCACTGTCCGTCCCAATGCTGGGTACTCGACAACACCCAACAGGATTGGGTGTTTGATTGTGAGGCTTTCCTGGGTTGAATAATCCAGCAGATTTAATTTATTATTGTCACATGTATTGGGATACAGTGGAAAAGTATTGTTTCTTGTGTGCTATACTGACAAAGTACACCATTCAGAGACTATGAAGGGGAGAAGGAAAAAAAGAGTGCAGAATGTAGTGTTACAGTCATAACTAGGGTGTAGAGCAAGATCAATTTAATATAAAGTAAATCTGTTCAAAGGTCTGGCAATAGCAGGGAAGAAGCTGTTCTTAAGTCGGTTGGTATGTGACCTCAGACTTTTGTATCTTCTTCCCGATGAAGGAAGGTAGAAGAGGATATATCTGGGGTGTGTGGGGTCCTTAATTATGCTGGCTGCTTTGCCGAGGCAGCGGGAAGTGTAGACAGAGTCAGTGGATGGGAGGCTGGTTTGTGTGATGGATTGGGCTACATTCACAACGTTTTGTATTTTTGCAGTCTTGGTCAGAGCAGGAGCTGTACCAAGCTGTGATACAACCAGAAAGGATGCTTTCTGATGCAGGGAGCACTAAGCTATCAGGCAAATCAGTCACTGGCAGCTTACACTTAGATCTGGGGTTTTAATGGTGTAATTTGGGATATTCCTTTTCTCTCTGAACAATTTCTGTTTGCTCTTGTCGCAGGGATCGCTTGCGTCTGCAGAAGAAATTTCAGAAGCAGTTTGGTGTCCGGCAGAAATGGGACCAGAAGAATCAGGTCAGTCTTAAAACTGTAGTGAAACTATGGAAGTACAATCCCCGTCTATGTGAAATAAATATATAGTGTCTGAGTATAGAATCAGTGAGGGATCGGGGCCTCAGCACAGTCTGTCACAGAGCTGTATGTGTGTGGCCACTTATCCAGCTTCTATCAAGTTAAAGTAGCAGCACAGTTTATCAATCCGTGGCTTTGGATATTAAATTTTGTCTGATAACCCTCCCACCTCGGACCTTTGAATGTTTAATGATATTAATGGCAGGATAAATACAAATTGTTCCAGGACGTGGCTTCAGCATAGGCAGTAAGGAAGGGTACCCGCGGGAGACTGAATTCCAACAACGGCCTGCTGAAATCTCTTCCTGATGTGTTTTGGTTTGTTGTTAGTGGAAGTTAAGTGAGAGATTTTCCAGCTGACTCCCTAGTTCTAAAGCGTGAGCCCTGCATGAGTGACGGACAGGCCTGGTCACAGCTCCTTCTGCCAGGGTCAATAACACATTCCCTGTTTGCCACTTACAGCTGAAACCAAGAGATTCCTCTGTTGAGGTGCGGAGTGATTGGGAGGTGAAAGAGGAGATGGATTTCCCTCGGCTGATGAAGATGCGATACATGGAAGTCGCTGAACCCAGTGACATGTAGGTATTTTCCAGATAAATATCTCCCCTTTCCCTGACTCGCCCTCACCCCGGCCTGACCAACAGGCATGTGACTTTGCCATTACACTTCTTGCCCAGTTACAGCAGGGTGGGCTGAGTCTGTGTGTAGTATTGACTCTGGGGAACACTCCTGAAGTTCCGTCTCTGATCTTGAGGTTCCCTATGATCAAAGCTCCCTGCCTCTGTTTTGTTCTGGCTACAGTTTCAGAATTCCCATCCTTGTACTCACTTCAGTGCTGAGGGAGTGCCACACTGCTGGGGGGCCAGTGCTGAGGGAGTGCCGCGCTCTCATTTTGGATGAGACAATAAACCAAGGCCCTGTCTGCCACTTCAAGTGGACTGTGTTGAAGCAGAGTCAAATAATTTTCCCCGGTGTCCAGATATTTATCCCTCAGCCCCTGTGACTGGAACATACAACCCGGTCCCTGTCTAATTGCTGTGTTGTGTTCCTGTTCCCTTAGAGAGTGCTGCGGTACTCTGGAGTACTACGACAAAGCCTTCGACCGAATAACAACCCGCAACGAGAAGTCACTCCGAAGCATCAAGAGGATTTTCCACACTGTCACCACCACTGATGACCCCGTCATCCGTAAGGTTAGCTCACCAATCAGGACTCACCACTGGAGTATTAATCTGAAGTTGATTAATTTTAAATCTCTAACAGGCCGATCGATGTCTGCCTGATGTGGATATGAAAGGACCTGGAACCAGTGCAGGTGGATGGAGTTGAGGGTACAGGTCAGGCACTAAATCATTGAAGAAAAATGCTGGAAGGACTGTCCGACCTGTATCTGTTTCTAACTCATTCAAAGTGACCACTCTTCATTTGCTTGCTATTTTTGCTGTTTGACTGTGTTGGTGACCAAATCACACACTCCACGGAAGATTATGAAGTTAGACTAAACCCCCAACTTTTTTCTTATTTCGGTATTAGTGTGAAGATAAGTTGTTTCACTCCAGGTGTTATTCTGTTGACATGCTAGGAAGCTTTTATTAAATAATTCTAATATGCTGTTTAATTATAACAAATGAATTAGCTTAACTTTTACCAATTGAAATTTTTAAATATGACAAGATACGATTCTTAACTGCTACTTATCTCTATTAGTTTCAATTTAAGCAATATTCTCCATAGATTAAATGCTTCTGCAAAATCAGTCAGCAAACAACAGAGGCTTCCAAGCTTGTACATGGGCTACCAGTCCTCAAGCTTTTGAACGCTTCTGGAGAAAGATATAGAGAGACACTATCATCTGACACTCAAAACAGCAGCCTTCAGAGAGAGAGAAAAAGAGACCACTTGCTTCTTTAGGATGAAGCAGGGATCAAGTAGGATTCCATGATCTGTGAAGTTTCAGGTGGTTGGCTGTCTCTTGTCTCATTGAACGAAGGCTTTTCCTTGTATCGAGCATTTGGAGTGAGCCCCCGATTGTCTGTGTTTCAACAGCTGGCCAAGTCTCAGGGGAATGTGTTCGCAACAGACGCCATCCTGGCCACTCTGATGTGCTGCACCAGGTCCGTCTACTCCTGGGACATCATCGTACAGCGGGTCGGATCCAAGCTTTTCTTCGACAAACGAGACCACTCGGACTTTGGTAAGGAGACAGTTGATAGAGGCACAGTGTGAGATCCATTGCATTTTACCCCCTCCCCTGCAGCCTGCCTGTGTCACACACAGACAAACCTCCATAGCTTAGAAACCGTTTTTTTGTAATGTCCAGTTGATTATTGGGTCTGATGGTCAGAGAATTGAATGTGTGCTGTAGCCACGTGTTAATTACTCTTTTTATTGTTCAGATCTCCTAACGGTCAGCGAGACGGCGAACGAACCCCCACAAGATGAAGGGAATTCTTTCAATTCTCCCCGTAACTTAGCCATGGAGGCCACTTACATCAACCACAACTTTTCTCAGCAATGCCTTAAGATGGTGAGAAAAGGGACATCAAATGACGTAAGCTGCTGCTCTCCAGCTGTGATATAATTATGATGTAATCCTCAAGGTATTGTTTAAAAGGTGCCAAAGTTTCATAAAGCACTGCTCAGGCTTAGGCTGGAGAACACACAATTTATTATTGTCACATGTATTGGGGTACAGTGAAAAGTATTTCTTGTGCGGTGTAGAAACAAAGCATACCATTCATGGGGTACATAGTGGAGAGTGCAGAATGCAACACAGTTTTAAAAGCACAGAATGAGAGTAATGGATAGAATTCAAGGGTATGCTGAGGACAGCTTGCAAGAAGCCGCCTTGGACCCCTCATTCAGTTGATGGCTCTGTCATTGACGTAGCAGCTAACAGCAAAACTGCAGACTCAGCTCAGTAAGAATGTGTCTGTCCGATTGTCTTGACAGTGAATGAGAAAAATGAGTCAGTAAGATGACAGTTGTTTTGGGATGAGACAGGTTCTCTTGGTCACCTTTATTTAAGAGTTTTTCCTGGGATTGGAAAGGCTGGAATATCATCTGGAGTTTGTGTCCTTTGGTTGTGTAGGCGCTCACTGGCTGTCGGTGTGCCATCTCTTAGGCTTGGGACATTTTTGTTCAGTGATTTAGTTTCTGCCATGTCAGCAGTTCATTCTCTCCTTTCTCTTTCCCCCCTCCCTGTTTTGCTCTCCAGGGCGTTGAGAAGTACAAATTCCCGAATCCAAACCCCTTTGTGGAGGATGACGTGGATAAGAACGAGGTGGCTTCCGTAGGATACAGGTGGGGAAGGGAACCTGTTCACACCCAGTCCTGTGAGTGTGTGAATGAACTGGACGTGATCCTGTGATGAATGACAGCGTGAAGAATGGCTTGGGCGAGTGACTGAGCACGAGACGAGATGAAGCACCCTGCAGCAAGTCCCCTAGAATTTTGCATTTAGCACCGGTGGCACCATTTAATTTGGTGCAAAAGAAATTGTAAATTCAGATGGTAACATCGGTTTTTACAGAACAGAACCAGTCCATTCAGCCCGCCAGGCCCGTGCTGTTCATTAAGGTGCATTGGTTGATGATGAGAAGCACTGGGTGATGAGGTCTTGGGTATGGACAATACCATGGGGGTGTTTGAGACTGGTTCCTGGGAGTGACTGGCTCTGGGACCGCCATTGGAATCTGCCAGCAATCCCCACGGTTTTTCCGAATGTTGATTCTTGAGGTGTAGGCATCACTGGCTAAGTCGACGTTTACTGTACATCCCCGGGTTGTCCTGAGTTGGTGGTGGTGAGTTGCTCCGAATGGTTTAATACAACTGTGTGGCCATTTCAGAGGGCGGTTAAACTCTGTGTGGAGTCTGCACGTTCTCCCTGTGCCTGTGTGGGTTTGCTCCAGTTTCCTCCCATAGTCCAAAGGTGTGCGGGTTAGTTGGATTGGCCGTGCTAAAACTGCCCTTTAATGTCAGGATCTAGGATGGGATTGTGGCTGGTGCAGGCTTGATGGGCCGAATGGCCTCCTTTTGCCCTGTAGGGATTCTCTATGATTCAGACTTAATGATGTCCTTGTAACCATAGCAGTGTGTCTCCTCCTCCCGGCTTACTCAGTTCTCTGGCTTCCTGCAGGTACCGGAGGTGGAAGCTGGGAGAGGACATCGACCTGATTGTGCGATGCGAGCATGATGGTGTCATGACGGGCGCCAATGGCGAAGTGTCGTTCATCAATGTCAAGACTCTGAATGAATGGGACTCGCGGGTAAGGGCCGGGATCATGTACGATGCTTCAATCTGCTAATAGTTTCTCAGGGTCGATATTGGGGTCCTTTTAGTATATCAGTATTTACAGGGGGGGGGTCCCCGGGGAGCGTGTCAGTGTTTTACAGGGGGGCCCTGCCTTGACACAGACAACTTCTCAATGGTTTAAGTGAGTGACTGGATAATCCAGTAGTTTTCTGCAATTGGATAGTTTGCTAAATGTGTTGAAATAACTTGTCTGGCCTTTTTTGAATGGGTGGTGCAGTTGATGATAGTTTTAAGGTTGGGGTTCCTGGTGTATCACAGGGAGCTGTAGCCTGTCTGAAGGAAGCTGAATTTCTCTATCTTTGCACAGTACTGTAATGGGGTGGACTGGCGCCAGAAGCTGGATTCACAGAGGGGAGCTGTCCTCGCCACGGAGCTGAAGAATAACAGCTATAAGCTGGCTCGCTGGACCTGCTGTGCACTGCTGGCTGGATCAGAGTATCTGAAACTCGGGTAAGGCAGAGCAAATAACATTAACAGCTCAGGAACAGGCCCTTTGGCCCTCCAAGCCTGCATCGACCATGCTGACTGTCTGAACTAAAACCACCCCCCTACCCTTCCGGGGACCGTATCCCTCCATTCCCATCCTATTCATGTATTTGCAGATGCCCCTTAAAAGTCACTATCATATTTGCTTCCACTACCCCCCCCCCCCCCCAGCGAGGTCCAGGCACCCACCTGGAAGCTGGACCCGGATGCTGCCATCTAACAGTTCCTTTTTAAAACAAAATCTCCGGTGTAGATGAAGCCTATGCATCATTTTGTGTTTAATTCCCAAACATCATATCTGAGAGGTGGTTCCACTTTCTTGCAAACATTCTTCTCAGTCGTGGCCACGCTGTCAGAGGGTCAGTGCTGAGGGCGCGCCGCACTGTCAGAGGGTCAGTGCTGAGGGCGCGCCGCACTGTCAGAGGGTCAGTGCTGAGGGCAAGTAAAAGATCCTGTGACTGTATTTGGAAGATGATCAGGGAATTCTCCTGTGCCCTGGGGTCAATATTTATCCTGTACGTTAAATACCTTTCTTTCTCTCATTATCGTGATCCTATCTGCTGCTGTTGCTTCCCTCTCCAATGCACAAGCTTTCAAAATACCCGCAGTAATAAGGCACTCGGAGCCAGAACTGTCAAACTCTGACCTCCCTTACTCAGTCACTGCACAGTGTGTTACTGCAGTGTCTGGCGGTGAATCTGTGACTCAGACAGTGACTCACCCTCCTTCTCTCTCTGTTGACAGGTATGTGTCTCGATTCCACATCAAGGATTCCTCTCGCCATGTGATCCTGGGCACCCAGCAGTTCAAACCCAATGAGTTTGCCAGTCAGATTAACCTGAGTATGGAGAATGCCTGGGGAATCCTGCGCTGTGTCATTGACATCTGCATGAAGCTGGAGGAGGGCAAGTACCTCATCCTGAAAGACCCCAACAAGGTGAGCTGGTATGGGGGTGTCTGTATGTAATGGGGGGGGGGGGTTGCCAATTGTTTGTGTCTGGTTCCTGCAGTGACCTGTTTAATGGGAAGCTACAAAAATGTGGGGAGTAGACAGTTATGATAAGGTGAGATGCCGTAGGATGGGGTGCAAATCTTATAAAATAGAATCCCTACAGTGCAGAAGGAGACCATTCAGCCCATCGAGTCTGCACCAACAACAATCCCACCCAGGCCTAATCCCCATAACCACCCCCATATTTACCTTGCTGATTCCTATAATCTGTGCATCCAGAACACGTAAGGGGCAATTTAGCACGGCCAATGCATCCTAACCAGCACGTTTTTCAGACTGTGGGAGGAAACTGGAGCACCCAGAGGAAACCCATGCAGACATGGGGAGAATGTGCAGACTCCGCACAGCCAGTGACCTAAGCCGGGAATCGAACCCAGGTCCCTGGAGCTGAGAGGCAACAGTGCTAACTACTATGCCACCGTGCTGCCCAAAAATGTGTAGAAATATAGACTCATTGGGCTGAATGGCCAGTGACAGGAATTCTGTGCAATGTATTCATCAGGCAGGCAGATTTTCCCCGTGATTCCGAGAATCCATGTTTCAGTGAGAATCTGAATTATCCAACATGATTGGATACAGTTGCGTGCACCTTCCTGTCAGATTTCACTGTGTGCAATCTCTCTCTGACCCTCTGTCACACTGTGTAACAATCCGAACACTGAGCTGGAAGAGACACTGTGAATGTAGAGAGAGATTGAAAAGGCATCTGCAGCACAGGGACATGAATTGTTTGGGTGGGTCAGACGGGTGGGGAATGTTTAGTGAAAGATTACACGAAACCCGCAGGAGTTTCTGTGCCTGTTGAGCAGGCGGGTGGTGTAGCTGATTTATTTATTGGCAGTAGGCTGTAATAATTGTAAGTGGGACAGGTTCCCCTGTGTGGCGACGGTGTATGCAGAGTGGGGTGAGAGACACGGTGCACAATGCAGACTCCCTTGTGGTGCTGCCAGCTTTGGCCCTCTCAGCACCAGGGACCTGAGTTCAATTCCTGACTGTGTGGCACCTGCATGTTCTCCCTGTGTCTGTGTGGGTTTCCTCCGGTTTTCTCTCTGTTCAAAGATGTGCAGGTTAGGGGGATTAGCGAAGTAAATATGTAGGGTTCTGGGAATAGAGCCTGGGTGGGATGCCATGTTGGAGAGTCAGTGCTGATGTGATGGGCCGAATGGCCTCCGTGTGCACTGAGAGGATTGTGTGACTCGTTTGCTGTTTGAGCTAGTCCCTGTTTGCTGCTGAATCTGTTGTTCTGTCTCTCTGTCCATCTACAGCAAGTTATCCGTGTCTACAGCCTTCCCGATGGCACCTTCAGCTCCGAAGAAGATGAGGATGAGGAAGAAGATGAGGATGATGAAGAGGAGGATGGAACACAGTGAGGAGTGTGGAAAACCCCTGGCTCTGTGGAAACCTTTGATAGAGTCACAGGATTGAGCAGTTCTTGCTGGTGCTACAGTCCAAGGCCAGGATTTTATGGCCCTTCCTGCCAATGGGGTGTTACCGTCCTGCAGAATTGGACAGTAATTTAAATTGCCCACTGGTTTGGGAAAGAGTCCACGTGTTGGTGGGTGGGGGCCCTAAACTCCTGGCATACGGTTCATTCACAGTGTAACAACATGGTGAGATCTGAATACAAATCACTCATTGTGACTCACTCAAACACAAAACTCTTCCCAAACGCTTCCTGCAGTAATTTTTATCCAGAAACCCTAATCGTTCCCCACTGCACCTTTCCGGATATTACTCCACTGTGAGCCCCATTGGTGAGTGTTGACTTGCAGTTACTGGGGCTATCACAGCTGAGGCCACTCTGCCCCTCCTCTCTGGCAGAGGGTTATAGTGTTGATTCATATCCTTCCTTTACAATCCCTATTGTACATGGTGTGCATTGCCCAGAGATTCCTGTTGTACTCCTGCCTTCAGTTGAACATCACTCAAACCCTCTGCTGGAGGGAGAAATGCTGACCTAGCCATGACACTCTCACTCACACTCTCTCTCTCTCTCTCTGGCTCGCTCGCTGTCTCCCTCTTTCCCTCTCTCTCCCTCTCGCCTGTTGTCTTTCTGTCTCTCTCTCGCTGTCTCTCTTGCTGACTCTGTGTCTGTCTGTCTGTCTGTCTCTCTCTCTCTCTCTCTCTCTCTCTCGCTGTCTCTTGCTCAGTCTGTTGCTCACTCAAGACTAGTAACACCAATTTCAAAACCCCCCCCCCCCCGCGCGGTCTTGTCTGGTCAGTTTAACAGGGGTTTGGGGATTTACATATTTTCTCTGTTATGCTCTGCACCAATCGGGCTGTGTTTCCTACAGAGCAAATCCCCACGGCTGTTTCCTATCAGCCTCGAGAATGGAGAGAGTGGTTTGATGAATCTGTGACGGTGTGTGTGCAACAGGCTTGGGCAACATGATGTTTTAGCTCCAATCCTGGTAGCTAAATCTTCATCAAACAATAAATAAAATGTTTCAATCTTGTACGAGGCAGTGTGCATTTAGACAGCCGCAAAGTAAACTTTAACCTGACACTGGGGTGAAGAATCAGATCTGCTAAAGGGGGCAAAACAACAGGTGTGTGGAATTACAGTAGGGTGTGGGGCTGAGAGAGACGGAACAGCAGAGCCACCTTACAATGGGGAGAGCTGTCACTCGTTCCGCATTATTTCTTTGTTAATTTACCACCTTCTTCCCTGGAAATTCCCCCTCCCCACCCCAGCGGTAGGTATGGGATCTGACTCTGCGACCAAGCATTTAATAACAACTAGTATCCCCCAACCGTGTGAATGATGCCATTCCAGGACTGGCAACTCTTGTGAATCCAGTGGGAATGTACAAGGACATTAGTCAGGAGTGTGATGGAATACTCCCCACTTGTCTGGATGGGTACAGCGCAAACAACACTCAAGAAACTCAACACTGTCCAGGACAAAGCACCCTGTCCACCACCTTAGAACATCTACTCCAGTGTCATTAATGCACAGTGGAAGTAATCTGCACCATCTATAAGATACACTGCAGCGATTCACTAAGACTTCTTCCCAAATATGCAACCCCTGCCCTAGAAAGACAAGGGCAGCAGATACCTGGGAAACTACCTGCAAGTTCCCCATTGAGTCTATGTGGAATTTGCATGTTTTCCCTGTATCTGCATGGGTTTCTTAAAGGTGCTCTGGCTTTTTCCCACAGTCTAAACATGTGCGGGTTAGGTTGATTGACCATGCTAAATTGCCTCTTATTTTCAGGACGTTAATGGTAAATATGTGGGGTTACAGGACTAGGGCCTGGATGGGATTATTGTCAATGCAAACTCGATAGCTGAATGGCCTCCTGTACTGTAGGGATTCTATGATTTCCTAAGTTTATGCCACCCAAATTTGGAAATAGATCGGCCATTCCTTCACTGTCACTAGATCAAAATCCTGGAACTCCTTCCCTAACAGCAGAGTCGGTGTACCTTGGATTGCAGCGGTTCAAGAAGGCAGTTTGCCACCATCACCTTAAGGGCAATTAGGACTGGCCAATAAATGCTGGTGTAGGCCACATATCGTGAAATAATAAATAACCATCCATGTGTCGAGTGAGTAACAAGCAATAAACCATCTGATTCCTGCTGCTACAGGTTGGATCAATTATAGTGATGCATTTCTCTGCACTCAGTTTAACTTGGTCACTCTAAAGCGAATTCACTTCACAATGAGAAGGTCATTGTGTTATCTTCCTGGATCTGGGTTCGATTCTTGGCTTGGGTCACCGTGTGGAGTCTGCATGTTCTCCCCGTAACTGCGTGGGTTTCCTCCGGGTGCTCTGGTTTCCTTCCACAGTCCAAAAAACATGCTCGTTAGATGCACTGACCTGCACAGGCACTGGAGTGTGGCAACTAGGGGAGTTTCACAGTAACTTCATTGCAGTGTTAATGTAAGCCTTGTGACTAGTAAATAAGTTACTTATTGGAATTGAAATCGGGAATGGAACTTTTGACAGGGCAAGAGTGAGAAGGTGAGAGGGCATGGGATCCAAGGGCCTTTGGCCTTGTGGATCCAGAACTGGCTTGCCTGCAGAAGGCAGAGAGTGGTTGTGGATGGGGCTTTTTCTGAATGGAGGTCAGTCACCAGCGGAGTGCCTCAAGGATCTGTTCTGGGACCCTTGTTGTTTGTCATTTTCATAAATGACCTGGATGAGGAAGTGGAGGGATGGGTAAGTAAGTTCGCTGATGACACGAAGGTCGGTGGTGTTGTGGATGATCTGGAAGGATGGCAAAAGTTGCAGCAGGACATAGATAGGATGCAGGACTGGGCGGAGAAGTGGCAGATGGACTTCAACGCGGATAAATGTGTTGTCGTCCATTTTGGCAGAACCAACGGGATGAACGAGTACACTATTAAGGGCAGAAGTCTGAGTAGTGTTGAGGAGCAGAAGGATCTTGGGGTCCGGGTCCACAGGACTCTTAAATCGGCCTCGCAGGTGGAGGAGGTGGTCAAGAAGGCGTATGGTGTACTGGCCTTCATTAATCGAGGGATTGAGTTTAGGAGTCGGGAGGTAATGCTGGAACTTTATAAGACCCTTGTCAGGCCTCATTTGGAGTATTGTGCGCAGTTCTGGTCGCCTCACTATAGGAAAGATGTAGAAGCTATTGAAAGGGTGCAGAGGAGATTTACAAGGATGTTGCCTGGACTTGGAGGCATGCCTTATGAAGTTAGGTTGAGGGAGCTGGGACTCTTTTCCCTGGAGAGACGAAGGTTGAGAGGCGACCTGATAGAAGTTTACAAAATGTTGAGAGGAATAGATAGGGTGGACTCTCAGAGGCTATTTCCCCGGTTTGAAATGGTCGCTACGAGAGGACACAGATTTAAGGTGCGGGGAGGGAGGTTCAGAAGTGATGTTAGGGGTAAGTTTTTCACTCAGAGGGTGGTGAGTGAATGGAATCGGCTGCCGTCAGTGGTGGTGGAGGCGAACTCGCTGGGGTCTTTTAAAAGACTTCTGGATGAGTATATGGGGTTTAATGAGATTGAGGGTTATAGATAGGTCTGTAGGTTGGTAGGTGATGTGGTCGGCGCAACTTGTGGGCCGAAGGGCCTGTTTGTGCTGTAGTGTTCTATGTTCTATGTTCTATGTTCTAAGAGTGCTGCCCACTGACTCAGGACTGGCACTTTGACAAGGGAATTCAGAATCTTGGGCAGAATTTTACCAGTTTGCCCCGCCCAGCTGGTAAAAACGCACAAGACCAAGAGATCAGAATCATGCCTGATCTCTCAGCCCTCGCAATCTTACAAGAGCCGGATTTCCAGCGCCGTCAGTCTCTCGCCAGAGCTGGACAGGAGGTTGATCGTTTAAATGGTGCTTTACTTCTGCCTAGTGATCCAGTGCTCAGTTGTCCCAGCTTGCTAGCCTTTATGGCCTCGGCAGGAGAGGAGAACACCCACTCCCCATGAACTGGGGGAGGTGGGGAGAGCAGTTGTGTTGGACTCACTTGTGGAAGTCGAGGCCATTCAGGACCCCAGGGAGGCTGAGTGCAAGGTGCCCCTTGGCCTTGGCACCTTGATGCTTTGTGGTCAGTGCTAGGAGGGCCTGTGGGGGGCAGTGTCAGGTGGGGGGGAGGGGCTCACTGCCACTCTGCAGGTGATTGGTGATGGAGGGAGAGGGGATGTATCTGGGGGGGTGGACCTAGTTGTGGCTGCCTGCAGCAGCAGGGGCCTGACAACCCTCTGTCTGTCAGACGCCGGCAGCATCAGAGGTCACATGCACAGTGCTTCCCTGTACTAGCTCGCTGGTGAGTTAAGCCCCACCCACAGTCCCTCTGCCTCTGAAAAGATAGACTGGTCACTTTCAAGCCAGAGTGTAAGATAGGCCTGAAAACCTGCCCAAAAGAACAGATCTGGAGCTCTCCCATTTTCAGTCTAGCTGGACATTTAGAAAAAGTCTTGTAAAATTCGACTCATAGTGTCTGCATTGACACGTTAGGAGGAGCAGTGGTTCTGTATGAACATAAGAAATAGGAGCAGGAGTAGGCCATCTAGGCCTTCAAGCTTGCCCATTCGGAAGCCATTGCAGGTGTATCAGGAGAGATTGCCCAGGGGAAAAAGGATGTGTGATTAAAGCAGTGTGTTTAAGGTGCTCGAGATGGTGGCACAGCGGTTAGCACTGCTGCCTCGTGGTGCCAGGGACCTGGGTTCAATCCCTGGCATGCGTCACTGTGTGGAGTCAGCACAGTGAGAAGTCTCACAAATGCTCGGTTAAAGTCCAACAGGTTTATTTGGCAGCACAAGCTTTCGGTGAAGAAGGAGCCTGAGACTCTGAAAGCTTGTGCTGCCAAATAAACCGGTTGGATTTTAACCTGGCGTCGTGAGACTTCTCACTGTGCCCACCCCAGTCCAACACTGGCATCTCCACATCATGTGGAGCTTGTACATTCTCCAGGTACCTGCGTGGGTTTCCTCTGGGTGCTCCAATTTCCTCCTACATTCCAAAAGACGTGCTGGCTAGGGTGCATTGGCCGTGCTAAATTCTCCCTCAGTGTAACCCGAACAGGCGCTGGAGTGTGGCGACTGGGGGATTTTCACAGTAACTTCATTGTGGTGTTAATGTAAACCTACTTGTGATACTGATAAATAAACTTAACACCCTGAAGTCAAAGTACATGAAAGTGGGCAACTTTATATATATTTAAAGTTTCTTGAATTATATGAAAGAACAGGGATTGCAAACTAGCTCATTTATACACAGTGAGATCCTCATAAACAGGATGAGCTGTTTTTGATGGTGGATAAAGTAAGGACCAGGACATTGGAGAATTCCCTCTGTTTCGAATGGTGCTACTGAGTAATGGGGACCTACCTGAACAGGTAGGCAGGGCCTCGATTGGAACCGGGTGACTGCTGGATTGTAGCTCCTATGTTCTGAGCTCACCTCTGTTGGACTGAGGATGCACAGTCACTGTCACCGACAAGATGCTGATGCCTGTACTAAACAGCGGTGCTAAGTTTAATATAAAGGGGGAACACCATTCATGCAATCTGGGTAAATGTGATTGGCTGCTGTCTCACAGTGCCAGGGACCCGGGTTCGATTCCAACCTCAGGTCACTATCTGTGCAGAGTCTGCATGTTCTCCCTGTGTCTGTGTGGCTTTCCTCTGGGTGCTCTGGTTTCCTCCCACAGTCCAAAGAATGTGTAGGTTAGATGAATTGGCCATGCTAAATTGGCCCTCAGCGTCCCAAAGGTGTGCAGGTTAGATAGACTGGCCACAGGAAATGCATGGGGGCAATGTGGATAGGTCAGGAGAGAGAGCTGGGTGGCATATTCTGTCAGAGTTGATGCAGCCTCGATGGGCTGAATGGCCACTTGTTGCTTTGTGGGGATTGTGTGATTTTATGCAGTGATGTAACATCTTTCACATCCTTGTAACATCCCCAAATGCTTTGCAGCTAATGAGATAAAGGCGCTATATAAAGCATAGATCCTATGGTACAGAGACAGGCCCTTCAGCCCAAACTAGTCCATCCCAACCAAAAGGTCCATCTAACCTAACCCCATTTTCCTGCGTTTGGCCCGTATCCCTCTAAACCTTTCCTATTCATGTATCTGTCCAAATGCCCTTTAAATGTTGTCAATGTCTCTGCCTCAACTACTTCCTTCGGCAGCTCATTCCACACACGTACCACACTGTGTAAAAATGTTGCTCCTCAGGTTCCCATTAATTCCACTCTTAAATCCATGTCCCCAAGTTCTCAATTCCCCAACACTGGGAAAAAGGCTGAGTGCATTCATCCTATCCATGCCTCTCATGACCTTTTACACCTCTATAAAATCACACCTCAGTCCCCTACGCTCCAAAGAAAAAAGTCCTAGCTTGTCCAATCTCTCTCTATAACTTAGTCCCTTGAGTCCTGGCAACATCCTTGTAAATTTCTTCCGCACTCTCTCCAGTTTAATAACATATTTCCTATGACAAGGTGACCAAAGCTGAACACGATACTCGAGGTGCGGCCTCACCAATGTCCTGTACAACTGCAACATAGCTTCCCAACTTCTATATTCAATGCCCCGATTGATGAATGCCAGCATGCCAAAAGCTTTCTTCACTGTGCTATCTACCTCTGACTCCTCCTTTAGAGAACTATGCGCCTGAACTCCAAGGTCCCTCTGTTCCACCATACTCCCGAAGATCCTACCTTTCACTGTGAAAGTCTTACCTTGATTTGACTTTCCAAAATGCAACACCTCACACTTATCTGTATTGAAATCCATTTGCCAGTTCCCCAGCTGATCAAAATCCTGCTGCAGTTTTGGATAACTTTCCTCACTGTCTACAATACCACCTATTTCCTTGTCGCTTCATCAAAAAACTCCAACGGATTAGTAAGGCCTGATCTCCCATGCATGAAGCTGTGCTGACTTCTAATCAAACCCTGTCTTTCCAAATGCCTGCATATTTTATCCCTCAGAATCCTCGAGTAATTTACCTGCCATAAATGTTAGGCTTACCGGTCTATAATTCACTGATTTTCTTTACAGCCCTTCTTAAATGTGGGCACAAGATTTGCTCCCCTCCAGTCTTCAGGTACCTCACCCAAGGCTAACGATGATGCAAGTATTTCAGCCAGGGCTCCTGCAATTTCTCCTCTAGCTTCATGCAGTGTTCTTGGATACACCTGGTCAGGGCCAAGAAATTTATCTATTTCCATACATCTTAACATGTCCATCACCTCCTCTACACATAGAATCCCGACAGTGCAGAAGGAGGTCATTTGGTCCATCGAACTTGCACCAATCACAATCCTACTCAGGTCCTATCCCTGTAATCTCCACATATTTACCCCATTAATCCCTCTAACCTATGCATCCCAGGACTTTAAGGGGCAATTTAGCATAGCTAATCAACCTAACCCATACATCTTTGGCCTGTGGAAGAAAACCGGAGCACCTGATGGAAACCCATGCAGACATGGGGGGAACATGCAAACTCCACACAGTGACCCAAGCTGGGAATTGAACCCAGGTCCCTGGAGCTGTGAGGCAGCAGTGCTAATCACTGTGTTGCCCAAATCAAAGTGGAGAATGTGGGCATCGATCCCACTACTTCTCACATGCAAAGTCAGCACTCTACCATTTGAGCTCAGTCCCTGTGGCTGCATGTAATGCGAACTGTCCTGGTGTATCACCACTAACCTTCCTAAGCCTTGTCTTTCTCCATGGTAAATATTCATTGGGAATCTCACCCATCTCCTGCGGTTCCACATATGTGTGTCCACGTTGGTCCTTGAGAGGTCCTATTCTCTCTCTTGTTATTCTTTTTCCTTTAATATACCTAAAGAATCCCTTTGGATTCACCTTAATCCTGTCAGTCAAAACTCACTCACGTCCCCTTTTCGCCCTCCTAATTTCCTTCTTGAGTGTAGTCATCAGGGACAGTGGAATTCTCCCTGAGTTCCCACATCCTGCAGGAGGAGCATACCCCCAGTCCTCATTGCCATCCCAACTGTGCCAAGACTAAAGAGGAAAATGAAGAGGACGTTACTTGGGATTAGCCGCACTCTGCTGAGACGCCACTCACTGAAACCTCTCGAGCTAAAGCCTCACCATTCAAGCTGTAAATCCTCTAATAACAGCAAGCAATGCTGCCTTGTGAATCCTGTTTCTCTTTGGAGTGTCTTGTAATTTTCCCATGACATTCCTGGCTCATCAGTATCATTGTTTCAGAGACCTTTTGAGATTTCCACCCTTCCCCGCGTCAATAAATTCACATCAACCCGAGTCTTCAAAATATTTTGTGAGTTAAGAAATCAAAGCGCGAATGGTTGCCCCGTCTCCCTCCTTAACCCCCCGCTGAACAGGGAATGCTGCTTATATCCTGCTGCAGATGCTTGAACTCTGAGTACGGCAGCGGAGCAAGCGTCACAGTGAAGAGGGAGATATAAAGAGCCTCTGTCTATCGGAGTGTGAGAGACACCACTTGCCACAGTGACAGTATGGCTCACCCCAGCGCCTCGGTGTTAATTGCGGTGACTGTGGTTTTCTACCTTCTGTGCAGCAGCCCAGCCTGTGGCTGGTACAAGCAGACATCCCGCCCTCGTTATTACTCCGTGGGGAGAGCATCTGGGCTGCTGCAGGGAATCCGGCGTTCCGGGTATGTGCGACGAGGGGGCATCGAGGAGGGTGCCACTCACGACCTGGAAAAGATCCTGGCGGGAGGCTGGAAGCACCCACGGATTGAGGACTGGGACTCTGCGACGGTGAGCTTTCACTCCTTTGTCTTGTCCAGGTTCAAACCTGGTGCAGTAACCCCGACAGACAGCCCTTGTATCAAATGTACAATCTCCTTAATTCAGGTACCGAGACCCCCAGAGACGGGGACGTGCCGGCAGTTTGATGTTGAGAACAGCAGCTGGTGTGCGCTGTAACCGGTTCCCGGGATTAATGAAGGGGGGACGGATCCAGCTCCGTATCAGCGTGGAATGTGTGCTTCACATGGGGTGGCACGGTGGCGCAGTGGTTAACGCTGCTGCCCCACAGCTCCAGGGACCCGGGTTCGATTCCCAGCTTGGGTCACTGTCTGTGTGGAGTCTGCACATTCTCCCCGTGTCTGTGTGGGTTTCCTCCGGGTGCTCCAGTTTCCCCCCACAATCTGAAAGACGTGCTGGTTAGGGTGCATTCTCTCTCAGTTGTACCTGAACAGGCGTTGGAGTGTGGCAACGGGGGAGGATTTTCACAGCAACTTCACTGCGGTGTTAATGTAAGCCTACTTACAGCACAAATAAATAAATTTACTTACTTAAACTTACACTCCTGTGCCTGTACACACCCGCACAAGTGTGAATACCCCATCAGTGACACTTTGCCATCTTCAGGGGAGTGTGGGGGGAAAAGAGGGGGGGGGCACCGGTTGTGAATCAGTTAACCCTCTCAGGTTAATGTTAACTACCAGTTAGCGAGCACCTTTCTGTTTTTAATAAGAGAACGTTCTATTGCAGATGTGTGTGAAGGAGGTCACTCCTCTGTTAAGCAGCTGTACAGCCGTCCCTGAAGACTCACGGATCTTCAACTGTAAGGCCAATGTCCACTTAACCTTTGACATCAATGGCTGTGACTCCGTGGACCAATGAGAAGACAGGGGTCACTGAGTCAGGAGGAGCAGAAAGAACAAGAGGCAAAAAGTGCGACAAAAACAGACCAATAAACCATCGTCAACAAGGATCCCAAAACCAAGTCTGCTTGTCTGCTGTTAATTTTGTAATTTAATCGTGACATCTATTTGTTGATAGGGAATATTGAATTTTCAGTTTATATGAAATTAAATTCAATATAAGACAGTCATTAATAATCCATTGGGGGGAATTCAGGAGAAACTTCTTTACCCAGAAAGTGGGGGAGTATGTGGGACTCGCTCCCACGGGGAGTGGGGAGAATGTGGGACTCGTTCCCACGGGGAGTGGGGGAGAATGTGGGACTCGCTCCCACGGGGAGTGGGGAGAATGTGGGACTCGCTCCCACGGGGAGTGGGGAGAATGTGGGACTCGTTCCCACGGGGAGTGGGGGAGAATGTGGGACTCGCTCCCACGGGGAGTGGGGAGAATGTGGGACTCGCTCCCACGGGGAGTGGGGAGAATGTGGGACTCGCTCCCACGGGGAGTGGGGAGAATGTGGGACTCGCTCCCACGGGGAGTGGGGAGAATGTGGGACTCGGTCCCACGGGGAGTGGGGAGAATGTGGGACTCGGTCCCACGGGGAGTGCTCGAGGTGAATGGAGATGTTTAAGGGGGGAAGCTGGATAAACACATTCTGGAGAAAGGAATAGGCGGATGGAGGGGGGGAGATGATGAAAGGTGGGAAGAGGTTAATTTGGAGTGTAAACACTGCCACAGACTCGGTGGACCAAATGGCCTGTTTCTGTTCCATAAATTCAATGTAATTTAATTATTTAATGAAGAGAAAGGTTAAATGATTCATTTTGATTGGATGAGGAGAGAGTAAGATAAACATCTCAAACGGGGATGCAAGAGCAACGGGGCTGGAAGATGTATCTGCAAAGCCTTGGAAAGTGACAGGACAGATTGAGAGTGTGGTTCATAAAGAGTACAGGATTCTAAATCTTATTAACACTGGCACAGAGTACAAAAGCAATGAGGCTTTGGTAAATCTGGGTGAGTCTCGGTGTGGTGTTGTGTCGAGATCTGGGCACCTCACTTTGGGAAGGTGTTGAAGGAGATAAGCGGAGAGATGGAGAAGCCGAGAGGACAGGTTTGCGACTGGCAAAGGAAGCAAAGGCAGTGAAAGAGGAGAAACCATTCCCTGCGGCAGGGCTGGTTTGGATCTGGATTGCACTGCGGGGGAGTGTGGGTGTAATAAATCCTCGGAGGCGGATGTTCCTTTATTCACAAGATCCAACAACATTATACAAAGCGTTCCCTGTCCGCAGTCTCCATCTGGAGCGCCAGAGGAACTGGCACTCCTGTTTAAATACAGAGCATGGGGTTCCCTGATTGGGCCATCACTTGCAGGATGGGGGGGTTCATATTTAGAAGACGAACCTCAACTGCCTGATCAAAACCACCACTGTGATGAAGGCAGGTTCAATCGAGCTTGGACGACAATGTGAAGCGAAAGAATTTGTGAGGGAGCGGCACAAAGTGAGTTATTCTTCTAGAGAGTCAGCACACACACACACACAATGGGCTGAATGGCCTCTTTCTGTGCTGTAAACATTCAATAATTCTCCGATTGTGTTCCATTTGTGGAAGCTACGAGATTAATCCTTCAAAAAAAGAACCCCCAGAAATTAAAAATGAAAATTCTTCACGTTGTTGATTTCAAAGAACGATTGACGCAGAAGAAGCCCTTCGGCCCATCGAGTCTGCACCTATACATGAGAAACACCTGAACTCCCACCTGACCCCACTTGCCAGCACTTGGCCCAGAGCCCTGAATGTTACGATGGGCCAAGTGCTCATCCAGGAACTTTTTAAAGGATGTGAGGCATCCCACCCCCACCACCCTCCCAGGCAACGCATTCCAGACCCTCACCACCCTCTGGGTAAACTTTCCCTCACATCCCCCCTAAACCTCCTGCCCCTCACCTTGAACCTGCATCCCCCCCCTCGTGACTGACCCATCAACTGAGGGGAACAGCTGCTCCTGACCCACTCTGTCCGAGTCCCTCATAATCTTCACACAATTTCATCCAAGCTGGAGATGGACTTTCCAACATGGGATTGAGATGGGGGAAAATCAATCAGTGTTTGTGCTCTTGATCAAAGAATCCCTACAGTGCAGAGGGAGGCCATTCAGCCCATCAAGTCTGCGCCAATCACAATCCCACCCAGGCCCTGTCCTTATAACCCCTCATATTTAGCCTGCTAATCCCCCCAATACTAAGGGGCAATTTAGGGTGGCCAATCCACCTAACCCGTACATCTTTGCAGTGTGGGAGGAAACTGGAGCACCCGGGGGAAACCCACGCAGACACGGGGAGAATGTGCAAACTCCATACATACAGTGACCCAAGCCGGGAATTGAACCCAGGTCCCTGGTGCTGTGAGGCAGCAGTGCTAACCACTGTGCCACCCTCCAATAACCCATTCTGTTCATAGAATGAGACTGCACAAAAAGAGACCATTCGGCCCATTGTGCCAGTGCCAGCTCTTTGAAAGGACTGGCCAATCATTCCCATCTCCACCCTCTTTTCCGCTAGGCCAACTGATTATTGAATTTGCTTCCCTTCTGGACAGCGTGTTCCAGATCACAACAACTCACCCAAAATTCTCTTCTCATCTCCCGTTGGTCAAGGACAGAGTTGCTCAGGGCTAGGTCACTGCGGGTAGCACGGCGGCACAGTGGGTTAGCGCTGCTGCTTCACAGCTCCAGGGACCTGGCTTCGATTCCCGGCTCGGGTCACTGTCTGTGTGGAGTTTGCATGTTCTCCCCGTGTCTGCGTGGGTTTCCTCCGGGTGCTCCGGTTTCCTCCCACAGTCCAAAGATGTGTGGGTTTGGTGGATTGGCCGTGCTAAATTGCCCCTTAGTGCCCAGAGATGTGTAGGTTAGAGGGATTTGCAGGTAAAATATGTAGGGATATGGGGGTGGGGCCGGGGTGGGATTGTGGTCGGTGCAGACTCGATGGGCCGAAGGGCCTCTTTGTGCACTGTAGGGTTCTATGGTCTGTCTGGGCCCATTGTCTGGGCGGTGAAGAGTTACTCCCCTGCGACAGTCAGTCAGTGACAGGAAGAGTTTAGGGCTCCCCCCCCCCCCACACCCCCGGTGTCTCGTGGTTCCAGAAACTGCAATTTAATCGTACTTTTTAAAAAACGGTGAATTCACTTCCTCGGCCCAGTGACTCTTGACAATAAATTCAGCAACATCGTGACACACAAACTGCAATTATTCCCAGTCTCTGTCTGAGCACCCACCCCCCACCCCCCAACCCCCCCACACTCCCCCCACCGTGTCACAGCAAACCTGAGGTTGTCACTGCAGAGACGGGGAGAGAATCTTCACCCCGACAGGATAGATTCTGACTACGTCCCAACTACTTCGTGTCCCAGCGGGATTCGTGTCCCCGCCTCTGAGACACAAGCTCCGGTTTCGAATCCCACTCCAGGAAGGTGTGTCCACAACGCGGCCAAACAAGCTGAGTGGGTCAACATTGAGGTCCTTCCAAATGCGCCATTGGCTGGCGGCGAGGCCCGAGTAACAGGCCACCAAACCTCAGAGAATCCCTGCAGTGCAGAAGAGGCCATTCGGCCCATCGGCAGTGCACCAGCTCTCTGACAGAGTATCTTACCCAGACTCCCTGTCCCACCCTTCCCCTATAATCCCAGACATTTAGCATGGCCGATCCACCTACCCTGCACATCTTTGGAATGTAGAAGGAAACTGGAGCACCCGGAGGAAACCCAAGTAGACACGGGGAGAACATGCAGACTCCACACAGATGGTACCCGAGCTGAGATGTGAACCTGGGTCCTTGGCGCTGACAGGCAGCGGTGCTAACCCACTGTGCCACTGTGCTGCCCCCATTCTGTAGTAGTTTATTTATTAGTGTCACATGTAGGCTTACATTAACACTGCAATGAAGTTACTGTGAAAATCCCCTAGTCACCACACTCCCGCACTTATTCAGGTCAATGCACCCTAACCCCCATGTCTTTCAGACTATGGGAGGAAATCTCATTGATCTCCAGCGCTTCGCAAAGACTTGCATTTACATAGTGCCTTTCACAACCTCAGAACATTCCAAGCTGCTTTACAGCCAATGAAATGCTTTTCTAAAGTTGGAACACAGCAGCCAATCTGTGCACAGCAAGATCCCACAGGTCTGTTAATGACGATCCGGATCACGTGTTTTAGGGATGTTGATTGTGGGAAATTATTGTCCAGGAGACTGAGATTCGCTCCACCGCTTTGCTTTGACTATAGTGGCCGCGGGATTGGTTAATTTAACCCGTGGGCGACACGGTGGCACAGTGGTTAGCGCTGCTGCCTCACAGCGCCGGGGACCCGGGTTCGATTCCCAGCTCGGGTCACTGTCTGTGCAGAGTCTACACATTCTCCCCGTGTCTGCATGGGTTTCCTGCGGATGCTCCAGTTTCCTCCCACAGTCCAAAAGACATGCGGGTTAGGGTGCATTGACCGCGCTAAGTTCTCCCTGAGCGTAACCCAAACAGGTGCCGGAGTGTGGTGACGAGGGGATTTTCACAGTAACTTCATTGCAGTGTTAACGTAAGCCTACTTGTGACACTGATATATAAACTAAACCCAGTAGGCAGCTAGTTTTGTGACTCAACTGAAAGACTGCACCTCCGGATGTGCAGCACTCCCCCAGTGGTGCAGTGGGGAGGTCCAGCTGGTTTTTTTAGGCTGAGAAACTCGCGCTTTCCTTGGAGTCAGTTTCCCTGCGTGAGACTAAGGCACAGCGGGGGAATCAATCGCTGACTGATCCACACGCTTCCTCGGCAGAGATGGGGCTTCTGCGAGAGATGCTGTTTCTCATTTTCACTCTGTCTGTCTCCTGCTCCCCCGTGTTTGAGAAAGTGTCATCACTCCAGCCCCTGAGAAACCAGCCGTGTCGCGGATTCTAACGAAGAACACCATTCAGCTGTAAAACTGTGACTCAAACCGACAATCAGAATGAAGCAGGAATATTTATTCCGACACAGAGTTATTACATTCACCGCAGAACTGTACAGCTCACACCCTGGAGTTCTTCTGGCAGATCTCCATCCTTGAACCAATCCCCTGAAAACACAAGGTATTGCTCCAAGAAGTTTCCTAAAAGTGACCCTCTTAACCCTTGAACTGCACCTCTGGACATGGTCACTTTGACTCAGGGAGTTAGGCGACACAGTGGGTTAGCACTGCTGCCTCACAGCGCCAGGGACCCGGGTTCAATTCCAGCCTCGGGTCGCTGTCTGAGTGGAGTTTGCACGTTCTCCCCATGTCTGCGTGGGTTTCCTCCAAGTGCTCCGGTTTCCTCCCACAGGATAGTTCCACAGAGGTGAGGATTAGGTGGATTGTCCATGCTAATATCTCCTTACTGTCAGGGTGCCTCGGGAGGGAAATATATACAGAAACGGGGACAGGACCTGGAAGGGATAGTTATCGACTCAGTCTCAACGGGCCAAATGGCCTCCTTTGGCTTTGTAGATTCTATGAGTTTCATTCTCAGCAAAACCGTTGAGCCCATAATCCAAGCGGATATTCAGTTCAGTGCTGAGGGAGTGCCGCACTGTCAGAGGGTCAGTACTGAGGGAGTGCCGCACTGTCAGAGGGTCAGTGCTGAGGGAGTGCCGCACTGTCAGAGGGTCAGTGCTGAGGGAGTGCCGCACTGTCAGAGGGTCAGTGCTGAGGGAGGGCCGCACTGTCAGAGGGTCAGTGCTGAGGGAGTGCCGCACTGTCAGAGGGTCAGTGCTGAGGGAGTGCCGCACTGTCAGAGGGTCAGTACTGAGGGAGTGCCGCACTGTCAGAGGGTCAGTACTGAGGGAGTGCCGCACTGTCAGAGGGTCAGTGCTGAGGGAGTGCCGCACTGTCAGAGGGTCAGTACTGAGGGAGTGTCGCACTGTCAGAGGGTCAGTACTGAGGGAGTGCCGCACTGTCAGAGAGTCAGTACTGAGGGAGCGCCGCACGGTCAGAGGGTCAGTGCTGAGGGAGTGCCGCACTGTCAGAGGGTCAGTGCTGAGGGAGCGCCGCACTGTCAGAGGGTCAGTACTGAGGGATTGCCGCACTGTCAGAGGGTCAGTGCTGAGGGAGTGCCGCACTGTCAGAGGGTCAGTGCTGAGGGAGTGCCGCACTGTCAGAGGGTCAGTGCTGAGGGAGTGCCGCACTGTCAGAGGGTCAGTGCTGAGGGAGCGCCGCACTGTCAGAGGGTCAGTGCTGAGGGAGTGCCGCACTGTCAGAGGGTCAGTGCTGAGGGAGCGCCGCACTGTCAGAGGGTCAGTGCTGAGGGAGCGCCGCACTGTCAGAGGGTCAGTGCTGAGGGAGTGCCGCACTGTCAGAGGGTCAGTGCTGAGGGAGTGCCGCACTGTCAGAGGGTCAGTGCTGAGGGAGCGCCGCACTGTCAGAGGGTCAGTGCTGAGGGAGCGCCGCACTGTCAGAGGGTCAGTGCTGAGGGAGTGCCGCACTGTCAGAGGGTCAGTGCTGAAGGAGCGCCGCACTGTCAGAGGGTCAGTGCTGAGGGAGTGCCGCACTGTCAGAGGGTCAGTACTGAGGGAGTGCCGCACAGTTTTATGTTTAGAGCATTAAACCCGATTCCAACAGCTTGTACGGGTGGGGGTGTGGGGGCGGGGGGTGATGTTGAAGGATAGAATTTGCTGTGTAGTTGTTGTGGAAGAAGGAGGAATTCTGGATAATCTAACCTCCTCTCTCAGCGAGAATAAAAACAGATTAATCTGGCCTTTTATCTAATTTTCTGTCTTTGCATCCTGGTGTGTCTGTCTCGCATGTTCACACTCTGCAGGAATTTGTGAAATGCTTTGGGACAGCATCAGGATGTGCACAGCACTATATAAATGCAGATTACGTCTGTTGTTGCGAAGCAGCTCACACAGTACAACGGAAAACTCGGTTTCCCCATTGCTGCCAAAGTGATTTTGTGGGTCAGGCTCCCCTCCTGTCAGTTTAATTCAGGATGTGATCCAGTGCCACTCCAATGGTTAATGCCATTTTGCAAATATTCTCATTGCAAAGCTGGCGACGTTTAATAACTTTTTTATTTGGATGCCTTCCCCTCATTTCCATGTTAAAGACTCTGCTGTTTATTCAGGCAAGGCGAGAATCTTACCAGAACAACCAAGTGAGAATAAGCTGATTGAGAAAGGCAGCGGGATACAGACAGAGAATTAAAGATATACTAACATATAGTCTGTGTGTGTGAGTGTGAGCATGTGTGAGTGTGGGCGCATGTGAGTGTGTGTGAGTGTGTGTGTGTGTGTGTGTGCATGTGCGAGTGTGAGTGCATGTGAGTGTGTGTGAGTGTGTGTGTGTGCGTGTGTGTGTGCATGTGCGAGTGTGAGTGCATGTGAGTGTGTGTGAGTGTGTGTGTGTGTGTGTCTGTGTGTGTGTGAGTGTTTGAGTGTGTGTGTGAGTGTTTGAGTGTGTGTGTGTGTGAGTGAGGGTGTGCGTGTGTGAGTATGTATGGGTATGTGTGTGTGTGTCTGAGTGTGTGTGAGTGTGAATGTGTGTGTGGGTGTGAGTGTGTGTGAGTGTGTGTGTGTGTGTGTGTGAGTGAGAGTGTGCGTGTGTGAGTGTGTATGGGTATATGTGTGTGTGTGTGTGTCTGAGTGTGTGTGAGTGTGAGTATATGTGTGTGTGCGTATGTGGGTGTGTGGTTGTGTGTGAGTGTGTGTGTGGGTGTGAGTGTGAGTATATGTGTGTGTGCGTATGTGAGTGTGTGTGTGAGTGTGAGTGTGTGTGTGGGTGTGAGTGTGAGTATATGTGTCTGTGTACATATGTGGGTATGTGTGTGTGTGTGGTTGTGTGTGTGGTAGTGTGTGGGTTTGTGTGGGGTGGGAGGGTGTGCTTTGCACAAATAAAACAAACACAATGGGAGGGATGTGAAGGGGGAGGCAGGTGGAATTGGGAATGTTACTGGACTGGAATCCCTAAATAGGGACTAATGCTTAAACCCCACCAAGTTGAATCTAAATTTGATTCATCAATTCTGGAATTACAGGCTAGTTTCAGTAAAAGTGACCATGAAGTCTTTGTTATTTTTTCATTGATCTGCCTTCCTTACCCGCTCTGGCCTACATGTCACTCCAGGCCCATCGCAATGTGATTGACTCTGAAATTACCCAGCAAACCACTCAGGAGGCTAAGGAAATTTGGTGTGTCCGCTACGACTCTCACCAACTTTTACAGACGCACCATAGAAAGCATTCTTTCTGGTTGTATCACAGCTTGGTATGGGCTCCTGCTCTGACCAAGACAGTAAGAAACTACAAAAGATCGTGAATGTAGCCCAATCCATCGGGCAAACCAGACTCCCATCCATTGACTCTGTCTACACTTCCCGCTGCCTTGGCAAAGCAGCCACCCTCAGTGGTAATTTTGGGAATCTCACTGTGCATAAAATGGCTGCTTGATTTGGTTACATCAAAGGAGTTGTTGCATTTCCTTGATCCTAGAATAGAATCATAGAATCCCTGCAGTGTAGAAGGAGGCCATTCAGCCCATCAAAACTGCACCGACTCTCCAATAGAGCATTTTACACAGACCCTTTCCCTCTAACCCCATGTATTCATCCCACTGATCCACCCAACCTGCCAAGCTTTAGACACTAAGGGGCAATTTAACATGGCCAATCCACCTAACCTACACATCTTTGGACACTAAGGGGCAATTTAGCATGGCCAATCCACCTAACCTACACATCTTTGGACACTAGGGGCAATTTAGCATGGCCAATCCACCTAACCTGCACATCTTTGGAGTGTGAAATGAGTGTTGGAGTGTGTAAGTGTTGGGTTTGAGACATGGGATTTGCTTGTCTTTTTATTTCCGTTTTGTGAAGGTGGACAATTTCCTGCTCTCTCTCCAGCTCGTAAACTCTCAACCCCATTCCCATCCAGTCTGTTCCAAACAGAGGACATGGAGGCTTTGGCAAGAGTGCAGAAAAGGTTTACCAGGATGGTGCCTGGTATGGAGGGTATTAACAATGAGGAGAGATTGAATAAACTGGGATTGTTCTCCCTGGGAAGACAGAGGCGGGCGGGTGGGCGGGGGGGGCGACCTGTTGGAAGTTTATATAGTTATGAGGGGTGTGGATAGGGTGAACAGTGGGGAGCCTTCTCCCAAAACAGAAATGACAATGACAAGGGGGCACAAGTTCAGGATAACGGGGGGAAGGGTTGAGTGGAGATGTACAGGGGAAATTTTCTTTTACACAGAGGGTAGTGGGGGGCTGGAATGCACTGCCAATGAGGTGGTTGAGGCAGATACATTAGTGACATTTAAGCCTTATCTGGATAGACACATGAACAGATGGGGAATAGAGGGACACAGGCAGCTGGTTAGATAAAGGGAGGTCTAATTTAGATCGGTAAGTGTGATTGCCACAGGTTTGATGGGCTGAAGGGCCTCTTCCTGTGCTGTACCATTCTGTGGTCTTTGTTCATTGTCAGCGCCCCTGGAGCTCTTCCCACATCAACTCCCAATCTCGACACGGTGGAATGAATTGTTGAACAGCCTCCAGGCAGTTCCTCGAGTCATTTATTTGTCATCAAGCCCGCAGGGAGATGATTAGAAACTTATCAGCTAAGAGCAAGCAAACATTACTGCTGCGCCGTGGGTGGAATGTTCCGATTGAGATGCTGGAAGGTCCCCAGTAAAACTCTCCCTTTACAAAACCTCCTTCTTCTCACTTGCATGTCCGTGGCCTCGAGTATCTCAAACCGCTCAAATTACTTTTTTGACGTGTAGACACTGTGGTACTGTAGGAAACCAAATCTGTGCACAGCACGATCCCACAAGCAGCAATGTTGTCATGACCCGGTGGCACAGTGATTGTGAGGCACTGCTGCCTCACAGCTCCAAGGACCTGTGTTCGATTCCGGCCTTGGGTGACTGTCTGTCTGGAGTTTGCATATTCTCCCTGTGTCTGCATGGGCGCTCCGGTTTCCTCCAACACTCCAAAGATGTATATGTTAGGGTGGATTGGCCATGCTAAATTGCCCCTTAGTGTCCAAAGATGTGTGGTTAGGTGGATTGGTCATGCTAAATTGCCCCTTAGTGTCCAAAGATGTGCAGGTTAGATGGATTGGTTATGCTAAATTGCCCCTTAGTGTCCAAAGGTGTGTGGTTAGGTGGATTGGTCATGCTAAATTGCCCCTTAGTGCCCAAAGATGTGCAGGTTAGATGGATTGGTTATGCTAAATTGCCCCTTAGTGTCCAAAGGTGTGTGGTTAGGTGGATTGGTCATGCTAAATTGCCCCTTAGTGCCCAAAGATGTGCAGGTTAGATGGATTGGTTATGCTAAATTGCCCCTTAGTGTCCAAAGATGTGTGGTTAGATGGATTGGTCATGCTAAATTGCCCCTTAGTGCCCAAAGATGTGCAGGTTAGGTGGATTGGCCATGCTAAATTGCCCCTTAGTGTCCAAAGATGTGTAGGTTAGGTGGATTGGTCATGCTAAATTGCCCCTTAGTGTCCAAAGATGTGTAGGTTAGGTGGATTGGCCATGCTAAATTGCCCCTTAGTGTCCAAAGATGTGTAGGTTAGGTGGATTGGCCATGCTAAATTGCCCCTTAGTGTCCAAAGATGTGTGGTTAGGTGGATTGGCTATGCTAAATTGCCCCTTAGTGTCCAAAGATGTGTAGGTTAGGTGGATTGGCCATGCTAAATTGCCCCTTAGTGCCCAAAGATGTGCAGGTTAGATGGATTGGTTATGCTAAATTGCCCCTTAGTGTCCAAAGATGTGTGGTTAGATGGATTGGTCATGCTAAATTGCCCCTTAGTGCCCAAAGATGTGCAGGTTAGGTGGATTGGCCATGCTAAATTGCCCCTTAGTGTCCAAAGATGTGTAGGTTAGGTGGATTGGCCATGCTAAATTGCCCCTTAGTGCCCAAAGATGTGCAGGTTAGGTGGATTGGCCATGCTAAATTGCCCCTTAGTGTCCAAAGATGTGTAGGTTAGGTTTGTCAACCACTGTTCTCGACTGGACGTGGAAGGACTGCCGAGTTTGGGTCTGATCTGTTGACTGTGGGATCCCTTAGCTCTGTCTATCACTTGCTTGGTAGCTTCACCAGGTTGCTACCTCATTTTTAGGTATGTCTAATGTTGTTCCTGGCTTGCCCTCCTGCACTGTCCACTGAACCATGGTTGAGCCCCTGGCTTGATGGTAATGGTTGAGTGGGGGATATGTTGGACCATGAGGTTGCAGAGTGTGTTGGAGTACAGCCCCGCCTGCTGGTGATGGCCCACACTGCCTCCTTCACGGCCAGTCCTGAGTTGTAGATTGGTTTGAACTCTGTCTCATTTAGCACAACACAACACGATGGAGGTTATTCTCAAAGTGAAGATAGGACCTCAACAGATCTTGGTCAAAGTTCAAAAACATCAAAAGGAAGGGAATATAAAAGGGACAGAAACGTTTCAGGAAAGGATTTTGTGGGATAGTAACTATCAGAATTCCCAATTGCCTCAATCACTGAGTGACCTGGCTTCTGGCTCCCTCCAGTGGAGAGACCATTAATTACAGGCAGTGGAACTGAACCATAATTTACATTTATATAGCACCTCTGCAAAATAAAACATCCCCAAGACACTTCACAGGAGCACTAACAAAAATGTGACATCTGGCCACCTGTTAGGGCAAACGATCAAAGGCTTGGACAGAGGTGGATTTTAAGGAACATCTTAAAAAAGGAGGGGCAAAGAAGTTTAGGGAGGGAGGCCGCTGAAGGCTAGAGATTTGTGGGGCTGGAGGAGATTACAGAGATAGCCAGGTGGGGAGAGAGTGAAAGGATCTGGGAATAAGGATGAGAATTTTAAAATCAGTGCATTACTTGACAGTGTAATATAATGTTAAATTATGATACAGCAAATGAGAGGCCATTCAGCCCCTTAGGTAAATGATTGCTCTTTGAAACACTTCCCAACTGGTCAAGTTCTTGCTCCTTCCCCCAGAGCTGCGCTCATTTTAACCTTTCCTGTATTCCCCAAATCCCCCTTTTTGAACATTCCTGTTGAACCCTCCTTTCAGGCAGCGCCTTCCAGATCACAACAACTCGCTGGGTTAAAAAAAAACTCTGATCTTGTGGAGAAAAGCAGACCTACAGTACACTCGCATAGAAATCAAAGCAGGAATTCAAAACTCTCTTTACCCGGGCAGAGGGAAGAATGTGGGACTCGATCCCACGGGGAGTGGGGAGAATGTGGGACTTGCTCCCACAGGGAGTGGGGAGAATGCGGGACTCGTTCCCACAGGGAGTGGGGGAGAATGTGGGACTCGCCCCCCACGGGGAGTGGGGAGAATGTGGGACTCGCCCCCCATGGGGAGTGGGGAGAATGCGGGACTCGCCCCCCATTGGGAGTGGGGAGAATGTGGGACTTGCTCCCACAGGGAGTGGGGGAGAATGTGGGACTCACCCCCCACGGGGAGCGGGGAGAATGCGGGACTCGCCCCCCATTGGGAGTGGGGAGAATGTGGGACTTGCTCCCACAGGGAGCGGGGACAACGTGGGACTCGCTCCCCCGTGGGCTGGCCATTCGGGTTGGGGAGGGGTGGGGGTTGCGGCTGGTCGGCAGGATCGGGGGGAGGGGTTGGGGAGATTGGGGCTGGCGGGATGGTTTGGAAGGCCAGCAATGGGGGAGGGGGGCAAACAGGCAGTGACACTGGGTCACGGAGCTGGCCAGCGATCGAAGGTCCGCATTTCGGGGCCTCTGCGCATGTGCTGACTGATCGGCTCACGCGTAATGGCGCTCTCAGCGCTCTGCTGCCGGCCTCTCCAGTGGGAATACTCCCCATCCCGGATTTCCAGACTGAATCCCACTGACGCATTCTGCGCTGCACTGAGTGTGGGAGATTCACTCTGGAAATCATACCAAAAAAACCCAATGTGAGTTATTCCCATTTTCCCACGTGTTGGGAACTTCAAGTTTTTCAAGCCTCAGTCTTGGAAGGTGGTGGGGATGGGATCAGTGAGCATTTTTAAGGCAGAGGTGGATTGATTCTTGTTAGGGGAATTGAACATTACCTGGGGTAGATGGGAATGTGGAACTCAACACAAACCAATCAGCCGTGATCTTATTGAACGGTGGAACAGGCTCGAGGGGCCGAATGGCCTACTCCTGCTCCTATTTTCTATGTTTGTATGTTTAACCATACAGGACAAAACTAAAAAAAATTGGAATGTCCCATAAAAATCCAGAATGGGGAAGTATTTGGGAGGATGTATGAGAAACACTAAGACCCACCACAGTAATATTTCCATCTCTGCCCTGCTGCTGAAACACTGATGCCTCACACTGATCCACACACTATTCCAAATTTCCCACCCCCATCCAGGATCCCATCCTGTGGAAGCAACAACATTCATTCAAATCCCCCTGTGTCTTCACTCATGAGTCCCACCCCCCCCCCCCCCCCCCCCCGCGACCCCTGTTCAATCATGGTCCCAGCAACAGCTCAACTGGAAATATTAAACATTCTTATCCTTCTTTTCACATCCATCTATGGCCTTGCCCCTCCCTATCTCTATAGCCTCCTGCAGTCCCTACACCCCTCCCAATCTCTGCCGTCTCCAGCCCCTATTACAGCTCTCTATGTTTTTTCAATAACAGCCTTTCGAGTAACCCTGGTTCCCATCGCTCTAACACTGGGTCCATCTCTCCAGCTGCCGGGGACCCCGAACTCAGGAACTCTCTTTCATGTTGAAAATGACACCATTGAGAGAAAAAGAGGGGGAGCGCGCCAGAGACGGAGGGAGTGGATAGGGGAACGTGGAAGAGCATGAGACGGAGTCGGATGGAGGGAGGCGGAGACAGAGGGAGAGACAGAGTGAGAGAGACACAGAGTGAGAGAGAGACGCACAGAGAGAGACACACACAGACTGAGCCACAGAGACATGCACACACAGACACACGCAAAGAGAGACAGAGTGAGAGACACCGAGAAAGAGTGACACCGAGGGAAAGAGAGAGAGACACAGAGAGAGAGAGACGCAGAGAGGCACAAACACAGACAGAGATGGTGCAGAGGTTGGGGAGAGAATAATCAGGAAGCTGTTTTATCTACCTGAAACATTTTATTGAGAATCACAATTTTACAGATAAATATTTGATATCAACATAGCACAAACACGGGCTGCATTGTGTGGGACACAGCAGCAACAATATATAAAGACACAGGGCTCCATGTTATACACTATTTAATTCTATACACAGAATGCTACACACAATTTGCAATAAGTTAGTGGCTAGTGCAGTGTGCTCTCTGGAAGAGTCTGGGACCGGACAAACGACACCAGACTGGGGATGGTTTATATCTGTTCATATCCCCCCTGGAATCGGGGGCTGGGATGGGATTATGTTGGGAGCAGGTATTGGGAATGTTTACGAGTGTCAGATATTCCGGACAGTGTCACACCAGGCAACAGATCGCACTCCCTCTACCCCACCCCCCACTTCCACAACCTGGCCCAAGTTTGTCCCTCCCATAACCCTGGGATGTCCACAGTGACTGCTGACCAGGGAGAGGGAGGCCTCTTCCCAAGCTGCTGGTGGAACAAGCACACCCCTCGGGAGGTCCCAGCCCCTCGGTAACAGCCAGTGAAGCAGTTCCCGAAATGGGTGGAATGCGGCAGCCAAATTGTGCACAGCAAGATCCCACAGACGGTGATGCGAGAATGACCTAAAAACAGCCTCGCTTTTGCGATGCTGCTCGAGAGATAAAGCCGGGGAGAGAGAGAGAGACCCCCAGCTCTCCTTTGAAAGGGGTTTGGTTGGGGGGGGGGGGGGGGAGAGTGGTCTTGATTTAACCTCTGGTCTGAAGGACGGTGCCTCTGACTGTGCAGCACTGCCTCAGATGGGCAGAGTGGGCTCAGGTTCCTGGGGTGGGTCTGTGTGAAAAATCCTAAACAAAAAAGGGGACAGGACGGGCAGGGGTCAATCTGGACACCCTAAGCGCCATCTTACTGCCCCTTCACGCCACGCTCCCGCTGCGGCGAGGTCGGGCAACGGTCTCGGGATGGGAGAATCGCGTCCTGAACGGTGGGTAAGATCGCAGCCTTGGTGCTCACCTCTCAGTCTTTCTCACGTTCCCTCCCGCGGTTCGCTCGCTTTCTCGCTACACATCTCTATCTCTCCTGCTCTGCATCTCGCACCAAAGTGCTCGACTATGTGTGTGTGTGTGTGTGTGGGGGGGGGGGGGGGGTGGTTTATGTGGGACAGGGGAGTGCGCTGCGGGCAGTGGGTGACAGAGACAACGCCACCTCAGTCAGTGCTAGCCAGGTACTCACCCCCCCTCCTGCTCTTACCAGCCACGTTTGTGCTCTGTGCTACCCACACTCAGCTTGGGTTTTACTTGGGAGAAGAGGAGGAAATGGGGGGACCAGACATGGTCGGTATTTGAAGTCACGTTTTGTAGCGTTATCTTTTACAGATGGAAGTTTCTAGATGCCTTCACTAGGCAGCAGTACCTCAGAAAGCCTGGGCCGAGCCCGTATCCATTGTAACACATAAAAAGGTATTTTATTTTTAAATACAACAGTAAAATACTATATGAAATACAGATTTATACATTTTCGTTTAACATTTGTTAAGGATCATTAGTTTAAGTTGCAATTCCCCCTGTTCTGTACACACGATACTAGGCAATCTGTAGGGTGAGGTCTGATAAAACAGTATTTTGAGACAGACAGCCCTCTCAGTGTTGTTCTGTTATGTTGGGATTAAGTACGAATTCTGCAGGTTGTGCGTGTGGTTTCAATCCATCCCACAAGATCTCCTGACGGCAATGACTATGGAGCCAGCCAATGGTCATTTATTTCTGTAGCACCATTCTCATTGGCTGTTGACTATTTTGGCTAATCTACTCTGTCCCTCCCTGCCTCAGGGAACCCCCTGACTCCTTGCTGGGACACGGGTGCCATGTCTGCCCCTCTGCTACTGGTTCATGAGACCGAAGGAATGCTTGGTTACGAGGGGCAATCGCCACTGGTTGCCTTCTGCTGAACTCTGTACAAAGCTTCCAGCACTTGGGAGGGGGAGGGGGAGGGGAGGGAAAGAGGAGAGAGGGGGTGGGGGGGGGGGGGAGAAGAGGGGGTGGGGGGGGAGAAGAGGGGGTGGGGGGGAGAAGAGGGGGTGGGGGGGGAGAAAAGAGAGTGGGGGGGGAGAACAGAGTGGGGGGGGGGGGAGAGGTGAGGGAGGTAAGGGTGGGTGGCTAAGAGTCTGACTGATGTCAGAAATCACTTCCTCACACAAAGGGAATGGAAATCTGGAACACACTCTCCCTCTCCCCCCTACCCCCCACCCCCCCACCCACCCACACACACACAAAAGCTGCTGGGAATTGGGATGCAATGGATATTTCAAATTTATGATGATAGATTTCAGTTGGGAATTAAGGATTATGGAATCAATTTGGGTAAATGGAGTAAAGGAATGAATTAGGTATTATCCAATTGTGGATAGGCTTGAGGGGCTGAATGGCCTCCTCCTGCTCTATAGGATAGCTCACTGAAGGGGGAGACAGTTTGCCAGCTACACTGTCAAGGTGCCAATGCAATATCCGTGGCGGAGAGTGACGTCTGTGGAATTGTCACAAAAATGACATAATTCCTGGAGGGAATTTCTGTTCCACATTCAGGGACAAACAGAAAATCCCCTCAAGAGGAGAGGCTATTCCCAGAAAAAAGGAGCAATCCCCAATTCCCAATCCAGGCACCTGCCCGCAGTCCCATTGTCATAGTGAGGCAGGATGTGTGGCAGAGTGTGCCGGACCTGTCCCAGGACACCACTGGTCAGCCAAATGACAGGAATTCTGACCATGACTGACCTCACCCACACCTGCACGCCGCCCCCCCCCCCCCCCCATGAAACAGGACGAAGAGCTGGTGGTGGGGGCAGGGAGGGGGGAAACGACACATAAAACTGGAGGCATTGTACCACTGTCCAGACACTGTCATCAGAGAGGCAACCAGTCCCCTCTACACACCCACCACAGAAACACACCAATAGCGTACCACACCCACAGTCCGCAACAGCAGCCTCTCCTCACCCAGCTTTTGTACTCATAGAATCCTGATAGTGTAGAAGGAGGCCATTTGGCCCATCGAGCCTGCAGTGTCAACAATCCCACTCAGGCCCTATCCCCGCAAACCCTATGTATTTACCCTCTTAATCCCCCTGACACTAATGGGCAATTTAGCATGGCCAATCCACCTAACCCGCACATCTTTAGAGTGTGGGAGGAAACCGGAGCACCTGGAGGAAACCCACGCAGACACGGGGAGAACGTGCAAACTCCACACAGACAGTGGCCCAAGCCGAGAATTGAACCCAGGTCCCTGGCGCTGTGAGGGAGCAATGCTAACCACTGTGCCACCCCATTGTTTAACATTGTGGGAGTGGGGAAAAGGTCTGTCTCTGACAAGGTGCGAGAAGACCCTGTTGAACTAACTCGGCACTCTCCTCACCCAGCCCCCCACCCCCGATCCAGAAAGAAAATGGTTTGCATTTTACTTTGTACTTTTAAAAAAGTGAGAATAAGTTTCCTTCACTCCAAGCTCCCCCCCCACCTCACTCTTCTCCAACCTCCCCCCACCCCTCCCCAAACTAACTGCTGGCAAACACCAACATAAGAAGCACCTTTAACACCCCCCTCCCCACCTCTGCCACCCCCCCCACCTCAGTCCCAGCAAGGATCCAGATTCTTGACTCACACATTTACTCTCTCCTCTCAGCCCCCTGAATAAATGTCCTGTGCACGTACGTGTGTGAGCATGCATGCATCGGTGTGTATGCATGCATGTGTGTGCGTGTGTGCACGCATGTGTTTTGCACAGATCCCAGAGCTTAGGGAGGCAGTGTGAAGGAGGGACAGAGGCACCCTCGAGGGGAGGAGAGAGAAGGTGAGGGATTTAGGGGGATCCTTGCATGGAGGAGTGCGGGGGAGACAAGCTTTAAGTGACTGATGTGCCCTCACAAGTCAATAAATAAACCTTTAATTAAAATAAATATATACATATATATATATAGCATTCCATCGAAAACTATCTGCACTCAATGGATCTTGGTCTTACGGAAAAGACGACTAAGAAATCAGCTATTTGATATTCACTTGGAGGAGCTGCGGGGCTCCAAAGCGTGACTCAAACTGAAGGATATTAAACCCTGACCCAAAGACAATATAACTTCAAACAAAGTGATGACGCACACTTCTGGTCTGCCTGAGTCTTCTCCTCTTTATACCAAGGGTTGCCCAGTAAAATGTGTAAAGGTTCTCTGCGCCAGATTCTCATTTCTGTTTTACTCTTTCCTGGCTGTCAGTTTGCTCACCCTCAGAGTGGTCGCTCAGTAGTCCTGTGTCTGGTACCCCTCTGAGCTGCTGGTGTAGGCGCCTGTGGAGAGAGGCTGCTGGTAAGAGCCTGGGACTTCCATTTCGTCAGCGCAGACGTACGGGGCGTAAGGGGCTGACGTGTCCTGGCTCGGATCCGTGTAATCCTGAGAGAAAAGTGCGGAGTCGGCCCCCAGACGGTACCTCTGGTATCCCAGAAATGCCTGAGCAGCCTTTCGACAGACAGACAAAACGAGAGCGAGGGAGCGAGGAGAACGAGAGCGAGAGTGTGGGGTAAGGATACAGAGAGAGAGAGGACGGGGACAAACAAAGAGAGAGAGAGACAGAGAGGGAAAGGGGGACAGGGAAAGAGAGAGAGAGAGAGAGAGAAAGGGGGACGGGGACAGAGAGAGAGAGAGAATGTGGGGGACAAAGAGAGGGAGAGAGAGAGAAAGGAGGACAGAGAAGGAGAGAGAGAGAGAGAGAGGGAGGGAGACAGAGAAAGAGAGAGAGAAGGGGGGCCGAGGGAGTGTGAGAGAGAAGGGGGTCAGAGAGAAAGAAGGGAGACAGAGCGAGAGAGAATGGGACAGGACAGAGAGAGGTGGGAGGACAGAGAGAGGGAGAGTGGGTTGGGGAACAGAGAGGGAGAGAGATCATGAGAGGGAGAGATAGAGAGGGAGAAAGAGAACAGGGGACAGAGAGAGAGGGAGGGAGGGCAGAGAGAGGGAGATAGGGGGAAAGAGGGACACAGATGGGGAGGTGATAAACAGGGTGAGAGATGGAACAAGGGGAGGACACTGCAGTTAGTGTTGTTAATATGCAGACTGTTAAAAAATGACCTTGTGAAAGCACATTATTGGTTAGATTAAAGTTTGCATCGTTAATACATTAGGTGGCAGTATTAAAGGTCTTTAATATGAGCAGTGCGAAAAATCCAGGCTGTAAGTTGTTCTGCAGAGAAATCACACACAGGCAGACACAGAACATAGAAATTGTCACGGACTCCTGTCAGCAACGTGACTGATCAAAGCGAGGAGATTAATGCCGTACTTCACTAGCAAAAGCCCTCGTCAGCCACAAACTAATTCTAACACACGTGCAAATTTAGGATCTACAGATTCTAGTTCCCAGCAATCAGTAAACATTGGAAAAATTGTTGGGGGTCTGGAGTGAAATCTCCGTCAATCCGGATGATTGGAGCTGATGTGAAACCATCATCTGGGGGGCAGGTGAGGCTCTCTCCTGGAATAGAGACTGTGACAGTGATAAGCAGTCAGTGCCAGGGTCAGGGGTGAAGGGTTGACAGGGAGGGTCAGGGGTGACGACAGATGGAGGACTTGTTTTCTCACTCTGTCTGAAGCCATCCTGAATGGGATGGAATTCCTGGATACTTTCGTCAGTAAATGAATGGGAAGCCACAGGATATTTCCCATTCACAAAAATGACGTCATTTTGAACAGAGTGAACGGAGATGTACGTTAAAGAAAGTCAGTTATAACCAGCAGCACAATGAGACGGGGTAAGAGATGATGAGAGAGGTTGGTGCTGGATGTTGCAGGCAGCAGAGGGCTAGACACAGCAGCAGAGAATATGGTACGGTGACGAGACAGGAATAAAACTGCGAGCTGATCCTGAGGGTTCCTGAATATCTTTAAGACAGCGCGAACCGAGTGACGGTTAACACTCTGCTGCAGAGAGAGGTGGGAGCGAGAGGGGGCAGAAGCCACCCCTGCCAATCCCTACCAGGTGAGAAAATCAAATCCCCATTCTCCCTCGTTAATCGGATTAGTCGCCGCAATCAAAGGGTTAGAGCAGCAGAGGAGAAAACTGCTCAGGCAATCGGGATAGTCTAGCAGCTCACGTAGTGTTTAACCTCCTCCCTACAGAGAGGGAGCCGTGTTGGGGTGGCATAGCTAAGCAAGAGGAGGGGTTGGCAGTGTCGGAAACAATTTATTGTATTCCTCAGTGAAGCTGATGTCCTTTAATCGATCCATGGCAAAGAGTACCAAATAACCCTGGAAAAGGAAGGTGTGCGATTTGGTAAAACACACAGGAGGTATTGGAGATGAGGGAGGTCACACTTACACTCAGGGCTAAAAATCCGCTTGCATGCAGATGAGCTGAAAAACATCAAACCATCAGAATAAACATTCCCCGCTTACTGTGCCTCGATCCACACCAGCTGACAAAGGCGTCATTATTAACTTGCACCCCACGTTTTCGCTTCCCCCGAGCTACTGTGTCCATCAGCAGATGTGGGATATTCGACTGCACGGGCCATCACACCGCAGTCCAGTCCTGCCTGGTCTCCCAGCAGGCAGGTGCTTTTTCCAGGTGACATTACAGAATGGTGAGCAGGACAATGGCTATGCCCCCATTCCCCAAATCCACCCCACTGCGGCCCGTAGCACTGTGGTTAGCACTGCTGCCTCACAGCGCCAGGGACCCAGGTTCGATTCCTGGCTTGGGTCACTGTCTGTGTGGAGTCTGCACATTCTCCCATATCTGCGTGGGTTTCCTCTGGGTGTTCCCGTTTCCTCCCACAGTCTGAAAAACATGCTGGTTAGGGTGCATTGACCCGAACAGGCGCCAGAATGTGGTGACTGGGGGAATTTCACAGTAACTTCATTGTAGTGTTAATGTAAGCCTTACCTGTGACTAACAAATAAACTTTTAGATTTCCCACCCTCCCCACCCTCGTCCTTACAGATCGGAGCAGGTTAATTTTCAACAGAAAATCAGACACTTGGATGGGAAGTGGTGGGAATCTTCACAGTATGCAGATTCTTATTTCAGATTAAGCATGCAGAACTCTGCTCACAAACCCTTTCGATTTTAATCATCACCTCCCTACATTTTAACAGATTCTCTAAATCAACATAATCCCAGGAGGTACAAGTAACAAGCTCCCGAAGAGAGCGTAAAACCCCCTCTACACTGTCCTCATCAAACACTCCCAGGACAGGTACAGCACGGGGTTACATACAGAGTCAAGCTCCCTCTACACTGTCCCCATCAAACACTCCCAGGACAGGTACAGCACGGGGTTAGATACAGAGTCAAGCTCCCTCTACACTGTCCCCATCAAACACTCCCAGGACAGCACGGGGTTAGATAGAGTAAAGCTCCCTCTACACTGTCCCCATCAAACACTCCCAGGACAGGTACAGCATGGGCTTAGATACAGATTAAAGCTCCCTCTAACTATCCCCATTATCAGGTACAAGAGACTGAGTTTGGAATCTTTCAGCCACTCACCCAGGTGAAGATGGAGAAGAAGGAGAAGGCGATGGCAGCTCGAGCAGCGTCTGCACCCTCCTTCAGTGGGTCGTCTTCCTCCAGGTCTGTCGCTTGCCACTGGTTGGTGAGGAAGCAGAATCCCACAAACCACAGGAAGGACCAAAACGCTGTTAAAAATAGAATATAAAAATAGGAAACGGTTACCCCTTCTCCTTCAGCAACTGCACTGTCTGGAAGATGCTAGAGAAAATGTGCCGGAGAGGGGGAGGGAGTGGAGGGATGGAGGGTGGGGAGGGAGCGAGGAGAGGGAGCCAGGGTGGGGTGGGCTGGGGAGGAGAGGGAGCCAAAGGACGATGCAGGCACAGCGAGAGAGGGTGGGAGTGGGATTCAAAGGTAAGTTATTAGAAGGTATTTTGAGAGAAAGGATCCACAGACATTTAGAGTGGCCAGGACTGATTAGGGATAGTCAGCGTGGCTTTGTGAGTGGAATATCATGTCTCACAAATTTGATTGAGTTTTTTGAAGGAGGAACCAGGAAGATAGATGAGGACAGTGCAGCTGATATTGTCCACATGGACCTTAGCAAGGCCTTTGACAAGGTAGGTTATTGCATAAGGTTAAATCTCACAGGACCCAGGGTGAGGTAGCTAAATGGATACATAATTGGTTGGAATACAGAAGACAGAGGGCAGTTGTAGAGGGTTGTTTTGCAAACTGGAGACCTGTGACCAGCGGTGTGCCTCAAGGATCAGTGCAGGGTCCATGGTTATTTGTCATTTATATTAATGATTGAATGAGAATATAGGAGGCATGGTTAGTAAATTTGCAGATAGAATCCTAGAATCCCTACAGTGCGGAAAGAGGCCATTCAGCCCATCGAGCCTGCACTGGCCACAGTCCTACCTAGGCCCTATCCCCATAACCCCATGTATTTACTCTGTTAATTTCCCTGACATTAAGGGGCAATTTAGCATTGCCAATCAACTTAACCCACATATCTTTGGAGTGTGGGAGGAGCACCCGGAGGAAACCCATGCAGACACAGGGAGAACGCGCAAACTCCACATGGCACCAAAATTGGTGGCATGGTGGACAATGCAACGGGATCTTGATCAATTGGCTTGGTGGGCTGATGAATGGCAGATGGAGTTTAATTTAGATAAATACGAGGTGATGCATTTTGCTAGACTGAACCAGGGCAGGACTTACTCAGTTCATGGTAAGGCACTGGGGAGTTACAGAACAAAGAGCTTTAAGGGTACACGTTCATAGCTCATTGAAAGTGGAGTCACAGGTGGACAGAGTGGTGAAGGAGGCGTTCAGCATGCTTGGTTTCATCGGTCATAACATTGAATACAGGAGTTGGGATATATTGGAAAAAAATATAAAGGCACTGGAAAAAACATCAGATTTTCTAAGGATTGTAGTAGAATTGTCAGATTACAACTATCGGAAAGATTGAATAGGTCGGACCTCTTTAATAAAAGAGAAAGCTTTTTAAAATGATCTCCATCTTGGACTGGGTAAACAGAGAATGATTTCACCTGTGTGAGAATTCAAACTGAGAAGCCATCAATACAAGTTACTTAATAAATCCAATAGGGAGATAAGAAGCAACTTATTTCCTCACAGAGTGATTAGAATGTACAAGTTGCGATTGTTGGAAGCATTTGAGGCAAATAGCTTAAGTTCATTTCGTGTTTAAGTTTATTTATTAGTGTCACAAGTAGGCTTACATTAACACTGCAGTGAAGTTGCAGTGGAACATCTTGTTGAAGTTGTACAAGACATTGGTAAGGCCACACTTGGAATACTGTGTACAGTTCTGGCCACCCCATTATAGAAAGGATATTATTAAACTACAAAGGGCGCAGAAAAGGTTTACTAGGATGCTAACAGGACTTGATGGATTGAATTATAAGGAGTGGATGTTCAGACTGGGACTTCTTTCTCTGGAGGGTAGGAGGCTGAGGGATGATCTTATAGAGGTCTATAAAATAATGAGGGGCATAGATCAGCTGGACAGTCAATATCTTTTCCCAAAGATAGGGGAGCCTAAAACTTGAGGACACGGGTTTAAGGTGAGAGGGGAGAGATACAAAAGTGTCCAGAGGGGTAATTTTTTTCACACAGAGGGTGGTGAGTACCTGGGACGAGCTGCCAGAGGTAGCAGTAGAGGCGGGTACAATTTTGTCTTTTAAAAAGCATTTAGATAGTTACATGGGTAAGAAGGTTTAGAAGGATGTAGGCCAAACGTGGGCAATTGGGATTAATTTAGGGGTTAACAACAATGGGGCAGCATGGCCTGTTGCCATGCTGTAAATCTCTATGACTCAATGAGGGAGGGAGGGAGGGAATGCAGCATACACAAACGAGTGGGAGTGTAAGACTGTTGGAGGGAGTGACGGAATAGAAAGGAAGAGCAGTTTTTTCTGTAGCAATTTCCACAGCATTTCAAATCATTTTACAACCAAACAGATTTTTTCACGCAGTCAATGCTGGAATATCAGAAACCAGCTGCCCAATTTGTGCACTGCAAGCTCCCACAAAAACCGACGTGATAATTTCAAAATAATCTGCTTTAAAGAAAAATAATGGATCGATTTAGTCACATCCCCTCTGAAAGATGGTCCCTCCAACAGTGTTGCACCCCCTTGGTACGGGCACTGGGTGTATCAGTCTACATCCTGTGCTCAAACCTCTGGATTGGAGGCCGGAACGCATAACCCTCAGAGACCAGAATGCAACCCACTGAGCCACGGCTAACACATGCTGAGTGTGTGTAATCCCCAAAGGTGTAGTTCAGTCCATCACTCAAACCAGCCTCCCATCCATTGACTCTGTCTACACTTCCTACTGCCTGGGCAAAGCAGCCAGCAAAATTAAAGACCCCACACACCCCGGACATTCTCTTTTCCACCTTCTTCCATCGGAAAAAAGAGGACACATACCAATCAACTCAAGAACAGCTTCTTCCCTGCTGCTGTCAGGCTTTTGAATGGACTTACCTTACATTAAGTTGGTCTTTCTCTACACCCAGCTCTGACTGTAACACTACATTCTGTACCCTCTCCTTTCCTTCTCCCTTATGTACTCTATGAATGACATGCTTTGTCTGTATAGTGTGCAAGAAACAATACTTTTCACTGTATACTAACTCACGTGACGATAATAAATCATGATGTGGAGATACCGGTGTTGGACTTGGGTGGGCACAGTAAGAAGTCTCACAACACCAGGTTAAAGTCCAAAAGGTTTATTTGGAATCACGAGGTTTTGGAGCACTACTCATCACTTGCTTGATGAAGGAGCAGTGCTCTGAAAGCTCGTGATTCCAAGTAAACCTGTTGGACTTTAACTTGATGTTGTGAGACTTCTTACAATAATAAATCAAACCAAACCTTGGCCATTTGTGATTTGACTGCTCCCTACAAAACAAATACTGACCTGAAAATCCGATGTCCCCCAGAACCACCTTTTTCCGGTCTTTCACACTGCTTATCTGTGGAAAATAGGCATCAAGTGCGAGAAAGGCAATGCAGCCTAAGAAGGCCAGAACACCAATGGTGATGCCGTAGTTACAGGCATTGGGATTGCGGTTGAAGATGCAATGCTGCTCCACCTCCGTGGGTCGATTCATGTAACCTTCATTGACAATCGATCCAAAAACAACAATGGAAAAAAGCTGCAGAGAGAGACACAAGCTCCAGGTCAGATGTCACAGCTCAGCCTATTGCTTAAGCCCATCCTGGGCCCACACGGCAGCTCAGTAACATCACTGGCTGAAACTAACACTCAATGTTATTTTATTCAATCATTAATGTTTGCCTGTCAACCGGTTTGTTAACCAACTCTGAGCTGCAGGTAGTTTGAAAACGCTGCTTTAAACAGATTCCACTCCGTGCAGACAGCCAACTCCTGGGAGTGCTGCCATAGCAACCAGATGGAGCAGCCATCCTGTTTAATCAAGTGTCAGTTGCAGAATAAAGACGCAATGATGCATCTGGTACTCAACATCCCAACTCCAGATGTGAGGGGGAGCCAGAGCGAGGGACGGGGGGGAGCGAGGGACGGGGGGGAGCGAGGGACGGGGGGGAGCGAGGGACGGGGGGGAGCGAGGGACGGGGGGGAGCGAGGGACGGGGGGGAGCGAGGGACGGGGGGGAGCGAGGGACGGGGAGTCAGAGCAAGGGAGGGAGGGAGGGAAGGAGGGAGCGAGAGCCAGAGCAAGGGAGGGAGGGAGGGAGGGAAGGAGGGAGGGAGAGCCAGAGCGAGGGAGGGAGAGCCAGAGGAACAGGGAATGAGTGGAGAAAAGGGCTTGGAGACTCATTCATACACACAAGCCTCCTGGCATTGACAGGTGGAGGGGTTTAGGGAGAGAATTCCAGGGCTTGGGGCCTTGGCAGATGCTAATGGAGTGATTAACGTTGGACGGTGGCTGAGAAGCTCAAAGGAGTTCAGAAATGGATGAGTGTTGAAATCTGAGGGTTGTGTGTTGGAGGAGATTACAGAGCTGGCCTAATTAATTAAGATGCTGAGTCTTACATTATGCACCCAATTCTGAATGGAAACTTTTGTTGTGAACTTGTCACATTGTAGTTACACCCTCCCACCATTGGAGGCAGTGACAGACAGATTTCCTCAGAAACTGAGCATAGGAATTGACAACATCAACATTAAATAAAGACCAAAAATGTTAGCTTCGTGTTGCCAGAGTCAAGGGGTTATACCAAACAACAAAGGGTGGGACTCGCTCCCACGCAGAGTGGGGAGGACGTGGGACTCGCTCCCACATTCTCTTAACTCACTCCCAAATTTCTCTGCAGCAAGGGTCTCAGTTTACACAAGGACGTAAGAACTAGGAGCAGAAGTAGGCCATTCAGTCCCTTGAGCCAGCTCTGCCATTCCATACAATCATGGATGATTTCATTCCAGTTTCACCTCCACCTTCCTGCCCACTCCCCATCACCCCTCTTCCCATTACTAATTAAAAACCTCACTCCTCTAGAAATTGTTTAATGTTCTGTCATCCACTGCACTCTGGGGTACAGAATGCCACAGATTCACCACCCTGAGCGAAGTCAATCCTCCTGATTTCTGCTTTGAATCTGCCACTCCTTAGTCTAAGACTACAGCCTCTCCTTCTAGAATGTCCAAAGAGAAACATCCTCTCTCTGTCTACCCTGTCAATCCCTCTTCAGCATAGAACCCCTACACGCAGAAGGAAGCCATTCAGCCCATTGAGTCTGCACCAACCACAATCCCACCAGGTCCTATTCCTGTAACACCACATATTTACCCTGCTAATCCCCCTGACACTAAGAGGCAATTTAGCATTGCCAATCCATCTAACCTGCACATCTTTGGAGGAAACCGGAGCATCTGGAGGAAATCCCACGCAGACACAGGGAAAACGTGCAGACTCCACACAGACAGTGACACAAGGCCAGAATTTAAAGTTTGTGTCACGAGTAGTCTTAGATTAATACTGCAATGAAGTTCTGTGAAAATCCCCTAGTTGCCACACTTACACCGAGGGAGAATTTAGCATGGCCAATCCATCTAACCAGCACGTCTTTGGGTTGTGAGAAGAAACTGAAGCACCTGGAGGAAACCCACACAGACACGGGGAGAACATGCAGACTCCACACACACAGTGACACAAGGTCAGAACTGAACCTGCGTCCCTGGCGCTGTGAGGCAGCAGTTTATCTTACATAACTCAATTAGATCACCTATCATTCTTCTAAACTCCAGCGAGTATAGGCCTAAACTTTGACAAAGGGTCATTTGGACTCGAAACGTCAGTTCCTTTCTCTCCTTCCAGATGCTGCCAGACCTGCTTAGATTTTCCAGCATTTCCTCTCTTGGTTTCATCGGCCTAAAACTCTCTTCACAAGACAAGTCCCTCATCCCTGGAATCAATCGAGTGAACCTGTTTTTTAGTTCATCCGCACAACAGGTCCCCTGACAGCGCAGCTGACCCTCGGTACTGCACTGGAGGGCATTAGTCTGGATTTTGCACTGAAGTTCCCTGGTTTGAAACTAAAAGCGTAGAAAGGCCAAGCACTGGACACAATGAACAAAGGGGCCCTGTCACATGAATGGGCTCATGGGAGCCGGTTCAATGCTTCCTCTTGATTCAATGGCTCTGGCAGCGGAAGAGACACAGTCTCAGCTCCTCGTGGTTCTCAAGCTGAACCTAAAAATATCAACGTTAATTTGCCTGCGGAGCGTGGTCACATTGTTCTCTCCACCACAGCTTGAAGGGCTGGCAGGGACTGAGGAGGATAGATGAACGAGTTTGCAACAGAGCAACAGTGGAGAAGAAGGGAGGGAGGGGGTAGCAAGCAAGATGACAAGATTAGTTTGGAAACTGCTGGCATGATTCCCACCCATCAGCTTCAGAAAGTCTGGCTGAAATTGCGAGTAAAATAATTGTCATTCAGCCCTTCGACTGCACCTCCCGGAATCTGTGACCTCTGCCAGCTGGAAGGCAGCTCAGCACCACAGGGCATGGGTACATAATATCAGCTTTGCCAGAGACACCAGCAGCCCAAAAGGAGTTAGCTGGAGTGAGATTAAGAGTGGGAGGTTTAGGGTGGGGTGAAGCAGCAAAGGCAAGTCACAGGAATGGACAAACAAGATGAGCCCATGCGGCTGGCAAGCAAATTTCATTTAAAGATGCTCCTTCAGAGTACCTGGAGACATGCTACTTTGTTAAACTTGGAGTTCTATGAGGATGTGTCTAGGGCGGTGGATATGGTCTTTCTTGATTTTCAGAAGGCGTTTGACAAGGTACCTCACATGAGGTTATTGCAGAAGGTAAGGGGGCATGGAGTTGGGGGTAGGGTGTTAGCGTGGATAGAGGATTGGTTGTCAAATAGGAGGCAGAGAGTGGGGGTTAATGGGTGCTATTCGGATTGGCGGTTGGTGACTAGTGGAGTGCCCCAGGGGTCGGTGCTGGGGCCTCAGCTATTTACCATTTATATAGATGATCTGGAGGAGGGAACTGAGTGTATGGTGTCGAAATTTGCTGATGACACCAAGATTGGTGGAACGGCAAATTGCACGGAGGGTGTGGAGAGTCTGCAGAAGGATCTAGATAGGCTGGGCGAATGGGCCAGGAACTGGCAAATGGAATTTAATGTTGGCAAGTGCGAGGTGGTCCACTTTGGCAGGAATAATGGTAGGAAGGACTATTACTTACGTGGCGAAAAACTGCAGCAGGCAACGGTGCAGAGGGACCTCAGGGTCCTTGTGCATGAGTCGCAAAAACCCAGCCTGCAGGTGCAGCAGGTGGTCAGGAAGGCGAATGGGATGCTGGCCTTCATAGCGAGGGGGATTGAATATAAAAGTGGGGAGGTCTTGCTGCAGCTGTATAGGGTATTGGTGAGGCCGCAGCTGGAGTACTGTGTGCAGTTTTGGTCGCCGCACTTACGCAAGGATATTTTGGCCTTGGAGTGAGTGCAGAGGAGGTTTACTAGGCTGATACCGGAGTTGAGGGGGTTGAGCTATGAGGAGAGGCTGAATAAACTAGGCTTGTACTCGTTAGAGTTTAGAAGAATGAGGGGGGATCTCATTGAGACATATAAGATGATGAATGGGATGGATAGGATAGAGGTGGAGAGACTCTTCCCGCTCAGGAAGGACAGTAGGACTAGGGGGCACAGCCTCAAGATAAAGGGGGGGGGAGGTTTAGAACGGAGTTAAGGAGGAACTTCTTCACTCAAAGGGTGGTGAATCTCTGGAATTCTCTGCCCGTTGAAGTGGTGGAGGCTGCCTCGCTAAATATTTTTAAGACGCGGGTTGATGGGTTTTTGATAAGCAAGGGGATTAAGGGTTATGGGGAGAGGGCGGGAATGTGGAACTGAGTCACGACAGATAAGCCATGATCTTATTGAATGGCGGGGCAGGCTCAAAGGGCTAGATGGCCTACTCCTGCTTCTATTTCTTATGTTAAAGGTGCTATATAAATGCACAACGGCTGTTAGTTCACAGCCAGAACTGGACCAAGAACAAAAAGGCGAGATCAAAGCAAATTACTGCGGATGCTGCAATCTGAAACCAAGAGAGGAAGTGCTGGAAACTCTCAGCATGTCTGGCAGCATCTGTAAGGAGAGAAGACAGCTGATATTTCATGTCCAGATGACCCTTTGTCCAAGTTTTGACCAAGAGTCATCTGGACTCGAAACATCAGCTCTTTTCTCTCCTTACAGATGCTGCCAGACCTGCTGAGATTTTCCAACTGAAAAGTGAGGTCTGACCACATCACAGTGCGCATTGTTCAGATTTGTACTCTATGGCAACTCTTGTGTAGCTTCTGTATTAATGACAGGAAGAGGGTCATTTGGGAATGAGGGGATGTGGCGGTGGGGGAATTGTCTTAAGAGACTGAGTACATCTTACACAGGGGCAGCGGACAGGAATCGCGCGCAAGTCGGCTGGAATTTCTTCACCAGCTTTGCTTACCTGCTGCAGCACAATGGGGGGCGGGGGTCTTACTCACTCACACCAGACTTGTTCTACTTACTGACTCCCCCCACCCTGCCAATCCTCCTCCTCCATCATTACTTCTCCTTCCCTGTCAAACTGTGCCTCGCTTCAGTATTTCATGATATCCCTCGCACCCTTCCTTGTTAGCCAGAGCTGTCAAGATTGGAGGTGGGGGTGGAGGATTGGGGCAGCAAGGGATAGATCTATGGTTAACCAGAATGAGATTAAACACAAATCCAGTTAAACACTCAGTGCAGTGGGTTTAAGAACAAGATGGAAATAAGCTATAATATTAAACCAAAATCTCCCAATGAGTCTGGATTTTTCTCTGTTGGCAGGATTCTCTCTAACTCTCTCCCAATTTTCTCTATCTCTCTTTAAGCTCCACCTTTTTAATTTATTAGCATCACAAGTAGGCTTACATTAACACTGAAATAAAGTCACTGAAAATCCTCTCGTCGCCACATTCCTGTTCAGATACTGAAGGAGAATTTAGCAGTGCCAATTCACCTAATCTGTACATCTTTCAGACTGTGGGAGGAAACCCACGCAGACACAGAGAGAATGTGCCGACTACACACAGACAGTGACCCAAGCCAGGAACTGAACCTTGGTCCCTGGTAAGGTGAGGCAGCAGTGCTAATCACTGTGCCATCTCTGCTTTATTCCAAGCTAATCCTCTGAAGAAACCTTAATAGGAATGGAGCAGGGAACCCAGGTTCTGGTGATACAGGAACACACTGCCCCTCCACACATCATCTCCCCCGTATCCCCACCTCCACCCCAGGCACATATGTACCTGTCAGCACACAGCCTGCTCTTGGCTTGACACATGCACCCCTCCACTGAAATACTGCATGAATCAGCCAGGGTTTGGCAATGAGAGGGGTTTAGGATTTGGATCAGGCTGTGTGTGAGTGAGTTACACAGCCCTCATGATTCAGGGCTGCAGAGCTCAGGGCTAAACACTGACCTTAACATAGGCAGACTGGAACTGAGACAGCATTCTTACATAACCTCCTGTCAACCCAAAGGACAGAATACCTCATCCGCTCAGACACATTTTGACAGGCTAAAATAACAGACTTATTTGCACATAGTTTATAAAAATCAAATCAATGGAGCAAGTTGAATTAAACATACAGAGAGCATCACTGGTCAATCACTTATGACTTCCTTGTTTCTGGAGAACATCTCCTGTGGGTTGCAATGGCAACAGGTCAACAAACTCCAACCCCCATAATCTTACCATACTAAAACCAAATTTGTTCTGAAATCTCTTTATAATAAAGACCAGTGCACAGGTTGTACCTTTCCCCTTGAATGTCACAGAATCCCTATGGTGCAGAAGGAGGCCATTCGGCCCAGCAAGCCTGCACTGACCACAATCCCAACCAGGCCCAATCTCCGCAACCCCACGTATTTATCCTGCTAATCCCCTGGCACCAAGGGTTAAGTTAGCATGACCAATTCACCTAACCTGCACATCTTTGGACTGTGGGAGGAAACCGGAGCACCCAGAGGAAACCCACGCAGACACAGGGGAGAACGTGCAGACTCCGCACAGTGACCCAAGCTGGGAATCGAACCCGGGTCCCTGGTGCTGCGAGGCAGCAGTGCTAACCACTGTGCTGCCCTGGGTCCTTGGCGCCATGAGGCAGCAGTGCTAACCACTGTGCCAGTGTGCTGCCCTGGGTCCCTGGTGCCATGAGGCAGCAGTGCTAACCACTGTGCCACCGTGCCTCCCAATAGAGAGAAGTCTATCCTTCAACATTGATTAAATCAGATTTCTTCACATAACACACAAACGCTCGCAACATTTGCCTGACATTAATAGAGTAGCGAGGGTCTGCTTGCAATAGGAGCGTGGACAGATCATCCCACACTTAACATGCTCCCAGATGCATGGACAGTCTATTCTCAATGAAATTTGTACATCTTTCAGTGACTGTAATGTAGGAATGGTGTACTGGCTTATTATATTAACTCAATATTACCTTTCTTTTAATATCTCATCTACGACCCAGTGGATTTTGTCTATTTTAGTTATTATATGACTGTTACATCTTTGTGTGTTTTTAACCTGATTACTTCGGCTATTTGTCAATTTTTCAATGCAATTTGTACAACAGTTCAGCCTTTGGGCTGAGAACGTCATTCTCAAACAAATTACCATCATTATTAACATTACACTACATCAACTCTCTCACTGAGGTGCACATACGCCCAACGCTCCCTGGCTCCCCCATTCTAAAACTGACACACACAGAGACACGCGCGCGCGCGCACACAGAGACACGCGCGCGCGCGCACACAGAGACACGCGCGCGCGCGCACACAGAGACACGCGCGCGCGCGCACACAGAGACACGCGCGCGCGCGCACACAGAGACACGCGCGCGCGCGCACACAGAGACACGCGCGCGCGCGCACACAGAGACACGCGCGCGCGCGCACACAGAGACACGCGCGCGCGCGCACACAGAGACACGCGCGCGCGCGCACACAGAGACACGCGCGCGCGCGCACACAGAGACACGCGCGCGCGCGCACACAGAGACACGCGCGCGCGCGCACACAGAGACACGCGCGCGCGCGCACACAGAGACACGCGCGCGCGCGCACACAGAGACACGCGCGCGCGCGCACACAGAGACACGCGCGCGCGCGCACACAGAGACACGCGCGCGCGCGCACACAGAGACACGCGCGCGCGCACACAGAGACACGCGCGCGCGCGCACACAGAGACACGCGTGCGCACACAGAGACACGCGCGCGCACACAGAGACACGCGCGCGCACACAGAGACACGCGCGCGCGCGCACACAGAGACACGCGCGCGCGCACACAGAGACACACGCGCGCGCGCACACAGAGACACACGCGCGCGCGCACACAGAGACACACGCGCGCGCGCACACAGAGACACACGCGCGCGCGCACACAGAGACACACGCGCGCGCGCACACAGAGACACACGCGCGCGCGCACACAGAGACACACGCGCGCGCGCACACAGAGACACACGCGCGCGCGCACACAGAGACACACGCGCGCGCGCACACAGAGACACGCGCGCGCGCACACAGAGACACACGCGCGCGCGCACACAGAGACACACGCGCGCGCGCACACAGAGACACACGCGCGCGCGCACACAGAGAGACACGCGCGCGCGCACACAGAGACACGCGCGCGCGCACACAGAGACACACGCGCGCGCGCACACAGAGACACACGCGCGCGCGCACACAGAGACACACACACGCGCGCACACAGAGACACACACACGCGCACACAGAGACACACACACGCGCACACAGAGACACACACACGCGCACACAGAGACACACACACGCGCACACAGAGACACACACACGCGCACACAGCGACACGGTTAAATGATGCTCAATTCCACTTAATGTCAGGGGGGATTTGCAGGGGAAATATTCAAATTACAGGGATAGGGGCCCAGGTGGGAATGTTGTCGGTGCAGACTCGATGGATAAATGGTCTCTTTCTGCACTGTAGGGATGCTATGATTCGCGGAGCTGGAACAAGCACCATGGGCCGAATGGCCTTCTTATGCACAGAATCATAGCGATTCTCTGCTGTATTGAGAAATGATATAAAAGAACATTTTTGTCACAGTGGCTGAATACATTGCACAGTAACACCCAGCAGAGCGAGTCCTGATCACATCCTTCCAAACCTGACTTGTGTCTGGAGAATATTTCTGTCCAGTGGTTACTGGGAGTTGGCTGTGATTAGGAATGATGACAAAACAAGAGCTTCACACAAATGTATCAGACATCATCAATACACAGTGATTCAGGGGCAGATTCTCCCACAGAGTACCCATAAAAACATTATAAATACGTACACAGACGTCTGCATGACAAAGCAGAAATCAGTGCTCCTGGGATGAAATAAGACATTAAATTGAGCCCCTTCTCCCCCAGGCCACTACTCCGAGGAAGAGCAGGGGTGTTCACCTTGGTGTCCTGGATAATAGTTATCCTGGAATCAACATCACTAACACACGTTAGCTGGTCATTCTCACATTGAGAATGTGGGATCTTACTCTGCACAGATTAACTTGCTGTGTTTCCTACATGTCAACAGTGATTTGGAAGCAGCCCACGTCCAAATGCAGTAAGGCCTGGGCAAGTAACATTTGTGCCACATAAGCGTCAGGCAATGACTATCTCCAACAAGAGAGAATTTAACCATCTCCCCATGACGTTCAATGATATTACCATCACTGAATCCCCACTATCAATATCCTGGGGGTCACCATTGACCAGAAACAGAACTGGACTAGCCATTTACATATTGCAGCTACAAGAGTAGGTCAGAAGCTGGGAATTCTGCAACGAGTAACTCACCTCCTGACTCCCCAAAGCCCGTCCACCATCTACAAGGTACAAGTCAGGAGCGTGATGGAATACTCTTCACTTGCCTGGATAGGTGCAGCTCCAACAGCACTGAAGAAGCTTGACACCATCCAGGGCAAAGCAGCCCCACTTGATTGGCACCCATTCCAAACGCCCATCCCTCCACCATCAATGCACAGTCGCAGCCACGTACCATCTACCAGATGCACTGCAGCAAGTCATCAAGTCTCCTGAGACAGCACCTTCTAAACTTACAACCACTCCCATCTCGTTAGACGAGGGCAGCAGATACTTGGAAATACCCATTGAGGCCGTTCACCCTCTCTCACTGTCACTGGGTCAAAATCCAGGAACTCCCTCCCTAACAGCACGATGGGTGTACCTACACCTCATGGACTGCAGGAGGTTCAAGACAACGTCTCATCACCAATCTTTCAAGCACAATTAGGAATGAGCAATAAATGCTGGTCTAGTCAGCGATACCTACATCACTGGCATGAATTAAAAAAAAAGACTGTTCTTGATTGTACCATGTTGGCTGTAAAGTCTGCGGAACATTCTGAATTTGTGAAAGGCAACAGCAGAAATGGGAAACAGTTCCTCTCTTTCCTTTGAAAGCCAGTTACGGTACATCACCGTGACTCAGCTACCAGCACCGACCCTGTCCCCTCTCAGCAAAACATCGGGTCTTGAGAGGCACAGGGACAGGGGCAAATGCACTGACAATCGAGGAAAATGCTGGTTTGCACAGATCAAATTTATGCCCTTGTGCCTGGAACAACATTGCTTTCTAATTCAGTGTCAGCATCTCCCGGTAGCCCAGTTGACTACAATGCAAGAGCTAACAGAAGCAATCTGAATTGGACGGCATGGCAGTTAGCACTGCTGCCCCTCTTAGCACCAGGGGCCCGGGTTCGACTTTGGCCTCGGGTGACTGTCTGTGCAGAGTTGGACAAACATAGAATCCCTACAGAAGGAGGCCATTCAGCCCATCGAGTCTGCACCAACCACATTCCCACCCAGGTTCTATCCCCATAACCCCATGCATTTACCCTAGTTAGTCCTCCTGACACTAAGGGGCAATTTAACATGGCCAATCAACCTAACCCACACATTTTTGGAGTGGCAGAGGAAACTCATGGAGACACCAGGAGAATGTGTAGACTCCACACAGACAGTGACCCAAGCTGGGAATTGAACTCAGGTCCTTGGTGCTGTGAGGCAGCAGTGCTAACCACTGTGCCACCATGCCGCTCCTTCTCCCCATGTTTGCGAGGGGTTCCTCTAGGTGCTTCAATTTCCTCCGACAGTCCGAAAGATCTGCTGGTTGGGTGCATTGGCCATGCCAACTTGTCCCTTAGTGTCCCAAGATGTCTAGGATCAGGGGGATAGGGCCTGGATAAGATGCTCTGCCAGGGAGTTAGTGCAGACTTGCTGGGCTGAATGGCTTCATTCTGTACTGTAAGGATTCTATGGAAACATATTTGAAGAGAGATTAAAGGCTGCATAGGTACATGTGACCATGAGATTCTGAAGAGTGCATGCGTGCGCTGAAACAGAACTGTGAAGGAAGCAGCCACCCTCGGAGAGGACAAGTGTTGTGTCTGCAAGGCTCTGATACCAACCTTGAGTGTGGAGTATCTGAGAGAGAGAGAGAGAAGTCTGTGTAATATTGCCCCTGCAGCAACCATGGATGTTTATGGCAAAGTGGAATCCTTATAGAGGACAATCGATCAGGACTGTTCTGTTGCCTAAAACTAGGCTGAAACTTTTGAGAAACGTTTAACTGTGTAAATATAATCTTGGGTGTTTAAATTTTCTTTACTTTTATTCATTTATGGGATGTGAGTGTAGCTGGCTGGGTCCAGCATTTATTGCCCATCCCTAGGTGCCCTTGAAAAGGTGGTGAGCCGCATACTTGAAACACTGCGATCCACGAGGTGTAGGTACATCCATAGTGCTGTTAGAGAGGGAGTTGCAGGATGTTGACACAGTGACAGTGAAGGAATGGCCGATATATTTCCAAATCAGGACGGCGAGCAACTTGCGGGGAATCTTCCAGGTGGTGGTGTCCCCCAGATATGTGATGCCTTTGTCTTTCTAGATGGTGGTGGCAGTGGGTTTGGAAGGTGCTGCCTATGGAACCTTGGTGCGTTCCTGCATCTTGTAGGTGGTACACACTGCTGCCACTGTGCATTGGGTGATAGAGGGAGTAACTGTTTTTCTTTTTTTAAAAATAAATGTTTAATGAGGTGGAGGGTCAACCATGGTCTTATTGAATGGTGGAGCAGGTTCAAAGAGCTCAAGACCTCTCCTGCTCCTAGTGCTAACTGCAACAGTTAAGACTCAGGCTATAATCAAAACATTCTCCGCTTTAATCATTGCTTCTCCCCTGAGGATTTGCCCAGTAACATCATTACGCAGCAGCTCATTCCTTGGGTTCACTTCCCAATCATCTCATCCTGGGAAAGCAATGAAATTGGCCTCTACACCCTCCATAATCAGCTATGGATCATCCTCTGGACACAGACTGCTAAGAGGTTTTACCAGGGTGAGAGTGAACACTCAACACACTTTGTCACACACCATTCAACAGGCCAACAAACGAAGCTCACAAGAATACTCAACACACTTGGAGGCTGATAGCAACTGCGGGGCAGAATTCAAGAATCCTCCCACCTTTCAGGAAGCAAAGCAACAAGTAACTGAGTTCCCATCAGCTATAGTACCCGTCAGAATCTCCAGATATTCCAAAGCATCCTACAGTATGTGAAGTACGCTCAAAATAATGTTGGAAATACAGCAGCCAATTTGCACACAGCAAGCTCTGGCAAACAGCAATGTAGTAATTACCAATACTCAGTACTTTTAGTTGAGGGATAAACTTGGGCCAGTCCACCAGGAGAAAACCCCTGCTCTTCTACTGGTGGCCATCACTGTTGCAGAGTACACAAAGTGTTTAACACAGAAAATATTCCATCCTGGGGCCGCACAGAGGTTAGCACTGCTGCCTGACAGCGCCAAGGACCCGGGTTCAACTCCTGGCTTGGGTCACTGTCTGTGTGGAGTCTGCACATTCTCTCCATGTCTGCATGGGTTTCCTCTGTGTGTTTCCTCCGGGTGTTTCCTCCCACAGTCCAAAGATGTGTGGGTTAGGTGGATTGGCCATGCTAAATTGCCCCTTACTGTCAGGGGGATTAGCAGGGTAAATGCATGGGGTTACAGTAAATGGATGGAATTGTGGTCGGCGCAGACTTGAATAGACAAATGGCTTCCTTCTGCACTGTAGGGGTTCTATGATTTTATGATCCTGGTGAGATCAGTAAGCACTAGAATGTGTCAGCTGTGACAAGAAAATGATAATGATTTTTTTAAAACACAATGGGCGAAAATAATGCAGGAACATTGACACTAAGGAAAAATAAACAAAGAGAGAAAATGAAGAGGACTTCAATACTGAACGCGAATGGATTCTATGAAGAAATGGGTACATAGACAATAAATCAAATCCTCCCACTAGCTCATCCCTCTGTCACTGCCACATCAAACGCTGAGCGCAGACTGAACTGCCAACTTCCTGAGACAAGAACGAGGAAAGCCTTCACCCCCTGAGCAACCTGTTCCCGCCAACACTGGCGCATGTACCACGAGCTCCGAATCCTACAACCACAAACTCACGTAGGGGAAATGCTAAATTGCCGGTCCCATTTACATTCCAGCTCAAAGCAATGCAGCCCCATTGAAGTAACTAATGCACTTTGTGTGCAATCCCACTGCCCCGCTGACTAGCTCTGTGCACACACTCACTAACCATAATATCACACTCTTGAGTGAGAGGTCATCCAAGATCTAGCCAGAGAATCTAACCCTGTCCCAGGCACAGAGTGTGGTGTACAACGGTATAACAAATATCTCAGATCACCAACAATCTGTCCTGGTCCCTCCATGCCAACACGACAGCTAAGAAAGCTCACCAACGCCTCTACTTTCTCAGAAGGCGAAGGAAATTTGGCATGTCCATTATGAGTCTCACCAATTTCTACAGATATATCCAGAAAGTATGCTTTCAGTGGTGGATCACAGCTTGGTGTGGCTCCTGCTCTGTCCAAGGCCATAATAAACTATGAAGGGACTTGAATGTAGTCCAGTTGATCACACTAACCAGCCTCCCATCCATCGACTCCACCTACACTTCCCACCATCTTGGAAAAGCCGCCACCATAATCAAGGACCCCAAAACCCAGCCTGCAGGTGCAGCAGGTGGTCAGGAAGGCGAATGGGATGCTGGCCTTCATAGCGAGGGGGATTGAATATAAAAGTAGGGAGGTCTTGCTGCAGCTGTATAGGGCATTGGTGAGGCCGCAGCTGGAGTACTGTGTGCAGTTTTGGGCGCCGCACCTGCGCAAGGATATTTTGGCCCTGGAGGGAGTGCAGAGGAGGTTTACTAGGCTGATACCGGAGTTGAGGGGGTTGAGCTATGAGGAGAGGCTGAATAAACTAGGCTTGTACTCGTTAGAGTTTAGAAGAATGAGGGGCGATCTCATTGAGACGTATAAGATGATGAATGGGATGGATAGGATAGAGGTGGAGAGACTCTTCCCGCTCAAAAAAGACAGTAGGACTAGGGGGCACAGCCTCAAGATAAAGGGGGGGCGGTTTAGAACGGAGTTGAGGAGGAACTTCTTCACTCAAAGGGTGGTGAATCTCTGGAATTCTCTGCCCGTTGAAGTGGTGGAGGCTGCCTTGCTAAATATTTTTAAGAAGCGGGTTGATGGGTTTTTGATAAGAGAGGGGATTAAGGGTTATGGGGAGAGGGCGGGAAAGTGGAACTGAGCCACGACAGATCAGCCATGATCTTATTGAATGGCGGGGCAGGCTCGAAGGGCCAGATGGCCTACTCCTGCTCCTATTTCTTATGTTCTTACACACCCCTGACGTTCTCTCTTCCACCTTCTCCCATTGGGAAAAAGTCTGAGAACAAGTACCCACCGACTCAAGAACAACATCATCGCAGCTGCCATCAGACATTTGAATGGGTTGGCACGGTGGTCCAGTGATTAGCACTGCTGTCTCACAGCACCAGGGAACCGGGTTCAATTCTGGCTTCGGGTGACTGTCTGTATGGAGTTTGCACGTTTTTGCAGTGTCTGCATGGGTTTCCACCGGGTGTTCTGGTTTCCTCCCACACTCCAATGATATGTGGGTTAGATGGATTGGCCATGCTAAATTGACCCTAGTGTCAGGGGATTAGCAGGGTAAATATATAGGATTCTGTCAAACATTAAGCTGATCTTTCTCTACACCCTAGCTAAGAATGTAATACTACATTCTGCATCCTCTCCTTTCCTTCTCCCCCAAGTACTTTATGAACAGTATGCTTTGTCTGTACAGCATGCAAGAAACAATACTTTTCCCTGTACCCCAATACAGGTGACGATAATAAATCAGTTAAATTCTACGTCTAGTGGCCCTGCACATTACAGACACTGATTACAACACTTTTGTTAAGTAGGGAACATACATATTTTTAGAAGGAACTGCCTGATTTGTTCTGGCATAGTTAGAATCATAGAATCCTACAGTGTAGAAGGAGGCCATTTGGCCCATCGAGTTGCACTGACCACTATCCCACCCAGGCTCTATCCCCATAACCCCTGCACTTACCCTAGCTAGACCCCCGACACTAACCCGCATGTCTTTCTGACTGTGGGAGGAAGCTGGAGCACCTGGACAAAACCCACGCAGACACAGGGAGAACATGCAAACTCCAAACAGACAATGTGATGCAAGCCAGGGATCGAACCCAGGTTCCTGGCACTGTGAGGTAGCAGTGCTAACACGCTTAGTTTGACCGTGTTTCTTTTGTTTTTAGAGTTCTCAGCAGAATGCTAAAAAAAAGGGCATGGTGAGGTGATTTGAGCATGAGAAAAAGTTTACTTTTAACACTTTCTTAATGTCTATTAAAGACAAGATTAGACCTAACCTCAACAATGCCCCTTATAAAATCAATACTGTCTCTTCATTGCAAATACACTGAAGGAACTCTGAACAATCAACTTCTTGTTAAAATGGGATCAGGTTTGACAGAGGAAAGCTTGCCTTGATAAAGATTAAACACCACTGTGTTATTCTGCCGAGCTTTTATACATCATCCAGTCTGGATTCAAAAACTCAATCATGCCACTCCTCCTCTACATCTTGCCAGAGGCATAAAAAAATTAAATCTTGCTCCTCAGTAAATACTTGAACTCGTGTCGCTGTGAAATGACGACTGGTGACAGACATACACTCTCCATCCATCTTGTGTTGGGCTGAAAATCTCCTACATTTCTCCTGCTCCATTCTCTCGAACAGTCACCCTCCTCGCTGAATCACACTGACCTCAGTGCAACAAAATGGCTCGAGGATTTCTGCATTCTTGACACCCTCAGAGCAGCGTAAAAACCTGCCCTCTGTCAAGCCACCCAACTCCGGGAGAGGGGGGCCCTGACCACTATCACATCAACCTACACAGAGACAGACAATGCAAGAGGGCGATGCATAAAGACAAACACTCAGAGCGTGAAAGATAAAGACACAATCACAGACAGAGCAACGGAAGAACAGAGACAAAAGAGCTAAGGAGCACAAGAGAGACAGAAATGCAGAAGCAGACAGGCCAGGCCGGAGGGAGAAGCAGGGGTGCGGGGTGGGCACCGTCGGGCACAGGGTGCAGGGCAGGCAAGGGGCAATGCCGGGCGCAGAAAAAACCACAGTGACATCCATTTTAAGTGATCATTTGACTTTGTCCTTGGGTAAAAAGGGGTTCAGTAAGATTTTGTACATGCAATCTTACATTTTTTTTAAACAGTTAAATTGTAGAAGCTATTGCCAACAAAATCCACACCTGTGCTACAAACAGATCAGAGGCAGCCTCGCCTGGGTTAACCCCATTCAATGCTCAGGGCTGAAGCTGTTACTCAACACTGGGCCACTTTGTTGCTGAAATCCCAGGAGATGCTGCAAGGAAGTGAGTGTAGGTTTTAAATCAGAAACACAGCCAGGCGACACTGTACCGCACTCAGGATCAAGAATACGAAGCTCCCATAAACAAGGTCAGCAACACTGTGTTAATTGGAATGGAGCAGATTGCAATTGCTCCTAATACCCATTAGCGCAGAGGGACAGGGACATGGGGTGTGCAATGATTCTTAATTAACACACAACACCAAACAGTCAGGACATTTTGAATAGCTCACTCACAACCTGATGTCTTATCTTGTTTGACTGCTAGGTGACATTGTTCACCCTCTCTTCCGAAGCCTGGAACCTAACGGCCATCTGCTTCTCCGTCAGTCTCTCTCTCCCCCCTACCACTATCTCTGTCCCCTCTCACAGACCTGACCCAAGGTCTCCCCGCACCCCCAAAGCAAGCTTCATCCACTGCCTCCCACAGGTCAGCCTCACCCACCCTCCCCTCAGAAAGGCTGCATCAATCTCTCCCACCTCCCCCCACCACTGCTCCATCAAGGTGATTTAACCCCTCGCTCTCCCCCCAACCTAAAGAGAATGAACCCCATTTCTGCTGATTTAAACCCCGTTCTCCAAATATAACGTTACACCTTCTCCCCAAAAAGCTAATTTGACTCCTGCTGCACCCCCACCAAGAGAGAATTTAAAAAGCTCTGTCCCTCCTCAAAAGGTGACTTAACCACCCCCCCACCCCTGCCAGCCCAGGGAGGTGACGTTACTATCGCCCCCATAAAGCTAGGCTAACCTGTCACACTGTAAAGAAAACTTAAACACACTATCTCGGCGAGAAAGCTGGGTTAATCCCCAACCCCGTGCTCTTCCCCAAAAGCTGAGTTAATCCGTCTCCCCGAGAAAACAGATTTAGCTCCCCTGCCCCCAAAAGCCGTGACAACCCCTCCCCCTCCCCCCCCAAGCCCCAGGAACTGATTTAATCCCCCCAAAGCTGCTGTGCCCAGAAAGAAAAATTTAACCCACTCCCGCTCTCCCCTCAAGCTGCTGTTACCCCCTCAAGCAGATTTAACCCTCTCCAAAACTGCTGTTACCTACAGCAAACAGATTTACCCCATCCTCTCCTCCTCAAGCTGGTGTTACTTCCTCATAATTTAACCCTCTTCCCTCAAGCTGATTTAACCTCCCTGTCTCCCCAAAAGCTGAATTCACCCCCAAAGCTGCTGCTCCCTCCTCCAGCTGTTCTTACCCCATCTCCCTCCTCAAGCCATTGTCTCCCCCTCAAGCTAATTTATCTCCATCTCCTCTCCCCAAGCTGCTGTTATCCCCATCCCCTCCTATGTCTCCTCCCCAAGCTGCTATTAGCCCCTATCCCCCATCTCTCCCCGCTCAAGCTGCTGTCTTCCCTCTCAAGCAAATTTACCCCCCACTCCCCAAGATGCTGTTCCCCAAACCTCCATCTCTCCCCCCGCAAAGCCGGCTGCCCTGCCCCCTCAATCGCCCCTTCTCCCCCATCACTCGCCCCCTCAACCCTCTGCCCCCTCGCCCCCCATCACTCTGCCCCCTCGCCCCCCTCTCCCATCACTCGCCCCCTCTCCCCCATCACTCGCCCCCTCTCCCCCATCACTGACCCCCCCGATCACTCCTCACGCCCATCACGCACCCCCTCGATCACTCCTCACGCCGCATCACGCACCCCCTCGATCACTCCTCACCCCGTCCTCACGCCCATCACGCACCCCTCGATCACTCTCCTCACGCCCATCACGCACCCCCTCGATCACTCCTCACGCCCATCACGCACCCCCTCGATCACTCCTCACGCCCATCACGCACCCCCTCGATCACTCCTCACGCCCATCACGCACCCCCTCGATCACTCCTCACGCCCATCACGCACCCCCTCGATCACTCCTCACGCCCATCACGCACCCCCTCGATCACTCCTCACGCCCATCACGCACCCCCTCGATCACTCCTCACGCCCATCACGCACCCCCTCGATCACTCCTCACGCCCATCACGCACCCCCTCGATCACTCCTCACGCCCATCACGCACCCCCTCGATCACTCCTCACGCCCATCACGCACCCCCTCGATCACTCCTCACGCCCATCACGCACCCCCTCGATCACTCCTCACGCCCATCACGCACCCCCTCGATCACTCCTCACGCCCAT
>NC_137358.1:1900347-2027847 GCF_965287045.1 Carcharhinus amblyrhynchos
CCCACCACCCACCCCCCCTCCTCAACCCCCCCTCCCAACCGAACCCCACTCTCCTCAAACCCCCCTCATCACACCTCCCCTCCTCAAACCCCCCCCTCATCAAACACCCCCTCCTCACACCCCCCTCAAACCCCCCTCATCAAACCCCCTCCTCAACACCCCCTCCTCAAACCCCCCCCAAACACCCCCCTACACCCCCTCTCCCCCCCTCATCAAACACCCCCCTCATCAAACACCCCCCTCATCAAACACCCCCCTCATCAAACACCCCCCTCATCAAACACCCCCCTCAAACCCCCCTCATCAAACACCCCCTCCTCAAACCCCCCCTTCAAACCCCCCTCTCAAACCTCCACCTCCTCAAACACCCCCCTCCTCAAACACCCCCTCCTCAAACACCCCCTCCTCAAACACCCCCCCTCATCAACCCCATTCATCAAACCCCCCTCCTCAAACACCCCCCTCATCAAACCCCCCCTCCTCAAACACCCCCCTCATCAAACCCCCCCTCCCAATCACCCCCTCACAAACCCCCCCTCCTCAAACACCCCCCTCATCAAACCCCCCTCATCAACCAACCCCCTCCTCAAACACCCCCCTCATCAAACACCCCCCTCCTCAAACACCCCCCTCATCAAACACCCCCCTCCTCAAACACCCCTCTCCTCAAACACCCCCCTCCTCAAACACTCCCTCATTGAACACCATCCTCCTCAAACACCCCCCCAAACACCATCCTCCTCGAACACCCCCTCCTCAAACATCACCCTACAATTCAATATGTCTCATATAATAATCTTACAAATATATTACTAATATATAATAATCTTGTAAATAACATAATGTAAATATATGATATATTTACAATATATAAATACATAATATCTTGTAAATACATAATATATAATGTAAATATCTTATAAATGCAAGATTATTATATATTTAAATATTATAAATATCTCTATATATAATCTTGTAAATATCTATTTACAAGATTATTATATGTAAGTATTTATAATATATAGATACATATATAATAATCTTGTAAATATATATATTATAAATATATTTACAAAATTATTTCCATAAAACTATCAGATAAAGGAGCAGAATTAGGCCATTCAGTCCATCTCGTCTGCTCCACCATCCAATCATTTAATTTTGATTTGATTTGTTTTATTATTGTCACATGTATTAACATACAGTGAAAAGTATTGTTTCTTGCACTATATAGACAAAGCATACTGTTCATAGAGAAGGAAAAGAAGAGGGGTGCAGAATGTACTATTACAGTCACAGCTAGGGTATAGAGAAAGATCAACTTGATGCAAGATAGGACCATTCAAAAGTTTGACAGCAACAGGGAAGAAGCTGTTCTTGAGTTGGTTGATCCATGACTGCAGACTTTTGTATCCTTTTCCCAACGGAAGAAGGTGGAAGAGAGAATGTCCGGGGTGCGTGGGGTCCTTAATTATGCTGGTTGCTTTGCTGAGGCAGCGGGAAGTGTAGACAGAGTCAATGGATGGAGGGCTGGTTTGCTTGTTGGATTGGATTGATTATGGATGATATGATTCTCATCCCCATTCTCCTGTCTTATCCCCGTAACCCTTAATCCCCTATTGATCAAGAACCTATCTATCTCTGTCTTAAAGACACCCAATGACCCATCGTCCACAGCCCTCTGTGGCAATGAGTTCCACAGATTCGCTACGCTCTGGCTGAGGAAATTCCACCTCATCTCGGTTTTAAAGGAATGTCCCTTCACTCTGAGGTTGTGCCTTCGAGTTCGAGTCTCTCCCACTAGTGGAAACATTCTCTCCACGTCCACTGTATCCAGGCCTCTCATTATTCTGTAAATTTCAATAAGTTCCCCCCTCATCCTTCTAAACTCCATCGAATAGAGACCCAGACTCCTCAACCGCTCCTCATATGATAAATCCTTCATTCCTGGGATCATCCAGAACCTCCTCTGGACCCCCTCTAAGGCCAGCACACCCTTCCTTAGGTATGGGGCCCAAAACTGCTCACAATATTCCAAATGGGTTCTGATTAGAGCTTTATACAGCCTCAGTAGTACATCCCTGCTCTTGTATTCTAGCCCTCTCAACATGAATATTAACAGTGAATTTACTTTCCTAATTGCCAACTGAACCTGCATGTTAACCTTAAGAGAATCCTGAATCAGGATTCCCAGACTTTTTTGTGCTTCAGATTTCTGAAGCCATTCCCCACTTAGAAAATAGTCTACGCCTCCATGCTTCCTACCAAAGTGCATGAACAATAATATTTTAACATTATGCTTTATACCAACATCTAACATTATTTTTCAATATATTTGACTTTAAAAATTTTGTTTGAACATTGTTGTAATATTAAAGTTTTTAAGTTTATTTATTAGCGTCACATGTAGGCTTACATTAACACTGCAATGAAGTTACTGTGAAAATCCCCCAGTCGCCACACTCCGGTGCCTGTTCGGGTACACTGAAGGAGAATTTAGCACAGCCAGTGCACCTAACCAGCACATCTTTCAACTGTGGGAGGAAACCGGAGCACCTGGAAAAACCCACGCAGGCACGAGGAGAATGTGCAGACTTCACACAAACAGTGACCGAGCCGGGAATCAAATCCAGGTCCCTGGCGCTGTGAGGCAGCAGTACTAACCACTGTGCCACTTAACTATAGCATCGGCATGGGGGGAACCAGGACAGATTGTTGGTGATCTGGACACCTAAAAACTTGAAGCTCTCGATACTTTCTATTTTGTCCCTGTTGATGTAGACAGGGACATGTTCTCCTTTGTGCTTCCTGAAGTTGATGACAATCTCCTTCGTTTTGTTGACATTGACGGAGGGATTATTGTTGCTGCACCAGTTCACCAGATTCTCTATCTCATTCCCGTACCCTGTCTAATCCTGTTGGGATTAAAAATATTGTTTAAATGTTATTATAATATTAATGTATATTATCAGTAATGTCCACTATATTTAGCTATATTATTGTAATTTTTATAATTCATTCGCGGGCGTCGCTGGCTGGGCCAGCATTTATTGCCCATCTGTTGTTGCTGAGGGCAGTTGGGAATCAACCACATTGCTGTGGTTCTGGAGCCACATGTAGGCCAGACCTGGTAAGGACAGCAGATTTCCTTCCCTAAAGGGACATTAGTGAACCAGATGGGTTTTCCAACAATGGTTTCATGGTCATCAGATATTATTTGTTGTTTAAACATTATTGTAATATTATTGTAATAATGTCTATGCTAAATAATGTCAATTATATTTTGATTTGATTTATTATTATCACATATATCGGGATACAGTGATATACTCTGTACTGTATGGTGCTCATAGAGTACATAGGTGAGAAGGAAAGGAGAGGATGCTGAATATAGTGTTACAGTCATAGAATCATCGAAGCCCTTGAATACAGAAAGAGGCCATTTGGCCTATCGGGCCTGCTCCAATAACAATCCCACCCAGGCCCTATCCCTATAACCTTGCTAACCCCCCTGACACTAAGGGGCAATTGAGCATGGCCAATCAACCTAACTTGCACACCTTTGGATTGGGGGAGGAAACCAGAGCACCTGGAGGAAACCCACGCAGAACATGCAGACTCCACACAGACAGTGATCCGAGGCCAGAATTGAACCTGGATCTCTGGTGCTAAGAGGTAACCGCCGTGCCGCCATGCCTCCATGCCACCCCTCGGTGGTGTAGCTAGGGTGTAGAGAAAGATCAACTTAAAATGAGATGGGTCCATTCAAAAGTCTGATGGCAGCAGGGAAGAAGCTGTTCTTGAGTCAGTTAGTATGTGATCTCAGACTTTTGTATCTTTTTGCAGAAGGAAATATTATATTTTGCATTAACATTATTATTTAAACATTATTGTAATATGAATATATATATGAAATAATGCTGAATATATATTTAAGATATTACAATATTAATGGTTACATTAAATAATGATAAATGTATATTTAAAATGTTAGTATTAATGTTACACAATCTTGTAACTATATTTTAAAAGTATGAATATTCATATTAATCTTATAAACATATCAGAAAAGCTCATTTGCATTTCAAGTAATCTTCTAAGTATATTAAAAGCATAAATATGCCCTTATTAAATAATCCTTTAAATGTGTTTAAAGTATCACAATGCATTCTAAATAGTCTGGTAAATATAATTAAAAATATCAATGTTCATATTTAATCTTGTGAATGTATCAAGAATATTAATTTATATACCAAATAATCTTCTCAGTATATTAAAAGCATAACTATGAAATAATGATTTCAATATATTTTAAAATGTTGGTCAAATAATCTTTTATATCAAAAACTTACAGATTGCATGTTAAATAGGTGCACAATGGCACAGTGGTTAGCTTTGCTGCCTCACAGTGCCAGGGACCCAGGCTCGATTCCCAGCTTGGGTCACTGCCAGTGCAGAGTCTGCACGTTCTCCCTGTGTCTGCGCGGGTTTCATCCGGATGCTCCGGTTTCCTCTCACAGTCCGAAAGATGTGCTGGTTAGGCCAATTGACCTGAACAGGCACTGGAGTGTGGTGACTAGGGGAATTTCATAGTAACTTGATTGCGGCATTAATGTAAGCCTAACTCATGACTAATAAATAATCTTTAACTTTAATTATCATGGAGATACATTTAAAATATTACTGTGCATTCAAAATAATCTTGTAAATATATTTAAAATATAATGACTAAAAATTAATGGTTATGTTAATTGTTTTGAGTTTGAATTAAATCCATCTATGAGATGTCATATTGTGAAGAGTAAATGATTATTGACACATTACACAAAGTAACTGGTGATCAGAGGGAGAAAATATAACTATTTGTCATTGTATGAATGCCAAAATGAAATTAACTTCCTTTTACTTGCTCTCACAGTATCCGGGCATAATCCCAAAAATCACTGGGACATGGGCTTGGAATATTACAGAATCATAGAATCCCTACAGTGCAGAAGGAGGCCATTCGCCCATTGAGCCTGCCCTGACAACAATCCCAACCAAGCCCCATCTCCATAACCTCATGTAATCACCCTGCTAGTCCCCTGACACTAAGGAGCAATTGAGCATGGCCAATCAACCTAAGGAACACATCTTGGGACACTAAGGGGCAATTTAGCATGGCCAATCCACCCAACCTGCACATCTTGGGACACTAAGGGGCAATTTAGCATGGCCAATCCACCTAACCTGCACATCTTGGGACACTAAGGGGCAATTTAGCATGGCCAATCCACCTAACCTGCACATCTTGGGACACTAAGAGGCAATTTAGCATGGCCAATCCCACTAACCCGCACATCTTTGTGGGAGGAAACCAGAGCACCTGGAGGGAACCCACACAGACACAGGGAGAATGTGCAAAACTCCACACAGATAGTGACCCAAGCCGGGAATCAAACCCGGATCCCTGGCGCTGTGAGGCAGCAGTGCTAACCGCTGTGCCACTGTACCATGTCATTCAGATTGATCATTGGATAGCTGACATGTACAGACCAGAAAGGTCATATGTTTGATCTCTAATCTATCCCGAGTGGCGCTGGAGGGACAATGATTGATTCCCAGGTACTTAGGTTTACAGAGTGATGCCTGGTGATGTCAAACAGCTGCTGGTTCTCATTGTACCTACACGTGAATATGAGGTCTCAACTAGGCCACTTCTGCCTTCCCACCCAACAGGTAGCACCTCTGGCATTACTGAACTCCTTCAATAATGCTAAATAAATTTCAGACCAGTCAGTGAAGTGTGAAACCAGGTATCAGTAATACATATTTCCTTCTCTAAAAGGGCATTAGTGAACAATCGACAATGCTTTCATTAGATTTTTAATTCCAGAATTTTACTGAACTCAGATTTCACCACCTGCCGTGGTGGGATTGGAACATGAGAACTTGAAGCAGGAATCGGCCATCTGGCCCCTCAAACCTGCTCTGCCATTCAATAAGATCATGGCTGATCTTTTCGTGGACTCAGCTCCATTTACCCGCCCGCTCACCATAACCCTTAATTCCTTTGCTGTTCAGCTGTTTTGTGGCGGCACAGTGGCACAATGGTTAGCACTGCTGCCTCACAGCACCAGGGACCTGGGTTCAATTCCCGGCTTGGGTCACTGTCTGAGTGGAGTTTGCACGTTTTCCCTGTGTCTGCATGGGTTTCGTCCGGGTGCTCTGGTTTTCTCCCACTGTCCAAAGATGTGCATGTTAGGTGGATTGGCCATGATAAATTTCCCCTTAATGTCAGGGAGGCTAGCTAGGGTAAGTGCATGGGGTACTGGGGATAAGGCTGGTTGGGATTGTTGTAGGTGCAGACTCAATGGGCCAAATGGCCTCCTTCTGAACTGTAGGATTCTATGATCTGGTCTGAAAGATTTGGATTGCATTTCTTCTTGGCCTTATTGGTGGGTGAATCCTCCAATCCGAAGACAAGAGCTCCCAGCATCTGCAGTCTACGACATCTGCAGATGATGGAATTTAAATCTCTATCTATTGCCTTGCAGCACACAACCAGATAGTCGATGAAGGCAAGAGGTTTGGACACAGCCTCACATCGTGCAATGCTTTAGCTGAGAATTGCTTTAAACACAATATAATTCCTAATCTTTCCTTGATGATGGAGGTGTCCCTTTAATTGTCAATCATTTGTTGCCTTTTTATTCACTCCATAATTGGATCTTATCGCATTTCCTCATTAATAAAACAACAGCACTTCAACAGGCTAGTGAAGGTCAGTAGTTCACACAGTGAACAATGTGTTTAGTTGTTCTGAAACATATCAGGAACATCACGGGGTGAAAGTGCAACATTGAATTAAGGCAATGTGACCTTCTAACACAATCTAGAATTGAAGATTTAATTATATTACATTCCAGTGAGAACTGGTTGATTTTAAGTGTGTGTGAGCATACGCTCGCACACGAACCAGCCGTCCCATCCATTGACTCTGTCTACACATCCCGCTGCCTCAGCAAAGCAACCAGCATAAACAAGGACCCCACGCACCCCGGACATTCTCTCTTCCACCTTCTTCCGTCAGGAAAAAGATACAAAAGTCTGACGTCATGTACCAACCGATTCAAGAACAGCTTCTTCCCTGCTGCTGTCAGAATGGACTTACCTTTCATGAAGTTGATCTTTCTCTACACTCTAGCTATGACTACGTTCTACACTCTCTCATTTCCTTCTCTATGAATGGTATGCTTTGTCTGTACAATGTGCAAGAAACAATATTTTTCACTGTATGTTAATACATATGACAGTAATAAATCAAATCAAGTCAAATCAAAGATGAAGATGAGTGGAAAAGCAAATTGTGTGGAAGGTGCGGAAAGTCTGCAGAGATCTGGATAGGCTGAGTGAGCGGGTGAGGACCTGGCAGATGGAGAATAACGTTAGCAAATGTGAGGTTATCCACTTTGGTAGAAATAATAGTAGGAGGGATTATTATTTAAAGGGTGAAAAGCTGCAGCATGCTACGATGCAGAGGGACCTGGGGGTCCTTGTGCACGAATCGCAAAAACCCAGTCTGCAGGTGCAGCAGGTGATCAAGAAGGCGAATGGAATATTGGCCTTTATAGCGAGGGGGATAGAATATAAAAGCAAGGAGGTCTTGCTGCAACTGTACAGGGCACTGGTGAGGCCACGACTGGAGTACTGTGTGCAGTTTTGGTCGCCGCTTTTGCGAAAGGGTATATTGGCCTTGGAGGAAGTGTAGAGAAGGTTCACTAGGCTGATACTGGAGATGAGGGGGTTGGACTATGAGGAGAGATTGAATAGACTAGGTCTGTACTTGTTGGAGTTTAGAAGGCTGAGGGGGGATCTTATAGAGATGTATAAGATAATGAAGAGGCTAGATAGGGTTGAGGTAGAGAGATTCTTCCCGCTTAGAAAGGATAGCAGAACTAGAGGGCACAGCCTCAAAATAGGGGGGGGGGGCAGTTTAGATCAGAGTTGAGGAACTTCTTCACTCAAAGGGTGGTGAGTCCCTGAAATTCTCTGCCTATTAAAGTGGTGGAGGCTACCTCGCTGAATATATTTAAGTCACGATAGGTTTCTGATAGAGAAGGGAATTAAGGGTTATGGGGAGAAAGTGGGAAAGTGGAACTGATCCACTTCAGATCAGCCATGATGTTATTGAATGGCGGGGCAGGCTCGAGGGGCTAGATGGTCTACTCCTGCTCCTATTTCTTATGTTATTATATCATGTTCTTAAATGTAAGCATGTTTGCATTGGTGCATGATTGTGCATGTGAGTGTACAAGCATTTTTTTTATTCATTCGTGGGACATGGGTGTTGCTGGCTGGGCCAGAATTTATTGCCCATCCCCAGTTGCCCGAGGGCAGTTGAGAGTCAACCACATTGCTGTGGCTCTGAAGTCACATGTAGGCCAGACCAGGTAAGGACGACAGATTTTCTTCCCTGTAGGGACATTAATGAACCAGATGGGTTTTCCCGACAATCAACAACGGTTTCATGGTCATCAGTAGATTCTTAATTCCAGATATTTTTTACTGAATTCAAATTCCACCATCTGCTGTGGTGGGATTTGAACCTGGGTCCCCAGAACATTTGCTGAGTTTCTGGATTAATAATTGATAATGCCACTAGGCCATCGCCTCCTCTTATGTAAGTGTGAATGTGTGACTCATTTGATTTGATTTATTATTGTCACATGTATTAACATACAGAGAAAAGTATTGTTTCTTGCGTGCTATACAGACAGAGCATACCGTTCATAGAGAAGGAAAGGAGAGGGTGCAGAATGTAGTGTTACAGTTATAGGTAGGAGCTAGAGAAAGATCAATTTAATCCTAGGTAGGGTCCATTCAAAAGTCTGACGGCAGCAGGGAAGAAGCAGTTCTTTGAGTCGGCTGGTACGTGACCTCAGACTTTTGTAACTTTTTCCTGATGGAAGAAGGTGGAAGAGAGAATGTCTGGGATGCGTGGGGTCCTTGATTATGCTGGGTGCTTTCTCGAGACAGCAGGAAGTGTGTGTGCATGTGTGAATGTGAGTGTGTATGTGAGTGCATGAGTGTGCAAACATATGTGCATGTGTGAATGTGTGTGAGTATAAGTTTAAGTTTATGTTTTAGTGTCACAAGTAGACTTACATTAATGCTGCAATAAAGTTACTGTGAAAAACCCTCATCACCACACTCTGTGTTCAGGTACACTGAGGAAGAATTTAGCACAGCCAATGCACCCTAACCAGTATATATATATATATATATATATATGTGTGTATGTATATGAGAGTGGGTGCGTGTGTGTGTGTTTGTGCATGCGTGTGTGAGTGAGTATGTGTGTGTGTGAGAGTGGATGTGTGTGTGTGTGTGTGTTTGTGCATGCGTGTGTGAGTGAGTATGTGTGTGTGTGTGTGTGAGAGTGGATGTGTGTGTGTGTGTTTGTGCACGCGTGTGTATGTGTGTGAGCGTATATGTGAGTGTGTGTGTGTGCGTGTGTGTGTGTGTCTATCAGTGTGTGCATTGGGATGAAAGCCTTACTTTGGTGCCACGTCTCCTTAAAATGAATTTGTTCTTCAACCACCCTGCCTCTCAAGATGATAATGCTTCTGTCGCCATTTATTTGTGCCTCTTAGTGTTGGGGGGACCAGCAGGGTAAATGCGTAGGGTGACGGGGATAGGGCCTGTGTGGGATTATGGTCGGTTCAGGCCTGATAGGCATTCTGCACTGTATGATTCATTCTATGATTCTATTACTGCGCTTGCTATATTAACAATGGGCCTATACCTCAAAAGTTCATCCATTGATGAACGGCACGACAGAAATGCAAGTGCTCTCTTTTATGTAGTTATTTTCGAAATGTGTTTTCAATGGCTGTTAACACTACACAAGGAAATCATGCGAAGGAGGCAGATTCTTTTCAAGATAAAATCAAATTGTCGTAAAAATCCCCATGAACATTGTACTGTTCTCTGCTTTAGTTGATTTAATATTTCTATTTGAAAGAGTGTGCATGCTTTCAATGACATCATTGGCAGAAATGCCTGGAAGCAATTTGAGATGGCCCAGTGAGCCCGCAGGCAGTTAAATTAAAATCTGCAGAATTGACCATTAATCTGAGCCGCTTCACTGATTATGTCATTTTCAATGGTGCATATATTAATTTATGTGTTCTGCATTATCAGCCTCTGTTATTCCTGAATGCCAGCGCAGCCCAGGAAAGGAACATTGCTGTAGTGTGAAATAACCAAGCTTTCAAATCTCTCTGCTGGGACTGATTTTGGTTCAGGGTAGTACACCTCAGGAAGGCTATATTTGCCCCAGACAGGGTGCACATTCACCAGAATGATACCGAGACCGCAGAGGGCTAAGTTATGAGGACAGTTTGCACAGACCCGGCTTGTTTTCGCACACGAGCTTGGGAGATTAAGAGGTGATCTAATCAAGTTGTTTACAATGATTAAAGGATATGACAGGACGGATAGAGAGCATTCATTTCCTCTGGTGGATCGAGTCCAGAACAAATGGGCGTGATTAGATCTAGGGCCATTCAGGGAGGATTCAGGGGCTGCACGGTGGCACAGTGGTTAGCACTGCTGCCTCACAACACCAGAGACCCGATTCAATTCCAGCCTCGAGTCACTGTCTGTGCAGAGTTTGCACGTTGTCCCCATGTCTGCGTGGGTTTCCTCCGCGTGCTCCTGTTTCCTCCCACACTCCAAAAATGTGCAGGCTGGGTTGATCGGCTAAATTGCTGCTTAGTGTCAGGGGGATTAGCAGGTTAAATACGATGGCTTGCAGGAATAGGATCTGGGTGGGATTGTGGTTGGTGCACACTCGATGGGCCGAATGACTTCCTTCTGCCCTGTAGGAATTCTATGATTCAAGCATGTCAGGATTACTTCACAGAGAAAGGTTCCAAGAGCCTGAAACTCTCTCCCCAGGGAGATTGGGATCCATTGGAAATTTTGAAACTGAGGTTGGTAGATGTTTGCAAGAGGATTAATGGTTACTCTACGGATGAGTAATGAGGATATAGATGATCTGGAGGAGGGGGGCTGAGTGTAGGGTGATGAAATTTGCTGATGACACGAAGATCAGTGGTAAAGCAAATTGCGTGGAGGGTGTGGAAAGTCTGCAGAGGGATCTGGATAGGCTAAGCGAGTGGGCGAGGACCTGGCAGATGGAGTATAATGTTAGCAATTGTGAGATTATCCACTTTGGCAGAAATAATAGTAGGTTGGGTTACTATTTAAAGGGCGAAAAGCTGCAGCATGCCACGGTGCAGAGGGACCTGGGGGTCCTTGTGCATGAGTCGCAAAAACCCAGTCTGCTGGTGCAGCAGGTGATCAAGAAGGCGAATGGAATGCTAGCCTTTATAGCGAGGGGAATAGAATATAAAAGTAGGGAGGTCTTGCTGCAACTGTACAGGGTACTGGTGAGGCTGCAACTGGAGTACTGTGTGCAGTTTTGGTCGCCGCACTTGCGCAAGGATATTTAGGCTTTGGAGGGAGTGCAGAGGAGGTTCACTAGGCTGATATCGGAGATGAGGGACTATGTAGAGAGACTAAACAGACTGGGTCTGTACTCGTTGGAGTTTAGAAGGATGAGGGGGGGATCTTATAGAGACGTATAAGATAATGAAAGGGATGGATAGGGTAAAGAGATTTTTCCCGCTTAGAAAGATAGCAGGACTAGAGGGCACAGCCTCAAGATAAGGGGGGGCCAGTTTAGATCGGAGTTGAGGAGGAACTTCTTCACTCAAAGGGTGGTGAATCTCTGGAATTCTCTGCCCGTTGAAGTGGTGGAGGCTACCTCGCTAAATATATTTAAGTCACGGATAGATAGGTTTTTGACAGACAAGGGAATTAAGGGTTATGGGGAGAAAGCAGAACTGATCCACTTCAGATCAGCCATGATCTTATTGAATGGCGGAGCAGGCTCGAAGGGCTATATGGCCTACCCCTGCTCCTATTTCTTATGTTCTTATGAGAGATGTCTCAATACTTGAATCATAAAACGTTTGTTATGGAGATGCAGCAAGTGATTAGGAAGGAAATTGGAATGCTGGTATTTATTGTAATTGAGTGTAAAAGTAGGGAAAGTTTAGTTGTGAAGGGTGTTGGTGAGACCACATCTGGAGTATTTAGAACAGCTTTGGCCTCCTTACAGGATCATAGAATCTCTCCAATGCAAAAGGAGGCCATTCAGCTCTTGGAGCCTGTACCAACAACAATCCTACCCAGGCCCTATCCCTGTAACCCCATCTATTTATCCTGCAAAACCCTCCGACACTAAGGGGAAATTAAACATGGCCAATCCTCCTAACCTGCACAACTTTGGACACTAAGGGGCCATTGAGCACGGCCAATCCATCTAACCTGCTCATCTTTGAACACTAAAGGAAAATTTAGCATGGCTAATCAACCTAATCCACACATCTTTGGACACTAAGGGGCAATTTAGTATGGCCCATCAACCTAACCGGCACAACTTTGGACACTAAGGGGCTATTTAACATGGCCAATCTATCTAACTTACACATCTTTGAACACTAAGGGAAAATTTAGCGTGGCCAATCCACCGAACCTGCACAGCTTTGGATACTAAGGGACAATTTAGCATGGCCAATCCACTTAACCTACACATCTTTGAATACCAAGGGGAAATTTAGCATGGCTAATCCACCTAAACTGCACATGTTTGGAGTGTAGAAGGAAACCGGAACACCTGGAGGAAACCCACACAGACATGGGAAGAATGTGCAAACTCCACACAGATAGTCACCCAAGGCTGGAATTGAACCCAAGTCCCTGGCACTGTGAGGCAGCAGTGCTAACCACTATGCCACCATGCCACTCTTACATTAAGATATAATTGCATTAGAAGCAGTTCAGAGAAAATTCACTTGACTGATTCCTGGGATGAAGAGTTTATTTTATGAGGAAAAGTGAAATAGGCTGGGCCTAACCTCACTGGAGTTTAGAAGAACGAGAGGTGATATTGCTCTTATTTGAAACATTTAAGATCCTGAGGGACTTAATGAGGTGGATGCAGGGAGTCTAGAATTAGGCCACATAGTTTAAAAATTAGGGGGCCTCCCATTTAAGGCAGAGATGAGGAGAATTTGTTTGTCTCTCGGGGAGTTGCTAATGTGTGAAATTCTCTTCCTCAAGAGAGCCGTGGAGGCTGGCTTATTGAATGTACTCAAGGATGAGTTTGATAAATTTTTGATCAGCAAAGGGCTCAAGGGTTATGAGGGGGCGGTCAAGAAAGTGAAGTTGAGGCCACAATCAGGTCAGCCATGACCGTATTGAATGGTGGAGAAGACTCAAGGGGTCAAATGGCCTCGTCCTATTCCCAATTTTCGTGTTCTTAGATTCTTGTGCGTTACCGAACTAAGGCAGTTGGATGGACTTGAGATACATGATCAACTGTGTCTAACTGAATGGTGGAACAGACTTAAGGGCTATGGCCTCTCCTTGTACCTCACTTCCTAAACTAGAGTGCACTGTCAATCCCAAACAAATCTCTGTTGGATTTGCATCCTATAGGGAGTCCTTCCAAGACTTAGAATATTGTGTGCAGTTTTGGGTCTCCTTATCTGTGGAAGGATGTTCTTGCTGTCGGGGGAGTGCAGTGACTGACCAGACTGATTCCTGGGATGGAACGACTGACGTATGAGGAGAGATAGACAAGGTTAGGATTGTTTTCACTGGAATTCAGACAAATGAGGGGGAGTCTCATAGAGGCTTATAAAATACGAACAGGACTAGACAGGGTAGATGCCAGAAGGATATTCCCGATGGTGGGGTGCCCAGAACCAGTGGGTCATAGCCCGAGGATTTGGGGTAGACCATTTAGGACAGAGGTGTGGAGACATTTCTTCACTCAAAGAGTGGTGAGCCTGTGGAATTCATTACCACAGGAAGTAGTTGATGCCAAAACATTGAATGTATTCAAGAGATGGCTGGATATAGCACTTGGGGTGAATGGGATCAAAGGTTACGGGGAGAAAGCAGGATTAGGCTATTGAGTTGGAAGATCAGCCATTATCGTGATGAATATCATCCTATTATAGAAAGGATATTATTAAACCAGAAAGAGTGCAGAAAAGATTTACTAGGATGCTACCGAGACTTGATGGATTGAGTTATAAGGGGAGGTTGGATAGACTGGGACTTTTTTCTCTGAAGCGTAGAAGGCTGAGGGGTGACCTTATAGAGGTCTATAAAATAATGAGGGACACAGATCAACTAGATAGTCAGTATCTTTTCCCAAAGGAAGGGAGTCTAAAACCAGAGGGCATAGGTTTAAGGTGAGAGGGGAGAAATACAAAAGTACAAAAGGGGCAATTTTTTCACACAGAGGGTGGTGAGTGTCTGGAACAAGCTGCCAGAGGCAGGAGTAGCAGCGGGTAAAATTTTGTCTTTTAAAAAGCATTTAGACAATTACATGGGTACGATGGGTATAGAGGGATATGAGCCAAATGCAGGCAGTTGGGACTAGCTTCAGAATTTTAAAAAAAGGATGGCATGGACAGATTGGGCTGAAGGGCCTGTTTCCATGCTGTAAACCTCTATGACTCAATAAATGGCAGAGCAGGCTCGAAGGGTCAAATGGCTTCCTCCTGCTCCTATCTTCTATATTTCTATGTTTCTATGTCTATGTAGACATCTAAGCAACAGCAAAGTGTCCTTTGCCCCTCTCGACTGTAGTGCTGAAGGATTGTGCAAAGTCATAATGTTGCTTTTCAAGACATGCATTATCAAATTCCAAAAGTCACCCTGTTTCTTGTGAATGAACCTAGCTGGAACAGACAATCTCTTATCCATTATTGGTGAAGACGTTAAATAGGTTATGCGACAGGACAACCTTGCTTACTTGCCTTTTGAGAGATAAAACCTCATTCAGGCTCCCATCCACATAATCTCCAATTTAAGGCATTTCAGTTGGGAATCTAGAGTGAGTGAAGATTCCTACATCTTCTACTTGCTAGTAAAAAATATGTGTATCGACTGGGGACATGACTGTCCTTTCCAAACTGTTCTCTTCCAATTGGAGTCAAAGGTAGTCGCCATTACTTGTTGAATGTTTGGCTAAGATCAGGCAGTGAAGGCACATGGACAATGTCACCCTCTTCTGCTCTGATCCACCATCAATGCGTAGCCTGATCAACAACTGCGACCTGTTAAAACTGGCCTCGAGTGCCAAGGTAAATCGTGGCTAAAGTGAGCCACGTTCTTTGCAACTGGGCTGATCAATTCTTTCTCCTCTTCACCGTTAGGTCAGACTTAGGGGAGGTAATGGTCCAGTGGTATTATTGCTAGACTATTAATCCAGAAACTCAACTAATGTTCTGGGAACCTGGGTTCGAATCCCACCATGGCAGATGGTGGAATTTGAATTCAATAAAAAAGTATGGAATTAAGAATCTACTGATGACCATGAAACCATTGTCGATTGTTGTAAAAACCCATCTGGTTCACTAATGTCCTTTAGGGAAGGAAATCTGGTGTCCTTACTGGGTCTGGCCTACATGTGACTCCAGAGCCACAGCAATGTGGTTGACTCTCAACTACCCTCCAAAGGGTAACTAGGGATGGGCAATAAATGCTGGCCAGCCAGCGATGCCTGTGTCCCATGAATAAATGAAAAAAGATGGCGTGAGGATACTGAGGATATGGTTTGGAGGGACCAGGACATGCTTAGAAACTGGAAGGCGTGAGTAGGTATAATGGAACAAAAGCTGGTTATGTGGGAGCAATGCTCCCTCTCCATTGCAGATAAGAAGGTGTGAGGCACTCTCAGTGTTGCTGAACGTGGCACAGATCTAGCCCATTTCCCAATCCTGCACTGTGGCAATCAACCAAGCCATTTTCCCCTTCATTTGGGGGTCAAAAATGGACTGCGTTCATAGGGACATGATATACAAACCTCTAGGTAAAGGGGGGAATAAACATGTCCAACACCACCCTCATCCTGATAGTAACATCAAACTGTGCGTAGATCCTCGGTACGCAATCACCAAGTGTCACTACGTATTGTGGTTCTACCTGTCCCAGTGTTGCGAAAAATGGGTCTGGGCACGTTGCTACAGAAGTGGTTAGACCGTGCCGTACCACCTGTCCCTCATGGAAAGGTTTATGCAGAATAATATCTTTAACTACAAGTCCATCAGGCAGTGGTTTATACGTAATGTCCTCAAGGCCCTGAGGGAAAAGGAGGTGGTGGATCCCATCAAATAGTTCGCTGAGCAGAACGTAGAAGGCATTTGGCAGAACGCCACACTGCAGCCTTCCATTTTTGACCCACGGTTGGGGTGTGCTGTCATGGGACCACAAGATTGACATGAGCAGCTGGAAAGTTCAGACCATCGTTGAACTTTGTATAAGGGCCACTTTGAAATGGCTGTAGTGTTCTTTCAGATATTTTATGAATGAAGTATATTTCGGCTAAGATCAAGCAAAGGGTTAAGTATGAGATCAAGTGTAATGTCTGTTCTTGTAAGGTTGGCATTCGTATGTCCCTTATCTAGGGACCATTCATTGATTTCAATTTGAATTGTTTTTTGAAATAAGCTGGTTTAGGAACTTGTCCTGCCCACTCTGCACATTGTAGAAGTCATAGAAAGCATAGACTCCCACAGTACAGAAGGAGGACGTTCAGCCCATCGAGTCTGCACCAACAACAATCCCACCAAGGCCCTATCATTGTAATCCCACATACTTACTCCACTAATCCCTCTAACCTGTGCATGCCAGGACACTAAGGGACAAATTAGCTTGGCCAATTAACCTAACCTGCACATCTTTGGACCGTGGCAGGAAATTGGAGCGCCCAGAGGAAATCCATGTAGACACGGGGAGAATGTGCAAACTCCACACAGACAGTGACCCAAGGTTGTAATTGAACCTGGTCCTTGCCGTGAGACAGCAGTGCTAGTCATTCTTCCGCTGTGCGATATTAAACCAAGGACACCCATTTGCCCACCCGGGGTAGACGTCCAAGATCCCGTGGCACTATTTCAAAGAAGAACAGGGGAGTTCTCGCCACTGCCCTGGCGGATATTTATATAACAATGAACATTACAAAAAGCAAAGGGTCTCAGTCATTACCACTTTACTTTATGGGAGCTTGCTGTGCACACATTGGCAGCTGTGTTTCATGCATTACAACAATGACAACACTTCAAAATTAATTCATCGGCCGTAAAGCCCTTTGAGACTATTGCTGGTCAATCGTGAAAGGTGCTAAATAAATGTAAATATTTTATTCTTTGAGATGGGGGTGAGGAATGGGGTGGCTAGGGAAATAAACCTCAACAGAAGAGAAAGTTGACAATGAGTGGTATTGTGGCACAATGGTTAGCACTGCTGCCTCACAGCGCCAGGGACCTGGATTCAATTTGAGCCTCAGGTGACTGTGTGGAGTTTGCACACTCTCCCACATTTCAAACATTGTGCAGGTTAGATGGATTGGTCATGCTAAATTGCCCCTTAGTGTCCAAATATGGGCTGGCTAGATGGATTGGCCTTGCAAAAGAGAGGCAACCTGTGTCTCCAGCTTCTTTCAAACTTCTGCCGGTGCACAATAGAGAGCATCTTGTTGAACTGCATTATGTGTGGTGCAACAGTCCCTCCATTTCTGACTGGAAAGCTTTGAAGCGGGTAGTCAAAACTGCCCAGTACATCATTGGCACCCAACTACCAGCCATCCAGGACATTTATCACAAACGCTGTCTGCGGAGACCTCATTATCACCAGAGATCCCTGTACCAGTCAGACTGTTTGCTCCCTGCCTTTGTTCAAGATTTTCTTAAGGTTAATGTGCAGGTTCAGTCGGCAGTTAGGAAGACACATGCAATGTTAGCATTCATGTTGAGAGGGTTTGAATACAAGAGCAGGGATGTACTTCTGAGGCTGTATAAGACTGGTCAGATTCCATTTGGAGTATTATGAGCAGTTTTGGGCCACATATCTAAGGAAAGATGTGCTGGTCGTGGAAAGGGTCTAGAGAAGGTTCACAAGAATGATCCTTGGAATAAAGATCTTGTTGTATGAGGAACGGTTGAGGACCCTGGGTCTGTACTTGTTGGAGTTTAGAAGGATGAGGGGGATCTTATTGAAACTTACAGAATACTGCTAGGCCTGGATAGAGTGGATGTGAGAGGATGTTTCCACTAGTAGGAAAAACTAGAACCAGATGGGAGAGCCTCAGGCTAAAGGGACGATCTTTAAAACAGAGATGAGGAGGAATTTCTTCATCCAGAGAGTGGTGAATCTGTGGAACTTTTTGCTGCGGAGGCCAGGTCACTGAATAACTTTAAGACAGAGATAGATAGATTAATAAGGGGATGAGGGGTTATGAAGAAGACAGGAAAATGGGGATGAAAAAATATGATTGAATGACAGAGCAGACTCGATGGGCTGAGTGGCCTAATCCTGTTCCTATGTCTTGCAAGGTAAATAGTTGGGATTACAAAATAAATGCAAAATACTGCGAATGCTGGAATCTGAAACAAAAACTGAAAAATGCTGGAAAATCTCAGCCAGTCTGACAGCATCTATGGAGAGAATAGAGCCAACGTTTCAAGTCTGGATGACCCTTCATTGGAGCTTAACGAGGATAGGGCCTGGGTTGGATTGATGGGCTGAATAGCCTCATTCTGTACTGCAGGGATTCTATGATTGTAAAAATAAAAAAATCTCAGTGGTCAAAAGAACATTAGAGAGCCATCTTTGTAAAATTAACAGTAAATTAGTTAGATATAAATGTGAGGTTTTGGTCTACAGAGAGTTAAAAGAGAGTCAAACATATGGTTGAGGTGGAAAATGCATTTTGAGGAATGGAAAAGTGCACTTTTTTAAATGCAAGGAAAGGAATTGTAAATTAAAGAGTATTTTTCAAGATGGAATTAATTATTAACAGCAAAAGGAGGGGCTTTGTTGCCAGGAAGTGACGAGTCGCTCCCAGTATAAAAAAGAACCTCAGGACGTATTGCTCTCTCTCTCAGGCCAACTTCAGAAATGGTAAGAGGTCTGTTGTAATCCGGTCAATATCACAGCCATCGGAGCGTGTGGTGACTTGCTGCAGCCATGTGCTTGTACAGACCCTTCTTAACAATAGCATCGGTGTTGTATTGATGGATGATTTTGAGGATAATGTCGGAGAAGTGGTTAAAACACTTCTCGGCCGCTGAGCACAAAATGGCGACGGGCCGGCCGGCGGGCTGGGCCCAACGCCATCGGTGCGAAATCAGAGCCATCCTGTTCGCTCGGGTCGTGCTCAGGGTGCCTGTCGCTCTGGCGTTAGTCTGGTTTCGATTTTCCACCGTTATTTCCTGAGGTTTTTTTTCGGTCAAGTGTTTAAAGTGTAGAAATCGGAATTGCGCTGGATGCTGGTTCCCAAAATGGAGTCCCAGCTGCTGCCTGAGAAGTGGGTCAGGCCCAGGGAGGGAGCAACTCCAGGGCTACAATGTGAGTGACTGGAAGGAGCACAAATCCACATCTTTCCTGATGCTGTCTCAGTTGTAATTTAAATTTGCGGCAGCATCAGGAATTAAACGTGCAAGGTGCTTGAGGATGGAGTAATAAAGGTCATTGTAATGTTACATCCAGATTTGTGGCTCTAAACTCTGCATTTCACTTTTTATACAGCATTATTTCTAAGAAATGATTATTTTGGAGACTGAGGTTTAAATCTGTCCTCAGGTGAATGGAGTTTTCATGATCTGCATGGATTTCCTCCCCCACTCCAAAGATGTGCAGGTTATAGAATGTAGAATGAGGCTGTTCAGCCCACTTAGCCCGCACTGACCATCCCACCCAGTTTCTGTCTTTGCACCCCCCCATGCATTTATCCTTTCAGTTCCCCCGATACTAAGGGGCAATTTAGCATAGCCAATCTACCTAACCCACACATTTTTGGGTTAGGTGCATTGGCCATGTTCAGTTGCCCTTTAGTGTCAAGGGGACTAGCAGTATGAACACATCAGGGTTATGGGGAAAGGGCCTGGGTGGGTTTGTTGGTGCAGGCTGATGGGCTCAATGGCTTCCTGCACCATGTGGCTTCTATTTCAACACTATATCCAACTTGTGTCTTGTTTGAAGATCCTTCTCTAAACTCTGAAATTCTGTTTCCCTCCTGCAGTCTCACCGCAAGTTCTCAGCCCCTAGACATGGTTCTCTGGGCTTCTTGCCCCGCAAGAGGAGCAGCAGGCACAGGGGCAAGGTGAAGAGCTTCCCCAAGGATGATTCTTCAAAGCCCATTCATCTCACTGCCTTCCTTGGTTACAAGGCTGGCATGACCCACATTGTCCGTGAGGTTGACAGACCTGGTTCAAGTGAGTAATGTTTGAATTGATTAATGGGGATGCTATGTATGCAGGAAACTTGGATTATTGGTTTGATTTGCATTTCACTTCTTCCTGGAACTGGTTCAGAATTGCTTGAGTACCTTGTTAGAAAGATAAACTAATTTCCACCCAGTGTAGGGTAGAAACAGAAGAGGAGCAAACTCTTAGTTCCTTGAGCCTGCTCCACCATTCAGTAAGATCATGGCTTTATCTGATCAGCATCAACTTGACTCCTGCTCTCTGTAAGATTTGATTCACTTGTAGGCCAAAGATTTATAGGGAGCTAAGCTGAATAAAGTTAGCAAGTAACTAAAGCTTATGCCTTGGATAAAAGGTCTGGATAGTAATTTGGTTCCCAATGCTTCCCTCAGCTTTCCTTTAGAAACAACTAACCTGATGCCACTCACCTGATGAAGGAGCAGCACTCTGAAAGCTTGTGATTCCAAATAAACCTTTTGGACTTTAACTTGGTGTTGAGACTTTGTACTGTACTTAACATAAGAAATAGGAGTAGGCCATCTAGCCCTTCAAGCCAGCCCCGCCATTCAGTAAGATCATGGCTGATCTGTCGTGACTCAGTTCCACATTCCCGCCCTCTCCCCATAACCCTTAATCCCCTCGCTTATCAAAAACCCATCAACCCGCGTCTTAAAAATATTTAGCAAGGCAGCCTCCACCACTTCAACGGGCAGAGAATTCCAGAGATTCACCACCCTTTGAGTGAAGAAGTTCCTCCTCAACTCCGTTCTAAACCCCGCCCCCCCCTTATCTTGAGGCTGTGCCCCCTAGTCCTACTGTCCTTTCTGAGCAGGAAGAGTCTCTCCACCTCTATCCTATCCATCCCATTCATCTTGCATGTCTCAATGAGATCTCCCCTCATTCTTCTAAACTCTTAACGAGTACAAGCCTAGTTTATTCAGCCTGTCCTCATAGCTCAACCCCCTCAACTCCGGAATCAGCCTAGTAAACCACCTCTGCACTCCCTCCAAGGCCAAAATATCCTTGCGTAAGTGCGGCGACCAAAACTGCACACAGTACTCCAGCTGCGGCCTCACCAATGCCCTATACAGCTGCAGCAAGACCTCCCTACTTTTATATTCAATCCCCCTCGCTATGAAGGCCAGCATCCCATTTGCCTTCCTGACCACCTGCTGCACCTGCAGGCTGGGTTTTTGTGACTCATGCACAAGGACCCCGAGGTCCCTCTGCACTGTTGCCTGCTGAAATTTTTCGCCACGTAAGTAATAGTCCCTCCTACCATTATTCCTACCAAAGTGGACCACCTCGCACTTGCCAACATTACCCAATCCAACGTCGGCATCTTCACATCATTCCTTTAAAAATGCACCTTTCCCAACTTAATAACTAAATTGACTGAGTGTGAGCTATTTCTGGGTGAAGGGATGCAAAATCTCTTGCCTTGACGTGCCAGGGCAGCATGGTGGTTAGCACTGCTGCCTCACAGTGCCAGGGACCCAGCTTGGATCATGGTTTGGAGGCTGCATGTTCTCCCCATGTTGGTGTAGGTTTCCTGAGTGCTCCAGTTCTGTGTCTGTCTCTCTCAGTCCAAAAGATGTGCTGGTTAGATGCATTGGCTGTGCTAAATTCTCCCTCAGTGTACCCAAACAGGTGCTGGAGTGTGGCAACTAGGGAATTTTAACATGTTGCAGTATTAATGTAAGCCTACTTCTGATGCTAATAATAAACTTTAACGCTGGGCCTGTGCTTGCCATGAGTTAATTGATCTACTCCATGTAGCTTTCTTCATGTTATTGAGGCTGACTGAAAAGTTTGGGGAAAGCTAAAGATACATCACATTGGTTAGTCTGATGTTCTCCCTCCTTTTGGGGAGCCGCCCCCTTTTTCTTAGTCTGAACGTAATTTAAGTTTGTTTACTTGGTTCAACCCGCAAGAACTATAATCCTAATTGTTCTTTAGAGTAATTCTCACCCCTCAAGTAATTTCTGATGCAAGACTGTGAGCAGCAATTTAGTGAATGGATTCCTGTTTGGGCAAAGCCTGTGCTGCACGATAATCAGTTTAACAGTAGTATTAGATTGGTTCTAGCAAGTGGAGAAACTACACGTGATGAAATTCTCGACGGGCGGTCATAAGTGATCACCTCTGGTGATTGTTTGCTGAATGTCGATTTCTGACTGTAGTGCAATAAAGACTAGACCTGCAAAGCATCATAACTTCTTGGGATGATAGCAAGAGGGTTTGAGCAGTAGTTGTCCCTGGGCTGGAATATGGAGCCAAATGCTAGCTCTTGATTATTGGCACAGCCATCCAGTGGATAGACTTAGTCTGTCCATTCAATTTTAATCCATTCCAGTGTGTAAACCAGCCAGGCTGAGATTGTTGGAGATGGCTGCTCTTGCCTTTAAAGCAAAAAAATTTCTGGCAGCATCTGTCGGTTGGTGATCTTTTGTTAGAACGTTGCATTGAAATTGTGGCTTATTTTCTGAATCTCCTGCAGAGGTGAACAAGAAGGAGGTGGTAGAAGCTGTGACAGTAATTGAAACTCCTCCAATGGTAATTGTTGGCCTTGTTGGATATATTGAGACTCCCCATGGTCTCCGTACCTTCAAGACCGTCTTTGCTGAGCACATCAGTGATGAATGCAAGCGACGCTTCTACAAGAACTGGTAAATATGTCAAAACAATTCCAGAATCTTTTATTAAAAAGAACAGTTTCACAAATATACGGAATGATAATCTGGATTCCATTGTCATCAGCTCCGCTCGACTCTGTCGATGAGCTTGGGCTCGGTTTGTTGGAGGAAAATGTCCTTTGATCCCAACAAAGAGCCGCCTTGTTTAGTGCTGGTTCCTTCCGCTCACTTTGTGTGATGAAGGATCGCACCAATGTTCTTTGTCTCTTTGTAAAAGGTACAAATCCAAAAAGAAGGCTTTCACCAAATACTGCAAGAAATGGCAGGATGAAGATGGTAAGAAACAGTTAGAGAAGGATTTTAACAGCATGAAGAAGTACTGCCAGGTTATTCGCATCATTGCTCACACACAGGTAAGCACCTATGCCAAATCGGCTTCAATAAGATTTGGGTACTTGAGTGTAGTAGCTTGTAATTGTGTGGGGGTCAGGGTCTAACCTGATTTGCATTGCCCAGATTCAGTAGAGGCCAGTGAGTGGACATGGGGATTCATTACAGTGTAGTAATTACAGCACTGGAGGGAGTCATTGATTCCACAGCTTGTGGACAGTGCATGGAGTGCTGCTTTGTCTTCCAATGCTGTCCAGGTTGGAATTTTTTGGCTTTGTCTAACTGAGAAAAATCTGCTATGGAGCATCTTGGGACCAAGCCACTCCTGAGTAGACATTAGGACAGATGCAGGTAGAAGGATCATGTTTTACAGGAGTTTTGGAGAGCTTGGGGGCCAAAGTCAGCTGAAGGCACAACTGCAGAAGTAATTGAAATTGCACATGCAAGAGAAGTGTAGAAAACTGGAGATGATCTGAAGGAGGATTGGAGGGTTTAATGTCTGCAGTAAGAGTCTTTCCCCCTTGGTGGGCTCTCATCTGTTAATTGAAATGCTTCCTCTCTGCAGATGCGCCTGCTCCCCTTGCGTCAGAAGAAGTCTCATGTCATGGAAATCCAGCTGAACGGTGGCACCATCGCAGAGAAGATCGATTGGGCAAGAGAGAAACTGGAACAGCAAGTTGCTGTCAGCTTGGTGTTCGGTCAAGATGAAATGATTGATGTCATTGGTGTAACTAAAGGCCATGGCTTCAAAGGTGTGGAGAACATATTCAGCTGTTTAAAAGGGTGGGAGGGAGGCTGGTTTTTGATTAGTTGTAACCTTGTCTTCTGTGTATATGCTAAATGTCTCCTTTTACTTGTGGGGTTTTGGGTAAACATTTCTACATCACTCTTGGAGTATTCTGTGATGATAATGTGGGATAATGTTGGTCACAACATCTGACTCTGATGAGGAGCCATTCCATGTTGCCTTCCTTCTGAGATCTCCAGTGATGAATCAGTGAAGAATTCTGTTAGCACCCTGGTGTTACAGCTGTTCCTTTTCTCCCCAGGTGTCACCAGCCGATGGCACACAAAGAAGCTGCCAAGGAAGACTCACAAGGGGCTGCGTAAAGTTGCCTGTATTGGAGCCTGGCATCCTGCTCGTGTGGCTTTCTCTGTTGCCCGTGCAGGTCAGAAGGGCTACCACCACCGCACTGAGATTAACAAGAAGGTAAGCACTGCAAAGGGGTGATTTGAAATGGCTGGGATATTTACCATTTGAGGTGTGGATGTTGTTGGCAAGGTGTTTGTCAAGTTTCCCAGAACTGAATACCAACATTGATCAGGAGTTTACATTTCAGCCCCAGAGTAGTACCCTTGCTGAAAGGATACTGATCTAGCAAGGTCTTTGCAACAGTTTGAGATCAGCATTTTACATTCTGGCTTTCTGAATTCAAATTCTTAAATAACATATATTGAAGACAAGACTGCTGGGAATACTAATCCAGTTACATACATTACACCCTAGCAGCTGAAAGCTGGCATTAAAATGAACCAAGCTGTCAGTGTTCTTTGAATTGGCACTACATAATGGCTTTTGTACACTAGGTTTAATTATATAATCTTCAGGTCTGTCTTGTCTGAGTGAGTACCTTCACTGTATCTCACTACTATCTTACTGTCTTTGAGATGTGTACTAAAACAGTTCCCTTTCTCATAGGTCTACAGGATCGGAGCAGGTTACCAAACCAAGGATGGCAAGTTGGTGAAGTCCAATGCTTCTACTGAATATGACCTGACAGACAAGAGCATCAACCCCCTGGTGAGATTCCTAAAGCAGACTATCCCAACACATTCTGCACCATCTGCTGTCACTGTGTTAACTGGTGTTCTGTCTTTGACAGGGAGGGTTCCCTCATTATGGTGAAGTGACCAATGACTTTGTGATGGTGAAGGGCTGTGTCGTTGGTACCAAGAAGCGTGTGCTCACACTGCGCAAGGTGACCACTTTCACATTCTTTAATGTTGTGCATTCTCATGCCTGGTGATTTGATCTGCTCCCTTGTTGGCTGAGGGAGAATAGTGGCTATCTGTGGGGAATTTTCAGATGGTCATATTCTATTATCATTAAGTCATGGGGGAAACCAGAGATGCTCTGCTTGGAATTTCTGGATGTGGAGATGCTGGTGTTAGACTAAACACAGCAAGAGGTACAGAGCATTGAACTGTTTTCTTTGACCCTGCAGTCCCTGTTGGTGCAGACCAACCGTCGCGCTGAAGAGAAGATTGACCTGAAGTTCATCGACACTTCATCCAAGTTTGGTCACGGACGCTTCCAGACCATTGAGGAGAAGAAGGCATTTATGGTGAGTGGGTGATTTATTTATAAATTGATCCATTATTATTTCCTACATTGAGTCTTTATAGTTTTGTAAACTTACCAGCAGCTTCACTTCATTGTATGAGAACTTGCTGTGAGTACATTAATTCTTATGGATGTCCACCTCTTGAGGTTTGTCCTGACATTGTCTCATTGTTGCTTTCAGGGACCATTGAAGAAAGATCGAATTGCCAAGGAAGAGGCTGCATAAACCATGGACCAATGTCATCAGTTGTGACATTGTTGCAGTGTTCAATAAATTTTTTTTAAAAAATGTTCCTGGCTTTTGATTTGTTTGCATGTGGTATCAACAATACCCTGTATAACTAATGCAGAAATGCTAGTGTTGGACTAAGGTGGGCACAGCAAGAACTCTCAACACCAGGTTAAAGACCAACAGGTTTGTTTGGTTTCACACACTTTTGGAGTGCTGCCCCTTTATCAGGTGAGTCCCGATGAAGGAGCAGTGCTCTGAAAGTTTGTGATACCAAATAAACCTATTGGACTTTAACCTGCTGTTGAGACTTCTTCTATAACTGGAGCACAAGATTCTTGCGTTCCATTCCTCATGAGGATAGCACTCCATTAGCTGCCTTAATTATGTGCTGAAGCTGCATACTAATCTCTTGGTGCATGCACTAGAACACCTAGATCCCTCTCCATCTTGGAATTCTGTAGTTTTCCAAGTTACTAAAAACTGGTTGCTAAAGTGAGTTTTGCATTTTCCTATGTTTTGTATCTCAGAATTTTTGTCCAGTCACGTGACCTATATATCATCTTCACAGCATACTTTACTGCCTATCTTTATCTTCTGCAAATTTTGCTCCCCTCATCTAAGACACTAATGTAACAAATTGGTTAAATGATTTTTTTTCTTCCACTGAATCATGCTGACTCCCAATTCTAACACCTTTTCCATGACTGTCAGGGCCACTGACCTGTATGCTGTTTCCTGTCTGTCCCCTTGAATTAGGGGGATATCCTTGCCACATTCCTGTCTGATCATTTCCCAAAATGCCTCATTTATGGAAAGCTTGTGTTGCATTAGCCACCTCTTATAATGAGGCCTGTTGGAAGCTGGATGCTTGTTAGCCTCCAGCTGTCCATTGAGGTACTGATTTGCCAATGATCCCTAATTACAGGAAGTTACTCCTTTATCTCCTGATTTTGACTAGGCTTTTTTTTTGCTTTTCTGTGAAGATGAGCAAAATATTAACTTAAATCTGTCATTTCCTTAACTTTTCTCAGCCTCAACATTTTTCTTTATGTACCTACAGACATTTTTTTTTTACATTTCTAGATAATTTCTTGTACTCAGTTTTTGTCCTGATTAACCCATTCTCTGCCTTTTTTATATTCAATCAACTGGCCACTCATCTTTACACAATTATATGATTTGTGAAGTTTGATGCTTTCCTCAACTACTATAATGGATGGTGGCACAGTTGTAAGCACTGTTGCCTCACAGCACCAAGGTCTTCAGCTTTGATTCTTGGCCTGAGTCACTGTGGAGCCTACACATGCTCCATGTTTGTGGGGTTACCTCCAGGTGCTCTGGTTTCTTCACACAAAGATGTGCTGGTTAGATGCATTGCCAGTGCTAAAGTCTCCCTCAGTGCATCTGAACAGATGTGGGAGTGTGGTGATTGGGGATTTTCACATAACTTCATTGTATTAATGTAAGTTGCTTGTGACATTAACTAATTCTGGGTGTTCGGTCCACTCTATAAAGAATTTTTTCTTTAAGAGTGCATAATAGAAATTGTGTATTCTGAAATATCCCCTTAATTGCCACTGCTTCTCCAACCAAGTATCCCCTAGCTTAGCACCTCAATTCACTTCAGTTAGCTCAGCTTCCTTGCTAGCATATTTGCACACACTTAAGTTGAACATAAGAACAGGAGTAGGCCATCTGGCCCCTTGAGCCTGCTCTGCCATTCAATAAGATCATGGCTGATCTTTTCATGCATCAGCTCCACTTACCTGCCTGCTCACCATACTCCTTAATTCCTTTACTCTTCAAAAATGTACCTATCCTTGCCTTAAAAATATTCAATGAGGTAGCCTTAACTGCTTCATTGGGCACGGGGTTTCCACAGAATCACAACGCTTTGTGTGAAGAAGTTCCTCGTTTGTTTCCTTATTTTGAGGCCATGCTCCCTAGTTCTAGTTTCACCTGTTAGTGGAAATGACTTCCCTACTTCTAATCTACTTCATAATCCTATGTTCCTATAAATTCTCACCTCATTTGTCTGAATTCCAATGAGTATAGCCTCAGTCTCTCATAAACCAACCGTCTCAACTCCAGAATTGAACTAGTGAATCTCCTGCACCTGTTTGGTGCTAGTATATCCTTTCTCAAGTGAGGAGACCAAAACTGTACACTACTCCAGGTGTGGCCTCAACAGCATTTTATACAGCTGTGACATAATCTCATTTTTAAACTCCATCCCTCTAGCAATGAAGGACAAAATTCCATTTGCTGCCTTAATTACCTGCTGCACTGCAAACCAACTCCTTGAGATTACTGCACAAGGCCACCAGGTCCCTTTGCACAGCAGCACACTGCAATTTTTTACTATTTAAATAATGGTCCATTTTGCTGTTATTACCAGCAAAATGGATGACCTCAAATTTACCAACATTGTACTCCATCTGCCAGACCTTGCTCATTCACTTAGACTATATCTCTCTGCAGACTAAAATACTAGTCTTAGATCCAATATTCTCTTTCAAATTATTATGTTCACTCCCATTTAGGGCTACCTTTACCCAAAGATCATGAATTAATCTTGTCACATTATACAACAGCAAATATATAACTCATGCTCTAAGAAAATTGGAAGTGTTCTACAAACTATTCACCCAGGCTTCTGGCAATCCTGATGTTTTTTTTTGTTTATATGTAGTCACCAATGATTGTTTTGATCACCTACCTGCCAATCTTGCGTGGCTGTCAAATTTTATGTAATGATTCCGAAGTACCTTGATGTTTAATGCACCAAATGTGTGTTATGTAATACCTCAAATGATATAATGCAAACTTTTTCAATCATTGCTGAGTATTTTACTAAAATTCTGTAAATTTCATATCTCCCAGCTTTCCTGATTGCTGAAGCTTCCTACCATAGCAACATTTTGCATAGCGAAGAATAAAGAAAATTATAGCACAGGAACAGGCCCTTCGGCCCTCCAAGCCTGCATCAACCATGCTGCCTGACTGAACTAAAACCCCTACTCTTCCAGGGACCATATCCCTCCATTCCCATCCTATTCATGTATTTGTCCAGACGCCCCTTAAAAGTCACTATTGTATCTGCTTCACTACCTTCCCTGGCAGCGAGTTCCAGACACCCACCACCTTCTGTGTAAAAAAACAAACTTGCCTTGTGCATCTTTAAACCTTGCCCCTCACACCTTAAACCTATGCGCCCTAGTAATTGACTCTTCCACCCTAGGAAAAAACTTCTGACTATCCATTCTGCTCATGCCCCTTACAATCTTGTAGGCAGTTTCCACCAAATAACTTGAGTCAACTGAACTAGTTGGCTGGAAAATAGATTTGGATGGTCTGAAGAAATAAAAGGTGCTATGTAAAGTTCACTTTTTGATTTTTATCAGTGGGGAATATATATTCATCTGCTTCATATCATAGAATCCCTACAGTGCAGAAGAAGGCCATTCAACCGATTGAGTCCACAATCCCACTCGGGCCCTATTCCCTTAACCCCACATATTTACCCTGCTAATCCCCTGATATTAAGGCCAATTTAGCATGATCAGTCAACCAAACCCGACTATCTTTGGACTGTGGGAGGAAACCCACGCAGACACGGAGAACATGCAAACTCCATACAGACAGTGACCCAAAGCCGTGAGGCAGCAGTGCTAACTGGCTGTGCCACTGTGCTTCCCTCTCTCGAAAACAATAGTTTTGACTGCCCCATGTCTCCCAATTTCGAGTTAGGAGTTAGTGGTTGGTTATCTGCATCGTTCCTGTCTCCAGAGATGCTATAAGAAGTCTCACAACACCAGGTTAAAGTCCAACAGGTTTATTCAGTAATAAACGCCACTAGCTTTCGAGGTTTGCCCCTTTGTCAGGTGAGTGGGAGTTCTGATTATATGTGATCAGAACTCCCACTCACCTGACAAAGGGGCAAACCCCTAAAGCTAGTGGCGTTTACTACCATTTACACCTGTTGGACTTTAACCTGGTGTTGTGAGACTTCTTACCCCAGTGTTTACCCCAGTCCAACGCCGGCATCTATGGATACTGCCAGACGTACTGAGATTTTTCCAGCATTCCCTGCATCTTTGAGAATCCCAGCCTCCGCAGTGTTTTGCGTTTATTCACTTTCCTGTCTACTCTGCCTAACATTTTGTGCACCTCATTTAGGTGACTCCCTTTGCTGCCACTGCTGTTCCAAGGAAAACAACCCTAGCCTGTCCAATCGCAATCCTCCTGGCTGCAATGTCAATTCCAGTACTCCCAAGTTCTGGAATCACCTTTCGTTGGGAAAAAGATACAGAAGTATGAGATCACATACCAACCGACTCAAGAACAGTTTCTTCCCTGCTGCTGTCAGACTTTTGAATGGACCTACCTTGCATTAAATTGATCCTACTCTACACCCTGGCTATGACTGTAACACCATATTCTGCACTCTCGTGTTTCCTTCTCTACAAACAGTATGCTTTATCTGTATAGAGTGCAAGAAACAATACTTTTCACTGTATGTTAATATGTGACAATAATAAATCAAATCAAATCATATGAAGCTACTGTTATTGAATTAAAGCCATGTGAATGTAAAATGCCGGACAGGAAAATGTTTAAAGTTTATTTATCAGTGTCACTAGTAAGCTTATGTTAACACTGTAATGAAGATACTGTGAAAATCCCCTAGTCGCCACATTCTGGCGCCTGTTCGGGTACACTGAGGGTGAATTTAGCATAGCCAATACACCTAACCAGCACGTCTTTCTGGACTATCGGAGGAAACTGGAGCACCCGGAGAATACCCATGCAGACACGGGGACAGCGTGCAAAGTCCGTCGCAGTGCTGAGCAAGCAAATTATTTAGAATTACATAAACTGCAGGCCAAGTGTGTGTTGGCGGGTGAGTGAGGTGCTCCGACAGTGTGGCGCTCCCTCAGTACTCAGGCCCTTTGCGCCTTCTGTGCCCTTCATTGTGGGTGGCACAGTGGTTAGCACTGCTGCCTCACAGCACCGGGGACCCAGGTTCGATTCCCAGCTTTGGATCTGTCTGGAATTTGCACTTTGCCCCCATGTCTGCGTGGTTTCCTCTGGATGTTCCAGTTTTCTCACACAGTCCGAAAGATGTGCCAGTTAGGTGCATTGGCCATGCTGGAATTCTCCTTCAGTGTACCCGATGCTTGACTGTGGCAACTCGGCGAATTTCACAGTAATTTCATTGCACTGTTAATGTAAGTCGACTTGTGGCACCAAGAAATAAACTTAAAAGCTTAACTCTGAGCCACCGTCCACTGGATTCAAGTAAAGTGAGCATAAAATACTTGACATGGAGAAGTGGAATGCTGAACAACTGAGCCCTTTAGAATTATATTAAAGAAATGCAAGAATGGGCCATTCGGCCCATCAAACCTACTCTGTCATTCATTTTGATCATGGCTGATCATTGAATTCAATATCCTGATCCGCCTTCCCCTCCATATCCCTGGATCTCTTTAGCCCCAAGAGCTATATCTAATTTCTTCTTGAATTGAAAGTACAATTGCAGCACTATTAATGTTCATATTCTATATTAATGCTAAATGTCCATCTCAGTCATGGCCTCCTCCGGGGGCGGGTACCACCACCGGAAGCCCAGCTTGCCCGACGGCCAGCATAGCCAATCGGAGGAGAGAGGCGGCTGATTGACAGGGTGCTATCCAATGGGAACCAGGAAGGCGGTGTGCGCCCCGACCAATGGGATGAGGATGTGGGCGGGGCCCAGCGTTGCTAAGGAGTCGTTGCCGAGCAGCGGGTTAATGGCAGCCCGGCCTGCGGCCTAGAGGCAGAGAGAGGTGGCGGTGTGGAGATTACCGAGCGCAGCCATGGTTAAACTGCGGGCCAAGTGTGTGCTGGCGGGTGAGTGAGGTGCTCCGATAGTGCGGCACTCCCTCAGCACTGACCCTCTGACAGTGCGGCACTCCCTCAGCACTGACCCTCTGACAGTGCGGCACTCCCTCAGCACTGACCCTCTGACAGTGCGGCACTCCCTCAGCACTGACCCTCTGACAGTGCGGCACTCCCTCAGCACTGACCCTCTGACAGTGCGGCGCTCCCTCAGCACTGACCCTCTGACAGTGCGGCGCTCCCTCAGCACTGACCCTCTGACAGTGCGGCGCTCCCTCAGCACTGACCCTCTGACAGTGCGGCGCTCCCTCAGCACTGACCCTCTGACAGTGCGGCGCTCCCTCAGCACTGACCCTCTGACAGTGCGGCGCTCCCTCAGCACTGACCCTCTGACAGTGCGGCGCTCCCTCAGCACTGACCCTCTGACAGTGCGGCGCTCCCTCAGCACTGACCCTCTGACAGTGCGGCGCTCCCTCAGCACTGACCCTCTGACAGTGCGGCGCTCCCTCAGCACTGACCCTCTGACAGTGCGGCGCTCCCTCAGCACTGACCCTCTGACAGTGCGGCGCTCCCTCAGCACTGACCCTCTGACAGTGCGGCGCTCCCTCAGCACTGACCCTCTGACAGTGCGGCGCTCCCTCAGCACTGACCCTCTGACAGTGCGGCGCTCCCTCAGCACTGACCCTCTGACAGTGCGGCGCTCCCTCAGCACTGACCCTCTGACAGTGCGGCGCTCCCTCAGCACTGACCCTCTGACAGTGCGGCGCTCCCTCAGCACTGACCCTCTGACAGTGCGGCGCTCCCTCAGCACTGACCCTCTGACAGTGCGGCGCTCCCTCAGCACTGACCCTCTGACAGTGCGGCGCTCCCTCAGCACTGACCCTCTGACAGTGCGGCGCTCCCTCAGCACTGACCCTCTGACAGTGCGGCGCTCCCTCAGCACTGACCCTCTGACAGTGCGGCGCTCCCTCAGCACTGACCCTCTGACAGTGCGGCGCTCCCTCAGCACTGACCCTCTGACAGTGCGGCGCTCCCTCAGCACTGACCCTCTGACAGTGCGGCGCTCCCTCAGCACTGACCCTCTGACAGTGCGGCGCTCCCTCAGCACTGACCCTCTGACAGTGCGGCGCTCCCTCAGCACTGACCCTCTGACAGTGCGGCGCTCCCTCAGCACTGACCCTCTGACAGTGCGGCGCTCCCTCAGCACTGACCCTCTGACAGTGCGGCGCTCCCTCAGCACTGACCCTCTGACAGTGCGGCGCTCCCTCAGCACTGACCCTCTGACAGTGCGGCGCTCCCTCAGCACTGACCCTCTGACAGTGCGGCGCTCCCTCAGCACTGACCCTCTGACAGTGCGGCGCTCCCTCAGCACTGACCCTCTGACAGTGCGGCGCTCCCTCAGCACTGACCCTCTGACAGTGCGGCGCTCCCTCAGCACTGACCCTCTGACAGTGCGGCGCTCCCTCAGCACTGACCCTCTGACAGTGCGGCGCTCCCTCAGCACTGACCCTCTGACAGTGCGGCGCTCCCTCAGCACTGACCCTCTGACAGTGCGGCGCTCCCTCAGCACTGACCCTCTGACAGTGCGGCGCTCCCTCAGCACTGACCCTCTGACAGTGCGGCGCTCCCTCAGCACTGACCCTCTGACAGTGCGGCGCTCCCTCAGCACTGACCCTCTGACAGTGCGGCGCTCCCTCAGCACTGACCCTCTGACAGTGCGGCGCTCCCTCAGCACTGACCCTCTGACAGTGCGGCGCTCCCTCAGCACTGACCCTCTGACAGTGCGGCGCTCCCTCAGCACTGACCCTCTGACAGTGCGGCGCTCCCTCAGCACTGACCCTCTGACAGTGCGGCGCTCCCTCAGCACTGACCCTCTGACAGTGCGGCGCTCCCTCAGCACTGACCCTCTGACAGTGCGGCGCTCCCTCAGCACTGACCCTCTGACAGTGCGGCGCTCCCTCAGCACTGACCCTCTGACAGTGCGGCGCTCCCTCAGCACTGACCCTCTGACAGTGCGGCGCTCCCTCAGCACTGACCCTCTGACAGTGCGGCGCTCCCTCAGCACTGACCCTCTGACAGTGCGGCGCTCCCTCAGCACTGACCCTCTGACAGTGCGGCGCTCCCTCAGCACTGACCCTCTGACAGTGCGGCGCTCCCTCAGCACTGACCCTCTGACAGTGCGGCGCTCCCTCAGCACTGACCCTCTGACAGTGCGGCGCTCCCTCAGCACTGACCCTCTGACAGTGCGGCGCTCCCTCAGCACTGACCCTCTGACAGTGCGGCGCTCCCTCAGCACTGACCCTCTGACAGTGCGGCGCTCCCTCAGCACTGACCCTCTGACAGTGCGGCGCTCCCTCAGCACTGACCCTCTGACAGTGCGGCGCTCCCTCAGCACTGACCCTCTGACAGTGCGGCGCTCCCTCAGCACTGACCCTCTGACAGTGCGGCACTCCCTCAGCACTGACCCTCTGACAGTGTGGCACTGTCAGATGTAGCCTACTTGAACCCATACTCTGCATTTCTATAATGCTTTCACAACCTCAGTGTCCCATAAAACTTTACTAATGAAATATATCGGAATTTTCATGGCCTATTGTAATGTAGAAAGCAAACTGAACGATTTTAGAATTTTAGACTACCTATGGTGCAGAAGGAGGCTATTTGGCCCATTGAGCCTGCTCTGACATTAATTCCACCCAGGCCCTATCCCTGTAACCCAAGTATTACCCTCTTAATCCCCTGACACTACAGGTCAATTTAGGGTGGCCAATCCACCTAACTTTCACATCTTTGGAGTGTGGGAGGAAACCGGAGCATCTGGAGGAAACCCACGCAGACACGAGGGAATGTATAAACTCCACACAGGCATTGACCCAAGGTGGGAATCAGACTCAGGCCCCTGGCACTGTGAGGCAGTAGTGTTAATCACTGTGCTGCCCCTAATGATAAGAACCGGATAATCATAATATTTTCTAGTTAGCTATCTTAATGGAAGAATAAACGTTGGCCTGGACAATGGCGCTGGATGCTGAGAGTGCTTCCCAATGAGGCACAGCTTACTGTCTTCATTCTCTGCTTTGTAAAATAGCTTGTTTCGACTCAAATCGAATTGGTGGGAGCTATGCCTTGAGGACTAGCAAAATGATAATAAAAGTCGCCAGCTTTCTCCATTCCACTTCTACCGTCAGTTCCCCTGAGTCGCGTTATTATCAGACGATGGACAAGGCCCCCCCCCCCCCCCCGTCCCCCAATATCATGACATCAAATCTTTTGAGTTGACCTGCAAAGCCTGTGGCTAATGGGAAATCCAAATTTAGCTAATTGTTTTATTAAGCAGTGAATAAAAAATGAGTAATGGACACTTTTGTTTGTTATTTGATCTCAGTATTCATGTTCGCATGCTGACACCTGTCGACTTTAACCTCGAATGTCTTGTGGGTAAACTGGTTAAAATGAGAAGTAGAGCGTGCAAGTGTTTTTTGAGTGCCCTGCCTCTGTTTTCACCGCACGCAAGCCTGAAAGTTAGCGGTGGCTAACATATTTATACTGAATTGACACATTATGTTCAACTTTCTGAGGAAAACTCTGCTGAGGGTGATGCTGGCCTACCAGCCCGTGCCCTCCGAGGAAAGCCAACCTTTTGGACTGATACTGTGGGCTCAGACACAGTAAGAGTGGCAGTTGGCACATACCTGTGGATCGAAACATTCATCTTCTGGAGAGTGGGAAGAAGAGCCGAAGTTATTTTGTACAGGGCAGTAGAATGACAGTAGGTAATGTTTCAAACTTCACACGGACAGTGACCCAAGCCAGGAATCAAACCCACACAGATATGGGAAGAATGTGCAAAGTCTACGTAGACAGTGATCCGAGGTCAGAATTGAACCCGGGTTCCTGGCGCTGTGAAGCAGCAGTGCTAACCACTGTGCCACCTTGCTGCCCACAGTAGCACAGTGAAGGTAGAGGCGACAGAGAGACTTCACTGGAGCATTCTGGGACAAATGAGTGTGGCAACATCTACTGAGAAATGGGAAGTGCTAGAACACCTCCAGTAATAAATGGGAAGAAGGTATTGGGTGGCACAGTGGTTAGTGCTGCTGCTTCACAGCGCCAGGGACCAGGGTTCAATTCCAACCTCGGGTCACTGCCTGTGTGGAGTTTGCATGTTCTCCCCATGTCTGTGTGGGTTTTTCCCCTCTGGATGCTCCAGTGGATTGGCCGTGCTAAATTGCCCCTTAGTGTCGGGGGACTGGCTAGGATAAATGCTTGGGATTATGGGGATAGGGCCTAGGTGGGATTGTGGTCAGTACAGACTTGATGAGCCAAATGGCCTCCTCCTGCACTGTAGGATTCTAAGTTGACCCTAGTGTAAGGGGATTAGATGGTAAATGTGTGGGGTTAATGGAATAGGGTCTGGGTGGGATAGTGGGTGGTACAGACTTGATGGGCTGAATGGTCTCCTTATGTACTGTAGGGATTCTATGATTAGCTCAAAAGCTGCTGGTGATTACAATTGCCTTCTCCCATTGCAATTCATCTCGCGCTGTTACTATTGATACTTCAGACTTTTATGATTTAATTCCACCTGGTCATTTTGCTCAACAATTTCACTCAACAGTTTAAAAAAGAAAATTTTCTTTGGTGAAGTTGCTGGGAAGGTCTACAAATATTGTCGATTCCCTCACAAGATCAGAAAATGCTGGAAAATTTCAGCAGGTCTGATAGCATCTGTGGAGAGAGAATGGAGCCAGTGTCGAGAGTCAGAAGGGTCGTCCAGACTTGAAACATTGGCTCTATTCTCTCTCCACAGACTCTGCCAGACCTGCTGAGATTTTCCAGCATTTTCTGTTTTTGTTTCAGATTCCAGCATCCGCAGTATTTTGCTTTTATAATGCCAATCCTGTTTTCTTTTTAAATTTATTAGTGTCACAAGTAAGGCTTACATTAACACTGCAATGAAGTTACTGTGAAAATCCCCCTAGTTGCCACACTGCGCCACCTATTCAGGTACACTGAGGGAGAATTCAGCATGGCCAATGCACCCTAACCAGCGCGTCTTTCAGATTTTGTGGTTTCCTTGAGAAGGTGGCAATGAGTCTTAAACCATTGGCTGATAGCTTGGTGTAGCTGAATAGCTTGGAAAGGCAGTTAAGGGTCAACCACATCTGAAGGCCCAGACTGAGTAAGGATTGCAGTCTCTTTCATAGATGTGTACTATTATACCATTTTAGGTATTTTCCAGTACTGCTGCCTTACAGCGCCAGGGACTCGGGTTCGATTCCCGGCTTGGGTCAGTGTGTGGACTCTTCACGTTCTCCCTGTGTCTGTGTGGGTTTCCTCCGGGTGCTCTGGTTTCCTCCCACAGTCTGAAAGGCGTGCTGGTTAGGGTGCATTTGCTGTACTAAATTCTCCCTCAGTGTACCCGAACAGGTGCCGGAGTGTGGCGACTGGGGGATTTTTCACAGTAATTTCATTACAGTGTTAATGTAAGCTGACTTGTGACTGATAATGAAATAGAAACAGGAAATTATGGATGTGCTCAGCAGTTAGCTAGCATCTGTGGAGAAAAGAACTTGAGGTGACATTTCAGGTCGATGACTTTCATTGGAATTGGCGCTTTACTTCCACTGATGCTAAATTCAGATTTTCAGAGGTGGGGAGATTTGAACTTTGGTTCTTACTGGATTGTTAGGGAAATCCTCCAGATGATCAGTCCAGACACATAACTGTTACACCAGTGGATGTACCTAGTTGGGTGTGTGCTGTGCTGTAGTCTTTGCCTATGCCCCATGGCTCTCCTCTTACAATGTTCTTGTTTTACTCTGTTTGTTCCCTCCCCAGGTGACTCCACTGTTGGGAAGAGTGCGTTGGTACATGTATTTCGCAGCGAAAGTGCCCACTTTCTGAAAAATTATACTCTGGTACGTTTTCTGAGCAAGGAGTCAGCTTTGAAAGGGGACCGTGAGATGGCCATGGGTCAGCCTGGACGATTTGGGCCGAAGGGCCTGTTTTCATGCTGTAAATCTCTAAATCTTTATATTGCAGAGGCCCCATAAAGCAGTAAAGTTAAGGTTTATTTATTAGTCACAAGTAAGGCTTACATTTCATTAATGAACTGACTGTGAAATTCCCCTAGTTGCCACACTCCGGTGCCTGTTCGGGTCAATGCACCCTAACCAGCACATCCTTCAGATTGTGGGAGGAAACCGAAGCATCCGGAGGAAACCCATGCAGACACAGGGAGAGTGTGCAGACTCCACATAGACCGTGACCTGAGGCTGGAATTGAACCTGGGTCCCTGGCGCTGTGAGGCAGAAGTGCTAACCACTGTGCCACCCTAACCCTATACAATATATGAAAAGGTAACTGGTCAATGAATGCTAGCCTTGCTAATGATGACCATGTTCTGAAAAATAAAATCAAAAAAAATGTTACTGTACAGCACTTATAACAGTGCCAGAACACAGTAAGATGTCCCCAAGGCACTCCACAGCAGAATCTGACACCAGGCTACATCAGGTAATATAGCATATCTGAACAAAACCTTGGTGGATTTTAAGGAACATCTTAAAGGAGGAGTGAGATGTGGGGTGGCCTGGACAGTGCAGATAAGAAAGACTTGTTTCACACCCAGTGAAGAGGCCAGGTTTGAATCTTGCAAGCAGGAGGCTTAGTTACAGATGTCTGTTTAGTGAGGTTACAGAGGATGTGGGTCTGAGAGTGGTGCTAACTCTCCTTATCCTGTCTAGACAGCTGGAGTGGAAGTTTTTGTTAATCCGGTCCCCATCCCAGACACTCCTGACTGCGTGGTGAGTGTTTAAAAAGTGCATGCTAACATTGTGTGTGTGAATTCTGAGTGGCTTCTAGTGAGTGGATGTTGATCTGTTTTCTTCCCTCTTGCCTCCCTGTCTCCAGGAACTGTTCATCTTTGATTCTTCAGGGAAAGAAATCTTCTATGACATGGTGGAAAGCCAGGTACAGGAGATAAGTTAGTGGCTTTGTTTCCTTCAGAGGCTGAGGTTGTGTCATTCATTCCTTGAATTAGGGACAGAGGAGCAGGAGTAGGCCATTCAGCCCGTTGAGCCTACTAGATTTAAGGTAAGGGTTAGGAGGTTCAGAGGGGATGTGAGGATAAACCTTTTCACCCAGAGGGTGGTGGGGGCCTGGAACTCACTGTCTGAAAGGGTGGTGGAAGCAGAGACCCTCATTGCATTGAAGTATTCAGCTATGCACTTGTTAAAGTTTATTTGTTAGTCACAATTAAATCTTACATTAATACTGCAATGAAGTTACTGTGAAAACCCCCTAGTTGCCACAGTCCGGCGCCTCTTCAGGTCAATGCACCTAACCGGCACGTCTTTTAGACTGTGAGGAAACACTTGGAGGAAACCCACGCATACATGGGGAGAACATGCAGACTTGGCACAGACAGTGACCCAAGCCAAGAATTGAACCCGGGTCCCTGGCAGTGTGCGGCAGCATTGCTAACCACTGTGCCACCCCAATGATGCCTTGTGATGCCAAGGCTATGGACCAAGTGCTGGGAAATGGGATTAGAATAGTTAGGTGGTTAGTCTTTGACCAGCACAGATGCAATGGGCTGAAGGGCCTATTTCTAGTGCTGTATACCTCAATGACTCAGATATTACTCAACTGGAAGTCAGTTCAAATCCTACTCCAGCAGCTCAGTAAGTTGAGTTTGATTACAAAGTGATAAGTAAAAGTCATCACAAAACTGTGAAAATCACTGTAACCCTGCTGACATTATACCTGGGCTGGCCTATATCCAACTTCAGTCACTTATCAACCTGCCTTCAGGTAGAATGGATGCCTGATCTGGTATCACTTCAGTGTCGCTGGTGTTGAAAGTGTGTCCCGCTCTAGGCATCATTTCTTCCCTTTTGTGACAATTCAGCAGCTTTTCTGCTGATTTTTATTGCTTCCTGTAAAACCAAATTCAAATTATACCAGTGGGACAACAAACTCACTTTCTCTGTGTTATTCATTCAGGATGTTGAGGCTGTGCCCCAGTGCTTATTTTCCCCTCTTGGTGTGCCGTGTCTTTATGTTGGATTTGGAATCTGCTATCAGATTTAGATATTGTGTTGAAATGGAGACTGAGCCTTCAGGACTGTCGGCTGATCAGAGTCTCCCTGTGTGAATCACCTGAGGCTGCAGCAGGTACGATGCGCCCATTCTCTTGGCTCTTTCTTGAAGCTGGCATCTCCTTTATTCAAACAGTGGGAGCTTACGGCTGCTGTTTGCCTTGTGTACGACATCACCGATGAGACAACGTTTAACAGCTGCACAAAGTGGCTGGAGAGAGTCCGAGCGCAGGCTCCCAGCGGACAGCTGGCAGGTCAGTGCCCCTCTGCTTCTAGGAATGTAGAAATGGTGCGTAATGAGCCTGGTGCCTCAGCCAGTCACTGCTTTTGATTTGTTTGCAGGAGTTCTTGTTGGCAATAAGATGGATTTAGCCTGCAGGCGTGCTGTGGGGTACACCCAGGCACAGGAATGGGCAGCGAGCCAGGGCCTGGAATACTTTGAGACATCTGCGGTGAGTGAAGGGGATAATCCCAACTTTCTCTGTCTCATCTTCACGTTCTCTTATTCGCGCTGCACTGACTTGCCAACCTGAGAAATGCCTGGTGGCTCCGAGTCAGTGAGATAGGGACTTTCAGAAAGGCTGCAGCGTACCTTCCGACACCTTTGGACCCCCCCCTCCCCAAAGCACTTTCCAGTCAATAAAATGCTTTTTCTTGTATAGCCACTATTGTAATATGGGCAGCATAGTTACCAATTAACACATCAAGCTTCCACAGAAATTGTGATAATGGCATTGTCATATTGGACAGGTCATCAGGGAAAACTTCCGGACTGCCTTCAAAATAGCGCTGGCAGACTTTTTAACACCTATCTCACAGAGCCTCGATTTAATGTCTCATCCAAAGATGCCTCACCTGAAACTGTAGTACTTTTTAAAAAAATTATTAGAGTCACAATTAGGCTTACATTAACACTGCAATGAAGTTACTGTGAAAATCCCCTAGTCGCCACACTCCAGTGCCTGCTTGGGTCAGTGCACCCAACCAGCATGTCTTTCAGACTGTGGGAGGAAACCGGAGCACCTGGAGGAAACCCACACAGACACGGGGAGATTCCACACAGACAGTGACCCAAGCTGGGAATCGAACCCGGTTCCCTGTCACTGTGAGGCAGCAGTGCTAACCATTGTGCTGGCTTGTCTACCTTCTGAGAGTCGATCCTGCCTTGACGTTAACCCTCTGTGTGGTACTGTCTTGGTACTGAGCAAGGAATGCCAGTCTAGGCTTTGCCCAAGCCCCTGAAGTAGAAGCCTGACTCGGGTGAGAGTGCTACTCACTGAGGCACAGCTGTCATAGCTACAGTGGGAAAGCAATGACAAATGCACGGTTTAAGTGTCCTGAACCATTAGACCCAGGAGGGCTCTAGGCTCTAGCCGCAGTGTGAACTGTAATGGCAGTGATCAATAAGGGTGACTGTAGCTGGCACTGTCAACAGTCTATAAAATAAATCAACATGGCTTCCCTGTCAAGGCAGTGACGCAGATACTCCTGTTACTCCCCAGCCAGCGGCTGTCACACTGATTGTGAGCTGTGTAACATAATGGGCTGAGTGTGTAACCAATGCTGAGACTCTTGTGAATGAGCTGGAGGTAAACCTGGAACACAACCACGTGAAAAGCAAATGGCAAACAGCAAGAGGTTAAAAACCAGAGGCTTGTGTGTAATGGAGCAGAATGATCGGACTGGATTAGGGTGAGACAAGGATTTGGTAGGGAACAGTGTACTGCAGAACCATTCGTGAGGCTGAAGGTGTTTGGGCTGTGAGTGATTGGGTGATTGATTGGGCTGTGGGTGATTGCACACTTGACTGGGATGTACTCGATTGATTGGACTGTGTCCATTCGATATACGCGGTCGATTGTTCTGTGTGCATTCGGTATATATGCAGTTGATTGGGCTGTGTGCACTTGGTATATACGCAGTTGATTGGGTTGTGCGCGTTTGTTATATATGCGGTTGGTTGGGTTGCTTGTTGCTGTTTGACCATAGCTGCATCATCTTTCGCTCTGTGTTATTTTGCAGAAGGAGATAGAGAATTGTGACGCTCCGTTCCAGAGTCTGGCCAGAGCATTTCACCGCATGTACGAGGAGAAGCTAGAGCACATCCAATCCATCGTGTGACCATGTCCCCTTGCAGGCCGGAGCACGTCACCCACTCTCTCAGCCCAGCTGAGTGTGTGCATTGTAACCAAAACCACACCCCACATCAGCTGCAAGCACCCCGAGCATATCCACCCTTACCTTTGCCAGAGTGTAACATCCTGCACTGACTCTTACATTTTCCATCCCTCACTCTGACCTATCTGAGTTGGGAAACACTCTCTGCTTCTCCCTGCCTCTGTTTGTCTGTGTCTGTCTCTCTTTGTGTGTGTGCCTCTGTTCCTGATCACTGTACAGTGATGCTGGGTTTGAGATGAAATCAGCCTATTCTCTTTGTGTCTCTGACTCTCCTCGTCTCCCTGTCTGTCTGTCTGTCTCTCTCTCTTTCTTCATCACAATAGGCTGAACCAACCCAAAGATCTGAAAACAAGTGGAGACACAAGGTCCACTGCAGCACCAGATACAAGGTGCTGCATCTTAAGCAAGAGAACGGTACGAGCTTCAACCTTAAGTGATGTGGGGAGCTGAGGAGTGGAGGCTAGGTTCCAGTAGCAGTTGGGAAGAATTTCCTGTAAAATAACTCCGATTAAGCAGCTGTTATTCTGTCTGTGTTCCATGGACAGTGCAAATGTTTAGGTTGGAGGCAACAGGTTTGGATTTGCCAGGTTCTCTCTCGCAGAGTGGAGGGAGGAGCCTTTACCCATTGCTTGCTGTGGTGATATTATTTTGAAAGTTCCTGGTCCAATTCCGTGAAGTAACTTCACTTCTGCAAAGCAGTTTATTAAAGAAAAGTCCGCCTTTTCAACATTTGCTCGGCTATGATGCTTTTTTTTAAACGACTCAATTGTCCTCTTTGGGAATATTCTGAACTAGGACCAACTTGCGATTCTGCAATAGCCACAGGACGATGTGGAGCACTTTACAGCAGCTGAGGCACTTTGATTGGGGTTGGTTGAAGGATAAATATTGTTGGGGGGGGAGCTCCTACCTTCCTCAAAGAGTCAGAGGTTTACAGCATGGAAACAGGCCCTTCGGCCCAACTTGTCCATGCCACCCTTTTTTTTTATAAACCCCTAAGCCAGTCCCAATTGCCCGCATTTGGCCCATACCCCTCTATACCCAGTTTATGTAGGTAACTTTCAAAACGCTTCTTAAAAGACAAAATTGTACCCGCCTCTACTACTACCTCTGGCAGCTTGTTCCAGACACTCACCATCCTCTGTGTGAAAATATTGCCCCTCTGGACTCTTATACATCTCTCCCCTCTCACCTTAAACCTATGCCCTCTAGTGTTAGACTCCCCTACCTTTGGGAAAAGATATTGACTATCTAGCTGATCTATGCCCTCATTATTTTATAGACCTTTATAAGATCATCCTTCAGCCTCCTACGCTCCAGAGAAAAAAGTCCCAGTCTATCCAGCCTCTCCTTATAACTCAATCCATCAAGTCCCAGCAGCATCCTGCTAAATTTCTTCTGCACTCTTGCTAGTTTAATAATCTCCTTTCTATGATAGGGTGATCAAAACTGTACACTGTATTCCAAATGTGGCCTTAACAATGTCTTGTACAACTTCAAGACATCCCAACTCCTGTATTCATTGTTCTGACCAATGAAATCAAGCATGCTGAATGCTTTCTTCACCACTCTGTCTGCCTGTGACTCCACTATCAAAGAGCTATGAACCTGCACCCCTAGATCTCTTTGTTCTGTAACTCTCCCTAACGTCCCACCATTAACTAAGTCCTGCCCAGGTTCAATCTACCAAAATGCATCACCTCGTATTAATCTAAACTCCATCTGTCATTCATTGGCCCATTGATCAAAATTCCTTTGTGATCTGAGATAACCTTCTTCATTGCCCACTGTGACACCAATCTTGATAAGAGTGCCTCCTCTTTGAAAGAGTGCCATGGGACCTTCTACATTGTGCTGCTAACCTGATCCGTGGTGTTCTTTAAAACTGGGCTAATGCCGCAGTGCCACTCTGAGGGTTAACATATGCTGCTGGGAACATTGTTGTATTGAATTCCAAAGATGTGTGGGTTAGGGGGATTGGCCAAGCAAAATTGTTTCTTAATGTCAGGGGGATTAGCAGGGTAGATATGTGGGGTTGCAGGGATAGGGCCTGGGTGGGATTGTTGATGCAGGCTCGATGGGCCAAATGACCACCACCTGCACTGGATTCTAAGATTCTATGACTGCAGCCTTGCTCAGACAGCCTTGTTTTTTAGGCTGTTTAGATGAAAGCTAAGGGCTTTACTTACAACAGAGTCTGAACTGCAGAGTCTGTCCTCAGGTTGTGTCTCACCTTGCACTTTTATTCATTCGTGGGACGTGGGCATTGCTAGCTGGCTAGCATTTATTGCCCATCTCTAATTGTCCTTAGAGGGCATTGAGAGTCAACCACATTGCTGTGGCTCTGGATCACATGTAGGCCAGACCGGGTAAGGATGGCAGACTTCCTTCCCTGAAGGACATCAGGTGGGTTTCCTGCTTCTGATCACTATCCAGCGATGCCTGGGTTAGAGAGGGAGGAAATTAGCCAGGGTTCCTGATCACTATCTGGTGCTCCTGGGTTAGAGACAGAGAGGGGCAATCAGTCAGAGTTTCTATTCCTGATCACTATTCTGTGATCTCAGGGCTAGGGAGAGAGAAAAACAGCCAGGGTTCCTGCTCCTGATCCCTATCCAGTCATCCCTGGGTTAGAGAAAGAGGAAAGCAGCCAGGGTTGCTGATCACAGTTGAGTGATTGTTGCTGAATATATGGATGACAGGATCAGGTGGCTCTGATATCCATCAGAAATGAGGAACTTGCTGAGTTCCTGCAGTGAATGGCAACTCAAGTGAAGTGTGAAAGGATAATGAGCATTCTGCTGAGCTGGATTTATACGACTGGATCAAACTGGAACGTATCAAGCAGGCTACTGAAGTTCTGTCCTGTAAGATACCACATATATCTTGTGCATGGCACAGTGGTTAGCACTGCTGCCTCACAGTGCCAGGGGCCCGGGTTCAATTCCTGGCTTGGGTCACTGTGTGGAGTTTGCACATTCTCCTCATAAGAACATAAGAAATAGGAGCAGGAGTAGGCCATCCGGCCCTTCGAGCCTGCCCCGCCATTCAATAAGATCATGGCTGATCTGTCGTGGCTCAGTTCCACTTTCTCGCCCTCTCCCCATAACTCTTAATCCCCTCTCTTATCAAAAACCTATCAACCCGCGTCTTAAAAATATTTAGCGAGGCAGCCTCCACCACTTCAACGGGCAGAGAATTCCAGAGATTCACCACCCTTTGAGTGAAGAAGTTCCTCCTCAACTCCGTTCTAAACCGCCCCCCCTTTATCTTGAGGCTGTGCCCCCTAGTCCTACTGTCCTTTCTGAGCGGGAAGAGCCTCTCCACCTCTATCCTATCCATCCCATTCATCATCATATATGTCTCAATGAGATCTCCCCTCATTCTTCGAAACTCTAACGAGTACAAGCCTAGTCTATCCAACCTCTCCTCGTAGCTCAACCCCCTCAACTCCGGCATCAGCCTAGTAAACCTCCTCTGCACTCCCTCCAAGGCCAAAATATCCTTGCATAAGTACGGCACCCAAAACTGCACACAGTACTCCAGCTGCGGTCTCACCAATGCCCTATACAGCCGCAGCAAGACCTCCCTGCTTTTATATTCAATCCCCCTCGCTATGAAGGCCAGCATCCCATTCGCCTTCCTGACCACCTGCTGCACCTGCAGGCTGGGTTTTTGTGACTCATGCACAAGGACCCCGAGGTCCCTCTGCACTGTCGCCTGCTGCAGTTCTTCTCCACGTAAGTAATAATCCTTCCTACCATTATTCCTACCAAAGTGGACCACCTCGCACTTGCCAACATTAAATTCCATTTGCCAGTTCCTGGCCCATTCGCCCAGCCTATCTAGATCCTTCTGCAGACTCTCCACACCCTCTGCACAATTTGCCGTTCCACCAATCTTGGTGTCAGCAGCAAATTTTGACACCATACACTCGGTTCCCTCCTCCAGATCATGTCTGCATGGATTTCCTCTGGGTGCTCCAGTTTCCTCCCACATTCTGGAAGACATGCTGTTTAGGTGCATTGACCTGAACGGGCATTGGAGTGTGGCAACTAGGGGAATTGCACAATAACTTCATTGCAACATTAATGTAAGCCTTACCTGTGACACTAATAAATAAATAAACTTCACTTCAACTTCACATGGAAGACTGTGAATAAAATAAAACCCAATGATACCAGCATTGAAATAGATCACTCCCAACAATGCAAAATTAGAGGGAATATTGGTGACTCGTGTGGGATCGCACCCCAGACATGCTCACCCTCAGTAGAGGGAAACACAGAGAGTGAGGTGTATTGTGTTTGATTTTTTTAGAAGTTTACTTATTAGCGTTACAAGTAGGCTTACATTAACACTACAATGAAATTACTGTGAAAATCCACCAGTCGCCACACTCTGGCACCTGTTTGAGTACACTGAGGGAGAATTTAACATAGCCAGTGTGCCTAACTAGCATGTCTTTAAGATTGGGAGGAAACCCACACAGACACAGGGAGAATGTGCAGACTCTGCACTTACAGTGACCTAGGGAATTGAACTGGGTCCCTGGCACTGTGAGGCAGCAATGCCAACCACTGTGCCACCATGCTGCCCTATTTTAGGAACCAGTGCAGTGAACGGGTTACTGTAAGCAATGCGGTGCTTTCCTGCAGTCACTGCTTGGGGTTAAAGTTGGCACAGTGGTTAGCACTGCTGCCTCATAGCAGCAGGGACTTGGGTTCACTTCCAAATCTTGGGTGACTGTGTAAAGTTTGCATGTTCTCTCTGGGTCTATGTGGGTCTCCTCCAGGTGCTCTGGTTTCCTCCCACAGTCCAACGGTGGATTGGCCATGCTAAATTGCCCTTTGGTGTCAGGGGGATTAGCAGGGTAAATACGTGGGATAGGGCTTGGACAGGATCATTGTCGGTGCAAATCTGATGGGCCGAAGGACCTCCTTCTGCACTATAGGGATTCTTTTCAATAAAAGCCAAGCGAAATAGAATTTGCCCTCCCCCCCAACTTTGTAAATCAATTAAAACTGCTAACAAATAATTAGGATTTATTTTAAGAGGTAGGACATTTAAAAGTCATGAAGGTTTGTTAAACTTGTGTAAGGTCCTGGTCAGGAGGTATTTGGGGTCTGTGCGCAGTTCTGGCCATACTGGAAAAAAGAATATAAAGGCACTGGAAAAAAACATCAGATTTTCCAAGGATTGTAGTAGAATTGACAGATTACAACTATCGGAAAGATTGAACAAGTTGGACCTCTTTAATAAAAGAGAAAGCTTTTTAAAATGATCTCCATCTTGGACTGGGTAAACAGAGAATGATTTCACCTGTGTGAGAATTCAAACTGAGAAGCCATCAATACAAGTTACTTAATAAATCCAATAGGGAAATAAGAAGCAATTTATTTCCTCACAGAGTGATTAGAGTGTACAAGTTGCGATTGTTGGAAGCATTTGAGGCAAATAGCTTAAGTTCATTTTGTGTTTAAGTTTATTTATTAGTGTCACAAGTAGGCTTACATTAACACTGCAGTGAAGTTGCAATGGAACATCTTGTTGAAGTTGTACAAGACATTGGTAAGGCCACACTTGGAATACTGTGTACAGTTCTGGTCACCCCATTATAGAAAGGATATTATTAAACTAGAAAGAATGCAAAAAAGATTTACTAGGATGCTAACGGGACTTGATGGATTGAGTTATAAGGAGAGGCTGGATAGATTGGGACTTTTTTCTCTGGAGTGTAGGAGGCTAAGGGGTGACCTTGTAGAGATCTGTAAAATAATGAGGGTCATAATGAAGGTAGATAGTCAATATCTTTTCCCAAAGGTAGGGGAGTCTAAAACTAGAGGGCATAGGTCTAAGGTGTGAGGGGAGAGATACAAAAGTGTCCAGGGGGGCAATTTTTTCACACAGAGGGTGGTGAGTGTCTGGAACGAGCTGCCAGAGGTAGTAGTAGAGGAAGGTAGAATTTTGTCTTTTAAAAAGCATTTGGATAGTTATGTGAATAAAATGGGTATAGACGGATATAGGCCAAATGCGGGCAATTGGAATTAGTTTAGGGGCTTGAAAAGAAAGGGTGGCATGGACAAATTGGGCCGAAGGGCCTGTTTCCATGCTGCAAACCTCTATGACTCCATGACTAAGTTACAGTGAAAATCCCCTAGCAGCCACATTCCAGCGCCTGTTCGGGTACACTGAGGGAGAATTTAGCACGGCCAATGCACCCTAACCAGCATGTCTTTCAGACAGTGGGAGGAATCTGGAGGAAACCCATGAAGACTTGGGAAGAATGTGCAGACTCCACATAGACAGTGACCCAAGCCGGGAATCGAAGTTGGGTCCCTGGCGTGGTGAGGCAGCAGTGCGTGCCACTGTGCCTTTAAAATTTGGGGCTGACAGTGAATTGAGGGGTTAATATGAGAGAATTTTGCCAGAAATTACAGGAAAACAGACTTACAAAATTGGCATGTAAGGGAAAATGAACTTCTGTCGTGGCCAAGTGTTTCATAAAGGACTCCCACTCCTAAAACAAGGGCATAGGAATCTGGGGATGCACAAGCCTGGGGGACACAGAGTTAAGGTACACTCTCTGGTCTGTATTGAATGAGCTACAGTTGCAATTCCAGGAACGGGAATGGATGAAGCAGCCAGTGTTCCCAACGTCCCGATGCCCTGATGGGAATTGGGGGGGTTGTTGGTAACTGCTGTTACCGTCCATGGTGGATAAACTCCCTGTAGAGGGTTGAATCAGAGCGTCTTGAGATGGGGGCTGTCTAGACGAGGTACTGGACTTTGCCACGGCAGCAGGACCGTGTCCCTGTTCAGTGTCAGCACCGTCAGGAGAGTAGGAATGGTACCCTGCTACCTAATTGTGAATGGGTTTTGAATAGGGCTGTTTGAAGAGAGCCTCTAGATGGCAGCAAAGAGCGAGCTTTAAGGTCTGGGTGACCACAAGGGCAAAGCTTTAAAACAGCAACGCCCACACACATACACACACACACACACACACAGAAACTACAATAAATACAGGCCTTGAAATTACCCTGTACGGACAGCAGGGAACAATCACATAACACACTTGTGCACAATTCCTTTATCCCTTATTTTAAATGGAAAGGCTAATCCATCAAATATTCCCAGGAAGGTTCAAAGTAAAGCTCCCTCTACGCTGTCCCCATCAAACACTCCCAGGACAGGTACAGCACGGTGTTAGATACAGAGTAAAGCTCCCTCTACACTGTCCCCCATCAAACACTCCCAGGACAGGTACAGCACGGGGTTAGATACAGAGTAAAGCTCCCTCTACGCTGTCCCCCATCAAACACTCCCAGGACAGGTACAGCACGGGGTTAGATACAGAGTAAAGCTCCCTCTACGCTGTCCCCCATCAAACACTCCCAGGACAGGTACAGCACGGGGTTAGATACAGAGTAAAGCTTCCTCTACGCTGTCCCCCATCAAACACTCCCAGGACAGGTACAGCACGGGGTTAGATACAGAGTAAAGCTCCCTCTACGCTGTCCCCCATCAAACACTCCCAGGACAGGTACAGCACGGGGTTAGATACAGAGTAAAGCTCCCTCTACGCTGTCCCCCATCAAACACTCCCAGGACAGGTACAGCACAGGGTTAGATACAGAGTAAAGCTCCCTCTACACTGTCCCCCATCAAACACTCCCAGGACAGGTACAGCACAGGGTTAGATACAGAGTAAAGCTCCCTCTACACTGTCCCCCATCAAACACTCCCAGGACAGGTACAGCACGGGGTTAGATACAGAGTAAAGCTCCCTCTACACTGTCCCCATCAAACACTCCCAGGACAGGTACAGCAGGGGTTTAGATACAGAGTAAAGCTCCCTCTACACTGTCCCCATCAAACACTCCCAGGACAGGTACAACAGGGGTTTAGATACAGAGTAAAGCTCCCTGTCCCAACAATAGGCCTTTTCCTTCCCGCACTGTTAATGGGAGTCAGTAGTGTAGCTGTCCAACATTGTTCCAGTTACTAAATGAGTCATTGTGTGGCCTGTCTGAGCGTGACTGGCAGTTTTTGACTGGCTGGTAGCTATTGGGTGAGAATGCCCGTGTTCATTGGTTGCAGGGGATGTATGAAACCATGAGAATGGCAGCTCCGTGTGTGGGAAGATGCCACAATGTGCTCGATGTGAACTAACTGTGCTTGTTAGTGTCAGGGAGAAAGAGGGAATAGAGAGGGTGAAACCTTTGAGAACAATGTGTCACCTCAATTCCTGATTCAGACGGAAGGTCGATGGGACATCAGCGAAATACTTAGCACAGATACGTTGAACAGAATCCGGGTTTTTGTACCATTTCCTGGCATTGTGAATTCACCTTGATTTCACCCTCTTGTGTCCTGGTTTCTCACAAGAATAATTTTTTTAAAAAGTTATTTTTAAATGCAACCGTGCTATCTGTGTGAAGCCTTGCTACTGACCCACTGACACTGCAGCAGTTCACTGTCAAGGTAATCGTTCCATTAACGCCCCCTTCCTCCTCACTGCATCGCTGAGATACCTCTGACAGATTCTCTGCTTTATCACTCAGTTCATATCAGTCACTGACTAGGTCTTAGCTGGAGTTCTGTGCCCTACCCCAGAGCCACACTTCAGGCAGGAAGGCCAGGCCTCGGAGAGGGCGCAGAAGAGATTTTTCAGAAAGGCCCCAGGGTGGCAGCAACTCAATCAGGGGAAGAGACTGGAGAGGATTTTCTTGGAATCCCTACAGTGCAGAAGGAGGCCATTCGGCCCTTTCAGACCACACTGATTCTCTGATAGAACATCTTACCCAAACCCTCTCCCCCGTTCTATCCCCATAACTCCACACACTCACCATGGCCAATCCTCTAAATATGCAAATCTTTAGACATCCAGAGGCTATTTAGCATGGCCAATCCACCTAACCTGCACATCTTTGGACACTAAAAGGCAATTTCGCATGGCCAATCCACCTAACCTGCACATCTTTGGACATTAAAAGACAATTTAGCATGGCCAATCCACCTAACCTGCACATCTTTGGACATTAAAAGACAATTTAGCATGGCCAATCCACCTAACCTACACATCTTTGGACATTAAGGGACAATTTACCATGGCCAATCCACCTAACCTACACATCTTTGGACATTAAGGGACAATTTACCATGGCCAATCCACCTAACCTACACATCTTTGGATGCTAAGAGGCAATTTAGCATGGCCAACCCACCTAACTTCCACATCTTTGGACATTAGGGGGCAATTTAGCATGGCCGATCCACCTAACCTACATGCCTTTCAACACTAAGAGGCAATTTAGCATGGTCAATCTACCTAACCTACGCACCTTTCGGATTGTGGGAGGAAACTGGAGCACCTGAAGGAAACTCACGCAGACACGGGGGAGAACGCGCAAACTCTGCACAGACAGTGACCCAAGCCAGGAGTCAAACCCAGGTCCCTGGCGCTGTGAGGCAGCAGTGCCAACCACTGAGCCACCCAGCAGATTGATGGGTGTCGTCCTTCGTGCAGAGAAATTTAAGCTGGGATGTAACTGAGGTTTTCAAAATCATGCGTGGTTTTGGTTGAGTAGATCGGGACAGCCTGTTCTGAGTGGGCCGATGATTGGGAACCAGAGGCACACAGCTTTGAGGTAATTGGTGAAAAGGCTGAGGTTTGATTGGGGGAGTTAGTATGAGAAGGATTTCTAGTTTGCACAGCGAGTTGTGATCTGGAAGACACAGTGCAAAGTGGCGGTGGAAGCAGATTCAATAGGAACTTCGGAAAGGGAGAATTGGAGAAATACTTCAAGAGGAGAATTTTGAAGGGTAGTGGATCAACCAAGAAACATCAAAAATAGGGGCAGGAGGAGGCCATTCAGCCCTTCGAGCCTGCTCCACCATTCAGTATGATCACGGCTGATCATTAAATTCAATAGCCCGATCCTGTCTCTGCCCCCCCCACAAATCCTTTGATTCTCTTCATCCCAAGAGCTATCCCTAACTCCCCCTTGTACACATACCATGTTTTGAGCTGTGTGATGACACGGTGCCTTTAGAAAATGTGTTTTTAATCAGGTTTCTTTGGAAGATTTTCAAGCAGCCCATAACTTTTTATTTTTGGCACCGTTTTGTCTGCAGCCACTGACCTCTAAGACCATATGACATAGGAGCAGAATTAGGCCACTCGGCCCATCGAGTCTGCTCCGCCATTCAATCATGGGAGATATTTTTCTCATCCCCATTCTCCTGCCTTTTCCCCTGATCCCCTTATTAATCAAGACCCTATCAATCTTGGTCTTAAAGACACTCAATGACCCGGCCTCCACAGCCTTCTGTGGCAAAGAGTTCCACAGATTCCCCACTCTCTGGCTGAAGAAATTCCTCCTCATCTCTGTTTTAAAGGATTGTCCCTTTAGCCTGAGGTTGTGCCCTCTGGTTCTAGTTTTTCCTACTAGTGGAAACATCCTCTCCACGTCCACTCTGTCCAGGCCTCGCAGCATCCTGTAGGTTTCAATAAGATTCCCCCAATCCTTCTAAACTCCAACAAATACAGACCCAGAGTCCTCAACCGTTCCTTATATGACAAGATCTTAATTCCAGGCATCATTCTTTTGAACCTCCTCTGGACCCTTTCCAAGGCCAACACATCCTTCCTCAGATTCGGGTCCCAAAACTGCTCACAATATTCCAAATGGGGTCTGACCAGAGCCTTATACAGCCTCAGAAGTACATCCCTGCTCTTGTATTCTAGCCCTCTCGACGTGAATGCTAACATTGCATTTGCCTTCCTAACTGCCGACTGAACCTGCACACTAACCTTAAGAGAATCCTGAACAATGACTCCCAAGTCCCTTTCATTTTTGATTTCCTAAACATTTTCCCTTTTAGAAAATAGTCTGTGCTCCATTCCTCCTTCCAAAACGTCACACTTTTCCATGTTGTATTCCATCTGCCACTTCCTTGCCCACTCTCCTAACCTGTCCAAATCCTTCTACAGCCCCCCTGCTTCCTCAGTGCTACTTGTCCCTCAACATATCTTTGTATCATCTGCAAAGTTAGCAACAGTGTCTTCAGTACCTTCCTCCAAATTGTTAATGTATATTGTGAAAAGTTGTGGTCCCAGCACTGACCCCTGAGGCACACAATCGTCACCGGCTGCCATCATAAAAAAGACCTCTTTATCCCCACTCTCTGCCTTCTGCCAGTCCTCTAATTGTTACTGAAGCTATATAATGGAGATCATCGATCTTTTTAACCTGGCCTAATGCAGTGTCCTGGGGTTTTATGGTCCTTTGGGGATTGCTGGGTGGAGCATGATTTACGGGTCACATGCTGACTGAGGACAGCTTTTTCCCACAGGAAAGTCCAAGGTTTTAGTTTTGGTTTAGATGCTGTTAGAAACTGGAGGAGGCGGGTAGTGTCTCTCTCTCTGTCTCTTCAGCTGAGTTTTGAAAGTTCCAGGACGAGGAAATCTGAGTTTTAATCCAAAGGAGCAACCCCTAGCAGGTGTTAAAAAGCTGCAAAACCCAGCATCACGTGAGCATACTTGCTTTGTGTGCCAAGTCTCGGAAGAGGTGTATGTTTGTTGGGTGACTTGGAACATCATAGATAGCCAGCTATTACAGTTGATACTGTATCATGTTCGATTCTTGCAATTGGTAAATGTTTTGCTAATTCTTTTTATTATATTTTAACTATGTTCTTAAATAAACATTGTTTGGTAAAAGCTCCCCAGTGGGTCACTTGAATCATATCGGGAGTGAACACCTTATGCTCATCCTAATGCCAAATTCAAATGTAAAATCTTAATCATAGAATCATGCAGTGCAGAAGAGGCCCTTTGGCCCATCGAGTCAGCACTGACACATTAGAAACACCTGAACTCCCACCTAATCCCTCCTGCCAGCACTTGAGCCATAGTCCTGAAGGTTATGATGTGCCAAGTATCTGTTTATCCAGATACTTTTTAAAGGATGTGAGGCAGGCAGCGCACTCCAGACCCTCACCATCATCTGGGTAAAAAAGGTTTTCCTCACATCCCCCCTAAACCTCCTGCCCCCCACCTTGAACCTGTGTCCCCTTGTGACTGACCCTTCAACTAAGGGGAACAGCTGCTCTTTATCCACTCTGTCCGTGCCCCTCATAATCTTGTACACCTCGATCAGGTCACCCCTCAGTCTTCTCTGCTCCAATGAAATCAACCCAAACCTATCCAACCTCTCTACATAACTTAAATGTTCCATCCCTGGCAGCATCCTGGTAAATCTCCTCTGTTGTCCGTTGACCAATAGTACGATATTATTGTGATTCCATCACCTCTTCATAGAACCAGAGAATCCTACAGTACAGAAGGAGGCCATTTAGCCCATCCAGTCTGCACTGACCACAATCTCACCCAGGCCCTATCCCCATGACCCCATGCATTTACCCCACTAGTCCTCCTGATACCAAGGGGCAATTCAACATGGCCAATCCGCCTAACCCTCACATCTTTGAAGTTTGGAAGGAAACTGGAGCACCCAGAGGAAACCCACGCAGACATGGGGAGAGCATGCAAACTCCACACAAACAGTGACCCAAGCTGGGATTCGAACCCTGGTCCCTGGCGCTGTGAGGCAACAGTGCTAATCACTGTGTCACCCTGCCGGCCCAAACTCATAGAATGGAATTAACAGAGGGAGTTTTTCAGAATTTCTTCCTTATTCGCAACTTCCTTATTCTTCAGTCAAATGTAGCAAGTTAGGCATCCAGGTGTAGCGTCTCCAGCTTCCTTTGTGATCATACCAAAGTGTTGTCACTGTTGCAATATCATTTGTGCACAGCAAGATCCCACAAACAGCAATGACAGGATAATCTTGGGGATGTTGTTAGGGAGGTCAGTATTGGTGGGACTCCAAGGAGACTTCCCCTGCTCTTGTTCAAAATGGTGCCGTAGGGTTTACCCCCGAGAGTACAGAAAGGGCCTCAGTCTAACGTCTCGTCCTAAACGTGGTACTTCTGGGAGGGCAGTGCTGTCTCAGTGCTGCATTGGGAGTGACAGCCAGCATTACTGGCTCAAGTCTTTGGGGCATGGCTTGGCCCGCCAACCCTCTGAACCAGAGGCAAGAGAGCCACCTATTGGAATCGGAGGGGTTAATCCAGAGTCCTGTTGACCCATCACTGTGTCGACGTGTCAGATTCAGGAACACCTCATGTGCACAGAGGCTGGAACAGACACGATGGACGCAGCCAAATATTGGCAGCTACTCAACCAGCTGCGGCGTTTTCCGAAAGGGTTGGATAGATGGGCTGAATGTCAGTCAGGTCTCAGTGGTGGAGTGAATGCTTCAATTAAGCTTCTCCAATTTTGGCTCCTTGAATACTTCACATTTCTGTCACCTCTCCTCATTAAAACCATAAAACCTGCCAACCTCTTCACCCAAGCTTTTGCCCAAATGTCATAGAAACAAGGAAACAAGAAGCGGGAGGAGGCTATGCGGTCTTTCAAGACTGCTCCAGCATTCATTATGGTCATGAAATTCATTATCCTGATCCCCCCTTCCCCCCCATATCCCTCGATCCCTTTAGCCCCAAGAGCGATATCTAATTTCTTCTTGAAATCACACAATGTTTTGGCCTCAACTACTTTCTGTGGGAGTGAATTCCACACATTCACCACCCTCTGGGTGAAGAAATTCTGAACATCTCCCTCTGCTACATCTCTTCCGAGAGTTGGAATCATAGATTCCCTGCAGTGTAGAAGGAGACCATTCAGCCCATCGAGCCTGCACTGACTACTATCCCACCCAGGCCCTATCCCCGTAATCCTACATATTTACCCCGCTAATCCCGATAACCTACACATCCCGCGACACTAAGGGGCAACTCAGTGTGGCCAATGCACCTAACCTGCACATCTTTGCACTGTGGGAGGAAATCAGAGCACCCAGAGGAAACCCACGCAGACACTTTGATTTGATTTGGTTTGATTTATTATTGTCACATGTATTAACATACAGTGAAAAGTATTGTTTCTTGCGTGCTTTACAGACAAAGCATACCATTCATAGAGAAGGAAAGGAGAGAGTGCAGAGTGTAGTGTTGCAGTCATAGCTAGGGTGTAGAGAAAGATCAACTTAATGCGAGGTATGCAGACTCTGCACAGACAGTGACCCAAGGCCAGGAATCAAACCCAAGGTCCCTGCAGCTGTGAAGTAGCAGTGCTGACCACTGTGTCACCTGTTGCCGCTGTGCAGTGGGGTGGTGGATTAACCATAGAACCCGACAGTGCAGAAAGAGGCCCTTCGGCCCATCAAGTTTGCACCGATCACAATCTCACCCAGGCTCTACCCCCATATCCCTACATATTTTACCCGCTAATCCCTCTAACCTTAGGACACTAAGGAGCAATGGCCAATCAACCTAAGCCACACTATCTTTGGACCGTGGGAGGAAACCGGAGCACCCAGAGGAAACCCGCACAGACACGAGGAGAAGGTGCAAACTCCACACAGACAGTGTCCCGAGCCGGGAATCGAACCCAGGACCCAGGAGCCGTGAAGCGGCAGTGCTAACCCACTGTGCTACCGTGCCGCCCACATTGGGGGTCCTTGGGATGTTCCACTGCTTTGAAGGCGCTATATAGATGCAGGTTGTTGTTATCGTGGGCAACGACTATGTGTGGCAGTGAGAAAGCTGCACGCTCTCTGTTGGGAGGAGACAGGAACAGCCCAGGGAGAATTTCCCCTCTCTGCAGCCTGGTGCAGTTCAGAACCTGCAATTTTGCAAAAAGAAAAATGTCTTTAAACGGTTTCTAAGGCAGCAGGAAGAATTAACGGTGGGGGTGGGGTGGGTGCGGAGGGCTGGGGGGAGGGGGTGACGTGTGAGGGAATTAAGAGGGGGGGGGGGAAACACAGGGTACAATCTGACAATACTGACAGGCAGAGTGCTTCATGCATTATAAATGAGATAATTCCTTTCGCAGTCCCTCTGAGCTCCAGTTTCAACTACTGAGTTTAAATTAAATACATGGGCAGCATGCAAAACGCTCTCAGATCTTTTTTTCACCCTCGCTCTGAATGAGTATCCCGGATCGCTGCCAGTTCCTTCTGACCTTTGCCCTCCGCTCGCCCCCCCACTCCCCACCCCGCGCCATGGGTGCTGATTGGTGTTCTTTCTCGCCCAAATGTGCAAGTATCCAGCTGTGCGGCTGGGGTTCGTGAAGGGTTTGGGGTTTGGGGGTACCAGCGAGAGTGATGGTTGGGTGCAGAAGAGTGAGGTGGGGGTGAAGGGTGTCAGCAAGGTGGGGGGGGGGGGAGCCGACAGAAACACTGCCCCGTTCTGTCCTCGCTTGGCTGTTTCCCCCCCCAACATCAGACCACCATGCCCACGAAGCCTAACCTCTCAGGGTGTCTCACAGATGCCCTGTGACCTTGCCCCATCATCATTCAGCATGGGTTCGAAAGGCCGAAGGGCCTTTTCCTCTGCTGTACTCTGTTCTTTGTTCTAACAACTGAGGCCTCTGAGGTGGATGGAAATGATCCCATATCCATTATTATGAATAGAATGCAGAGGGGGTGGCGGGGGGGATGGGGGAGGTTCTCTCCCACTGTCCTGGGGCCAATATTGATCCCTCAACCGAGAGGCACTTGGAAAAAAATCGCAAGTTATCCGGTCACTACCAGCGTGTTGCTTGTGGGATCTTACTGTGTGCAAAATGGCCACAGCAGCAACAACAGTGACTACACTTCCAAGGTGTTTGCTGTGACAGGGTGCGCCCTGAGGATGTGAGGGGCACTATATAAATGTAACTCCTCCCCACCCCCTTCACTCTCCTCACCCTCCATTCGACCCACATTTCGGTTCCATACTTGGCTAGATTTCTGTGACTGTCTCTGCATCGCACTGTCCTCCAGCCATCACCCAGGCATGTTCCATTGTTCCCCCTGTGTCAAACTCACATCCCTTCACCCTAGACCCTGTCCTCGAGGTTCCATCCTCCTAATCCCTCCCTAACTGCACTGTGGGTGGACCTACACCACGAGTACCGCAGCGGGTTCGAGATGGTTCGCCGATGATTGCACAATGTTCCCCATTCGCGACTCCTCAGATGGAAACAGTCCCTGTCCAAATGCAGCAAGATCTGGACAATATCCAGACTTGGGCTGACAAGTGGCAAATAACATTCACACCACACAAATGCCAGGCAATGACTATCTCCAACATGAGAGAATTTAACCATCTCCCCATGACATTCAATAGCATTATCATCACTGAGTCCTCCACTATTGACATCTTGGGAGTTACAATTGACCAGAAACTGAACTGGACTAGCCAAATAAATACCGTGGCTACAAGAGCAGATCAGAGGCTGGGAATCCTGCGGAGAGTAACTCACCTCCTGACTCCCCAAAGCCTGTCCATCATCTACAAGGCACAAGTCAGGAGTGTGATGGAATACTCCCCACTTGCCTGGATGGGTGCGGCTCCAACAACACTCAAGAAGCTCAACACCATCCAGGACAAAGCAGCCCCGTTTGATTGACACCCCATCCACAAATACCCACTCCCTCCACCACCGACACTCAGTAGCAGCAGTGTGTACCATCTACAAGATACACAGCAGCAACTCACCAAAGATCCTTAGACAGCACCTTCCAAACCCATAACTTTTACTATCTACAGACAAAGGCAGCAGATACACAGGAGCACCACTACCTGCAGGTTCCCCTCCAAGTCACATCCCGACTTGGAAATATATCGGCCGTTCCTTCACTTTTGCTGGGTCAAAATCATGGGACTCCCTCCCTAACAGCACAGTTAGGGTGTACCAATGCCACATGGACTCCAGCGTCTCATAAACCACCTTCTCAAGGGTAATGAGGGATGGGCAATAAATGCTGGCCTAGCCAGCGGCACTCCCACCCCTTGAATGAATAAAACAAACCCCCTCTCACTCTGCTCAAAGGAGTGCACAGCTGAGGGGAATGGGACAAGAGAGAGGTTGGGATAAAATGGTGGTATGAAGGGAGTAGATAGAGGAAGTGGTACTGGCGGCCTCCCCCCGCTCCCCCCCAGCGCTTCCCGTATCCGGGAGACTACCCAAGCTGACCCCAGGCTTGTCGTTTGACATCCTCAATGTGCAGAGTACACAATATTTTCACTCTGTTCCTCCGCCCCCCTCCCCACTTCCCGGGGGCTGGAGGGTGTTCACCCCGAGGACCCGTAACTATCTCCTTCACTATTCCCCTGTTTGCTTTCTTCAAACAATACCAAGATGCTGCTCGGGTAAGAACAAAGGATGCCAGGAGCTCCTGAAAGCTGGTCACCATGGAAACTACCTTTATTGGTGTTATTCCACAAATACAAAATTAGTTCAGAAACATTTCTCCCTCAGCGCCGCACCAGGATTGTCAGCCTAGATATTACACTCCGGCTCCTGGACTGGGGCTGGGACCCAAAACCTCCTGACTCTGTGGGGGGGGGGATGCTGTGCTTTATAGGGTGCAATGGTTAGTACTGCTGCCTCACAGCGCTGGGGACCTGGGTTCAATTCCTGGCTTGGGTCGCTGTCTGTGCAGAGTCTGCACGTTCTCCGGGTACTCTGGTTTCCTCCCACAGTCCGAAAGGTATGTAAGTTAAGTTGGTAGGCCATGCTAAATTGCCCCATAACATTGGGGGCTATAGCAGGGTAAATACATCTTTTCCCAAAGGTAGGGGAGTCTAAAACTAGAGGACATAGGCTTAATGCGAGAGGGGAGAGATACAAAAAGGTCCAGAGGGGCAATTTTTTTCACGTAGAGGATCGTGAGTGTCTGGAACAAGTTGCCAGAAGCAGTAGTAGAGGCCGGTACAATTTTGTCCTTTAAAAAGCATTTAGACAGTTACATGGGTGAGATGGGTACAGAGGGATATGGGCTAAACACGGGCAATTGGGATGAGCTTAGTGGTTACAAAAAGGATGGCATGAACAAGTTGGGCCGAAGGGCCTTTTTTCCATGTTGCAAACCTCTATGACTCTATAAATACTTAGGGTTACAGGGCTAGGGCCTGGGTGGGATTATAGTTGGTGCAGACTTGATGGGCCTCTTTCTACACTGTAGGGATTCTCTGATTCTAGCCATTGTACCATGGCTAACAGATACTATCCCCTGTGCTATGGTTCTTGTGATAGATGATGCCAACTGCTATAATATTGAATTAGGCAGTACAGAAAGAGGACATTCGACCCATTATCCCCATGCCAGCTCATTGGCAGAGCTTTAAACTTAATCCCACTCCATTGACCTAGTCCTGTAATGTTTCTCAATTACATGCATTTATCCAATTCTCCCTTTTGAGATTTCCTATTGAATCCACTTCCCAGATCACAACTTGCTGCGTTCAAAATAAATTGCCTCATCTCGTTCCTGACTCTTTTGCCAGTCACCTTCAACCTGCTGACTGATCCTTTGCCGTTGGGCGATGTTCCTTGCTGTTGGGTGGTACAGTGGTTAGCACTGCTGCCTCACAATGCTAGGAACTCCTGGTTCGATTCCAGGCTTTGGTCACTGTGCGGAGTCTGCACGTTCTCCCCGTGTCTGCGTTGGTTTCCTCCGGGTAGTTTGGTTTCCTCCCACACTCCAAAAGATGTGCTGGTTAGGTGGATTGGCTGTGCTAAATTCTCCCTCAGTGTGCCCGAACAGGGGCTGTGGTGTGGCGACTAGGGAATTTTCACAGTAACTTCATTGCGATGTTAATGTAAGCCTACCTGTAAATAAACTTCAATGTTATCACCATTCCTGATTTTGAACAAATCTCCATGCATCAGCCCATCTTCTCCAGTCTCTCCACCAGGCTGGAGACTCTCAATCCTGGTATCATTCTGAGCTATCTCCCCTGTGCCCTCCCTTAGCGACTTCTTGAATTGTGGTTCTCAGAATTGGACACAATGCTCCAACTGAGGCCTAATTGATGTTTTCCAAAGGTTTATTCTAAGTATGACTTCCTTTTGTGCTTGAATAAGAAAGGCAAGAATCCCACACTCACCTTTAAGTCTAAGAACCTGGTAAGTTCTCCCTGACCCAGCTCGCTGTTGTCTGGGTAAGTAATCCTGCCCATATTACATGTGAAACCCCCAATCAAACCGCCGTTATTCCCATGCTGGCAGCTATTTGACTGGAGTGGGCATCACAGAAAATAGGAATGGGGAGGCTATTCGGCCCTTTGAGCCTGCTCTACCATTTATCACGATCATGGATGATCATCAAGTTCAATATCCTGATTCAGCTTTCCCCTCCCATATTCGCACAGGGTAATAAGGGTGTGGAATGCCCTGCCTGCAGCAGTTGTGGACTTGCCAACTTTGAGGGTGTTCAAATGGTTAGTGGATAGGCAGATGGATAACATTGGAATAGTTTAGGTTAGAGGGTCATTAGATTGGTTCCACTGCTCGGTGCAACATCGAGGGCTGAAGGGCCTGTGCTGTGCTGTAATGTTCTATGTTCTCTGATCCCCGACACCACAAGAACCGTACGTGACTCCTTTTTGGAAACATGCGATGTTTTGGCCTTAGCTGCTTCCTATGGTTGTGAATTCCACAGACTCACCACTTTCTGGGTGAAGACATTTCTCCTCACCTCAGTACTAAAAGTCCCTTATCCTTAGACGCTGGTTCTGGACTCTGCCCACATGGGGAAACGTTCTTTCTGCATCTACTCTGTCTAATCCTGTTAGAATTTTATGGGTTTCAGATTGATTCACATGTCAAATATATCTGATATTACGTAACAGGACAAACTGCCTCAACAAGGCAATGCCTTTCACACCAGCTGACTGAGAAACATTGGCAGTGCAGTGAGTTTATTTTCCATCTCAGCCTGGTTTCTTTCCTGTCCTGACTGACAAACCCTCGACACCGAGGTTGGTACCTGGTCAGTGGCTTCCATCTTCCTCCCCAAAACCATGTTGTTTAATGGGTCCCTCTAATCAAAGACCACGTGGAATGCTTTTTTTTCATTCATTCGTGGGACGTGGGCGTTGCTGACTGGGCCAACAATTATTACCCATCCCTGAGGGCATTTCACAGTCAACCACATTGCTGTGGCTCTGGAGTCACATGTAGGCCAGACCAGGTAAGGACGGCAGATTTCCTTCCCTAAAGGACATTAGTGAACCAGATGAGGTTTTTCCGACAATGGTTTCACGGTCATCAGTAGATTCTTAATTCCAGATTTTTAAAATTGAATTCAAATTCCACCTGCCATGCTGGGATTCGAACCCGGGCCCCCAGAACATTATCCTGGATCTCTGGATTGCTAATCCAGCTACAATAAAATAAAATAATGAGAAATAAAGATCAACTAGATAGTCAATATCTTTTCCAAATTTGTAGGGGAATCTAAAACTAGAGGGCATAGGTTTAAGGTGAGAGGGGAAAGATACAAAAGGGTCCAGAGGGGCAATTTTCTCACACAGAGGGTGGTGTGGGTTTGGAATGAGAAGCCAGTAGTAGAGGTGTTTACAATTTTGTCTTTTAAAAAGCGTTTAGACAGTTACCTGGGTATGATGGTATAGAGGGATATGGGCCAAATGCAGGCAATTGGGATTAGCTTGAAAAGAAAGGGCAGCACGGGCAAGTTGGGCTGAAGATCCTGTTTCCGTGCTGTAAACCCCTATGACTCTATGAGAATACCACTACACTACCGCCTCCCCTGTTCATCTTTTCACACGTTCTGCTGTGACAGCGTGCACACAGCCCACAACCAGATCAAAACTAAGAATTGATACACAGAATCGGACAGCACAGAAGACCATTTGGCCCATCGTGTTCTGCTGGCTCTCTGAAAGGGCTATCCAGTTGGGCCCCGCAGCTGTTCCCCCTGCATTTTGAAGTATTTCCCTAATTTTCTTTCGAGTCTCCTGATTGAATCAGCTTCCGCTGCCCTTTCAGGCAGCGCCTTCCAGGTCACAACAACTCAAAGAACACAGAAGGAAGAAAGTACGGCACAGGAACAGGCCCTTCGGCCTTCCTATCAACCTAACAACCTATCAACCTGGGTGCCAACTTTCAGGGACCTATGCACATGGACACTGAGACCTCTCTGCTCAACCACACCACCAAGTAACTTACCATTGGCCCAGTACTCTGTACTCCTGATGGGCTAAGCAGCCCCCTTCTTCACTACAGGAATTCTACGAGTGCACCAAAGTGATACACATAAATGTATTTATTTGGTTAGGATTATATTCACTGTAATTTAGAAGAGTGAAGGGGGATCCCATAGAAACTTATAAAATTCTAACAGGGTCAGACAGGGCGGATTCAGAAAGAATGTTCCCGATGGTGGGGGGAGTCCAGAACTAGGGGGTCATAGTTTGAGGATAAGGGGGAAACCTTTTAGAGCTGAGGTGAAGAGAAATTTCTTCACCCAGAGGGTGGGGAATGTGTGGAATTCACTCCCACGGTGGGTAGTTGAGGTTAAAACGTTGTGCGATTTCAAGAAGAAATTAGATATAGCTCTTGGGGCTAAAGGGATTGAGGGATATGAGAGGGGGGATCAGGATATTGAATTTGATGATCAAAGTGAATGGCAGAGCAGGTTCGAAGGGCCAAATGGCCTCCTCCTGCTTCTACTTTCTATGTTTCTATGAACCAGGTCTGTCATTTGATTAGACCATGCCTGATCTGGAGGTGCATTCTGATGGCCCCTATTTAACTTTCTGTCCGGGAACATCTCACTGAGTAAATATTCCCTTGATCTCAGTGCTGAGAAGGACAAAAGGCAGTTCAGCAAAGGCGTTAGGTGACCCCGTTCAGTTTGTTCAAAGCCCGGTTTTGATGTGTAGGACGCAGTCGGACCTTGATGCCTCCCACCTAACAGCTTTGTTCTGCTCCCAGCGGCTGGCCCTGACCCTTTGATTTTATTTTCTGATCTTGGATTTTATCTCCTGGCATGCTCCAGCCTGAAGCCGGTGCCAGCATCAACAACTCCAAATATTTATCGATCTGTCACTTGTTGTTGGCTTGTTGAACTCGGTGGTTTTCCGATCACTGAGACAAAGGGAAACAAGTTGAAAGGGAGCGCGATGCACGCAGCATGAGCCACAGCTCGGACAGCGGCAATCTGAGTCAGAATGTTATCACAGAGTCATTGAGCTTTCCAGCATGGAAACTGGCCCTTCGGCCCAACTTGTCCATGCCACCCCTTTTTCTTTAAACCGAGTTAAAAGTTTATTTATTGGTGTCACATGTAGACTTACATTAACAATGCAATGAAGTTACTGTGAAAATCCCCTAGTCGCCACACTCTGGCACCTGTTTGGGTTACACTGAGGGAGAATTTAGCACGGCCAATGCACCTTAACCTGCACGTCTTTCAGACTGTGGGAGGAAACCGGAGCACCCGGAGGAAACCCATGCAGACACGGGGAGAATGTGCAAACTCCGCACAGACAGTGATCCAAAGCTGGGAATTGAACCTGGGTCTGTGAGGCAGCAGTGCTAACCACTGTGCCGCCATTTGGCCCATATCCTTCAATACTCATGTAACTGTCTAATTGCTTTTTAAAAGACAAAATCCTATCTGCCTCTCCCACTGTCTCTGGCAGCTCATTCTAGACACCCACCACCCTCTCTCCGAGTAAAAAAACTGCCCCTCTGGACACTTCTGTATCTCTCCCCTCTCACCTTAAACCTATGCCCTCTAGTTTTAGACTCCCCTATCTTTGGGAAAAGATATTGACTATCTAGCAGATCTGTGCCCCTCATTATTTTATAGACCTCTATAAGATCACCCCTCAGCCTCCTACACTCCAGAGATAAAAGTTGTGAAGGAGTTCAATTTAAATCAGAGAGAGAACTCCCCTTGGTGTAAAAAGAAACCTTTTGTGACCTCAAAGTGTCCCAAAGTGCTTCATCGCCAGTGAAGGACTGTGCGCAGGCTAACCACTGACTGTGGTAACCCAGGGAAGGCAACGCTTAATCTGTGCACAGCACAATCCCACAAACAGCAATGTGATAGTGGTCAGGTGGTTTGTTTTTGAGTGGCGTTGACAGAGGGGTAAACACTGACCAGGGCAGTGGGGAGATCTTCTCCGCTCTCCTACAAGATGGTGACATGGGGCTTTTGCAATCACTCGCTAGTGCAGGCAAGCCCATCTCCCTCCCCAGCTTAAAGACATGCCTGAAAGCTGACAGTGGGCTCGATTTTACAGGGGCTGGGTGGGTGGGTGGGGGGGGTGGAGTGATGGGAGTTGGGGTTGTGAGGCATATTCCTGCCCACCCCACCCTTCCCAGTCTCAGTGGAAATATTGGTCACTGAGGGTTCACAGGGCGAGAGTCAAACCTTTGCCCCTTCAGCAGAAGGAAGACGTACCCCTGAGAACTGTGGGCTGTTTGATTGGCTGGGGAGAAATTGGCAGTGGGTGCGACTGGAGTTCCACGAGGAAGATATTGTACGCAGCGGGGCTAGGCAGGACTGGGTGGGATTGGGAATCCTAAGGAGAAGGTTCCGCGATCAGATCTATTGAATGGTAGAGCAGGCTCGAGGGGCTGAATGGCCTTTTTCCTTATAGAAACCCCACAGTGCAGAAGGAAGCCATTTGGCCCATCGAGTCTGCACTAACAACAATCCCACCCAGGCCCTTTCCTCACAGCCCAATACATTTACCCTTTTAATCCCCCTAACCTACACATCCCAGGACACTAAGGGACAATTTAGCACGGCCAATCAACCTAACCCACGCATCTTGGAATGTGGGAGGAAACCGGAGAACCCGGAAGAAACCCACACAAACACAGAGAGAATGTGCAAACTCCACACAGACAGTGACCCAAGTCGGGAATCGAACCTGGGTCCCTGTCATCATCACATTGTTCACGGGAAGCTGGCTGTGCACAAATGTGCCGATAGTTTCCTGCATCATAACTGACTGCACTGCTCCTCAAAGATGCTTTCATTGGTTGTAAAGCACTCTGGGATGTCCTGAGGATGTGAAAGGCGCTATGGAAATCCGATTTCTTCCTTTCACGCCCCAGTCTTCAATGAGCTGCTTATGCCCAGCCTGCTTCTGACTGACTCTGACCAATGACATGATATCAGTAGGAAATTATCTCGTAAACATTCCCTCTTCCACCTTCTTCCGTCAGGAAAAAGATACAAAAGTCTGAAGTCACGTACCAACCAACTCTAGAACAGCTTCTTCTCTGTTGACTTTTGAATGGACCTATCTCGCATTAAGCTGATCTTTCTCTACACCCGAGCTATGACTGTAACACTACATTCTGCACTCTCTCCTTTCCTTCTCTATGAACGGTATGCTTTGTGCGGCACGCAAGAAACAATACTTTTCACTGTATGCTAATATAGGTGACAATAATAAATCAAATCAAATCAAAATATTTTGATCTGGCCCAAGCACAGAAATGGCCCTGATCCCCTCCCCTACAACCAAAGGAAAACAGCTTCAACCCTTTGCTCGAACGAGATGAAACGCTGTAAACAATAACTCATTTTCCTTTTTAATTTTTAGATTTTCTTCCTCATGTTGCAGTGTGGCCTGAAACTTGCTGCTTCATATCGCTCCCGTCTGCTTGGCTGTGAGCTGGCATCCTTCTCCCTGAACCATCCTATAGAATGACCTTGTTCTGAATATTTTATTTCATTTTATTGTCGCGTTTTTCTGCTCCATCTGCGCCAGCCACCTGCTAATAAAAGTCATATTTCAGGGACTGGGAGGGAATTAAACCTTCCAGCACATCGGCTGAGTTGCGAGATCAGACCCCTATCACTTACTATCTGATCAGCTAATCCCATACACACCATCTGAAATGAATTGGAAGCTTAATTTGACCAAATAATCACAGGGGCTCTCTCTCTCTCAGTGACCCAGTGGGAAAGGCTTGCATTTCTGTAGCGCCTTACACTACCTTAGGACATCCCAATTTTTAAAAAATTTCTTTTATGGGACGTGGGCATCACTGGCTGGCCAGCATTTGTTGTCAATCTCTAATTGCCCTCCAGAGGGCATTTGAGAGTCAACCACATTGCTGTGGCTCTGGAGTCACACGTAGGCCAGACTGGGTAAGGATGGCAGATTTCCTTCCCTGAAGGAACATTAGTGAACCAGATGGATTTTTCCAACAATCTAATTTTGATTTGATTTAATTTATTATTGTCACATGTACTAACATACAGTGAAAAGCATTGTTTCTTGCGCGCTAAACGGACAAAGCATATTGTTCGTCCATCGTCTCCGATGAGGACCTCGACACCATTAGACATGTTGAGGCTGGTTGCGGTGTGTCCGAAGATGACTGATCAGGCCAATTTGGGCATGGAATGTCCTGGCACATATTGGACAGACTTGTGTAGACGCTGTAGTTGTTACGCTGGTGGCTCTGGACTTGCGCAGCTTGCACTTAAGTTGTGCTTCAGCGAAGCACCTTGCTTTGTGAGCTTGACAGCCTTTGTGGGTGAGGCAGCGCCAGGTAGGGCAGTTTTGTGCAAGCGTTTCCCAGGTGGTCGTGTCAATGTCAGGCATCTTCAGGGAGGCTTTGAGTGTGTCTTTGAAACGTTTCTTCTGCTCTCCATGCGAGCGTTTTCCAGCAGAGAGTTCCCCAAAAAGGAGCCGCTTGGGTATGCGCTCGTCTGACAGACAAAGCATACCGTTCATAGAGAAGGAAAGGAGAGGGTGCAGAATATAATGTTACAGTCATAGCTAGGGTGTAGAGAAAGATCAACTTAATGCGAAGCAAATCCGTTCAAAAGTTTGACAGCAGCAGGGAAGAAGCTGTTCTTGAGACGGTTGGTACGTGACCTCAGACTTCTGTAGTTTTTTCCTGACGGAAGAAGGTGGAAGAGAGAATGTCCAGGGTGCGTGGGGTCCTTAATTATGCTGGCTGCTTTTCCAGGGCAGTGGGAAGTGTAGACAGAGTCAATGGATGGGAGGCTGGTTTGTATGGTGGACTGGCACTCACTGGCAGTGGTTTCATGGTCACCATTAGAACTTTTAATTCCAGATTTTTACTGAATTCAAATTTCAACATCTGCCGTGGTGGGATTTGAACCTGGGTCCGCAGAGCATTACCCTGGGGCTTTGGATTCTAGTCTAGTAACAACACCACTACACCACTGCCTCCCCCATTGCCACTGAATTGAGCAAACTACATCAGAATGAAGTTGTTGTTAAAATGTAGGAAATGTGACAACTAATTTGCACACAGCAAGATCCCACAAGCAACATAAGAATTAGGAGGAGGGGCGTACCACCAGGTCCGTCATGACTCCTCTGCCATTCAATAGGCGGCACGGTGGTTAGCACTGCTGCCTCACAGCGCCAGGGACCCAGGTTCCATTCCCGGCTTGGGTCACTGTCTGTGTGGAGTTTGCATGTTCTCCCCATGTCTGTGTGGGTTTCCTCCGGGTGCTCCGGTTTCCTCTCAAAGATGCGCAGGTTAGGTTGATTGCCCATGCAAAATCGATCTTAGTTTCAGGAAGATTAGCTGGAGTAAATATGTGGGGTTCTGGGGTTGGGGTGGGATTGTTGTCGGTGCAGGCTCGATGGGCTGAGTGGCCTCCTCATGCACTGTAAGGATTCTATAAGTCTACGATTCCATGACTAGGGTCGTGGTCAATCTTCTCTGTCGATACCACCTTCCTGAGCTATCCCTGGATTCCCGTGGGTGCTCAGACATCTACTTATCTCAGACCTTGAATGGGTTCAACAACACAGCATCCTCCGCTCTCTGGGTTCGAATTTTCCAGAGATTCTCCACCCTCTGAGTGAAGAAATCTCTCCCCATCTCAGCGCTGGCCAACCATCTATCCTGAGACTGTAGCCCCGTGTTCTAGAGCCAAGGAGGAGGTGGTAGATTTGGGGGGGGGGATGGTGGGCTGAGCAGTCTCTTAACATCTGCCCCGTCAAGATCAATAAGAAAACCGTGAACATTTCAATTGGATCTGTCTGTTTCTCCTTCGCTTTCACTCCTTCCTTCTGTCTCTATCTCTGGCAGCTGTTGATTGACCTGATTAACAGGAGGTTGGGGAGCGATAATCCAGATCCCAGTGGCCGTGTGTCTACATCACTGTAGCCATCATTCAGCAACAATTAGTATTAACTGTACAGCGCGTTTCTGAAGAGGTTAGAATCACAGGTGTAAGAGAGCGGAATATCTACACAGTGAAATGTCTTACATTTAACACCACTCACAATATTACACCTCTGACAGACATGATGTGATGGCAAACTAACTAATTATCCCATTTATTACATTGATTCATTCAAATTGGAGAGGCGAAAACCTAGTGACATTATCGCTAGACTATGAATCCAGAAACTTAGTTAATGTTCTGGGGGACCCGGGTTCGAATCCCACCACGGCAGATGGTGGAATTTGAATTCAATAAAAAATATCTGGAATTCAGAATCTACTGATGACCCTGAAACCATTGTCGGAAAAACCCATCTGGTTCACTAACGTCTCTTTAGGGAAGAAAATCTGCCGTCCTTACCCGGTCTGGCCTACATGTGACTCTAGAGCCAAAGCAATGTGGTTGACTCTCAGCTGCTCTCAGCCAACAAGGGATGGGCAATAAATACTGGCCCAGCCAGCAACACCCATGTCCCACAAATGAATTAAAAAAATAAAAATTCAGGTGGCACGGTGGCACAGAGGTTAGCACTGCTGCTCACAGCACCAGGGACCCGGGTTCAATTCCCCCTAAGGTCTGTGTGGAGTTCGCACATTCTGTCCGTGTCTGCGTGGGTTTCCTTTAGGTACTCCCAAAGATATGCAGGGTAGGTTGATTGGCCATGTTAAATTACTCCATTAGCAAGAGTAAACAAATGGGGTTACAAGAGTAGGGCCTGGGTGGGATTGTGGTCAGTGCAGACTCAATGGGCCGAATGGCCTCCTTCTGCACTGTAGGGATTCTATGATTCATCTATGAAATATACTCACTGATGAAATGTGGACCAATCAGAAACTGGGTCCTTTCACCAAATGAAGTGAAGCTTCGAATCAGCAAGTATTGAACAAATATTAAGTTATTCTATTTTCAAAGCCAATGTTCTAGATGGGACTCTTGTTGGTGCAGTGGGTGGCAGCCGCCTTCCTCTCAGCCTCCAGGCTTCAGACTTATTACAGGGCTTGGCAGGCAAGGAAGGCATGCTGGTAATGTGGCCAAACGGGTTGATTATTGACCTGTTGTGATGGTTCTGTACCTTTAAGAAATATATTTTAATTATGTTCCTCTGCAGGATGTTTTGTCAGCACCATGTTGTCTGTAGCCGGTGTCCTTTATTGTTACTGAAGCAATATAAGAACATAAGAAATAGGAGCAGGAGTAGGCCACCTAGCCCCTTGAGCCTGCCCCGCCATTCAATAAGATCATGGCTGATCTGAAGTGGATCAGTTCCACTTTCCCGCTTTCTCTCCATAACCCTTAATTCCCTTCTCTATCAGAAATCTAAATACAATTAAGTATAATTGATACCATGTTGATTTTAATCTAAACTAATGCAGCGTTCTGCGGTTTTAATATTCCCCTGTGTTTGCAGAGTACAGCCTGATTAAGAGTGATTGACAGGTCATGTCATTTGATTGAAGGACAGTTATTTTTCACAGAGTATTCTAGTTTTAGTTTTGATATTTTTTAATTCATTCATTGGATATGGGTGTCGCTGGCTGGGTCAGCATTTATTGCCCATCCTTTGGAGGGCAGTTGAGAGTCAACCACATTGCTGTGGCTCTGGAGTCACATGTAGGCCAGACTGGGTAAGGACGGCAGATTTCCTTCCCTAAAGGACATTAGTGAACCAGATGGGTTTTTCCGACAATGGTTTCATGGTCATCAGCAGATTCTTAAATCCAGATATTTTTTATTGAATTCAAATTCCACCATCTGCCGTGCCGGGATTCGAACCTGGGCCATTTCCCAGGACGTTAGCTGAATTTCTGATTAATAGCCTAGCGATAATACCACTAGGGCATTGCCTCCCCAGAAGCTGCTTGTAGTTAAGAGAAACAGCAGTCCAATTTCCCTCTGTCTGGAGTGAAGTTTTTGCTGTTTTAGTGCTGCTGTATTGGAAGCTGTCAGAGAGAGGGTTTACCTCTCTGAGGCTGTTTTGTGTATATATCCTTCCCTGAAGCCAGCTGCCGCATTTGCTGTTATTAGATATTACAAAGCTGAAAATCCAGCATCACGTGAACATACTTGTTTCGTGCTAAGTCTGTCCGTGGGGTGGTGTTTAAATTGGAACAACAGAGATAGCTAGCTGTAGGATTACACTGTGTCATGCTTGTAATTGGTGGAAGTTATGCTAATTCTTTTTGTTACATTCTAACTGTGTGCTTAAATAAATGTTGTTTGCTAAAAGCTCCCTCGTGGGTCACTTGAATCATATCTGGAGTGAAAGATCTTATGCTCACCGTAATGCCAAAATTCAAGTGTAAAAACTTACGGTCCAGGTTAACTTCACAAAACAGCTTGAAGTTTCTGGTCTGTCTTGACACAGCAAACCATTCCATGGCGGTGGCGAGAGCAGGAACGTTGGTCAGCCATGCTTGGTGTAGAGTGGCGCTCCTCAAACTATTGTCTCTGGTAGCATGTTGCAGGAAATACGCAGTGGTACAGTGGTTAACACTGCTGCCTCACAGTGCCAGGGACCAGGGTTCGATTCCCGGCTTGGGTCACTGTCTGTGTGGGGTCTGCACATTCTTCCTGTTTCTGCATGGGTTTCTTCCGGGTGCTCCGGTTTCCTCCCACAGTCTGAAAGACATGCTGGTTAGAGTGCATTGGCCATGCTAAATTCTCCCTCGGTGTACCCGAACAGGCGCCGGAGTGTGGCGACTAGGAGATTTTCACAGTAACTTCATTGCAGTGTTAATGTTAGCCAGCTTGTGACAATAATAAATAAACTTTAATCTTACTAATGATGGAAACAGACAGAAGAAGCTGCTTTGTCTGCCTCTCGTGTGTCATGTGGGAAGTTTCAGAGTCGAATCCAGAATCAGCAGGGAACATGACAACTATTTGACTCAGTGCATTCACTGACTGCCTCATGCTGCTAGTTCCATCGCCAATCAGGATGAATATAAAAGTAACATCCCAGGATGGGTCAGAGTGCTTGGTTTTCTTTTCTGACGTATGGGCTGCTCTCACTGACTCGCATTAACCCCCAGCCCATCAACACCTCATCTTTAAATTCTCACCCTGGGATGTGACTGCGCTGGAGTGTGTTGCATGGGGTGTGACCTCACTGGAGTGTGTTGCATGGGGTGTGACTGTGCTGGAGTGTGTTGCATGGGGTGTGACTGCGCTGGAGTGTGTTGCATGGGGTGTGACTGCGCTGGAGTGTGTTGCACGGGGTGTGACTGCGCTGGAGTGTGTTGCATGGGGTGTGACCTCACTGGAGTGTGTTGCATGGGGTGTGACTGCGCTGGAGTGTGTTGCATGGGGTGTGACTGCGCTGGAGTGTGTTGCACGGGGTGTGACTGCGCTGGAGTCTGTTGCATGGGGTGTGACTGCGCTGGAGTGTGTTGCATGGGATGTGACTGCGCTGGAGTGTGTTGCATGGGGTGTGACTGCGCTGGAGTGTGTTGCACGGGGTGTGACTGCGCTGGAGTGTGTTGCATGGGGTGTGACTGCGCTGGAGTCTGTTGCATGGGGTGTGACTGCGCTGGAGTGTGTTGCACGGGGTGTGACTGCGCTGGAGTGTGTTGCATGGGGTGTGACTGCACTGGAGTGTGTTGCATGGGGTGTGACTGCGCTGGAGTGTGTTACATGGGGTGTGACTGCACTGGAGTGTGTTACATGGGGTGTGACTGCACTGGAGTGTGTTACATGGGGTGTGACTGCACTGGAGTGTGACTGTGCTGGAGTGTGTTGCATGGGGTGTGACTGCACTGGAGTGTGTTGCATGGGGTGTGACTGCGCTGGAGTGTGTTACATGGGGTGTGACTGCGCTGGAGTGTGTTACATGGGGTGTGACTGCACTGGAGTGTGTTACATGGGGTGTGACTGCACTGGAGTGTGTTGCATGGGGTGTGACTGCACTGGAGTGTGTTGCATGGGGTGTGACTGCGCTGGAGTGTGTTGCATGGGGTGTGACTGCGCTGGAGTGTGTTGCATGGGGTGTGACTGCGCTGGAGTGTGTTACATGGGATGTGACGGCACTGGAGTGTGTGATTTGGGGATTCATAGAATTGTGGAATCCTTACAGTACAGAAGGAGGCCATTTGACCCATTGAGCCTGTACTGACCACAATCCCACCCAGACCCTATCCCCATAACTGCATGTATTTACCCTGCAAATCCCACTGACACTAAGGGACAATTTAGCACGGCCAATTCACTTAACCTGCACATCTTTGGACTATGGGAGAAAACTGGAGCACCCGGAGGAAACCCACACAGACACGGGGAGAATGTGCAAACTCGACACAGACTGCACTGAAGTGTGTGATTTCTGCACTGTAGGGATTCTCTAATTCTATGGATTTACAAACATCCCTTGGCCTCATTTGCAGTTTATCCAGTGATAGTAACGATGTGATTGGGCAGATTGAGGATGTCACAGTTTTGCAAATAAATATCTTTTTGGAGCAGCTCTGTTCTCTCCCCAGTTACTGGCCAAGATCTGCCTCAGCTTCCCTGCCAAACAATCTCAGATGCCTGGGGCTTCCCATTGCATCTGCTGCCCTTGGCCCAGCCTGTACCAATCCCCCAGCCCAGCCTGTACCAATCCCCCCGGCCCAGCCTGTACCAATCCCCCCGGCCCAGCCTGTACCAATCCCCCCGGCCCAGCCTGTACCAATCCCCCCGGCCCAGCCTGTACCAATCCCCCCGGCCCAGCCTGTACCAATCCCCCCGGCCCAGCCTGTACCAATCCCCCGGCCCAGCCTGTACCAATCCCCCCGGCCCAGCCTGTACCAATCCCCCCGGCCCAGCCTGTACCAATCTCCCCGGCCCAGCCTGTACCAATCCCCCCGGCCCAGCCTGTACCAATCCCCCAGCCCAGCCTGTACCAATCCCCCCGGCCCAGCCTGTACCAATCTCCCCGGCCCAGCCTGTACCAATCCCCCCGGCCCAGCCTGTACCAATCCCCCCGGCCCAGCCTGTACCAATCCCCCCGGCCCAGCCTGTACCAATCCCCCCGGCCCAGCCTGTACCAATCCCCCAGCCCAGCCTGTACCAATCCCCCCGGCCCAGCCTGTACCAATCCCCCCGGCCCAGCCTGTACCAATCCCCCCGGCCCAGCCTGTACCAATCCCCCAGCCCAGCCTGTACCAATCCCCCCGGCCCAGCCTGTACCAATCCCCCAGCCCAGCCTGTACCAATCCCCCCGGCCCAGCCTGTACCAATCCCTCCTGCTCCTTCGCCGTGCTGCCTTGTGAAGCGTCTACTGACCAAATAAACCCCCATTGCAACCTGGACAGAGTCTTTCCTTTTGTTGTATAAACCTGCCAATCCTAACAACTCTTCCCCTTCCTCCCTCCCACACTCCCTCTCTCCTGCCCTCCCTTTCTCCCTCCCTTTCTTCCCCCGCCACTCTCCCTGCCTCCATCCCATTCTCCCTCCCTCACTTCTTCCATCCCTCTCTCCCTGCCTTCCTCCTGCCCTCCCACTCTTCTTCCCTCCCTCCCTCTTTTTTCCCTCCCTCCCTCCCTCTCTATTTCCCTCCGACCCTTCATCTCTCTCTCCCTCAGTCCATCAGGCAGAGGTACAGGCTGGACCAGGGGAATTGTTACAGGGTGTGTGTGTGTGTGTGTCAGTGTGTGTGCGTGTGTGTGTGTGTGTGTGTGAGTGTGTGTGTGTGTATGAGTGTGTGTGTGTCTGGGTGTGTGAGTGTGTGTGTGTGAGTGAGTGTGTGTGTATGAGTGTGTGTGTGTCTGGGTGTGTGAGTGTGTGTGTGTGAGTGAGTGTGTGTGTATGAGTGTGTGAGTGTGTGTGTGTATGAGTGTGTGTGTGTGTGAGAGTGTGTGTATGTGAGTGTGTGTATGAGTGTGTGAGTGTGAATGTGTGTGTATGAGTGTGTGTGTGTGTGTCTGTGAGTGTGAGTGTGTGTGTGTGAGTGTGTGTCTGTGAGCGTGAGTGTGTGTGTATGAGTGTGCGTGTGTGTCTGTGAGTGTGTGTGTAAGAGTGTGTGTGTCTGTGTGTGTGAGTGTGTGTGTGTGAGTGTGTGTGTGTATGAGTGTGTGTGTGTCTGTGAGTGTGTGTGTGTGAGTGTGTGTGTGTGTCTGTGAGTGTGAGTGTGTGTGTGTGTGTCTGTGAGTGTGAGTGTGTGTGTGTCTGTGAGTGTGAATGTGTCTGTGAGTGTTAGTGTGCATGTGAGTGTGCATGTGTGTCTGTGAGTGTGTGTGTGTGTCTGTGAGTGTGTGTGAGTGTATGTGTGTGTATGAGTGTGTGTGTGTGTCTGTGAGTGTGAGTGTGTGTGTGTGAGTGTATGTGTGTGTATGAGTGTGTGTGTGTCTGTGAGTGTGAGTGTGTGTGTGTGAGTGTGTGTGTGTGTCTGTGAGTGTGAGTGTGTGTGTGAGTGTGCGTGTGTGTCTGTGAGTATATGTGTAAGAGTGTGTGTGTCTGTGAGTGTGAGTGTATGTGTGTGTATGAGTGTGTGTGTGTGTGAGTGTATGTGTGTGTATGAGTGTGTGTGTGTCTGAGTGTGAGTGAGTGTACGTGTGTGTATGAGTGTGTGTGTGTCTGTGAGTGTGAGTGTGTGTGAGAGTGTGCGTGTGTGTCTGTGAGTGTGTGTGTAAGAGTGTGTGTGTCTGTGAGTGTGAGTGTGTGTGAGTGTATGTGTGTGTGTGTATGAGTGTGTGTGTGTCTGTCTGTGAGTGTGAGTGTGCATGTGTGAGTGTGTGTGTGTGTCTGTGAGTGTGAGTGTGTGTGTGAGTGTGCGTGTGTGTCTGTGAGTGTGTGTGTAAGAGTGTGTGTGTCTGTGAGTGTGAGTGTGTGTGAGTGTATGTGTGTGTATGAGTGTGTGTGTGTGAGTGTGTGTGATGGTCTCTGTGGGAGAGCTAATTCAGAATGTTTCTATGAGACGAGATGTGATAAAACTCACCCTCACGGACAGTGGACCCGGTGCCTGATGTAGCTACAAGATCAGCAGCGATTTCACTCGACTTTAGACTATCAGAGTATTTGCCTGATTCTCTCCGCTTGTCAGTGAGACGCTGGCGCTGTTTCTATCAGTGCTGAGTGTCACTTCACCCCACTCTAACATGCCATTAGCAATGCTCCCACTGCCTGGGGTCACTGGTAGAAGGTGACTATTACTCAGTAACTTAATCTCCAGAGTTCAGGAGATGCCATTCCAGTATTATAGCTTAGCTCTCCTGGCTGCTGTGTGAACACTTCAATTAACTGCTCACTCTGATAACTGCATGTGTGCAATGCAGCAAGCAGCCTGGCAATTCTTGAAGGAAATTAGCCCTGTGATGCACACAAAGTAGCAATCTGAGCAATCATTCCTTGGTGGTACTGTCAACTGAACCTTCCATCATGTCTACGCTTTCCTATCCTGCAGCGAGCTAGATGATACGTCAAAGGTTTTATATCTGTGTCTGTGGCCTGTCAACCGATGTCTATGTAAACTCGTCACGCTGCAGTGACACCTCTTCATCACTGGGGGGCGCAGTGTCTGGCAGGAAGGTATACTCTCAGCAAGGCAGGTTGACACGGGCCACATTCTCCCTGTCCTGCCCCGCTGCGGGGATCGTCACGGATGGGATGGATGGTCTGACGGACACCTGGAAGTTCTGTTAACCTCGGGCAGGAATCTCCGTGTCCGCAGCTGGGCAGGACCTGAAAATCCAGAGCGTTTTGATTCGAAACACAGGCCAGAATCCCCAGGGTGTAGAAGGAGACCACTCGGCCCATTGAGTCAGCACTGACTCTCTGATTGAATATCGTACCCAGTCCTTCTCCCTTGCCCCTTCCCTGTAACCCCACACATTTACCTGGGCTGGCAATACCCCCTCCCCAACTTAGGCATCTTTAGACCACCCAGAGGGTGGTGATCTTTACCCAGAGGGTGGTGAGGGATTGGAATGCCCTGACTGCTGCAGTTGTAAATGCGCCTAGTTTGGGGACGTTTAAGAGATCCGTGGATAGGTTTATGGATGGAAGGGGATTGGTTTAGGTTAGAAGGTCATTGCTTTTTTAATTGGTCGGCGCAACATCGTGGGCCGAAGGGCCTGTTCTGCGCTGTAATGTTCTATGTTCTATGTTCTAAAAGAGGCAATTTAACACAGCCAATCCACCTAACCTGCACATCTTTGGACTGTGAGTGGAAACTGGAGGATAATCGGAGGAAACCCATGCAGACATGGGGAGAACATACAAACTCCACACAGACAGTGACCCGAGGCCGGGAATCGAACCTGGGTCCCTGGTGCTGTGAGACAGCGACACTAACCACTGTGCCACCGTGCCACCCTTAATGGAAAATAAATATAAAATGAGGAAAGATTATATGATTTTAAAATGGCAAAACAGTTACAAATATAAACCCTTGTTCAAATAACACCATCCCTCCACGTTAAAAACACCTTTTATTTTTCTTTATCCATTCATGGGATGTGAGTGTCACATTTATTGTTCGTCCCTAATTGCCCCTTTAACTGAGTGTTTCGCTCGGTCATTTCAGAGGGCAATTGAGAGTCACCCACATTGCTGTGGCTCTGGAATCACATGTAGGCCAGACCGGGTAAGGACGGCAGATTTCCTTCCCTAAAGGGACATTAGTCACCCTGATGGGTTTTGCTGACAATTGATGATGGTTGTCATGGTCACCATTACTGAGACGAGCTTTTATTTTCTATATGCCAGATTCTATATGCCAGCCAAGCTGGGAATTGAACCCGGGTCCCTGGATCTGCGAGGCAGCAGTGTAACCACTGTAGACGGGCACTTTCTCTCAAATGCCCATCCAATTTTCTTTAAAAATCATTAATGTTAAAGTATTAATCACAAGTAAGGCTTACATTAACACTGCAGTGAAGTTACTGTGAAATTCCCCGAGTCGCCACACTCCGGCGCCTATTTAGGTCAATGCCCCTAGCCTGCACATCTTTCAGACTGTGGGAGGAAACTGGAGCATCTGGAGGGAACCCACACAGAGAGCGTGCAAACTCCACACAGACAGGATTTGAACCCGAGTCCCTGGCGCTGTGAGGCAGCCGTGTTAACCCACTGTAATACCATGTCGATTGTGTAGGTTGGGTGGATTGGCCATGGTAAATTGTCCCTTCATGCCCAGAAATGCCTCCACTTCCATCACTCTTGTAGATGGTGGACAGGCTTTGGGGAGTCAGGAGGTGATTTACTCAGCGCAGGATTCCCAGCCTCTGACCTGCTCTGGGAGCCACAGTATTCATACGGCTGAGTCCAGTTCAGTTTCTTTATGGTTGACAGATTGTTAAAAAGTGAGTAGGCCCCTCTAGGAGAGATGTGACACTTCATAACAACATTTAAAACTCACTCCCACATTGAGAGCTTCGTTTAGACTTTGCAAGACTTGGAAATCCTGCCAGTGACAGGAATCGGGAGCAGAGAGCTACAGTGGATGAAGTTTTTTTTTAGGGCATGGCTTGTGGGTCAGGAGTAGCAAATCCTCAGCTCCCTTTCCACTTGTTGCAACCTCTCCCCTCTGTCCTAATTGCAATACCCCCTCCAGCACCTCCCTCCCTCCGTGTGAACAGGGTCTCCCCTCTGTCCTAATTGCAATACCCCCTCCAGCACCTCCCTCCCTCCGTGTGAACAGGGTCTCAACCTTTTCCAATTACCTCCCATGATTACCAACCCTCCACTGGCCTCATGAGGTCGTGAGTCAGCAGGGTCTCCGTGTGGCTGAGACTGTCGGGTTTTCCTCGGGATTTCTTCACGTTCCTGGCCTCTCTGGGAGTAATGTGAGCAGCATGTCAGAGAATGAATAAACTAAAGAGAGGAGATAGCTGGATGTCCTGTTAATATAGTGAAACATCTGAAAGTGCATTGCAAGAGCGAGCGATGAGAAACTGACACCAAATAAGGGGGATATGAGAACGTGTATCTAAACACTTGATCTAAAAGGCAACGTCTAAAGGACATTTTTATAGCGCCTCTCATTACCCCAGGACACCTCAAAACACTTTATAGCCAATGAAATATTTTAGTTGTAAGATCAGAAACAGCATAGCCAATTTTCAGATTGCAATAACCCAGTCATCTGTTTGAGTGATGTTGGTTGTGGGATGGGTATTGGCCAGGGCACTGGGGAGATTACCCCTGCTCTCCTTTGAAATACCAGCCACGGGACTCCTTCTGTAACCTGGCCACAGACTGAGGCTCAGTTTAATGGCTTATTTGAGAGGTGGAGCATTTGACAATGTGGCACTCCCTCAATAATGCCCCCATCATGGTGCAATGTTTCCTTACAGTGTCAGAATAGACCTGGTACTCCAAGGGTGGCACAGTGGTTACTGCTGCTGCCTCACAGCGCCAGGGACCCAGGTTCAATTCCCAGCTTGGCTCACTGTCTGTGTGGAGTTTGCACGTTCTCCCCATGTCTACGTGGGTTTCCTCTGGGTGCTCCGGTTTCCTCTTACAGTCTGAAAGATGTGCAGATTAGGGGGATTGGCCATGCTAAATTGCCCCTTAGTTTCCAAAGATGTGCTGGTTAGGTGGATTGGCCATGCTAAAATGCCCTTTAGTTTCCAAAGATGTGCAGGTTGGGGGGATTGGCCATGGTAGAAACGCAGAGATATGGGGAGAGGTGATTGGGCCTGGGTAGGACGCTCTTTTGGAGAGTCAGTGCAGAGCCAATGGACCGAATGGCCTCCTTCTACACTGTCGAAGATTCTCGGGTGAACAGTCAGCTGCCTCGCTGGAGGAAATCTCAGAAAGTTGAGCAGAGGAATGGTTAACGGCAGAATAGAAGATGTTTCAGTCAGGCTGATACAGTTCACTGGCTCCTGGCCCCTGAAGGGCAACTGCCGGCTGAAGTACATCCAACATTTTGATAAGACGCTCTGGCTTAGACATCTGAAAAGCCAGGGATTATGAAAAGGTTCCGCTGTTGGATTTGAACAAGTCCCTTGTTTGGGAGGAGGTGGTGGATTTGCCTCCTGCACCTCACTCTCACCCAGCGATTGTATACATTTTTGCCAATGTACAAAGCCCTCGTTTTCGGTGTGGTTTTGCGCCTGACCCGAGAGCGGGCTTGCGGGGTGGAATTACTCAGTTCGGTAAATTCCTGTTACTCGGGAATTTCACCGCCGCTCAGTACCCGGTGGAGAAACCGAGAGCCACCAATCTCCTGTTCCGCAAGACATCGTCCGGCCACTAATTGAAACAAAAAGTCAAAGCCAGTGTGAGAGAGGAGAGTGGTGCAGAGACTATGAATGATTCCATTCCCCCTTGTGTCAGCAGCTCTGTCAGGCTGTAGGCTGTTTGAGAGACAGCTTCTAATTGGGATAGATTGGAATCTGTGAGCTGTGGTTCAGGGTAGCGGTTCCCTACTGAATTGCTATGTTTGATTATGCAGCAGAACGCTTTTCCAGTTTCAGCCGCTTAAAGGGGACACTCTCGCTTCTGCCGACCTCCCCTCACCCAGTCCTGCCCCCTCGACCCCCTCCCCCTCACAAACCCCGGAACGCACCACCAGTGGTCAGTTGTACGAAGAGAATTGCAGCCATGTTCATCTTCGGTGGCACAGTGGTTAGCACTGCTGCCTCATCGGGTCATTATCTGTGCTGAGTTTGCATGTTCTCCCCGTGTCTGCATGGATTTCCTCCGGGCACTCCGGTTTCCTCCCACAGTTGGAAAGATGTGCTGGTTAAATGCACTGGCCATGCTAAAATCTCCCTCAATACTGACCCTCTGACAGTGCGGCACTCCCTCAGTTCTGACCCTCTGACAGTGTGGCACTCCCTCAGCACTGCCTCTCTGACAGTGCAGCACTCCCTTATTACTGACCCTCTGACAGTGCGGCGCCCCCTTATTACTGACCCTCTGACAGTGCAGCACTCCCTCAGCACTGACCCTCTGACAGTGCGGCACTCCCTCAGCACTGACCCTCTGACAGTGCAGCACTCCCTCAGCACTAACCCTCTGATAGTGCGGCACTCCCTCAGCACTGACCCTCTGACAGTGCGGCACTCCTTCAGTACTGACCCTCTGACAGTGCAGAAGTCTGTCAGTACTGACCCTCTGACAGTGCGGCACTCCCTCAGTACTGACCCTCTGACAGTGCGGCACTCCTTCAGTACTGACCCTCTGACAGTGCGCACTCCCTCAGTACTGACCCTCTGACAGTGCGCACTCCCTCAGTACTGACCCTCTGACAGTGCGGCACTCCCTCAGTACTGACCCTCTGACAGTGTGGCACTCCCTCAGTACTGACCCTCTGACAGTGCGGCACTCCCTCAGTACTGACCCTCTGACAGTGCGGCACTCCCTCAGCACTGACCCTCTGACAGTGCGGCACTCCCTCAGTACTGACCCTCTGACAGTGCGGCACTCCCTCAGCACTGACCCTCTGACAGTGCGGCGCTCCCTCAGTACTGACCCTCTGACAGTGCAGAACTCCCTCAGCACTGACCCTCTGACAGTGCGGCACTCCTTCAGTACTGACCCTCTGACAGTGCAGAAGTCTGTCAGTACTGACCCTCTGACAGTGCGGCGCTCCCTCAGCACTGACCCTCTGACAGTGCGGCACTCCCTCAGTACCGACCCTCTGACAGTGCGGCACTCCCTCAGTACTGACCCTCTGACAGTGCGGCACTCCCTCAGTACTGACCCTCTGACAGTGCGGCGCTCCCTCAGCACTGACCCTCTGACAGTGCGGCACTCCCTCAGTACTGACCCTCTGACAGTGCGGCACTCCCTCAGTACTGACCCTCTGACAGTGCGGCACTCCCTCAGTACTGACCCTCTCCCGTCCAAATCAGAGCTGACATCTGGGAGAGGCAGGCGAACCAGATGTTGGTGGGAAGAACCAGTCCACCAGGAATGGACCCTGCTGAAAATCCAAGTTCTATTCTACAAAGTTCTCAGCTGAACCTTCCTGAAATCCTGACACCAACAGTATCTGTTCAAACATAAAGACATAGAAGATAGGAGCAGGAGCAGGCCATTTGGCCCTTCAAGCCTGCTCTGCCATTCACCACGATGATGGCTGATCATCCAACTCAATAGCCTATTCCTGCTTTCTCCCCATAATCTTTGACCGCATTTGCTCCTGTGCTATATCCAGCCACCTCTTGAACACATTCAATGTTTTGGCATCAACTACTTCCTGTGGTAATGAATTCCACAGGCTCACCACTCTTTGGGTGAAGAAATGTCTCCTCATCTCCGTCCTAAATGGTCTACCCCGAATCCTCAGACTGTGACCCCCTGGTTCTGGACTCCCCCCACCATCGGGAACATCCTCCCTGCATCTACCCTGTCCAGTCCTGTTAGAATTTCATAAATCTCTATGAGACCCCCCCTCTCCTCAATCACCTGAACTCCAACGAAAACAATCCTAACCGAGTCAATCTCTCCTCATACATCAGTCCTGACATCCCCGGAATCAGCCTGGTAAACCTTCACTGCACTCCCTCGAGAGCAAGAACATCCTTCCACAGAAAAGGAGACCAAAACTGCACACAATACTCTAGATGTGGCCTCACCAAGATCCTGTATAATTGCAACAACACATCCCTGTTCCTGTTGTGGAAAGTAAGACCTCACCTGTAGACCAATCACAGAGCTAACCTTGAGTCACGTCGACTCCAATCAAATAATAATTCATTTGAGCAAATCGGAAACGCCAGAGGAAGATTCCAGAAGTTCACTGTCAACCATTCTGACTGCAACGACCTCCAGACCGTCTAACTTAGTGATTATTGTTTTCTTTTATTCATTCGTAGGACATGGGCATCGTTGGCTGGGCCAGCATTTATTACCCATCCTTAGTTGCCCCTTGAGAAGGTGGTGGTAAACTGCCTTCTTGATTGTTTTGTTAGGTTATTTCAGAGGGCAGTTGAGAGTCAACCACATTGCTGTGGCTCTGGAATCACATGTAGGCCAGACCGGGTAAGGATGGCAGATTTCCTTCCCTAAAGGGACATTGGTGAACCAGATGGGTTTTTACAATAACCAACAATAGTTTAATGGTCATCAGTAGATTCTTAATTCCAGATTTTTTTTAATTGAATTCAAATTCCACCATTTGCCGTGGCGGGATTCGAACCCGGGTCCCCGGAACATTAGCTGAGTTTCTGGATTCATATTCTGGCGATAATGCCACTAGGCCATTGCCTCTCCTTGATTATTGGTTATTAATAATTGTTCCCGCTGCACTCTTTGGGGATGTTCAGTTTAAAGGGAGAGGAAATGTATGAATATTGATTCTTGTTAGCTGCACTAAACACCATGAATTAATATATTCATATATTCTCCGGATGTGATGTTACAGGTCACCAGCCAGAATGAAGAAGCAGCCATGTAGTTAATCCCACCTGTAAATAAAGCTGTTTTATTTTTAACCCTCTGTGCTTCGAGCTTCGATTCTCCAGTCAACAACAAATGGTTTGAAATTCTGTCATAGGACGTGTGTATCGCTGGCTGGACCAGCACTTATTGCCCACTCCTAATTGTCCCTTATACTGAGTGGCTTCCTAAGTCATTTCAGAGTCCACCACATTGCTGTGGCTCTGGAGTCACATGTAGGCCAGACCGGGTAAGGACAGCAGATTCCCTTCCCTAAAGGACATTAGTGACCCAGATGGGTTTTTCCAACAATCATAGAATCTTAGGATCCCTACATTCGGCCCATCAAGCCTGCATCAACAACAATCCCACCCAGGTCTTATTTGCGTAACTCCGTACATTTACCTTGCTAATCCCCCTGACACTAAGGGGTAATTTATCATGGCTAATCCACCCAACCTGCACATCTTTGGACCCTAAGGGGCAATTTATCATGGCCAATCCACCTAACCTACACATCTTTGGACACTAAGGGGCAATTTAGCACGGCCAATCCACCTAACCTACACATCTTTAGAACTAAGGGCAATTTATCATGGCCAATCCACCTAACCTACACATCTTTGGACACTAAGGGGCAATTTAGCATGGCCAATTCACCTAACCTACACATCTTTAGAACTAAGGGCAATTTAGCATGGCTAATCCAGTCTAAACTACATATGTTTAGACATTACGGGCAGTTTAGATTGGCCAATCCACCTAACCTACACACCTTTGGGCACTAAGGGGCTATTTAGCATGGCTAATGCACCCTAACCTGTAGATCTTTGGAGCATGGGAGGAAACTGGAGCACCCGGAGGAAACCCAGGCAGACACGACAAGTGGTTTCATTGTTAGACTTTTAAATCCAGATTTTTATTGAATTTGAATTTCACCATCTGCTGTGGTGGGATTCGAACCCCAGTCCTCCAGGCAGGGCATTATCCTGAATCTCTAGATTACTATTCCAGTGACAATACCCTGCCTCCACTAGGCGTTCTAACTTTATGCAGCAGTAGTGATGAGTGGTGTGTGAAGTTTCCCCCCATTCTTTTCACAAACGCTGCCCAATTTAGTGGCAGATATTTTCTCCCACATGAGGGGAGGTGGCGGCGGGGGGGGGGGGGGGAGGACGCATGGGGGCGGGGGTGCGGAAGGGGGGGAGGGAGGAGGGGGAGCGATGCTGACTTTTTGGCAGTGCGTTCTGTGTCCAAATGCCTGACTCAAGATTCATTGACAAAACCTCAAGTGGGGGACGAGTGCTGGGTCTTAATGAGCAGGGAAATGACCTTGGATAAGTTGCACACCAAGAGGTTTTCAAGAGACGCGATGATAGATTTGCCCCGAACAGTCACGCACACACACACACACACACCACGCACACACACACACACCACGCACACACACACACATCACGCACACACACACACCGCACATGCACACAGACACAGACACACTGCGCACGCACACAGACACAGACACACCGCGTACGCACACAGACACACACACACCGCGCACGCACACGCACGCACACACTGCACACGAGTGACTGGAGCTGCAGTGTCCGGTTCACGTTAACCATTTACTGACCAGTGAAATCATTCCTCTTGGAAATGAAATGAAACCCAGAGGGAAAAAGACTTCAATTTCTATAGCGCCTTTCTCAGGCTCTGAACATCCCAGAAATGCTCTCCCGCCATCGAATTACCTTTGAAGTGTAGTCATTGTTTAATGCAGGAAACACAATAGCCAGTTTGTGCACAGCAAGATTCCACAAACACCATTGTGACAATGAACCAATTATTCTGTTCCAGTGATCTTGATGACAGAGGGAATAATTTTGCCCTCAGGATATTGTGGAGAACTCGCCAGCTCGCTTTCAGAATAGCACCATGGGATTTTCTACTCCCACACACAACAGGCAGAGCCTTGGTTTATGTTCCATCTGGGAGACTGACCCTCCGACAGTGCGGCACTCCCTCAGCACTGACCCTCTGACAGTGCAGCACTCCCTCAGCACTGACCCTCTGACAGTACAGCACTCCCTCAGCACTGACCCTCTGACAGTGCGGCACTCCCTCAGTACTGACCCTCCGACAGTGCGGCACTCCCTCAGCACTGACCCTCCGACAGTGCGGCACTCCCTCAGCACTGACCCTCTGACAGTGCGGCACTCCCTCAGCACTGACCCTCTGACAGTGCGGCACTTCCTCAGCACTGACCCTCCGACAGTGCGGCACTCCCTCAGCACTGACCCTCTGACAGTGCGGCACTTCCTCAGCACTGACCCTCCGACAGTGCGGCACTCCCTCAGCACTGACCCTCTGACAGTACGGCACTCCCTCAGTACTGACCCTCTGACAGTGCGGCACTCCCTCAGCACTGACCCTCTGACAGTGCGGCGCTCCCTCAGCACTGACCCTCTGACAGTGCGGCACTCCCTCAGTACTGACCCTCTGACAGTGCGGCGCTCCCTCAGCACTGACCCTCTGACAGTGCGGCACTCCCTCAGTACTGACCCTCTGACAGTGCGGCGCTCCCTCAGCGCTGACCCTCTGACAGTGCGGCACTCCCTCAGCGCTGACCCTCTGACAGTGCGGCACTCCCTCAGCACTGACCCTCTGACAGTGCGGCACTCCCTCAGCACTGACCCTCTGACAGTGCGGCACTCCCTCAGCGCTGACCCTCTGACAGTGCAGGAACCATTAATCCTGCTGTTATTGAGGTGTCTCTCCAGCTCTGGATTTGCCTTGTTAACAATGCTCACATTTGGCTCGAACAATCGCTTCCCCCATTTCACATTTTACTTCAATATATATTCTGCTATTGCTACCCGGTCCACAATAAAATCCCACATACGGCAACATACTCTGAACCAGAGATGGACATCACAGTGGCACAGTGGTTAGTGCTGCCGCCTCACAGTGCCATGGACCTGGGTTTGATTCCCTGCTTGGGTCACTGTCTGCATGTTCTCCCCGTGTCTGTGTGGGTTTCTCCGGGTGCTCTGGTTTCCTTCCACAGTCCAAAGAAGTGCAGGTTACGTGGATTGGCTGTGCTAAATTGCTTGTTATTGTGCCAAGACGTGCAGGTTAGGTGGATTGGCCATGCTAAATTGACCCTTAGTGTCCAGAGTTTTATAGGTTAGGGGGATTGGCCATGCTAAGTTGCCTCTTAGTGTTCCAAGATATATAGGGGGTTAGGGGGATTAGCAGGGTGAATACATGGGGTTATGGGGTAAGCCTGGCTATGAGTTGGTGTAGACTCAATGGGTTGAATGGCCTCATTCCGCACTGTTGGGATTCTCCGATTTGTTTTCTGTGATGTTAGTAGCGAGATAAACATTGCCCCGGGACTCGGGGGAGAATTCCCCTTCCCTCCCCCCTTTCACTGGTGGCTGTGGCGGTCACAATGTTCACCTGAAGGGGCCGGAGTCAAAGATCTGACCCACAGGGTGACGCCTCTGAGAGCGCGGTGCTCCCTCAAACGGGGGGACCCTGGCCTGACGCTCTCCAAGGTGCCTCTCCCTTGCAGTGGGGAGGGGTGGGATTGGTTGGGGGCTTCGTCACAAAGCTGCTGCTGGGGAGCGGGATCGATTAGCCCAGCTAGGCTTTTCTCTGTGTCAGTGCTGTGTGTTGTGCGGTGACAATGGTGAGGGTTCACAGTAACAGCGCGGGGAAATTTGCACAGGTGGAATTGTGCAGTGTGAGAATTGCATTTTGCCAGCTGGATCGATCGGAGTGGGAGCTATCTGTCCATGACTTTGTGGTGAGCGCATCTTCCTGTCAGCGGGAACATCAGGCTGACAGGAATTGACTGGTTTAATATTTCAGAACGAGCATATGTGAGGTGACTATTCCCTGGTAACCAGCTATCGCTGCTAAACAGGCCAATGACCCAATCGGAAGAGACTGCACTGATACCTCCGCGAGAATTCCTACAGATAAATTCATCGATAATGTGCCAAAAGCTATACTTTACCGAGAATCTCAGTGCTTGAACGTGCTGTAACCTCCTTTCCTCACTCCATTTTGAAGATCATTTAGGAGACGGCGTGGTGCATGGAAGAAATTGCATTTCTGTAGCGCCTGTTACCACCTCAGGATGTCCCAAGATGCCTCACACTCAAAGTAGTCACTAAAAAGCAGCAGCCAATTTGGGCAGAGCAGGATAGTAGGATGGGTGGCACGGTGGCACAGTGGTTAGCACTGCTGCCCCACGGTGCCAGGGACCCGGGTTCAATCCAGTCTCGTGTGGAGTTTGCACGTTCTCCCCGTGTCTGTGTGGGTTTCCTCCGGGTGCTCCGGTTTCCTCCCACACTCCAAAGATGTGTAGGTTAGGCAGATTGGCCATGCTAAATTGCCCCTTAGTGTCCCAAAATATGTGGATTGGGGGGAATTAGCTGTTAAATATGTAGGGTTACGGGAATAGGATGGTGGGTGGGCCTGGTGGGATGCTCTGCGGGAGAGTGGGTGCAGACTCAATGGGCCGAATGGCCTTTCTCTACTCTGTAGGGATTCTATGAATCTTCACATCTTTGGACACTAAGGGGCAATTTAACATGGTTAATCCACCTAACCTGCATATCTTTGCATCTGAGGGGCAATTTAGCATGGCCAACCCACCTATCCTGCACATCTTTGGACTGTGGGAGGAAATTGGAGCACCCGGAGGAAACCCACGCAGACACGGGAAGATTGTGCAGCCTCCACACAGACAGTGACACAAGCTGGGAATTGAATCTGGGTCCCTGGCGCTGTTTGTTTTAAGGGATCATAAAACCTTATTATCATGCAGGCAAAGTTTAAAGTGAAACTAAAACCAAACCAAACTGGAGTTATTTACCCTTGCTTAGCACACAAATATAGGACTCAACATTAAGCTCGATTATACCTTATTCCTGACACATACAATACAAATATAAATTACTTAAATTATCCTTATTTTCTAACAGTGGTTATTATCACATTACTGTTAGTGGGATCTTGCTGTGTACAAATTGGCTGCCATGTTTCCAATGTAACAACAAGGTCTACATTTTGAATCATAGAAGCATAGTGCAGAAGGAGGGCATTCGGCCCATTAAGACTACACCAACAATCCAACCCAGACGCTATCCCTGTTACCCCACATATTTACCCTGCTAATCCCTCTGACACTAAGGGGGAATTTAGCATGGCCAATCCACCTAACCCGCACATTCTTGGAGTGTGGGAGGAAACCAAAGAGATGTAGATTAGGGGGTTTAACCATGGTAAATATGTGGAGTTATGAGAAGAGGGCGTGGGTGAAATACTCTGTCAGAGGGTTGGTGCAGACTCCATGGGCTGAATGGCCTCCTTCTGCTCTATGATTCTATGAAACTGGAGTACCCAGAGGAAACCCATGGAGACACGGTGCAAACGTGTAAACTCCACCTTGTACTCATTGGCTGCAAAGTTCTTTGAGTTGCCCATTTTTATTATTCATTTGTGGGACATGGGCGACACTGGCTGTGCCAGCGTTTATTACACATTCCCAGTTGCCCTTGGAGGGCAGCTGAGACACATTGCTGTGGCTCTGGAATCACATGTAGGCCAGACTGGGTAAGGATGGCAGATTTCCTTCCCTAAAGGGAACCAGATGGGTTTTTCTGACAATAGGTCATCAGTAGATTCTTAATTCCAGACTTTTAAAAATTGAATTAAAATTTAATCATCTGCTGTGGTGGGATTCGAACCCGGGTCCCCAGAACTTTAGCTGAGTTTCTAGATTAATAGTCTAGCATTAATACCACTAGGCCATCGCCTCTCTTTGATTAGTGGTTATTGATTATTGATAATTCCCCCTAAGGAGGTGACAGGTGCTAGATAAATGCAAGTCCATAATGAGTGCTTGGGGACAGGGGATATAATGTTTGTGGCTCATCTCAAGGCACGGACCATCATCGCACACCCATCAGACCTCAGGCAGTGAGCTTTACTTGTGCTGCTGTGTGCCGGATCCTCCTGCCTTGGTCGATGCAGCTCCCAGTATAACACTGGCGGAGCATTGATTAAGTGCTCAGCGCTGTACACGGAGTGTGTGCCAACACTGACACAGCTTCCAGTGTGTCCCTGTGGGCACCCAGCCTCCGCTCATTGTCAGGACATCAGGGAAACCCTCTCTCCTATCAGTGCCTCATGTTAACCGAGGAGGCGCTTGTGTGTGTGTGTGTGTGTGTGTGTGTTGATAGGTCGCAGGTTAGAAAAACACAGACTGGCAATGGAGAAGAGCAGAAAGATCTTTCATTTCAATAGCGCCTCCCCATCCTCATACTACCGCAGAGTGACCCGTGTGCGACTCACCGCTGTTGGTACGAAGTTGCTAAGGAGCCTGAGGGCTAACTTGCTGATATCAGGGTTCCTCAAACAGCAGTCAGCTAATTGCCCAGTTTGTTTGTTTGCGCAGATAGACAGTGACCTTCTGTTTAAATATTGGAAGCTCTTTGCCACAGATCCGTAAACTCACCTCGGGCCCACATTCCTGATGACCCGCCCTAGCCTCAAGAGTCTTTCTGGGGAGAGTGTTCCAAATTTACACTCCCTTTTGTGTGACGAGATCCCCGTATGTGGCTTGGTTCTAATTCTAAGGTTCGATTTAACTCCACATCTCCACCCATCCAAAGAAGTAGTTAGAATCCTAGAATCCTGCAGTGCAGAAGGAGGCCACTCAGCCCATCGAGTATGCTTCAACCACCATCCCACCCAGTCCCTACGCCTCTCACCCCATGCATTTACCCTAGCTAGGGGTAAATGACACTAGGGGGCAATTTAGCACAACTGATCCACCTAACCCGTACACCTAACCTGACTCACACCAACTTTTACAGATGCACCACAGAAAACATTCTTTCTGCTCCTGCTCTGCCCAAGACCACAAGGAACTACAAAAGGGTCGTGAATGTAGCCCAATCCATTACACAAACCAGCCTCCCATCCATTGACTCTGTCTACACTTCCCACTGCCTCAGCAAAGCAGCCAGCATAATCAAGGACCCCACGCACCCCGGACATTCTCTCTTCCACCTTCTTCCTTCAGGAAAAAGACACAAAAGCCTGAGGTCACGTACCAACCGACTCAAGAACAGCTTCTTCCCTGCTGCTGTCAGATTTTTGAATGGACTTACCTCGCATCAAGTCTCTACACCCTAGCTATGACTGTAACACTACATTCTGCACTCTCTTCTTTCCTTCCCTACGAACGGTATGCTTTATCTGTTTAGCGCGCAAGAAACAATACTTTTCACTGTATGTTAATACGTGTGACAATAATAAATCAAATCAAATCTTTGGACTGTGGGAGAAAACCGGAGCATCCGGAGGAAACCCACACAGACACGGGGAGAATGTGCAATCTCCACACAGACAGTAAGCCAAGCTGGGAATCGAACCCAGGTCCTTAGCTCTATGAGGCAGCAGTGTGAACCAATTTCTCTCCATCAAGTCCTTAAATTATCTTCAGTATCAGTGACATTTACTGCAGAAAATTATAGGACAGGTGTCTGTTTTTGCTACTTATTGATGAGTCTCGAAAGATGGTTTGCTTGCTGGGAATGTGTGCCCTGGGAGTTGCTGGCGATCATTGTTACCCCCTGATACTGCGAAACGGGGAATCAATAACTCCTTCCACATGTTACTCCCCCTCCCCCACCCACAAGGGGATTTTACTGACACAGTGGGTTAGCACTGCTGCCTCTCAGCACCAGGCACCCGGATTCGATTCCCGGCTTGGGTCACTGTCTGTGCGGAGTCTGCACATTGTCCCCGTGTCTGCGTGGGTTTCCTCCAGGTGCTCCAGTTTACTCCCGTGGTCCAAAGATGTGCGTCTTAGGTGGATTGGCCATGCTAAATTGATCCTCAGTGTCAGGGGGTTACAGGAATAGGGCTTGAGTGGGATGGTGGTTGGTACAGACTTGATGGGCAGAATGGCTTCCTTCTGCACTATAGCGATTCAATGAGTTTATACAAATAAAGTGGCTGATATGGAAAATAATGGTCATGGGACGAGATGCAAACTGGAATCCCTATCCACAACCCAAATAAAAACTCTGCAATTCACATAGCTTTAGAATCATCGCATCCTTCCATTGCATAAGAAGGCCATTCGGCCCATCAGGTCTGCACGGACTTTCAAAGATGCATTGTACCCAGACCCTATCCCCATAACCCCACACGTTTACCCCAGTAATCCTCCTAACCTACACATCTTTGGACATTAAGGGGCAATTTAGCATGGCCAATCCACCTATCATACACATCTTTGGACATTAAGGGGCAATTTAGCACGGCCAATCCACCTAACTACGCATCTTTGGACATTAAAGGGGCAATTTAGCATGACCAATCCACCTAACCTGCACATCTCAGGAGTGTGGGAAGAAACCAGAGCACTGTAAGGAAGGGAATTTTCACAGTAACCTCATTGCGGTGTTAATGTAAGCCTCCTTGTGACACTAATAAATAAACTTTAAACCCTAATGCAGCGTTCTTGCCTCAAGCTGCAACTCTGAGCAACGGCAAAGGTGGGAGTGTCAGCGCCTTGACAAGAAGGAAGGGATCTTTCTGTTTAATTTGCTGCTGGCAGACAGGAAGGACACTCCACTCCGCACTCAACTGCACATTTGACTGATGTCCTCCACATGTTACCGAGCTGCGTTCTGACACAGCTGAGTCACCTTAAATTTAATTCCTTTCTATCTTTATTCTGGGTGTCCGTTCCAATTTGCTTTCCAATAAGGTTTTTTTTTCGTTCTTTCTCTGGCTCTCTCTCCGCACCCCCCCCCCCCAGATCCTCCCCCACTCCATGGCACCGGTCCAGGGAACTGCGGACAGAGAATGCTTCCCCTCCTGAGCGAGCGAGGGGAGACTGCACAGCGATTCATTAAGCAGATACCAGTGAGCGCCAGCATCTTCTGCATTCAATTAACTTTACTACACTCAGCACATCACCAAGCTGCTCCTCGGGGAGTCCGTGCCTGCCTTTGATGTGCCTCTCCCACGCTCCCGGGCTGGATGCAGTTCGGAGCTGTACATTTCAACCAGGATCCCGGCACTCGGTAAAACCCCCCCCCCCCGGTAACTCTCAATCTTCTTTAAGTTAAAAAAAAGACCCCACCTCTTGCCAACTCCTGGGCTTGCAAAGCTGCTGGACCGAGAACGGTCAAGGCAGCCGAGATGTTCTCACTGCACCCACAAGAGATAGGGGCAGGAGGAGGCCACTCAGCCCATCGAGCCTGCCCCGCCATCCAATACTATCATGGCTGATCTTCTGTCATTCCCGTCCACTCCCTGTGTTTCTTCAGAGATCCAAAATGTCAATCCCAACTGTACATGTCATAGAATCCCTACAGTGTAGGAGGCCATTCGGCCCATCGGATCTGTGCTGACGTTCTGACTGAGTATCTTATCCAGTCCATTCCCCCCCCCCCCCCCCCCCCCCATAGTTAATACCTCTAACCCACACATCCTTGGACAGTAAGGGACAATTTACCATGGCCAATCCATCTAACCTACACATCCTTGGACACTAAGGGGCAATATAGCATGACCAATCCATCTAACCTACACATCCTTGGGCTGTGCGTATCCCATATCCCTACACATTTACCCGCTAATCCCTCTAACCTATGCATCTCAGGACACTAAGGGGCAACTTTAGCATAGCCAATCAACCTAACCTGCACATCTTTGGACTGTGGGAGGAAACCGGAGCACCCGGAGGAAACCCGCACAAAAATGAGGAGAACATGCAAACAGCACACAGACAGTGACCCGAGCTGGGAATTGAACCCAGGTCCCTGGAGCTGTGAAGCAGCAGCACTAATCACTGTGCTACCGTGCCACCCCACACATTTTCTCCCACGCTTCAAAGATGTGTAGGTTAGGTGGATTGGCCATGCTAAATTGCCGCTTAACATCCAAAGATGAGCAGGTTTGGGGGATTAGTGAGGTGACTATGTGGGGTTGCGGGGATAGGGCAGGGGTGAGCCTGGGTTAGATGCTCTGTCAGAGAGTCAGTGCAGACTCAATGGGCAAAAAGAAGGCCTTGCTAAATTACCCCTTAGTGTCAGGGGGTTTAGCAGGGGGATGCAAATGGGAAAGAGGATAGGGCCTGGGTGGGATTGTTGTTGGTGCAGACTCGATAGACTAAGTTCTGCACTGTAGGGATTCTATGATTATACAGATTGGTAAATCCAAACTCACGCACACCTAGAGAAGGATATTCTGTACTGGCTTGTTGAAAGAGACTGGCTAGGCCAGCATTTATTGCCCATCCTTAATTGCACCTTGGGAAGGTGGTGGTGAGCCACCTTCTTGAACCGCTGCAGCCCATGCAGTGTAGGTACACTCGCAGTGCTGTTAGGAAGAGCATTCTAGGAATTTGACCCAGCGACAGTGAAGGAACGGCCGATGTATTTCCAATTTGGATGGTGAGTGGCTTGGAGGGGAACCTCCAAGTGGTGGTGTTCCCACGTTGCCTGCTGCCCTTATCCTTCTAGATGGTAAAAGGTTGTGTTTGGAAGGTGCTGCCTAAGGAGCCTTGGTGAGTTGTTGCAGCGCATTTTGTAGATGGTACACACTGCTGCTACTGAGCGTTGGTGGTGGAGGGAGTTTGTGGATGTGGTGCCAATCGAGCAGGGCTGCTTTGTCCTGGATGGTGTTGCGTTTCTTGAGTGTTGTTGGAGCTGCACCCATCCAGGCAAGTGGGGAGTATTCCATCACACTTGTACCTTGTAGATGGTGGACAGGCTTTGGGGAATCAGGAGGAGAGTTACTTGCCGCAGAATTCCAATACCCCTGTTCTACATGGTTACCAACTCTGGTTGGATATATTCCTGGAGGTTCCATAACCATCCATCTCTGGTCACCTCCCTCTGCCCCATAGATCAAACTGCTTTTTCTCCATTCCTCCCCTGCAAATCTCTAATATTTCAATAGCAAATAAGCCAGTGGGTTAAAGAAAGTGACCTGAGAAATGATTTGTTTTGAATGTCGCTGTGAATGTCCTCATGTAGGGTTAATCCTGGAGGCTCCAGGGCAATCCTGGAGTGTTGGGAACCTTTGCATTCATCTTTGGCAGGCAAATTGGAGATTCCTGCCTCTGCCAAAGTCTATTGTGATTGTGGCTGAACTGGGTGACCCGAACCATGAGGTCATGAAGCCACAGCTGTCTGTGTTCCAATAGAGAACAGGCGGCAGAGGTGCATTTAGTCCAAGGAATGGGTGAAGAAGGTTAAAGAGGTTTTTGCAGAGACAGCATGTAGGAGTGACTCTGCTCACAAACCCATTCATTCCTCCCAACACAACCTCATAGAGTTAATGAACAAAGAGGGGTTAGTACTGATTATGACTGTGTCGTTAGTGTACCTTTAAGAAATGTTTTTTTTAAATCATATTCTCTGCAGCTGAGTTGTCCATAGAAGTCTTTTATTGCTCCTTCAGTGGCTTAAATGGGGTTTGTTAATTTATACTCTGGGATCGTTTATGACCTTGCATTGTTAGGAGGAAGGTTACATGTTCTGCACAGCTTTTATTTCCTCCCTAGTGAAGTTAAATGTTTTGACAGTAGTTTGAGTTTTAGAAGGGACAACAAGCTGAAAAGAAGTTTCTCTCTCTCTCTCTCACCCTGTTTTTTGGAGATTCTTCTGGTTAAATGAAAGCAAGGCTTCTTGCCTTCGTGGAGTAGAGAATCTGCTGTTGGGGGGCTTGACCAGAGTCTGTACCTAGGGTTCCAGGAACCTGTTCTGACTTCAAACTGTTCTGGGTGTATCCAGAGGACTGCTGGCAGTTACAAGGCTGAGGAATGGAGTAACAACTGGACAGGGTGGAGAAGAAGGAATTCAACATGCTTGGTTTCATTGGTCAGAACATTGAATACAGGAGTTGAAATGTCTTGTTGAAGTTGTGCAAGACATTGGTAAGGTCACACTTGGGGTACTGTGTATAGTTCTGGTCACCCTATTATGGAAAGGATATTATTAAACTAAAAAGAGTGCAGAAAAGATTTACTAGGATGCTACCAGGATTTGATGGCTTGAGTTATAAGGAGAGGCTGGATAGACTGGGACTTTTTTCTCTGGACCGTAGGAGGCTGAGGGGTGATCTTATAGAGGTCTATAAAATAATGAGGGGCACAGATCAGCTAGATAGTCAACATCTTTTCTTAAAGGTAGGGGAGTCTAAAACTCAAGGGTTTAAGATGAGAGGGGAGATATACAAAAGTGTCTAGGGGACAATTTTTTCACATAGAGGGTGGTGCGTGTCTGGAACAAGCTGCCAGAGCAGTAGTAGAGGCGGATACAATTTTGTCTTTTAAAAAGCATTAAAGCATTTAGATAGTTACATGGGTAAGATGGGTATAGAGGGATATGGGCCAAATGTGGGCAATTCGGATTAGTTTAGGGGTTTAAAAAAAAGGGTGGTATGGACAAGTTGGGCCGAAGGGCCTGTTTCCATGTTGTAAACCTCAATAATTTTAAGTCAAGGTTTCAGTTCTCCAATCAAAGGACCCAGTCCCAGAATCATACACGCATTAGTCTTTTGCTGTGTTAAACCCGTAGAAAGGGTTTTTTTGTCTATGAGAAGTTTTTGTTTGGTTGGAACATTTTAGATATATTTGTTAAGGGTTATTCAATGTCTTGGTTATTTTAGTTTTGTTTGCGATTGATAAATGTTATTACTAATTCTTTTTTCTAAAGATGTTAACTATATTCTTAAATAAAGTTTGTTTGATAAAAGCTCCCTAGTGGGTCAATTGGATCATACGTGAAGTGAAACCTACCATGCTTATCCTAGCTGAATTCAAGATGCAAAACTTATGATCTAGGCGGCCTCCATAAAACACTTTGGAGTTTCTACCTGAATTATAACATGATGTAAATCACAGCTTAACCTCGGCAAATTGAAATGCTATTGATTTTTTCCTCCACTCTCTTTGTTAACTTCTGCTGCTTTCTGCTAATGCAGTAAAGCAAGGCAGGGTACAAAATGGTGAGAGGAGAGAGGGAGGGAAATAAACAGGATTGAAGAAGAGAGGTAGTGAGGCAGGGAATTACACAGACACAGGCCATTTGGTCCATCAGGTCCAGGCTAATGTTTCTCCAGAGCCTTACGTCTAAATCTTCCTTCAGCGCACTCCCTCACTTCCTTTCCCCCTCGGCTGATTATCCAGCTTCCCTCTTAAATGTACCTCTGTCGTTTACCTCGACCACTCCCTCTGGGAACAAGCTCCACATTCTCACCACTCTCAAACACCTCCTGAAATCCTGGCTGCAGTTCTTCGTGATTATCTGGCCCCAGTTTTGCACTTCTCCCATAAGTAAAAACATCATCCTATCAATATACATAGAAACTACAACATGGACACAAGTCCAAAAATGTGACAATTGATGTTTATCCCAGTGTCGGAGAATCAGAGAATCGATATGGTGCAGAAGGAACCATTTGGCCCATTGAGTCTGCACCGACTCTCCAACAGAGCATCATACCCAGGCCCACCCCTGTTCTATCCCCATAACTCCACATATTCACCCCACTAATCCCCATAACCTACACATCTTTGGACACTAAGGGGCAATTTAGCACAGCCAATCCATCTAATCTGCACATATTCGGACACCAAGGGGCAATTTAGCATGGCCAATCTCCCTAACCAACAAATATTTGGACACTATGGGGCAATTTAGCATGGCCAATCTCCCTAACCTGCACATCTTTGGACACTAAGAGGCAATTTAGCACGGCCAATCCACCTAACCTGCACATATTTGGACACTGAGGAGCAATTTAGAATGATCAATCCACCTAACCTACACATATTTGGACACTAAGGGGCAATTTAGCATGGCCAATCCATCTAACCTGCACATCTTTGGACACTAAGAGGCAATTTAGCACGGCCAATCCACCTAACCTGCACATATTTGGACACTGAGGAGCAATTTAGAATGATCAATCCACCTAACCTACACATATTTGGACACTAAGGGACAATTTAGCATGGCCAATCCATCTAACCTGCACATCTTTGGACTGTGGGAGGAAACCGAAGCACCCAGAGGAAACCCACACAGACACAGGGAGAATGTGCAGACTCCACACAGATCGATGAGTCACCCCGTGTGCTTTGCCTGTTTCCTGATCCTGCTCTTACACATCGACAGAGTCTCTGCTCTAGTCACGAACCCTCCAATTCTATATCTCACCTCCCTCTCGAATAAAATATATTCCTGCTTTGCAGTTTTAAATTTCAATTACTCATTTAATCTCAAGTCTGTTTCCCTTCAGTTACTCAGCTTGTTTCTATCTATCCCTGTCCCACTCTGTCTGAATAGTGGTTGCCATTAACAAATCAATCTGGGACCACCTCTACCTTCTGTTGCAAACAGCCCCGAATTGTCATGTTTTATTTTTGCATTTCTTCAGATCAAACAGGGTCCTGATGATTCTGTTGTAGGATCTCAGACAACAGATAGAATTATAGAACAGAGAAGGCTGCACAGTGGCACAGTGGTTAGCACTGCTGCCTCGCAGTGCCAGAGACCTGGGTTTGATTCCAGGCTTGGTTCCCGGTCTGTGTGGAGTCTGCATGTTCTCCCCATGTCTGTGTGGGTTTCCTCCGGGTGCTCCGGTTTCCTCCCACACTCCAAAGATGTGCGGGTTAGGTGGATTGGCCAGGCTAAATTGCCCCTTAGTGTCAGTTGGACGAAATGGGGTGAATACATGGGGTTATGGGGATAGGGCCTGGATGGGATTGTGGTTAGTGAGACTCAATAGGCTGAATGGCCTCCTTCTGCACTGTAGAGATTCTATGAATTCTAACTGCGTTCTTTCTGATGTTTGACATTGAGACACCATTGCATCTGGACTTTTACAAGGAAAGGCATTTATCTTGCATCTTTCAGTGAGATCCAGCATCAGGGCAGGATTCTCTGGCCGACTTCACCCCAAGGCCGTACATTTTTGTTAGAGATCAATGGACATTTGCATGGTCCACCTCCCCCGCCACCGCCCGCTACGATTCCCGTGGCAGGTGGGACGGGACAGGGAACTTCCACCCACAATGCCTGGATCCTGACTGTCCAAAGACTGGACGTGTCCACACATCAATGTTGACTGAGTAAAATTTAAGAGAGAGAACTTCACTGGCCAGCTTCCCCAGGTGCTGCATGGGTGCTGGTGCGTGGTGTGTGGTTTGTTGGTGCCTTTGCCACTTTGCATACCACTCCATCCTGCAGTCCAAGCGACCCTTGACCCCAACTGACCTGGCTTGACTTAAAGCCCGACCCCAGGCCTGGCAATTTCATCCAGGGGTCGCTGACTGGGGATTACAGTATCGGTGTTACAATTTTACTGTAATGTTAGGGAAAATGCTGGCACTGTGGCACCGTAATCCAGAGGCCCAGGCTAATGATCGGGGCACAGGGGTTCGAATCCCACCACTGCAGCTGGGGAAATTTCCATTTGCTCAGTAAAATCTAGAATTATAAAAAAACTTGTCTTAGTGACAATTGAAATTGTTGGAAAAACCCATCTGGTTCACTAATGTCCTTTAGGGAAGGAAATCTGCCGTCCTTACCCGGTCTGGCCTACATGTGACTCCAGAGCCAAAGCAAAGTGGTTGACTCTCAACTGCCCTCCAAGGGCAACTAGGGATGGGTAATAAATGCTGGCCCAGCCAGAGTTGCCCACCCTTCCCTAAAGGGCATTAGTGAACCAGATGGGTTTTTCTGACAATGGTTTCATGGTCATCAGTAGATTCTTAATTTCAGATTTTTTTTATTGAATTCAAATTCCACCATCTGCTGTGGTGGGATTCGAACCCGGAACATTAGCTGAGTTTCTGGACTCATAGTCTAGCGATAATACTGTCACACCACTGCCTCCAGTGCAGTGCCCTGACAAGGATTTATTACAGTCCATGTACACCGCATCCATTGCATTATCCCCTGCTCTAAATCTGTCTCACCCTCTGTTAGGCTTGGTGATTGAGAAGGAAAGAGAGAGAGACAGAGTAGGCTGGACTTTCCCAACCCTGTAAAAGGTGAGGATGGGGTAGAGTTGGGGCTGGGAGTCTCGTTGGGGTATGACCACTCTCAGCATGAGGGTGGCAGCCAGACCTTCTGCCTCCTCCACAGAGCTGGGACAATTTTGGAGACTTCCCACTGGCAGAGAGGCTCCTGCCCACAAGCCCCCTTCCCCTCTCCCCCCAGGCTGGGGAGGGCTCTGAGATCTGAAGGACCCATCACCAGTGATAAGGTTGCATGGAAGAAAGACCACGATCGCAGACACATCTGACCCTGTAAAGGATGGTTCTCCCCAGCCCAGTGACCCCATTTCACCTTCAGAGTCTTCACTGCAGCCCCCCCAGAGAGACCATGTTCATGTTGAGGTCACTATCTGCCTTGGCAGCACCTGTTCCTCTCACAGTTCTGGACCCTCGCATTCACCAGAGAAACAAGCGCAAGGAATCGCTCCTTGTTAGAGCATTGGGTGCTGACTGACCCAACTCTGCTCTCCATCACCAACAGGATCCCTGAATCTGATTGGATCCATACAGTGCTTGCTGCTTATTGGTCAGTCGCAAACATCTTTACTTCCCTTCCAGACAGTAGGCGGCCATCAGTCTGACTCTCAGACCCACTGACCAGGAGGTCATTGCACTGCCTTTGGTATCCTCCTCACTCCTCCCTTCCCATCTTCCCCTCCTCCTACCTGCTATTTCCTCCATCCCCCTCATTCCTCACCCTCCCCAATCATATAATCTCTACATTGCAGAAGGAGGCCATTCGCCCCATCTCGTCTGCACTGACAACAATCTCACCCAGGCCCTATCTCCGTAACCCTATGTATTTACCCAAGCTAACTCCCTGACACCAAAGGACAGTTTAGTATGGCCAAGCCACCTAACCTGCACATCCTTTGGACTATGGGAGGAGCACCTGGAGGAAACCCACGCAGACATGGGGAGAACATGTCACAGAAGTGTCACAGACAGTGACCCAAGTTGGGAATCGAACCGATTCCCATTCCTTCCCTCTCCTCATCCATCCCCTCTTCTCTCTATCTCTCCCCCTCCTCAACTTCCTTTCCATCATTCTCCCCTCTCCTCACCCTCCCCAGCCTCCCTCCCCTCCCCCTCTCCCTCCTCCGGCAGTCAGTGCTGTGAAGGAGGTCGGTGACGGGGTTACTGGACTGAACGATTGGCAAAATGAGAAGGGAATGGCGAGAGGAGGGGTTGAGATCGGAGTGAAAGCTGTGGCCCGCGGGCCGAGGGTCCAGTCAGGTTAGTGACGTGAGCTGGGCTGGGCTAATCTGGGCACGAAAGGTTAATCACTTGGCAGCCCATCTGTTGCCAAGCTGCCGAAACAGGACAGTTCGTTCAACCTCTGACCTTCTGTCAGGTCTGCAGTGCATGTCCATCGTAGGCCAGGCTGACACCGGGGAGGGGGAGACGGTGGGGGGGCGGGGGGGGTGGGGGGTGTCGCTGAGGAGGGGAGGGGATGCTGTGACTCTCGGTTTTTTCATCAATAACACTGGATTTAAATAAACCCTTCCACAGGCCTGGGTTAAGTGACACAGAAAGCTCTGCCATGTTGTGGAGTTAGCCTGTGGCCATCACCTCACCACGATTATCTCATCAGGACGCCTGTAACCTATTTTTGAAAGGAACTAAAATAGGGAAACACTCGTGGCCCCGACAGAGACTTTAAACCAGCCGCAATCCACGGTGTGACAGCAGCTAGTGATTGTGGAACCTAATCCAGCACCATAATCCCACCGAGGAACATACTGAGGGATCACTGCACTACTGACCCTCTGACAGTGCGGCACTCCCTCAGCACTGACCCTCTGACAGTGCGGCGCTCCCTCAGCACTGACCCTCTGACAGTGCGGCACTCCCTCAGCACTGACCCTCTGACAGTGCGGCACTCCCTCAGCACTGACCCTCTGACAGTGCGGCACTCCCTCAGCACTGACCCTCTGACAGTGCGGCACTCCCTCAGCACTGACCCACTGACAGTGCAGCACTCCCTCAGCACTGACCCTCTGACAGTGCGGCACTCCCTCAGCACTGACCCACTGACAGTGCAGCACTCCCTCAGCACTGACCCTCTGACAGTGCGGCACTCCCTCAGCACTGACCCTCTGACAGTGCGGCACTCCCTCAGTACTGACCCTCTGACAGTGCGGCACTCCCTCAGCACTGACCCTCTGACAGTGCGGCACTCCCTCAGCACTGACCCTCTGACAGTGCGGCACTCCCTCAGCACTGACCCTCTGACAGTGCGGCACTCCCTCAGCACTGACCCTCTGACAGTGCGGCACTCCCTCAGCACTGACCCTCTGACAGTGCGGCACTCCCTCAGCACTGACCCTCTGACAGTGCGGCACTCCCTCAGCACTGACCCTCTGACAGTGCGGCACTCCCTCAGCACTGACCCTCTGACAGTGCGGCACTCCCTCAGCACTGACCCTCTGACAGTGCGGCACTCCCTCAGCACTGACCCTCTGACAGTGCGGCACTCCCTCAGCACTGACCCTCTGACAGTGCGGCACTCCCTCAGCACTGACCCTCTGACAGTGCGGCACTCCCTCAGCACTGACCCTCTGACAGTGCGGCACTCCCTCAGCACTGACCCTCTGACAGTGCGGCACTCCCTCAGCACTGACCCTCTGACAGTGCGGCACTCCCTCAGCACTGACCCTCTGACAGTGCGGCACTCCCTCAGCACTGACCCTCTGACAGTGCGGCACTCCCTCAGCACTGACCCTCTGACAGTGCGGCACTCCCTCAGCACTGACCCTCTGACAGTGCGGCACTCCCTCAGCACTGACCCTCTGACAGTGCGGCACTCCCTCAGCACTGACCCTCTGACAGTGCTGCTCTCTCCCTCCCTGTTGTGTCAATGGATTTTTTGTGTCCAGGTCTTTGTTTATTGGATGAGACAATTCTGTGGGGATTTTTAATTCCGCTGTGATTTGGGACAGGGATCACTCTTGGGTAAGGTGTCAGGCTTTCTGTTTGAACAGCGGAGATGGTGAGCAGTGAGGACTGAAGGTTGAAATTGTTTCTGTGACATTCTGTGAGGGTTTGCTGTGTTAGGTTTCAGCGAAGCGTAAGAGGGGGAGATGTGGTCTTGGGAAAGGTTTGTGAGTGTCTGCCTGGGGGGGAATCTCACTGGCATCGTTATGTCCCAGTCAGTTTCTGTAACCTGTGCCCCGCCGCTGAGTATAAAAGCCATTAAAGGGCCATCTGCTTCTTGTGAGGGCGATGAGACTCTTTCTGCTGACACGGAGCGATCAGGCGGACACAGCACGCACATGTGTCACCATGTGTTTTGCTCCCAGCGAAATGGGCACAGAGTTCCACTGCACTCAGTGCCACGCTGCACCAGCGTTCTGGGACTCACACTGGCGATCATCACAATCGTAATGCCTCGAAAACCAGTAACACTTGCCCGCTCAGGGGAACGCTTTCAGACAGCTGTATGGCGGGGTGTGGGTGGGGGGATGGGGGTGCTGAGGCGGGGGTGCTGTGTCCCGGATTTCTGTCAGTCCCTCGGAGATTTTCTCTTACCTGGATTCTCCACCCTGACTGCTTTGAGCAGAATGTTTCCTGTATGAGTGTGAGTGTGAGTGTGTGCGTATCCTGTGTATTTCGTATGGGGTGTCTGATAATGTTCCCGTGTGTTATTTGTGTGATTTGTGTATGTTTTATGTTTGTTTTTTTGTGCGTGCATGTTTGGTGTATTTTGTAACATGTTCGCATTAAGGACTGTGTTTAGTTTGTGGTGCGCATGTTGTTGTGCATCTCTGCGTGTGTTTTATGTGTCCGTGTTGCAGATATCTGTCGTTTGTGTGTGTTTTTCGAGGCTGTGTTGAACATCTGTTTATTTTGCGCATGTAGCCTGTGTGTCTGTATGTCCTTTGTGTGTGTGTGTGTGCGTGTGAGTGTGTGTGTGTGTGTGTGTGTTTTGTGTGTGCGTATGTGTGTGTGAGCATGTGTGTGTGTGTGTGTGTGAGCTTGTGTGTGTGTGTGTGTGAGCATGTGTGTGTGTGTCAGCATGTGTGTGTGTGTGCCTGTGTGTGTGTGTTTTGTATGTGTGCGTGTGTGTGTGTGAGCATGTGTGTGTGTGTGTGTGTGTGAGCGTGTGTGAGTGTGTGTGTGTGTGTGTGTGCGCCTGTGTGTGTGTGAGTTTGTGTGTGTGTATGTTGCGTGTATCTGAGTGCTCTGTGTGGATGCCTCTCTCTTTCATTGGGCCAACTTATTTTCTATTTCACTATCTTGAAGGTTGAGGCTGGAACTCATTGCAGTGCCCCTGAGTTCATCTTTCTGTGGATTTAGTCGAACCCATTGCTGAGTGGGACTGAGTTTCATTGTCTCGCAGTCTCTCCACGGTGACCATTTCCTCCACTTCAATCCAAAGTTCAATTTCCTTCCTGTTCCACTCAGTGTAAAATGCAGACGCTGTCTATTGCTTCCTTTATGTTGTCTGAATGTCGGGTATTTCACTGTGACTGCTCACTGCAGCGGCAAGAGAGAGATGTCTAAAAACTTTAACCTCAATATACAAAGGTCACAAAACTCAGCAATGTCCAGCTGGCAAAATCCCCTTCAACCTGACTTTCAACACCTTCCCTTCAGTGTCACGGTGCTGCACTTCACTGGTTCACTGGTTACAAGCAAATGTGTTGGGTGGCACGGTAGCACAGTGGGTTAGCACTGCTGCCTCACAGCACCAGGGAGCCGGGTTCAATTCCTGGCTTGGCTCACTGCCTGTGCGGAGTCTGCACATTCTCCCCATGTCTGCATGGGCTTCCATCAACACTCCAAAGATGTGCAGGTTAGGTTGATTGGCCGTGCTAAATTGCCCCATAGACTGACCCAGGGTAAATGCATGGAGGTAGGACCTGGGTGGGATTGTGGTCGGTGCAGACTCGATGGGCTGAATGGCCTCCTGTACTGTGGGGATTCTCTGATTCTAAAAGTAAGGACTCACATTTTTAACAGTGCTTTACACAGACTCAGGGGTTGAGATTTCTGTGGCCAGGTTCATCCCAAAACCCGGAAAATCCCACCCGAGATCGATGGATCTTCCCATGGTCCGCCCCTCGCCCGCTCCGATTCCTGTGACAGGCAGAGCAGGAGAATTTGCCCCAGTATGTCCCACCGCACTCCAACGCCAAGGAGATACTCGAGGAAGTGTAACCACTGCACTATTTACAACTTCCAGCACCCGATTTATTCACAGTGATCTCCCAAGTGACCCTCTGACAGTGCGGCACTCCTTCAGCACTGACCCTCTGACAGTGCGGTACTGCCTCAGTACTGACCCTCTGACAGAGCAGCACTCCCTCAGTACTGACCCTCTGACAGTGCGGCACTCCCTCAGTACTGACCCTCTGACAGTGCGGCACTCCCTCAGCGCTGACCCTCTGACAGAGCAGCACTCCCTCAGCACTGACTCTCTGACAGTGCGGCACTCCCTCAGTACTGACCCTCTGACAGAGCAGCACTCCCTCAGTACTGACCCTCTGACAGTGCGGCACTCCCTCAGTACTGACCCTCTGACAGTGCGGCACTCCCTCAGCACTGACCCTCTGACAGAGCAGCACTCCCTCAGCACTGACTCTCTGACAGTGCGGCACTCCCTCAGCACTGACCCTCTGACAGTGCGGCACTCCCTCAGCACTGACCCTCTGACAGTGCGGCACTCCCTCAGCACTGACCCTCTGACAGTGCGGCACTCCCTCAGCACTGACCCTCTGACAGTGCGGCACTCCCTCAGTACTGACCCTCTGACAGTGCGGCACTCCCTCAGCACTGACCCTCTGACAGTGCGGCACTCCCTCAGTACTGACCCTCTGACAGAGCAGCACTCCCTCAGTACTGACCCTCTGACAGTGCGGCACTGCCTCAGTACTGACCCTCTGACAGTGCGGCACTCCCTCAGCACTGACCCTCTGACAGTGCGGCACTGCCTCAGTACTGACCCTCTGACAGTGCAGCACTCCCTCAGCGCTGACCCTCTGACAGAGCAGCACTCCCTCAGCGCTGACCCTCTGACAGAGCAGCACTCCCTCAGCACTGACCCTCTGACAGTGCGGCACTCCCTCAGCACTGACCCTCTGACAGTGCGGCACTCCCTCAGCACTGACCCTCTGACAGTGCGGCACTCCCTCAGCACTGACCCTCTGACAGTGCGGCACTCCCTCAGTACTGACCCTCTGATAGTGCGGCACTCCCTCAGCACTGACCCTCTGACAGTGCGGCACTCCCTCAGCACTGTACGGGAACGCCATTCTGGATCATGGACTCAAGTCTGTGGGATGGCAGTTCGAACGTGGCCCCAAAACGGGAGTTTTTTCCACTGACCCCTGGGTGACAGTCTGCCATGAAGGAGTACATTCCGGAAAGGAGTGGAGAAAGCCTGGAGTAATGGATTCACAGCTTGACATGGAGGAGTCAGAATTAGGTTTAAAAGTGGCAGAGAGGAGAAATCAAGTTGGAATGCCGAGAGTTTTTGACGTGGCCACTAGATGGAGCAGCTGGTATCATCTCCCTGGATCTGTGTTGGAGAAGGTTGGTTTCTCTCTCTCTGTCTCTCAGAATCCATCATCACCTTCCCAGCTGGTTGAAGTAACCGAGGAATAGCATTCGGGTTGCGAACTGTGATTAATCATCTTCCGGGGGCGGGGGGGGCTACATCACATGGCGTACCCCCCAACTCCAGCCATCACTGTGCCCTGGGCAGCGCGGTGGCACAGTGGGTTAGCACTGCTGCCTCACAGCGCCAAGGATCCACGTTCGATTGGGTCACTGTGTGTGTGAAGCTTGCACATTCTCCCCATGTCTGCGTGGGTTTCCACCCGGCGCTCTGGTTTCCTCCCGCAGTCCAAAAGGTGTGCAGGTTGAGTTGATTGGCCATGTTAAATAGAATCCCACAGGGCACAAGGAGGCCATTCGGCCCATCAATTCTGAGCTGACCACAATCCCACCCAGGCCCTATCCCCGTAACCCCAAGCATTTATTCTAGCCAGTCCCCCTGACCAATAAGGGACAGTTTAGAATCATAGAATCCCTATAGTGCAGAAGGAGGCCATTCAGCCCATCATGTCTATACTGACCAAAATTCCACCCAAGCCCAATTCCTGGAACTCCACACAGTTACCCTGTTAATCCCCCTGACTTTAAGGGACAATTTAGCACGGCTAAAGCAGACGGCAGGCTGCGTCTGGGGGCAGCAGGCCAGACCAGGGGGGCCAGCAGGCAGCAGGCCGGGCCAGGGTGGAAGAGCGGTGTCTGTGATGACGTTGCTGGAATATGTTCATTGATGGTAGTGGCAGCAATTGGATTTGGCAGAGGCCGTATTGATGGGGCTGATGCTGATATTGGAGTTAGCGATGGCAGGACTGTTGGTATTGCAGCAGCTGGGCATATTAAGGTTCATGCTGGAATTCCTTTGACTCTTGTTGGTATTGGGCTTGGTATTGGGCCTGTGTTGGGCCTGTGTTGGCCTCGGTGTTGGGCCTGTGTTGAGCTCGCTACTGGGCCTGTGTTGGGCTTGGGATTGGGCCTGTGTTGGGCTCGGGATTGGGCCTGTGTTGGGCTCAGTATTGGGCTTGTGTCAGGCCTGTGTTGGGCCTGTATTGAGCCTGTGATGAGCTCAGTGTTGGGCCTGTGTTGGGTCTGTACTGGGCTCGGTGTTGGGCCCGGTACTGGGCTTGTGTTGATCCTGTGTTATGCTCGGTGTTGGACCTGTGTCAGACCAGGATTGATATTAGTCCTGTGTTGGGCCTGTGTTGGGCTTGGTATTGGGCATGTGTTGGGCCTGTAATGGGCCTATATTGGACCTGTATTGGATTCAGTGTTGGGCCTCTGTTGGGCTCAGTATTGGGCCTGTGTTGGGCCTGCATTAAACTTGGTATTGGGCCTGTGTTGGGCTCAATGTTGGGCCTGTGTTGGACTCAGTATTGGGACTGTATTGGGTGCGGTATTGGGCTCAGTATTGGACCTGTATTGGGCGTGGTATTGGGCTTGTGTTGATGTTGGGCCCAGTGTCGATGTTCCAATATTCTGCCACCTGCACCTTAACTCAGGTTTTGCAGTCAGTTTATAAGTTTAGGATTTATTTATTAGTGTCACAAGTAAGGCTTACATTAACACTGCAATGAAGTTACTGTGAAAATCCTCTAGTCACCACACTCTGGTGCCTGTTCGGGTACACTGAGGGAGAATTCAGCACGGCCAATGCGCCCTAATCAGCACGTCCTTCAGACTGTGGGAGGAAACTCGAGCACCTGGAGGAAACCCACACAGACATTGGGAGAATGTGCAGATTCTGCACAGACAGTGACCCAAGCCGGGAATCGAACCCAGATCTTTGAGGCGGCAGTGCTAACCACCGTGCTACAGGGTAATGTGACATGTGTATCATATAATGTAACATACAACAGGTATGTCCAGAATGAGTGACTTTACGGATCTCAGGTTAATCACTTTCCCCAGAATCATCGTCTCAGAGATCACCAATATTTCACAATGAAAAACAAGTCCATATGTTACTAGACTCAGAGGTTACTGAGTTACAATAAAGGTTCTAACTATAGAACCTATTAAATTTGTGAATCTGGCAGCTAGTACATCGCACTTTCCAGAAAGTAGGTCGCCTCTGCTCAGGGGTACTGGCCGTTTAGTTCTTTCCAAGATGATTTTGTGTGGCTGAGTGCCGCTGGAAATTGTGCCGCTGACTGCTTGTAACAAGATGGGAATATCTGCCTCCCGCAATCAAAGGTGCTGCCTGATTGGTTCCGTCTGGAAGTGTTCCTGGGAATTAGGGAAGAGACATCTTCTGTGCACGGGAGTTGAGGGTGGGTGGTGGTGGTGGTGGCGGAGGGGGGGGGGGTTTACATTCGGGGACAAAATGAATGGAGGGATCGGGATGCACTATTTATCCCGATGGATTTGTTACGATGTAGACGGTTCGCTAACCTGGCGTTGTCTGCCTGTTTCACTGACTCCAATGTCCAGCCATGGATTGGCCATGCCAAATTGCCCCTTATAATCTGTGGCATTTAGCAGGGTGAATACAAGGGGTTACGGGATGGGGCCCAGATAGGATTGTTGTCAGCTCAGGCTGGATGGGCTGATTGGCCTCCTTCTGCACTGTAGGGATTCTGTGATTCTAACACTGAACACAGTGGCTTGGAATCCTGGCCGTTAATGGCTGCACAACTTAAAATGTTATCCGCGTTGCTTACAGCGACCTGCCACTCTGAAAGCAGAGCGGGGTGGGGTCTGGAGCTGGCAGGTGTGTAGGGACGGAATCTGAATCATTAAAGAGCAGCACAAGACGGGAGATCAGGGGTTCCTGACGCTGCGCTGAAGACCAGGTGAAGGAGGTGGAAAGGAGGAGAGGTGTCCTGTGTCTGCCTGAGACATCCCTGCCAGCCACTGAGCGAGAGCAGGTCACCATGGAGATCGAGAATAATCCCATATCTGATCGTCCTATTCCCCCCTCCTTCTCATCCCTATGACGATTACAATCTCTCCCTCATTGTCAGTAAAATGGAGGAGATTGTCATCAACTTCAGGAAGTGTAGAGGAGAACATGCCCTTGTCTACATCAACGGGGACATAGTGGAAATGGCCAAAAGTTTCACGTTTCTAGGTGTCCAGATCCCCAAAAACCTGTCCTGGTCCCCCACATGCCAACCAAGTTAGGAAAGCCCACCAATGCCTCTACTTTCTCAGAAGACTAAGGAAATTTGGCATGTCAGCTACGACTCTCACCGGCTTTTACAGAAGCACCATAGAAAGCATTCTTTCTGGTTGTATCACAGCTTGGTCTGGGCTCCTGCTCTGCCCAAGACCGCAAGAATATACAAAGGGTTGTGAATGTAGCCCAATCCATCACACAAACCAGCCTCCCATCCATTGACTCTGTCTACACTTCCCGCTGCCTTGGCAAAGCAGCCAGCATAATTAAGGACCCCACGCACCCCGGACATTCTCTCTTCCACCTTCTTCCGTTGGGAAAAAGATGAAACGTCTGAGGTCACGTACTGACCGACTCAAGAATGGACCTACCTCTCACTAAGTTGATCTTTTTCTACACACTAACTATGACTGTAACACTACAGTCTGCTCTCTCTCCTTTCCTTCTTAATGAATGGTATGCTTTATCAGTATAGCACGCAAGAGACAATACTTTTCACTGTATACTAATACATATGACAATAATAAATCACATAAGGATTACAGGAATGTGATTAATTGACTATAGAATACAATATAGACCACGTGACACAAGAACAGAATTAGGCCATTTGGCCCATCAAGTCTGTTCTGCCATTCTATCATGGCTGATATGTTTCTCAACCCCATTCTCCCATCTTTTCCCCGTAACATTTGATCTCCTTACCAATGTAGAACCTATATATCTCCGTATCTAATATGACACAACTGAGTTCATACCGTTGGTTTGGAACTTTGTCAACCACATTGCTGTGGCTCTGGAGTCACATGTAGATTGGGTAAGGACGGCAGATTTCCTTCCCTAAAGCGCATTGGTGATCCAGATGGGTTTTTCCAACAATCGACAATGGTTTCATGGTCATCAGTAGATTTTTAATTCCAGACGTATTTCACTGAACTCAAATTTCACCATCTGCTGTGGCGGGATTCGAACCCGGGTTAGCTGAGTTTCTGGATTATTAGTCTAGGCCATCACCTCCCCAATCCCCTCCAGTCCCACAACCCTCTGGGATCTCCTCTAATTCTGCTGTCTTGTTGATATCCAATTTTAGTGGCTCCATCATTGGCTGTGCCTTCAGTTGCCTGGGGCCCCGAGCTCCAGAATTCCCTCCCTAAACCTCTCCGTCTCTCTGTCATTCGCTCCTTAAAGCCAAGGTTTTAGTCACCTCTGCTGAATATCTCCTGTTGTGCGTCAGTCCCAGACCCTGTTGTATAACAGCCTTGTGAAGCGACTCGGGATGGGTTACTGTATTAACTGCCCGATACGGATGCGAGTTATTGTTTCCCTGACTATTGCTGGCAATTTACTGTTAATTAGTAGCCTATTATGTGCTGTTCTCTGCTGTCAATTTCGCACCCATTAGGAATTGGGCAGAAAGCTGGTGTGAGAAGGATCCCACACTGGGATTCTAACCCATAACCATCTGTTTAACGCACAGAGCTTTGTGGCAATTTATCAATAATATGGTAATTGCGAGTGTGTGTTGGTTGGGTTAGAAACTGTGTTCTCAGATCTGGCAAAGCTGGAATTGTTTAATCCTGTTAAATAATTTTATATTTGGAATAGAAAATCAATGAGAACAAAATCTAGACTGACACTCTCAACCCCGCTCCCCCCTCACTCCCCGCACCCTTTAATATCCCACCCAGTCTAATCCCACTCTCCCGCTCACTCCCACTCAGTCTAACCCCACTCCCCCTCTCTCCCAACCCAGTCTAACCACGCTCCCCCTCGCTCCCCCCTCACTCCCCCCTCGCTCCCCCCCTCTCCCAACCCAGTCTAACCCCATTCCCCCCTCACTCCATTCAGTCTAACCCCACTCCCCCTCACTCCATTCAGTCTAACCCCACTCCCCCTCACTCCATTCAGTCTAACCCCACTCCCCCTCACTCCATTCAGTCTAACCCCGCTCCCCCTCACTCCATTCAGTCTAACCCCGCTCCCCCTCACTCCATTCAGTCTAACCCCGCTCCCCCTCACTCCCGGCACCCTTTAATATCCCAACCCAGTCTAACCACGCTCCCCCCTCACTCCCCCCCTCGCTCCCAACCCAGTCTAACCCCACTCCCCCCTCAGTCTCCACACCCTTTACTACCCCCCCTAGTCGATAACGGTTACTTAGTCACCATTAGATTTTTAAATCCTGATTTTTACTGAATTCCAATTTCACCATCTGTCGTGGTGGGATTTAAACCCGGGTCCCCAGAACATTACCCTGGGTCTCTGGATTATTGGTCCCGTGATAATAACATTACACCTCTGCTAAGATGCCTAGTTGTTATCATGATGCTGTTTTGTGTATAAATTTATTTGCAATTTCAGATGTAACCACATTTCTCTGGATCTGGAGTCCTTACTGAACCAGATGGGTTTTTACAACATCTACAATAAAATGATATATAGAGTAATTTCCCTTGTAAACCAGTCTGTGTGTGAATCCCTGCCTGCCATCATCAGGCTTTTCATTCCAGATTTTTTACTGAGTTCAAACTTCACCATCTGCTGTGATGGGTTCCGAACCTGGGGCCCAGAGCATTCCCCTGGGTCTCTGGGTTACTAGTCCAGCGACAATAACTAGAATCATACAATCCCTACAGTATAGAAGGAGGCCATTCGGCCCATCATGTCTACACTGACAACAACCCTACCCAGGCCCTATCCCTGTAATACCACATATTTACCCACTAACCCCTCGAACCTACTCATCCCGGGACACTAAGGAGCAATTTAGCATGGCCAATCAACCTAACCCGCACATGTTTGGACAATAAGGAGCAATTTAGCATGGCCAATCTGCCTGACCTGCACATCTTTGGACCGTGGGAGGAAACCGAAGCATCCAGAGGAAACCCACACAGACACGGGGAGAACATGCAAACTCCACACTGGCAGTGATCCAAGCTGGGAATCGAACCTGCGTCCCTGATGCTGTGAGGCAGCCACTGTGCCAACATGACTGCCCCATGCCACCCATGCAATCACTACACCTTCACCACCTCTGATGACACAGTGGTCAGCACTGCTGCCTAACAGCGCCAGTGCCCGGGTTCGATTCCCCGGCCATTGGGTCACTGCCTGAGCGGAGTTTGCACGTTCTCCTTGTGCCTGTGTGGGTTTTCCTCCGGGTGCTCCGGTTTCTTCCCACAGTTCTGATTAGGTGCATTTCAGAATGCTAAAATTCTACCAGCTAATTTTGTTAGTATTTCATTGATTGCAATGCAGAGTTTAATGCAAATAGATCCCTCTGTTAAGAAGTGGAGAATTTCTTTCTCAGGAGAGCGAGTGGCATAAGCAGGAGTTAGTGTGCGCACTCATACTGTATGTGACATTCTCTGGGAAGGTCAGCAATTCATCACCAAGCTATACCACATTGTGTCAGGGTCAATTAGCTGGAACAAGCATTTGGCTGAGCAGTAGGAGCCAATATAAAGTGATATATACACTCATTTCCCCCCCATAAACCAGCCTGTCTGTGCGCATGTCTCTGTATATGTCTGGACATGTGCACATGCATGTCTGCCTGTGACAGAATACAGTAGCACACTTTCAGAAACAGACACGGGAGGAAATGCCTGAATTCCTGGCACAGAGAAATGAAACAAACCGAGCCCAAAGGACCCCCGCCTTCCCCTCTCCCCCCCCTCGCAGTGTGTTCACTGATCAGTGACCACTGTCACCCCCCACCCCAGGCCAGGATCCCCCCATCCCTGCCAGCGTATTCAGTGATGGCTTGCCAGCAGTTTCTTACAGATGGTTCCAATTCTGGATTGAGATTGCACAGGAATTATTTTGTTCTGATTCGTGATGTAGAATCTATTAATTCTTTCGGGAATAATTGATCCAATTCCGTCCCTATCGAAGCTGTCACGGAATTCTCTGCTTTCCGTGATAATCTGTGATACAGTTCACGCAGTTGCAGCCTTTCTCCTTGGATAACCGCTGATAAAGGAGGAATTAAAAAGGGTGGGATTAGACTGGGCGGGATATCAAACGCAATTTAGCATGGCCAATCCACCCTAACCTGCACATTTTTGGAGTGTGGGAGGGAACCGGAGCACCTGGAGGAAACCCACACAGACACGGGGAGAATGTGCAGACCCAGTACAGACAGTGACCCGAGGCCAGAATTGAACTGGGCACCGTGAGGTAACAGTGCTAACTTCTGTGCCACCGTGCAGGCCTTGTGCCAACCTATGCTTCACCACCCTGAACACCCTGAGCAAATCCTTCGCTGTTGCTGGGTCAAAATCCTGGGACTCCCTCCTGTGGGTCCTTTAAGGAGGGTGAGCCTTTGTGGGTCAGGTGACTGGGCTGCAGCCAATGGAGCGTGAGCACCCAAAGGGTTGTGAATCTGTGGAATTCCCCGCCCAGTGAAGCAGTTGAGCCTCACTGAATGTTTTTAAGGCAAGGATAGATAGATTTTTGAACAGTAAAGGAATTAAGGGTTATGGTGAGCGGGTGGGTAAGTGGAGCTGAGTCCATGAAAGGAGCAGCCATGATCTAATTGAATGGTGGAGCAGGCTCGAGGGGCCAGATGGCCGACTCCTGCTCCCAGTTCTTACATTCTAAACCTGAGCCAATCAGGAGCGAATGGGAGCAGTCCATGGCTAGTGGGCTCCAGTTGGAGTCAGGGTGTTGTTAGGAGTGAACCTGTGTTCGTCGTGCTTCTGAACTCTTCATGTATCTAACTCTAATTATTAATCGCCTGCCACATCGACTGGCCTTGGGTTATTACACATTCCGAACAGCACTATGGGTTTACCTACATAGAGATACTGCAGCAACTCAAGATGGCGGCTCCCAGTCGCCTTCTGAAGGGGAATTGGGATGGGCCATAAATCCTGGGAGGTGTCCTCATCCAATTCAAGAATTAACAACAAAACGGCCAATGTGATAGTGCCAGGGACCAGCATCAATCGGACCCTGCAGTGTATCTCACAGATATTGGCTGACAACAGTTTCCATCAACACTACCTATCGGGCAGCACCGTGGCACAGTGGTTAGCACCGCTGCCTCACAGAACCAGGGACCCGGGTTTGATTCCCGGGTCTATGGGTCTATGCAGAGTCTGCACGTTCTCCCCGTGTCTGCATGGGTTTCCTCCGGGTGCTCTGGTTTTCTCCCACAGTCCGAAAGACGTGCTGGTTAGGGTGCATTGACCGTGTTAAATTCTCCCTCAGTGTACCCGAACAGGCACCAGAGTGTGAGAACTAGGGGATTTTCACAGTAACTTCATAGAAACCCTATAGTGCAGAAGGAGGCCGTTTGGCCCATTGAGTCTGCACTGACCACAATCCCACCAGATCCTATCCTCATAACCCCATGCATTTACCTTAGCTAGTCCCCCTGACACTAAGGATCAATTTAGCATGGCAAATCCACCTAACCCGCACATCTTTGAACTGTGGGAGGAAACTGGAACACCCGGGGGAAACCCTCGCAGAGACGGGGAGGGCATGCAAACTCCACACAAACAGTGACCCAAGCTGGGAATTGAACCTGGGCCCCTGGCGCTGTGAGGCAGCAATGATAACCACTGTCCAGTGCAGAGTTAATGTAAGTCCACTTTTGTGAATTAATAAATAAAGTTAAACTGTTCAGGAATGGTAGGACTCGAGGTTGTGTTCCCTCTGACGCTCTCGATAGACACAGGAAGGTGAGGAGAAGGTGGAGGCTCACAGGAACAGACTAAAATGACCGTCTGGCAGCTGGAATAATGGCTCTCTGTTGAGGTTGCCGTGGGGACCAGCAGCCCTCGTTCGCAAAGACCTTTGCGCGCAGAGTTCACACTTGAAAAATGGTGTCAAACTGCAGCTAATTGCAGGACAGAAGGCGGAGAGTGAGGAATCTGAGTTCACTTGTCAGGGTAAGGACAAAGCTCCGAACAAATAATTCACTTTTACTTTGTACCCAGAGGTTTAGTCTTTGTCCCTCTTGTGACCTGGGGCCTTGTTGGAGAGGGGAGAATGGGAAAGGCGCTACAGGAATGCAGTGAGGGGAGAATGGGGAAGATGCTATAGGAATGCAATGAGGGGAGAATGGGAAAGGCGCTACAGAAATGCTGTAGCGGGGAGAATGGGAAAGGTGCTACAGGAATGCTGTAGTGGGGAGAATGGGAAAGGCGCTACAGGAATGCTGTAGAAGGGAGAATGGCCTGAGAAGATGAGGTTGGACCTTCTTGAAAGAACTGACATCCCTGTAGCGCCTGTCACATTCTCAGGACATGGTCTCAGCATTTTACAGCCAATGAAGTACTTTGCCAAGAACTGTAGGCAGTGTTTTAATGTTGGAAATGCAGCAGCGACACAGCAAGATCCCATAAACAGCACTGTGATAATGACTGGATAATCCCTGTTTTGGTGACGTTTGACGTGGGACGAATATTGTCCAGGACCCTGCGGAGAACTTCCCATGGGATCCATCCCAGAGACCAGGCAATGCAAATCATTTGAAGGACGGCACCTCTGACAGTGCAGCACCCCCTCAGTCCACCAGACATTCTCCGCCCTATTGGCCCTTCGTGTTGCGGGTATAGGATTTGAACCCAGGACTCGGGGCCGTTTGCGTGACTGACTGAGCCACAACGGATTCCTACACCACTACCCGGGAGCACCGAGGGTTAGAGGGAGGTGATGGCCTGGTGGTATTACCACTGGACTATTAATCCAGAAACTCAGCTGATGTTCTGGGGTCCCGGGTTCGAATCCCACCACAGCAGATGGTGGAATTTGAATTCAATAAAAAAAAAATCTGGAATTAAGAATCTACTGATGACCATGAAACCATTGTTGGAAAAACCCATCTGGTTCACTAATGTCCTTTAGGGAAGGAAATCTGCTGTCCTTACCCAATCTGGCCTACATGTGACTCCAGAGCCACAGCAATGGGGTTGACTCTCAACTGCCCTCCAAGGGCAACTAGGGATGGGCAATAAATGCTGGCCAGCCAGCGACACCCATGTCCCACAAATAAGTTATAAAAATCTCTGGTGTGGGGCTGGTCTCATGTTGCCAATTCCAAACCAGGTCCATCGCCCGGATTTACAGAACCATAGAAACCTACAGCACTGAAGTAGGCCATTCAGCCCATCGCGTCCATGCTGTCCAACAAGAAGTGATCCAACCTCATCACTTTCCACGTCCTGGTCTATAACCCGTTAGCACTGCTTCTCCTGGTAGTTTTTAAATATGGTAAGTGTCTCTGCCTCTATCACCTTTTCAGGCAGTGAGTTCTACACCCCAGGCATCCTCTGGGTGAAAATAATCCCCTTTAAACCTTGTGCCACTTACCCTAAAGCTGATTGCAGAGTCATTGACCAAACACTGTCCTGCCCGCTCAACCCAGACCCCTCATTATTTCACTATCTTGAATTCAATCCCTCCTCAGTCTCAAAGCAAACAAGCCCAATCTCTCCAATTTATCCAAATCTCTTCAGCCCAGGCAAAAGCCCCATGAATCTTCTCTGTACCCTCATCCTCCCTGTAGCATAGTGACCAGGACCTCACGCTGAACTCCAGCTGTGGTCTAACCAGTGTTTTATACAGTTCCAGCATAGACTCCCGACTCTGGTATTCTACACCTCGGCATTATATTCTGTTTCTGTCCTTGACCACCTTGCCTACCCGTGTCAGTCAGTCTGAAGGATCAGGGCAGCTACACACTCCGTTCTCTCTCTACACCCCTCACTGTGGGATTGTTTAGTGTGCACCCGTTTGCCTTGTTAGCTGTCCCCAAGTGTGATCCGCTCATAGCTCCGCTCTGGGATCCATTTGCCAATGCCTGGCTCATCACTTACTCCAGAGGAACTCTCAGTGTTCCAGAGGATCCATAGAACCCCTACAGTGCAACAGGAGGCCGTTCGGCCCATCAAATTTACACCGACTCTCTGATAGAGTATCTTACCCAGGCCCTTCCTATCCACATAGCCCTGCATATTAACCATGTCGAATCCCCCTAACCTGGATAGCTTTGGACATTAAGGGTAATTTCGCATGGCCAATCCCCCTAACCTGCACTAGTTTGGACACTAAGGGGAAATTTACCATGGCTATTCCATCCAACCTACATATCTCCTGACTCTAATTTAACGTGGCCAATCCACACATTTGTGGACTGGGATTGGATTCGGTTTTGAAGTTGTGTGTGGATTTCTCAATAGTCTCCTCTTCCATACAAACATTCTTTCAGCCATTGTTTTGGAATCAATGATCGAGAACAGACAGGACACACTCTCACTGTGGCAGGTTAACAGAGAGTGTCTGGCTGGCAAAAACACACAGATCCTTGTGGGGCATTTCCAACCCAAACACTGGAACCAGCAGTTTGGAAAACATTCCAAATATTTCCCTGCTATTACCCGGTGGTGGGAATACCATCCAGGGAATGCAAGAAACATCCAGCAGGTGCAAGGGATCAGCATTCAATTTCATCCAAATCACACATCTCCCTGACTTGGAAATATATCAACCATTCCTCCGCTGTCGCTGGGCCAAAACCCTGGGGGGTCATGGTGGACACAGTAAAAAGTCTGACAACGCCAGGTTTAACACTGGGTCACAGTGGCCCAGTGGTTAGCACTGCTGCCTCACAGTGCCAGGGACTCGGGTTCAATTCCGGCCTTGGATCACTGTCTGTGTGGAGTCTGCATGTTCTCCCCATGTCTGCATGGGTTTCCTCCGGGTGATACGGTTTTCTTCCACACTCCAGAGATGTGTGGGTTAGGTGAATTGGCCATGCTAAATTATCCCTAGTGTCAGGGCGATTAGCAGGGTAAATGTGTGGGTTTGTGGCAAAAGGGCCTGGGTGGGATTGTGGTTGGTACAGACTCGTTGGGCTGAATGGCCTCTTTTTATTTGAGTTGATTTACTACTGTCACATGTATTAACATACAGTGAGAAGTATTGTTTCTTGCGCGAGGTACAGACAAAGCATACCATTCATAGAGAAGGCGGGCAGCACAGTAGCACAGTGGTTAGCGCTGCTGCTTCACAGCTCCAGGGTCCTGGGTTCAATTCCCGGCTCGGGTCACTGTCTGTGTGGAGTTTGCACATTCTCCTCGTGTCTGCGTGGGTTTCCTCCGGGTGCTCCGGTTTCCTCCCACAATCCAAAGATGTGCGGGTTAGGTTGATTGGCCGTGCTAAGAAATTGCCCCTTAGTGTCCAGGGATGCGTAGGTTAGAGGGATTAGTGGGTATAATATGTAGGGATAAGGGGGTTATCCCTACATATTATACCTGGGCCTGGGTGAGATTGTGTTCAGTGCGGACTCGATGGGCCAAATAGCCTCTTTCTGCACTGTAGGGTTCTGTGGTTCTAAGGAAAGGAGAGAGTGCAGAATGTAGTGTTACAGTCATAGCTGCTTCTGTAACGTAGGGATTCTATAATTCTGTAACTCCCTCCCTAACAGTGCCGTGGGTGTACCTGTCCCACGTGGACTGCAGCGGTTCAAGAAGACAGCTCATCGTGACCTTCTCAAGGGCAATTAGGGATGGACAATACATGCTGGCGTAGCCACATCCTGTGAAAGAATTTTAAAAATCTCTCCGCTTCTCTTTCTCACCTCCCTCCTTTAAGACACGTTTTTTAAACTTACCTCTCTGACTTCTTATCATCTCATATGTCTTAGTGTCATTCTTTCTCTTGTAATGCTCCTGTGAAACACCTTGTGAGATTTTATTATGTTTAAGGTGCTATATAAATACAAGTTGTTGTTTTTGTTGTTGAATGGCGGTGTCTGATAGGGCATTGGGAGCAGTTTTTAAATTCATTTGTGGGATATGGGTGCCGCTGGCTGGGCCAGCGTTTATTACCCATCCCTAGTTGCCCTTGGAGGGCAGTTGAGAGTCACCCACATTGCTGTGACTCTGGAGTCACATGTAGGCCAGACCGGGGTAAGGACAGCAGATTTCCTTCCCTAAAGGAACCAGATGGGTTTTTCCGACAATGTTTTCAGTAAATTCTTAATTCCTTTTTCGTTGAACTCAAATTTGGGGCAGCATGGTGACACAGTGGTTAGCACTGCCGCCTCACTGCGCCAGGGACACAGGTTTGATTCCTGGCTTGGTTCACTGCCTGTGCGGAGTCCGTACACTCTCCCCATGTCTGCGTGGGTTTTCTCTGGGTGCTCCGGTTTCCCCCTACAGTCTGACAGATGTGCTGGTTAGGGTGCATTGGCCATGCTAAATTCTCCCTCAGTGTACCTGAACAGATGCCGGAGTGTGGCGACTAGGGGATTTTCATGGTAACTTCATTGCAGTGTTAACGTAAGCCGACTAATAAACAAACAGAAGCTGCCATGGTAGGATTCGAACGCGGGCCCCCAGAGGATTAGCTGAATTAATTTAGTTTCTGGGTTAATAGTCTAGCGATAATACCACTAGCCCATTGCTCCTCCAGGTTTAATTGGAACTTTTGAAAGGTAACCGGATAAATACTGGAAAATCGGTCAGGCTGTGCAGAAAGGGGAGGGGGGAGTGGGATAGCACATTCAGAAAGACAAGATGGGCAGTATGGTCCCCCTTCTGTGCTGTATCACTTAATAAAATCTGTGAGAAGCTGGAGTGCTCTGCTTCATAACGAGGCGACTGAGAGGTGACCTTGTTAAGTTACATAAGATAGTAAATGGGATAAAGAAGGTAAATGTGGAACACTGCTTAAAACTAAACAGTGACAGTGACGCAGGGTCACGGTTCCTCACAATTCAGAATGGTTACTGAGTTTTCACAGGGAATCTAGCATACCGCTTACCTTACCCTGGTCAATACAAACTCGGTGACTCTGAGCGATCGAGAAAACCCCGAGGCAGAGACCTTCAGGTGAAATCTTCACTCACGGAATTGAGGGACTCGGTGGAAATAAGTAATGGTTCCAGCAAAGGTGGAATCAGCTATTTCCAGAACTTTGTTCAAATCCTTATTTTGAACATCAGAATTTTCAGTTACTGAGAAAACAGAATTGCAGCTGGAAAAGGAATTTCAGGAAGCGTTCTGAGAGATCTGCAGGGGGTTTGGTGGCTACAAAGTCCCAGGGTGACTCACTCACTGTACGCCTGTTCGGGTACACTGAGGGAGAATCTAGCACGGCCAGTCCATCTAACCAGCACATCTTTCAGACTGTGGGAGGAAATCGGAGCACCTGGAGGAAACCCACACAGACATGGGGAGTGGTACAAGCTCCACACAGTCACCCAAGCCTGGAATCAAACCAGGGTCCCTGGCACTGTGAGGGGGCAGTGCTAACCACTGTGCCACCATAGATCACAGAGTGAAATATTCTGCATTTCAAAATAGCATCTATTGTGACGTTTATAATCCATGTGAGGGGTGGGGATTGGGTTACAGTGCCTCCTATAGGAGCAACAGGTACTGTAGGCATTTCAATGGAATTAACAATGGGACACACAGCTCAGGTGCTAAGGTGGCTAATCACAATTGCAGGGATGCCACACTTAACCTCAGCATCCTTCAGACAGACGGTAATCTCTGCCAGGTCTCCTGTTTTCTTATTGATTCATAGAATCCCCACAGTATAGAAGGAGGCCATTTGGCCCATCGAGTCTGCACCGACCACAGTCCCACCCTGGCTCTATTCCCATAACCTCACACATTTACCCTGCTAATCCCCCTGACATGTAAATTGATTGACCATTTTAGCTTGGGCAATCAACCTAACCTATACATCTTTCGGACTGTGGGAGGAAACCAGAGCACCTGGAGGAAACCCATGCGGAAATGGGGAGAATGTGCAAACTCCACGGAGGTAGTGACCCGAGGCCAGAATTGAACCTGGGTCCCTGGCACTGTGAGGCAGCAGTGCTGACCACCGCGCCACCATGCCACCCATACTTGGGTCTCTGGCACCGTGAGGTGACAGTGTTAACCGTCGTGTCACCATGCCACCATGAAGCCTATAAACTTGGGATGAACGTCAGATGGAGGATAGGATGGGCGCTCACCGCAGCCTAGGGTCTGTGATGGTCAGCCCTCTCAGCTCTAGTCGGAGAAGAAGGAGAGGAAGAGGGAAGTAGATTCCGGATTGAAGGATTCAGTTGTTAACCGGGATGGAAATCTCCTGGGAATGAGCGGTTTTTTTCCCTGCAAGAACCATTTAATGAATGGGGAACAATTGACACTGTAGAGTCTTGTGTAATTAAGTGTTATGCAATTAAGTGGGAGTTACTGATTGCATTGCAATGGAACTGCCTTCATAGATAATTAAAGAATAACTGATGCCTGGATACACAGCTTTGCTAGGCTGAAGATTAATTGAACACACGAAGGATGATTCCCTAGGTCAGATTTATTTATTTTAATATATTTTTCAGAGGTGTTTCCTTCTTTATTTTCCTCCCTTCAGTTCTCTGGGTAAAGCTCGCTGGTTTGCTGGATATTATACGAGGAAAGGATTCTCATCCCCAAGCTCTCTCTGTTTCTCTCTCTCTGTCACTGTCCTCTCTCCCTCTCTCTCACGCCGTGTTGACTTGATTGACCTTGTTGCCCCAGAATGCAGCAAGTTCCTTCACAGGATTCAATATCTGCGTCCATTAAAATCAAAGAACAGAATCCCGACAGAGCAGAGAGAGGCCATTCAGCCCGACAACAATCCCACCCAGGTCCTATCCCTGTAACCCCACACTTACTGACCCAGCTGACACTAGCAAGGCCAATCCACCCAACGCGCACATCTTTGGACACTAAGGGGCAATTTAGGGAGATTGGGAACTCAGTCAATGCAGCGAAGGAGATTGGGACCCATCCTTGCCTGGCTCCTATGTTGTGTTGGGATTCTGTGAGTTGAGAGTGAGGGGAGGGGGCTCCTTACTGCTGCTGCCCTTTGAGAAGCTGGGGTGGTCACATCCTCCAGTGCTTCCACCTTGAATTCGGGCTTTGAATGTTTTGGCTCTGAGTGGGTCTAAGCACTGAGACAGCCATCCATCATCGGAATGTCACACAGTAGCCCAGAGCATTCACAACACCAACTATCATTCCTGGCTATTGTCTCCCTCTCCAACCATCAAGGTGACTGCACTCCATCCCCTCAGTGTGAAAACTCAGAGGTAAGCAGTCAGCAGAAAGTGTTTCACAAACACCAGCCACTCCACTCGAGCAGGGCTGTACAAATCACCACTGCATCCCAGCAAACTGGCCACTCAGCGAGTGACCATATCACCATGGCAACAATTGCGCTAGACCAGCCAATACCTGGGATGTTCACATGTGGAGTGAAACAGAGCCGTGATCCACACTGACAGAAAGAACTGCATTGGTATAGCACCTTCCTGGACCTGTCCACCGATTTCAGTACTTCTAGAGTACTGACCCTCTGACAGTGCGGCACTCCCTCAGCACTGACCCTCCGACAGTGCGGCACTCCCTCAGTACTGACCCTCTGACAGTGCGGCACTCCCTCAGTACTGACCCTCAGACAGTGCGGCACTCCCTCAGTACTGACCCTCTGACAGTGCGGCACTCCCTCAGTACTGACCCTCTGACAGTGCGGCACTCCCTCAGCACTGACCCTCAGACAGTGCGGCACTCCCTCAGTACTGACCCTCTGACAGTGCGGCACTCCCTCAGTACTGACCCTCTGACAGTGCGGCACCCCCTCAGCACTGACCCTCTGACAGTGCGGCACTCCCTCAGCACTGACCCTCTGACAGTGTGGCACTCCCTCAGCACTGACCCTCTGACAGTGCGGCACTCCCTCAGCACTGACCCTCTGACAGTGCGGCACTCCCTCAGCACTGACCCTCTGACAGTGCGGCACTCCCTCAGCACTGACCCTCTGACAGTGTGGCACTCCCTCAGCACTGACCCTCTGACAGTGCAATGTCGAGGTGAGCATGGAGACTGATTTGCCGCTCTGTTTCTCTGTGTTTCTAGGCACAAGGATCGATTCGGTAAACATCCTCATAAATATTCAATTCGCCATCTGATTGAGTTGCTGTTCTTGAAGCAGATGCAATCTGCACAGCAGTCAGCTTCAGGTTCGATTCAGTTCTCTTCCTGTGTGCACAGTGAGATTGTCACCCTCATTGTCACAGGAACCCTTTACACCAAGAGAATGAAACTGTTTCTTCCTGGCCAATCAAATCACAGCAACTGATAGATCAAATCTCTTTATTTATCTCCAAACTGACAAGTAAAATGCAGAGAAAGACTAGAATTGCTACAGTACTGGAGGCCATTCAGCCCATCAGCTCTGCACCAATAACAATCCACTCAGGTGCTATCCCCATAACCCCATGCATTTGCCCTCCTAATCCCCCTAACACAAGGGGCAATTTAGCATGGCGAGTCCACCAACCCGCACATCTTTGGACTGGGGGGGGGAAACCGGAGCATAAGAAGATAAGAAATAGGAGCAGGAGTAGGCCATCTAGCCCTTCGAGCCTGCCCCGCCATTCAATAAGATCATGGCTGATCTGAAGTGGATCAGTTCCACTTTCCCGCTTTCTCCCCATAAACCTTAATTCCCTTGTCCGTCAGTAACCTATCTACCCATGTCTTAAATATATTTAGCGAGGCAGCCTCCACCACTTCAATGGGCAGAGAATTCCAGAGATTCACCACCCTTTGAGTGAAGAAGTTCCTCCCCAACTCCATGCTAAACTGTCCCCCCTCCTTATTTTGAGGCTGTGCCCTCTAGTTCTGCTGTCCTTTCTAAGCGGGAAGAATCTCTCTACCTCTACCCCATCTCGCCCTTTCATTATCTTGTAAGTCTCTATAAGATCCCCCCTCAGCCTTCTAAACTCTAACGAGTACAGACCCAGTCTATTCAATCTCTCCTCATAGGCTAACCCCTTCATCTCTGGTATCAGCCTAGTGAACCTTCTCTGTACTCCCTCCAAGGCCAATATATCCTTTCACAAGTGCGGCGACCAAAACTGCACACTGTACTCCAGCTGCGGCCTCACCAGTGCCCTGTACAGTTGCAGCAAGACCTCCCTGCTTTTATATTCTATCCCCCTCGCTATAAAGGCCAACATCCCATTCGCCTTCTTGATCACCTGCTGCACCTGCAGACTGGGTTTTTGCGACTCATGCACAAGGACCCCCAGGTCCCTCTGCATCGTAGCATGCTGCAGCTTTTCACCCTTTAAATAATAATCCCTCCTACTATTATTTCTACCAAAGCGGATAACCTCACATTTGCTAACATTATACTCCATCTGTCAGGTCCTCGCCCGCTCACTCAGCCTATCCAGATCTCTCTGCAGAAAGAGGAAACCCACGCAGACATGGGGAGAACGTGCAGACTCCACGCAGACAGGGATATAAGGCCGGGAATCGAAACTGGGCCACCGTGCCACCTTGGGTCTGTTGGCATTTTTGTCCACACAGCCAAACAACATGATGGCCTTCTGAATTTGACTCTCATTTTTGTCGCCTCCCGTTCCTATCCTCATCCCCCAAACCCCCCCACACTGACCCCAAATCTCAGTCTAAGTGGAAAATGAGAATGGCTCTGTCTCCCAAAGGCACAGGGAGCTAATGCTGGGAAGTGTGCAGAAATGTCTGGGGTGGCACAGTGGTTAGCACTGCTGCCTCACAGCACCAGGGACCCAGGTTTGATTCCCGGCTTGTGTCACTGTCTGTGTGGAGTTTGTACATTCTCCCCGTGTCTGCATGGGTTTCCTCCGGGTGCTCTGGTTTCTCCCCACAGTCCAAAGATGTGCGGGTTAGGTGGATTGGTCATGCTAAATTGTCCTTCAATGTCCCAGGATGTGCAGGTTAGGGGGATTGGCTATGCTAAATTCGTGAGGTTACAGTGATAGGGCAGGGGAGTGGGCCTTGGTAGAGGATTAGTGGAGACTCGATGGGCCAAATGGCCTTCTCCTGCACTGGATAACCATTTCACCACTGTACCTTTGTTGAAAGCATCAACTGATGAGAAATTGCTTCTGTTCCTGTCACTCCCACATGAATAAAGCGAATCACAGAATCACAGAATACTACAGTGCAGAAGAGGCCCTTCGGCCCATTGAGTCTGCATCAATGCATGAAATGCCCCAACCTGCCCACCTAACCCCAGCACTTGCCCTGAATGTTATGATGAGCCATGTGCTCATCCAGTTACTTAGTTGATTCTGGAGATGAGGGGGTTGGCTTATGAGGAGAGATTGAGTAGATTGGGTACTTGTTGGAGCTTAGAAGGCTGAGGGGAGATCTTATAGAGACTTATAAGATAATGAAGGGGCTGGACAGGGTAGAAGCAGAGAGATTATTTCCACTTAGAAAGGAAACAAGAACTCAAGGGCACAGCCTCAAAATAAAGGGGGAGTCAACTTAGAACAGAGTTGAGGAGGAACTTTTTCTCCCAGAGGGTAGTGAATCTTTGGAATTCTCTGCCCATTGAAGCAGTGGAGGCTACCTCGTTAAATGTGTTTAAGTCACAGATAGATAGATTTCTGACCAATAAGGGAATTAAGGGTTATGGGGAGCAAGCAGGTAAGTGGAACTGAACCACTATCAGATCAGCCATGATCTTATTGAATGGCGGGGCAGGCTCGAGGGGCTAGATGACCGACTCCTGCTCCTATTTCTAATGTTCTTATGATCTTTTTAAAGGATATGAGGCATCCCGCCTCCCCCGCCCTCCCAGACAGAGCATTCCAGACCCTCACCACCCTCTGGGTAAAAAAAGCTTCTCCTCAAATCCTTTACTATTCCAATTTTCTGGAACGTTCTGATGTGAGAGTCACTGTTGGTGAATCATCTGCACCGGCCTCTAGTTGTGAGTTTCTGGGTGGATCCATTTACAGTCGGATTGAATGACATATTAGAAAGTGAGAGGGTAGAGAAGGCACACTAAACAGCATCAGATAATCCTCCAATTCTGATCGATCGATGATCAATATTTTCTAAAGCTAATTATGGAAAAGCAGTATGTCATAGACTAGATTCCAGGAATCGGCAATTTGACATCCTACAGCGTGTGTCCCTGTGGCTGGTGTTTGAGTGACATAATTACAGAGTATAACAGTTGCCATCAAACCCTCTTCTTAAGTTGATATTCCACCCCCCCACCCCACATCAGGAATTTGTATTTGTATTTGTGATGTTAGAAATAAGGGGTGAGATTCCCTTGCCTCGCTCGTCCCGAAACTGAAATCCCACCCGAGGTCAACGGACCTTTTCCACGGGCCGTCCCTTCGCCCGCTCCGATTCCCGTGGCGGACGAGATGTTAAAACTCCAGCTAAGGATTTTTATTCATCCATGGGACATGGGCGTCGCTGGCTGGGCCAGCATTTATTGCCCATCCCTAATTGCCCTTGGAGGGCAATTGAGAGTCAACCACATTGCCGTGGAGTCACACGTAGGCCAGACTGGGTAAGAATGGCAGATTTCCTTCCCTAAAGGGACATCAGCGAACCAGATGGTAAAGCTTTCAGTAAGTTCAATATTGTACTTTAAAGGGTTAATATATTCAGGTTGGTTTCGATGCCTGCATTGTAATGAGGGCTTACGACGTTTAAAGCAAACAAGGTTTAAATAAAAATGAGGTTGTTGCTTAGCAACCGGGGGCCACACTGAGATAACCAGAGGTTTTTTGGGAAACTTTTCCTGGGGGAGGAGGGGGGGGGGTGCAGGGCAGACCATGCAAATGTCTGTTTGCTTTGGATGGGATTTACCAGTTTTGGGGTGAGTATGGCTGGTAAATCCCCTGAGTCAGTTGGAAGCTGGTTCCAGGAGAAACTGTACACAAGACAGGGGATTGTAGAGAGCAGATTTCCCAACAGAAAAGGGGAAGTCCCAGAAACCAGGGAACGGGACAACAAAGAGTTCCAGCAAGATTGTGAAGTCGAAAGGGGAAATTAAGAATTTGAACAGCGTCCTGTTTAGAAGAATTAAAGTGAAAAACAGCGAAAGGGCTCTGAATTAAAGAGACATCGGCAGAAAATCAAATTTAATGTCAGCCATGCGCGTAGCCCGGTATCTGAGGTGAGCAAAGGGGTGGTGACACCTTAATTCAGCCAGGAAGCAAAGGTGCTCTATTGGTGTGCCTCGGTGCCTGAGAGATTGTGTAGAAGCTTGAATGCACATGATATTCCAGGGCAGACAGATACTGGCAGGAGAGGTTGAAATCCTGGAGGTGGATCCTTGGTGAAGCTATCCAAGACAAATTATTTTTTGAGAGGAGATTCCAAGGCACGTTCT